>NC_058083.1:409409703-410139533 GCF_014858855.1 Bufo gargarizans
GGATTTACTAACAGAATTAGACTTGGAAATGCACAGTAGCGTGTGTGTGAAGTTATTCTGAATGACCCTATGTGCACCTTGAATATTATATACCCTTTTAGGGATAGATTTCAAATAGCTCTGATATAGCAGAAACCACTAAATTATGAAATTGCTAAATTGGGAATTGTATTTCAACCCAGAACAAAAAATGTGCTTTGACGGACACTAAATAACTTGCCCAGCCACAACAGTACAGCGGTAACGAGAGATTTAGCGGGATATAAATTTGAGGCCTAGTATTTAGGCGCTGGGTGACCGGTATGGATTTACTGACAGAATTAGACTTGGAAATGCACAGTAGCGTGTGTGTGAAGTTATTCTGAATGACCCTATGTGCACCTTGAATATTATATACCCTTTTAGGGATAGATTTCAAATAGCTCTGATATAGCAGAAACCACTAAATTATGAAATTGCTAAATTGGGAATTGTATTTCAACCCAGAACAAAAAATGTGCTTTGACGGACACTAAATAACTTGCCCATCCACAACAGTACAGCGGTAACGACAGATTTAGCGGGATATAAATTTGAGGCCTAGTATTTAGGCGCTGGGTGACCGGTATGGATTTAGTGACAGAATTAGACTTGGAAATGCACAGTAGCGTGTGTGTGAAGTTATTCTGAATGACCCTATGTGCACCTTGAATATTATATACCCTTTTAGGGATAGATTTCAAATAGCTCTGATATAGCAGAAACCACTAAATTATGAAATTGCTAAATTGGGAATTGTATTTCAACCCAGAACAAAAAATGTGCTTTGACGGACACTAAATAACTTGCCCAGCCACAACAGTACAGCGGTAACGACAGATTTAGCGGGATATAAATTTGAGGCCTAGTATTTAGGCGCTGGGTGACCGGTATGGATTTACTGACAGAATTAGACTTGGAAATGCACAGTAGCGTGTGTGTGAAGTTATTCTGAATGACCCTATGTGCACCTTGAATATTATATACCCTTTTAGGGATAGATTTCAAATAGCTCTGATATAGCAGAAACCACTAAATTATGAAATTGCTAAATTGGGAATTGTATTTCAACCCAGAACAAAAAATGTGCTTTGACGGACACTAAATAACTTGCCCAGCCACAACAGTACAGCGGTAACGACAGATTTAGCGGGATATAAATTTGAGGCCTAGTATTTAGGCGCTGGGTGACCGGTATGGATTTACTGACAGAATTAGACTTGGAAATGCACAGTAGCGTGTGTGTGAAGTTATTCTGAATGACCCTATGTGCACCTTGAATATTATATACCCTTTTAGGGATAGATTTCAAATAGCTCTGATATAGCAGAAACCACTAAATTATGAAATTGCTAAATTGGGAATTGTATTTCAACCCAGAACAAAAAATGTGCTTTGACGGACACTAAATAACTTGCCCAGCCACAACAGTACAGCGGTAACGACAGATTTAGCGGGATATAAATTTGAGGCCTAGTATTTAGGCGCTGGGTGACCGGTATGGATTTACTGACAGAATTAGACTTGGAAATGCACAGTAGCGTGTGTGTGAAGTTATTCTGAATGACCCTATGTGCACCTTGAATATTATATACCCTTTTAGGGATAGATTTCAAATAGCTCTGATATAGCAGAAACCACTAAATTATGAAATTGCTAAATTGGGAATTGTATTTCAACCCAGAACAAAAAATGTGCTTTGACGGACACTAAATAACTTGCCCAGCCACAACAGTACAGCGGTAACGACAGATTTAGCGGGATATAAATTTGAGGCCTAGTATTTAGGCGCTGGGTGACCGGTATGGATTTACTGACAGAATTAGACTTGGAAATGCACAGTAGCGTGTGTGTGAAGTTATTCTGAATGACCCTATGTGCACCTTGAATATTATATACCCTTTTAGGGATAGATTTCAAATAGCTCTGATATAGCAGAAACCACTAAATTATGAAATTGCTAAATTGGGAATTGTATTTCAACCCAGAACAAAAAATGTGCTTTGACGGACACTAAATAACTTGCCCAGCCACAACAGTACAGCGGTAACGACAGATTTAGCGGGATATAAATTTGAGGCCTAGTATTTAGGCGCTGGGTGACCGGTATGGATTTACTGACAGAATTAGACTTGGAAATGCACAGTAGCGTGTGTGTGAAGTTATTCTGAATGACCCTATGTGCACCTTGAATATTATATACCCTTTTAGGGATAGATTTCAAATAGCTCTGATATAGCAGAAACCACTAAATTATGAAATTGCTAAATTGGGAATTGTATTTCAACCCAGAACAAAAAATGTGCTTTGACGGACACTAAATAACTTGCCCAGCCACAACAGTACAGCGGTAACGACAGATTTAGCGGGATATAAATTTGAGGCCTAGTATTTAGGCGCTGGGTGACCGGTATGGATTTACTGACAGAATTAGACTTGGAAATGCACAGTAGCGTGTGTGTGAAGTTATTCTGAATGACCCTATGTGCACCTTGAATATTATATACCCTTTTAGGGATAGATTTCAAATAGCTCTGATATAGCAGAAACCACTAAATTATGAAATTGCTAAATTGGGAATTGTATTTCAACCCAGAACAAAAAATGTGCTTTGACGGACACTAAATAACTTGCCCAGCCACAACAGTACAGCGGTAACGACAGATTTAGCGGGATATAAATTTGAGGCCTAGTATTTAGGCGCTGGGTGACCGGTATGGATTTACTGACAGAATTAGACTTGGAAATGCACAGTAGCGTGTGTGTGAAGTTATTCTGAATGACCCTATGTGCACCTTGAATATTATATACCCTTTTAGGGATAGATTTCAAATAGCTCTGATATAGCAGAAACCACTAAATTATGAAATTGCTAAATTGGGAATTGTATTTCAACCCAGAACAAAAAATGTGCTTTGACGGACACTAAATAACTTGCCCAGCCACAACAGTACAGCGGTAACGACAGATTTAGCGGGATATAAATTTGAGGCCTAGTATTTAGGCGCTGGGTGACCGGTATGGATTTACTGACAGAATTAGACTTGGAAATGCACAGTAGCGTGTGTGTGAAGTTATTCTGAATGACCCTATGTGCACCTTGAATATTATATACCCTTTTAGGGATAGATTTCAAATAGCTCTGATATAGCAGAAACCACTAAATTATGAAATTGCTAAATTGGGAATTGTATTTCAACCCAGAACAAAAAATGTGCTTTGACGGACACTAAATAACTTGCCCAGCCACAACAGTACAGCGGTAACAGATTTAGCGGGATATAAATTTGAGGCCTAGTATTTAGGCGCTGGGTGACCGGTATGGATTTACTGACAGAATTAGACTTGGAAATGCACAGTAGCGTGTGTGTGAAGTTATTCTGAATGACCCTATGTGCACCTTGAATATTATATACCCTTTTAGGGATAGATTTCAAATAGCTCTGATATAGCAGAAACCACTAAATTATGAAATTGCTAAATTGGGAATTGTATTTCAACCCAGAACAAAAAATGTGCTTTGACGGACACTAAATAACTTGCCCAGCCACAACAGTACAGCGGTAACGACAGATTTAGCGGGATATAAATTTGAGGCCTAGTATTTAGGCGCTGGGTGACCGGTATGGATTTACTGACAGAATTAGACTTGGAAATGCACAGTAGCGTGTGTGTGAAGTTATTCTGAATGACCCTATGTGCACCTTGAATATTATATACCCTTTTAGGGATAGATTTCAAATAGCTCTGATATAGCAGAAACCACTAAATTATGAAATTGCTAAATTGGGAATTGTATTTCAACCCAGAACAAAAAATGTGCTTTGACGGACACTAAATAACTTGCCCAGCCACAACAGTACAGCGGTAACGACAGATTTAGCGGGATATAAATTTGAGGCCTAGTATTTAGGCGCTGGGTGACCGGTATGGATTTACTGACAGAATTAGACTTGGAAATGCACAGTAGCGTGTGTGTGAAGTTATTCTGAATGACCCTATGTGCACCTTGAATATTATATACCCTTTTAGGGATAGATTTCAAATAGCTCTGATATAGCAGAAACCACTAAATTATGAAATTGCTAAATTGGGAATTGTATTTCAACCCAGAACAAAAAATGTGCTTTGACGGACACTAAATAACTTGCCCAGCCACAACAGTACAGCGGTAACGACAGATTTAGCGGGATATAAATTTGAGGCCTAGTATTTAGGCGCTGGGTGACCGGTATGGATTTACTGACAGAATTAGACTTGGAAATGCACAGTAGCGTGTGTGTGAAGTTATTCTGAATGACCCTATGTGCACCTTGAATATTATATACCCTTTTAGGGATAGATTTCAAATAGCTCTGATATAGCAGAAACCACTAAATTATGAAATTGCTAAATTGGGAATTGTATTTCAACCCAGAACAAAAAATGTGCTTTGACGGACACTAAATAACTTGCCCAGCCACAACAGTACAGCGGTAACGACAGATTTAGCGGGATATAAATTTGAGGCCTAGTATTTAGGCGCTGGGTGACCGGTATGGATTTACTGACAGAATTAGACTTGGAAATGCACAGTAGCGTGTGTGTGAAGTTATTCTGAATGACCCTATGTGCACCTTGAATATTATATACCCTTTTAGGGATAGATTTCAAATAGCTCTGATATAGCAGAAACCACTAAATTATGAAATTGCTAAATTGGGAATTGTATTTCAACCCAGAACAAAAAATGTGCTTTGACGGACACTAAATAACTTGCCCAGCCACAACAGTACAGCGGTAACGACAGATTTAGCGGGATATAAATTTGAGGCCTAGTATTTAGGCGCTGGGTGACCGGTATGGATTTACTGACAGAATTAGACTTGGAAATGCACAGTAGCGTGTGTGTGAAGTTATTCTGAATGACCCTATGTGCACCTTGAATATTATATACCCTTTTAGGGATAGATTTCAAATAGCTCTGATATAGCAGAAACCACTAAATTATGAAATTGCTAAATTGGGAATTGTATTTCAACCCAGAACAAAAAATGTGCTTTGACGGACACTAAATAACTTGCCCAGCCACAACAGTACAGCGGTAACGACAGATTTAGCGGGATATAAATTTGAGGCCTAGTATTTAGGCGCTGGGTGACCGGTATGGATTTACTGACAGAATTAGACTTGGAAATGCACAGTAGCGTGTGTGTGAAGTTATTCTGAATGACCCTATGTGCACCTTGAATATTATATACCCTTTTAGGGATAGATTTCAAATAGCTCTGATATAGCAGAAACCACTAAATTATGAAATTGCTAAATTGGGAATTGTATTTCAACCCAGAACAAAAAATGTGCTTTGACGGACACTAAATAACTTGCCCAGCCACAACAGTACAGCGGTAACGACAGATTTAGCGGGATATAAATTTGAGGCCTAGTATTTAGGCGCTGGGTGACCGGTATGGATTTACTGACAGAATTAGACTTGGAAATGCACAGTAGCGTGTGTGTGAAGTTATTCTGAATGACCCTATGTGCACCTTGAATATTATATACCCTTTTAGGGATAGATTTCAAATAGCTCTGATATAGCAGAAACCACTAAATTATGAAATTGCTAAATTGGGAATTGTATTTCAACCCAGAACAAAAAATGTGCTTTGACGGACACTAAATAACTTGCCCAGCCACAACAGTACAGCGGTAACGACAGATTTAGCGGGATATAAATTTGAGGCCTAGTATTTAGGCGCTGGGTGACCGGTATGGATTTACTGACAGAATTAGACTTGGAAATGCACAGTAGCGTGTGTGTGAAGTTATTCTGAATGACCCTATGTGCACCTTGAATATTATATACCCTTTTAGGGATAGATTTCAAATAGCTCTGATATAGCAGAAACCACTAAATTATGAAATTGCTAAATTGGGAATTGTATTTCAACCCAGAACAAAAAATGTGCTTTGACGGACACTAAATAACTTGCCCAGCCACAACAGTACAGCGGTAACGACAGATTTAGCGGGATATAAATTTGAGGCCTAGTATTTAGGCGCTGGGTGACCGGTATGGATTTACTGACAGAATTAGACTTGGAAATGCACAGTAGCGTGTGTGTGAAGTTATTCTGAATGACCCTATGTGCACCTTGAATATTATATACCCTTTTAGGGATAGATTTCAAATAGCTCTGATATAGCAGAAACCACTAAATTATGAAATTGCTAAATTGGGAATTGTATTTCAACCCAGAACAAAAAATGTGCTTTGACGGACACTAAATAACTTGCCCAGCCACAACAGTACAGCGGTAACGACAGATTTAGCGGGATATAAATTTGAGGCCTAGTATTTAGGCGCTGGGTGACCGGTATGGATTTACTGACAGAATTAGACTTGGAAATGCACAGTAGCGTGTGTGTGAAGTTATTCTGAATGACCCTATGTGCACCTTGAATATTATATACCCTTTTAGGGATAGATTTCAAATAGCTCTGATATAGCAGAAACCACTAAATTATGAAATTGCTAAATTGGGAATTGTATTTCAACCCAGAACAAAAAATGTGCTTTGACGGACACTAAATAACTTGCCCAGCCACAACAGTACAGCGGTAACGACAGATTTAGCGGGATATAAATTTGAGGCCTAGTATTTAGGCGCTGGGTGACCGGTATGGATTTAGTGACAGAATTAGACTTGGAAATGCACAGTAGCGTGTGTGTGAAGTTATTCTGAATGACCCTATGTGCACCTTGAATATTATATACCCTTTTAGGGATAGATTTCAAATAGCTCTGATATAGCAGAAACCACTAAATTATGAAATTGCTAAATTGGGAATTGTATTTCAACCCAGAACAAAAAATGTGCTTTGACGGACACTAAATAACTTGCCCAGCCACAACAGTACAGCGGTAACGACAGATTTAGCGGGATATAAATTTGAGGCCTAGTATTTAGGCGCTGGGTGACCGGTATGGATTTACTAACAGAATTAGACTTGGAAATGCACAGTAGCGTGTGTGTGAAGTTATTCTGAATGACCCTATGTGCACCTTGAATATTATATACCCTTTTAGGGATAGATTTCAAATAGCTCTGATATAGCAGAAACCACTAAATTATGAAATTGCTAAATTGGGAATTGTATTTCAACCCAGAACAAAAAATGTGCTTTGACGGACACTAAATAACTTGCCCAGCCACAACAGTACAGCGGTAACGACAGATTTAGCGGGATATAAATTTGAGGCCTAGTATTTAGGCGCTGGGTGACCGGTATGGATTTACTGACAGAATTAGACTTGGAAATGCACAGTAGCGTGTGTGTGAAGTTATTCTGAATGACCCTATGTGCACCTTGAATATTATATACCCTTTTAGGGATAGATTTCAAATAGCTCTGATATAGCAGAAACCACTAAATTATGAAATTGCTAAATTGGGAATTGTATTTCAACCCAGAACAAAAAATGTGCTTTGACGGACACTAAATAACTTGCCCAGCCACAACAGTACAGCGGTAACGACAGATTTAGCGGGATATAAATTTGAGGCCTAGTATTTAGGCGCTGGGTGACCGGTATGGATTTACTGACAGAATTAGACTTGGAAATGCACAGTAGCGTGTGTGTGAAGTTATTCTGAATGACCCTATGTGCACCTTGAATATTATATACCCTTTTAGGGATAGATTTCAAATAGCTCTGATATAGCAGAAACCACTAAATTATGAAATTGCTAAATTGGGAATTGTATTTCAACCCAGAACAAAAAATGTGCTTTGACGGACACTAAATAACTTGCCCAGCCACAACAGTACAGCGGTAACGACAGATTTAGCGGGATATAAATTTGAGGCCTAGTATTTAGGCGCTGGGTGACCGGTATGGATTTACTAACAGAATTAGACTTGGAAATGCACAGTAGCGTGTGTGTGAAGTTATTCTGAATGACCCTATGTGCACCTTGAATATTATATACCCTTTTAGGGATAGATTTCAAATAGCTCTGATATAGCAGAAACCACTAAATTATGAAATTGCTAAATTGGGAATTGTATTTCAACCCAGAACAAAAAATGTGCTTTGACGGACACTAAATAACTTTCCCAGCCACAACAGTACAGCGGTAACGACAGATTTAGCGGGATATAAATTTGAGGCCTAGTATTTAGGCGCTGGGTGACCGGTATGGATTTACTAACAGAATTAGACTTGGAAATGCACAGTAGCGTGTGTGTGAAGTTATTCTGAATGACCCTATGTGCACCTTGAATATTATATACCCTTTTAGGGATAGATTTCAAATAGCTCTGATATAGCAGAAACCACTAAATTATGAAATTGCTAAATTGGGAATTGTATTTCAACCCAGAACAAAAAATGTGCTTTGACGGACACTAAATAACTTGCCCATCCACAACAGTACAGCGGTAACGACAGATTTAGCGGGATATAAATTTGAGGCCTAGTATTTAGGCGCTGGGTGACCGGTATGGATTTAGTGACAGAATTAGACTTGGAAATGCACAGTAGCGTGTGTGTGAAGTTATTCTGAATGACCCTATGTGCACCTTGAATATTATATACCCTTTTAGGGATAGATTTCAAATAGCTCTGATATAGCAGAAACCACTAAATTATGAAATTGCTAAATTGGGAATTGTATTTCAACCCAGAACAAAAAATGTGCTTTGACGGACACTAAATAACTTGCCCAGCCACAACAGTACAGCGGTAACGACAGATTTAGCGGGATATAAATTTGAGGCCTAGTATTTAGGCGCTGGGTGACCGGTATGGATTTACTGACAGAATTAGACTTGGAAATGCACAGTAGCGTGTGTGTGAAGTTATTCTGAATGACCCTATGTGCACCTTGAATATTATATACCCTTTTAGGGATAGATTTCAAATAGCTCTGATATAGCAGAAACCACTAAATTATGAAATTGCTAAATTGGGAATTGTATTTCAACCCAGAACAAAAAATGTGCTTTGACGGACACTAAATAACTTGCCCAGCCACAACAGTACAGCGGTAACGACAGATTTAGCGGGATATAAATTTGAGGCCTAGTATTTAGGCGCTGGGTGACCGGTATGGATTTACTGACAGAATTAGACTTGGAAATGCACAGTAGCGTGTGTGTGAAGTTATTCTGAATGACCCTATGTGCACCTTGAATATTATATACCCTTTTAGGGATAGATTTCAAATAGCTCTGATATAGCAGAAACCACTAAATTATGAAATTGCTAAATTGGGAATTGTATTTCAACCCAGAACAAAAAATGTGCTTTGACGGACACTAAATAACTTGCCCAGCCACAACAGTACAGCGGTAACGACAGATTTAGCGGGATATAAATTTGAGGCCTAGTATTTAGGCGCTGGGTGACCGGTATGGATTTACTAACAGAATTAGACTTGGAAATGCACAGTAGCGTGTGTGTGAAGTTATTCTGAATGACCCTATGTGCACCTTGAATATTATATACCCTTTTAGGGATAGATTTCAAATAGCTCTGATATAGCAGAAACCACTAAATTATGAAATTGCTAAATTGGGAATTGTATTTCAACCCAGAACAAAAAATGTGCTTTGACGGACACTAAATAACTTGCCCATCCACAACAGGACAGCGGTAACGACAGATTTAGCGGGATATAAATTTGAGGCCTAGTATTTAGGCGCTGGGTGACCGGTATGGATTTAGTGACAGAATTAGACTTGGAAATGCACAGTAGCGTGTGTGTGAAGTTATTCTGAATGACCCTATGTGCACCTTGAATATTATATACCCTTTTAGGGATAGATTTCAAATAGCTCTGATATAGCAGAAACCACTAAATTATGAAATTGCTAAATTGGGAATTGTATTTCAACCCAGAACAAAAAATGTGCTTTGACGGACACTAAATAACTTTCCCAGCCACAACAGTACAGCGGTAACGACAGATTTAGCGGGATATAAATTTGAGGCCTAGTATTTAGGCGCTGGGTGACCGGTATGGATTTACTAACAGAATTAGACTTGGAAATGCACAGTAGCGTGTGTGTGAAGTTATTCTGAATGACCCTATGTGCACCTTGAATATTATATACCCTTTTAGGGATAGATTTCAAATAGCTCTGATATAGCAGAAACCACTAAATTATGAAATTGCTAAATTGGGAATTGTATTTCAACCCAGAACAAAAAATGTGCTTTGACGGACACTAAATAACTTTCCCAGCCACAACAGTACAGCGGTAACGACAGATTTAGCGGGATATAAATTTGAGGCCTAGTATTTAGGCGCTGGGTGACCGGTATGGATTTACTAACAGAATTAGACTTGGAAATGCACAGTAGCGTGTGTGTGAAGTTATTCTGAATGACCCTATGTGCACCTTGAATATTATATACCCTTTTAGGGATAGATTTCAAATAGCTCTGATATAGCAGAAACCACTAAATTATGAAATTGCTAAATTGGGAATTGTATTTCAACCCAGAACAAAAAATGTGCTTTGACGGACACTAAATAACTTTCCCAGCCACAACAGTACAGCGGTAACGACAGATTTAGCGGGATATAAATTTGAGGCCTAGTATTTAGGCGCTGGGTGACCGGTATGGATTTACTAACAGAATTAGACTTGGAAATGCACAGTAGCGTGTGTGTGAAGTTATTCTGAATGACCCTATGTGCACCTTGAATATTATATACCCTTTTAGGGATAGATTTCAAATAGCTCTGATATAGCAGAAACCACTAAATTATGAAATTGCTAAATTGGGAATTGTATTTCAACCCAGAACAAAAAATGTGCTTTGACGGACACTAAATAACTTGCCCATCCACAACAGGACAGCGGTAACGACAGATTTAGCGGGATATAAATTTGAGGCCTAGTATTTAGGCGCTGGGTGACCGGTATGGATTTAGTGACAGAATTAGACTTGGAAATGCACAGTAGCGTGTGTGTGAAGTTATTCTGAATGACCCTATGTGCACCTTGAATATTATATACCCTTTTAGGGATAGATTTCAAATAGCTCTGATATAGCAGAAACCACTAAATTATGAAATTGCTAAATTGGGAATTGTATTTCAACCCAGAACAAAAAATGTGCTTTGACGGACACTAAATAACTTGCCCAGCCACAACAGTACAGCGGTAACGACAGATTTAGCGGGATATAAATTTGAGGCCTAGTATTTAGGCGCTGGGTGACCGGTATGGATTTACTAACAGAATTAGACTTGGAAATGCACAGTAGCGTGTGTGTGAAGTTATTCTGAATGACCCTATGTGCACCTTGAATATTATATACCCTTTTAGGGATAGATTTCAAATAGCTCTGATATAGCAGAAACCACTAAATTATGAAATTGCTAAATTGGAATTGTATTTCAACCCTGAACAAAAAATGTGCTTTGACGGACACTAAATAACTTGCCCAGCCACAACAGGACAGCGGTAACGACAGATTTAGCGGGATATAAATTTGAGGCCTAGTATTTAGGCGCTGGGTGACCGGTATGGATTTAGTGACAGAATTAGACTTGGAAATGCACAGTAGCGTGTGTGTGAAGTTATTCTGAATGACCCTATGTGCACCTTGAATATTATATACCCTTTTAGGGATAGATTTCAAATAGCTCTGATATAGCAGAAACCACTAAATTATGAAATTGCTAAATTGGGAATTGTATTTCAACCCAGAACAAAAAATGTGCTTTGACGGACACTAAATAACTTTCCCAGCCACAACAGTACAGCGGTAACGAGAGATTTAGCGGGATATAAATTTGAGGCCTAGTATTTAGGCGCTGGGTGACCGGTATGGATTTACTAACAGAATTAGACTTGGAAATGCACAGTAGCGTGTGTGTGAAGTTATTCTGAATGACCCTATGTGCACCTTGAATATTATATACCCTTTTAGGGATAGATTTCAAATAGCTCTGATATAGCAGAAACCACTAAATTATGAAATTGCTAAATTGGGAATTGTATTTCAACCCAGAACAAAAAATGTGCTTTGACGGACACTAAATAACTTTCCCAGCCACAACAGTACAGCGGTAACGACGAGATTTAGCGGGATATAAATTTGAGGCCTAGTATTTAGGCGCTGGGTGACCGGTATGGATTTACTAACAGAATTAGACTTGGAAATGCACAGTAGCGTGTGTGTGAAGTTATTCTGAATGACCCTATGTGCACCTTGAATATTATATACCCTTTTAGGGATAGATTTCAAATAGCTCTGATATAGCAGAAACCACTAAATTATGAAATTGCTAAATTGGGAATTGTATTTCAACCCAGAACAAAAAATGTGCTTTGACGGACACTAAATAACTTTCCCAGCCACAACAGTACAGCGGTAACGAGAGATTTAGCGGGATATAAATTTGAGGCCTAGTATTTAGGCGCTGGGTGACCGGTATGGATTTACTAACAGAATTAGACTTGGAAATGCACAGTAGCGTGTGTGTGAAGTTATTCTGAATGACCCTATGTGCACCTTGAATATTATATACCCTTTTAGGGATAGATTTCAAATAGCTCTGATATAGCAGAAACCACTAAATTATGAAATTGCTAAATTGGGAATTGTATTTCAACCCAGAACAAAAAATGTGCTTTGACGGACACTAAATAACTTGCCCAGCCACAACAGGACAGCGGTAACGACAGATTTAGCGGGATATAAATTTGAGGCCTAGTATTTAGGCGCTGGGTGACCGGTATGGATTTAGTGACAGAATTAGACTTGGAAATGCACAGTAGCGTGTGTGTGAAGTTATTCTGAATGACCCTATGTGCACCTTGAATATTATATACCCTTTTAGGGATAGATTTCAAATAGCTCTGATATAGCAGAAACCACTAAATTATGAAATTGCTAAATTGGGAATTGTATTTCAACCCTGAACAAAAAATGTGCTTTGACGGACACTAAATAACTTGCCCAGCCACAACAGTACAGCGGTAACGACAGATTTAGCGGGATATAAATTTGAGGCCTAGTATTTAGGCGCTGGGTGACCGGTATGGATTTACTAACAGAATTAGACTTGGAAATGCACAGTAGCGTGTGTGTGAAGTTATTCTGAATGACCCTATGTGCACCTTGAATATTATATACCCTTTTAGGGATAGATTTCAAATAGCTCTGATATAGCAGAAACCACTAAATTATGAAATTGCTAAATTGGGAATTGTATTTCAACCCTGAACAAAAAATGTGCTTTGACGGACACTAAATAACTTGCCCAGCCACAACAGTACAGCGGTAACGACAGATTTAGCGGGATATAAATTTGAGGCCTAGTATTTAGGCGCTGGGTGACCGGTATGGATTTAGTGACAGAATTAGACTGGGATATGGCCAAAAAATAACCACACTATTGCTGGTTAAATGCACTTGGTGTGACAGCTTGACCAACCACACTACTGAGGGTTAAATGCACTTGGTGACGGGCGCAGCTTGCCCCTGATGTAGTATATGGCCAAAAAATGAACAGACTATTGCTGGTTAAATGCACTTGGTGTGACAGCTTGACCAACCACACTACTGAGGGTTAAATGCACTTGGTGACGGGCGCAGCTTGCCCCTGATGTAGTATATGGCCAAAAAATGAACAGACTATTGCTGGTTAAATGCACTTGGTGACGGGCGCAGCTTGCCCCTGATGTAGTATATGGCCAAAAAATAAACAGACTATTGCTGGTTAAATGCACTTGGTGTAACAGCTTCACCCTGATGTAGGCTTTAGCCAAAAAACAACTACACCATTGAGGGTTAAATGCACTTGGTGACAGACGCAGCTTGCCCCTGATGTAGTATATGGCCAAAAAATAAACAGACTATTGCTGGTTAAATGCACTTGGTGTGACAGCTTCACCCTGATGTAGGCTTTAGCCAAAAAACAACCACACCATTGAGGGTTAAATGCACTTGGTGACAGGCGCAGCTTGCCCCTGATGTAGTATATGACCAAAAAATAAACAGACTGTTGCTGGTTAAATGCACTTGGTGTGACAGCTTCACCCTGATGTAGGCTTTAGCCAAAAAACAACCACACCATTGAGGGTTAAATGCACTTGGTCGCAGCAAGGGCTGGCGCACCACAAGACACAAAATGGCCGCCGATCACCCCAGAAAAAAGTGACTGACAAACGGTCTGGGCAGCCTAAAAACAGTGAGCAATTGAATTTCAGCAACTCAATGATGCACAGCTGCAGATCGATCGATAAATCAAGTCCTTTGGAGAAGTTAATCTGCCTAATCTCGCCCTACTGTCGCAGCCGCAACCTCTCCCTACGCTAATCAGAGCAGAGTGACGGGCGGCGCTATGTGACTCCAGCTTAAATAGAGGCTGGGTCACATGGTGCTCTGGCCAATCACAGCCATGCCAATAGTAGGCATGGCTGTGACGGCCTCTTGGGGCAAGTAGTATGACGCTTGTTGATTGGCTGCTTTGCAGCCTTTCAAAAAGCGCCAAGAAAGCATCACAAACGCGCCAAGAAAGCGACGAACACCGAACCCGAACCCGGACTTTTACGAAAATGTCCGGGTTCGGGTCCGTGTCACGGACACCCCAAAATTCGGTACGAACCCGAACTATACAGTTCGAGTTCGCTCATCCCTAATTATAAGGCTAAGTTTAGAAGCAAATCTTGAAATTTTTCACAAATAGAAACCTACATAATAGAAACCACCCAAAAATGACCCCATTTTACAAACTACACCCCTCAAGGTATTCAAAAATGATTTTACTCACTTTGTTAACTCTTTAGGTGTTCCACAAGAATTAATGGAAAATACAGATAACATTTCAAAATTTCACTTTTTTGGCAGATTTTCCATTTGAATGCATTTTTCCAGTTACAAAGCAAGGGTTAACAGCCAAACAAAACTCAATATTTATGGCCCTGATTATGTAGTTTACAGAAACACCCAATATGTGGTCGTAAACTGCTGTACGGGCACACAGCATTGCGCAGAAGAAAAGGAACGCCATATGGTTTTTTGGAAAGTAGATTTCACTGGAATAATTTTAAGCTGCCATTTGAAGACCCCCTGATACACCCCTAGATAACAAACCCCAAAAAAGTGACCCCATTATAGAAACTACACCCCTCAAGGTATACAAAACTGATTTTACAAACTTTCGTAACCCTTTAGGTGTTCCACAAGAATTAATGGAAAATAAAGATGAAATTTCAGAATTTCACTTTTTTGGCAGATTTTCCATTTGAATCATTTTTTCCCAGCTACAAAGCAAGGGTTAACAGCCAAACAAAATTCAATAATTTATGGTCCTGATTCTGTAGTTTACAGAAACACCTCATATGTGGTTGTAAACTGCTGTACAGGGACATGGCAGGGCGCAGAAGGAAAGGAATGCCATGTGGTTTTTGGATTTTGCTGGACTTTTTTTTTGACACCATGTCCCATTTGAAGCCCCCCTTATGCACCCCTAGAGTAGAAACTCCCAAAAAGTGACGCCATTTTGGAATTACGGGATAAAGTGGCAGTTTTGTTGTTACTATTTTAGAGTACATATGATTTTTGGTTGCTGTATATTATGATTTTTGTGAGGCAAGGTAACAAGAAATACCTGTTTTGGCACTGTTTTTATTTTTTGTTAATTACAACATTCATCTGACAGGTTAAATTATGTGGTATTTTTACAGAGCAGGTTGTCACGGATGCAACAATACCAAATATGACTTTTTTTGCACCCTTTTTTTTTGTATTTTCTATGGTGTTCACCTGAGGGGTTAGGTCATGTGATATTTTTATAGAGCAGGTTATTACGGACGTGGCGACACCTAATATATCTACTTTTCTTTGTAAGTTTTACACAATGATTTCATTTTTTAAACAAAAAAAATCATGTTTTAGTGTCTCCATAGTCTGAGAGCCATAGTTTTTTCAGTTTTTGGTCAATAATCTTAGGTAGGGTACCATTTTTGCGGGATGAGGTGACGTTTAGATTGGCACTATTTTGGGGTGCGTATGACTTTTTGATCGCTTGCTATTACACTTTTTGTGATGTAAGGTGGCAAAAAATTGCTTTTTTTTTTTTTCACGGTGTTCACCTGAAGGGTTAGTTAATGTGGTATTTTTATAGAGCAGGTTCTTATGGACGAGGCGATAATATGTATACTTTTTTTTTTTTTTAACTTTATTTGGGGAAAAGGATGCTTTTTATTGTGCTACAGGCTACAGGCAAATGAGAGGTCGATTGTAATTGGTTCCTTTAGAGCAGGCATCCTCAAACTGCGGCCCTCCAGATGTTGCAAAACTACAACTCCCAGCATGCCCGAACAGCCTACAGGTATCAGCCTACAGCAGGGCATTGTGGGAGTTGTAGTTTTACAACAGCTGGAGGGCCACAGTTTGAGGATGCCTGCTTTAGAGAAATGCACCACTTTTCTGCAGTAGTACATTTGCTAAACCGCCCCAATATGTTTTGGTGCATGGGATGAAGATTTCAAATTGATGTTTTTTTGGAGTAAGGACAGATTGTTAGATCTCAATTAACAACATGATACCACAATATTGTACATTTGCACACTGCACTGGATAGGAATATTTCAGAAATACAGTTTACATTCTTCAAAAAAAACACTGCTGCAGGCCAGGGCTTTGCATTCATTCATTTGCTTTTTATTTTGACTGAAGTCATTATTTTAAGGCCATATTACATACTGAATCACAGAAGACATGGGATACACAAAAATGATTGGTATATCAATAAAATAGGGGGAAGAACGTGACCTAAAAAAATCCCTAATAATTATAGGCAGGTGGCGTGGCACTCAACAAATAGTGACATGTGAACCCACCATGTGTATAGTGTCGCTACCTCCACTCTGTAGCCAAAGGGATATGAAAATGTGTCCCAATATCAAACCCCCTCCTTGAACCTGGAAGGTTATCCAGGTACAACTATGGAGAGGTATGATAGGAATCACATACAAGCTAATCACCAACAGCTGATGCTATAGTGGTAGCCAGGGCTCGAGTCCTGCAGGAACGCGTGGGAACGGCATTCCTGCACTTTTTTCTTAGCAGGAACACCGTTCCCTTTCAGCAGGGCAGCGCATTGTGCTCTCAACACTGTCGGCGCCCCTCTCTGGCGCAGCATGAAGAGAGGGACTGACAGGAGGGAAGCGCCTCAAGTGTATCGTGGCCGAACTCTGTCCGGTCCGTGGTACAGGAGCTTTTGTTTCCTGTACCCGGCCGGACTGACAGGAAGTGCTCACTTAGTGTGCACTTCCTGTCAGTCTGGCCAGGTTCAGCAAATGCTCCTGTATCACGGACCGGACAGAGCTCGGCCACGCTACACCCGAGGTGGGTGGGGAGAAAGAGAGCGTGACAAGGGAGGGAAGGAATGAAAGAGAGAGTGACAAGGGAGGGAGGGAATGAAAGAGAGAGTGACAAGGGAGGGAGGGGGGAGAAAGAGAGAGTGACAAGGAAGGGAGGGGGAGAAAGAGAGTGACAAGTGAGGGAGGGGGGAGAAAGAGAGTGACAAGGGAGGGAGGGGGGAGAAAGAGAGTGACAAGGGAGGGAAGGAGGGGGGAGAAAGAGTGTGACAAGGGAGGGAAGGAGGCGGGAGAAAGAGAGTGACAAGGGAGGGAGGAAGGGAGGGAGGGAGCGGGGAGAAAGAGAGCGACAAGGGAGGGGGAGGGGGGAGAAAGAGAGTGACAAGGGAGGGGGGAGAAAGAGAGTGACAAGGGAGGGGGGAGAAAGAGAGTGACAAGGGAGGGAGGGGGGAGAAAGAGAGTGACAAGGGAGGGAAGGAGGGGGAGAAAGAGAGTGACAAGGGAGGGAAGGAGGGGGGAGAAAGAGAGTGACAAGGGAGGGAGGGGGGGAGAGAGTGACAAGGGAGGGAGGGAGGGGGGGAGAAAGAGAGTGACAAGGGAGGGGGGAAGGGGGAGAAAGAGAGTGACAAGGGAGGGGGGAGGGGGAAGAAAGAGAGTGACAGGGAGGGGGGGAGGGGGAGAAAGAGAGTGACGAGGGAGGGAGAGGGGAGAAAGAGAGTGAAAAAGGAGGGAGGGGGGAGAAAGAGAGTGACAGGGAGGGAGGGAGGGGGGAAGGAGAGAGTGACGAGGGGGGAGAAAGAGAGTGACAAGGGGGGAGAAAGAGAGTGACGAGGGGGGGGGAAATAGGTGACAAGGGAGGGAGGGGGGAGAAAGAGAGTGACAAGGGAGGGAAGGAGGGGGGGAGAAAGAGAGTGGACAAGGGAGGGAAGGAGGGGGAGAAAGAGAGTGATAAGGGAGGGAGGGGGGAGAAAGAGAGTGACAAGGGGAGGGAGGGGAGGGGGGATAAAGAGAGTGACAAGAGAGTGACAAGGAGGGAAAGAGAGTGACAAGGGAGGGAGGGGGAGAAAGAGAGTGACAAGGGAGGGAGGGGGGGAGAAAGAGAGTGACAAGGGAGGGAGGGGGGAGAAAGAGAGTGACGAGGGGGGAGAAAGAAAGTGACGAGGGGGGAGAAAGAGAGTGAGGAGGGGGGAGAAAGAAAGTGACAAGGGAGGGAGGGAGGGGGGAGAAAGAGAGTGACAAGGGATGGAGGGAGGGGGGAGAAAGAGAGTGACGAGGGAGGGAGGGAGGGAGGGGGGAGAAAGAGAGTGACCTTCCCTGCCCTTTGCGTACGCCGCGTGCCGTGACTTCACACGGAGGCACTGGATCTTGGGTGAGTTCCCACACTTTTTTTCCCAGGACTTGACCCCTGGTGGTAGCATGAGAGCCAGGAGACAAGAGTGTATTTGTGTCATAGACACTACAATGTCCCAGCGCTCTCAGACAAGCTGTGGTGATTAAATTGGGAAGAACGGGGTTGGGTGCAGATCAGGGTGCCCTGGTGATACGGTGTCCTGATACACTATGTCAAGCATGGATCACCTCTGTGCTGTATGATTCAGGTTGTAGCAACACAGCCAAAGGTATCCTGCAGGATCACACCCAATCCTACTTCCCAAGAGAACTATCATCTAGCTCATGCTATCGCAGTAATACTAGCTCAACGCATTTTCTCTATGTAAGAATCTTCAGGAGCAAAAATAACCTGCCTATCTAAGCTGAGCTATCTCATTCATTCAGAGCAACAGCATGACAGCATATCTGGTGCTAGTACGGCCGCGAGGCGCTCTGATTTAAGGAGGAAATCCCTCCCCCATTGATGACGCAGGGATCGCATGTTAGCCAGTCATGTGTGGGAGGGGCGGGGTGCCTATTAACCTCCCACCCCACGCTGGCTAGACCAAAGTAAGCGATGCCTGCATCTAGGTATAGTGTATCTGTATAGAGGAATACTTGGCAAAACACTTAATAATGCTGGATGGAATATCGAGAAGGGATATGTGAAGGAAACGACGAAAATCAGCAGCAACCGCCTATGTAGATGTCATTATCTATAGGGAGCACACTACAAGCTGAAACTATCTGCATCACAAAAACAGTGAACAATCGCTATTGGTTACCATTGATTTTACAGTAACCTCCACAGTGCCCACCCTTTTAACCATGCCTGCCCCTTTAACAGTGACCTCCACAGTGCCCGCCCCTTTAGCAATAACCCCATCTTTAATAGTGACCTCCACAGTGTCCGCCCATTTAACAGTGATTTCCTCAGTGCCCGCCTCTTTAACAGTGATTTCCACAATGCCCGCCCCTTTAACAGTGACCTCCACTTTGGCCGCCACTTTAACAGTTACCCTCATAGTGCCAGCCCTTTAAACATTGACTACCCTTTAAAAGTGACCTCCACAGTACCTGCCCCTTTAACATTGATCACTCCTTTAAAAGTGACCTCCACGGTGCCACCCCCTTTAACACTGACTTTCACAATGCCCGCCCCTTTAACAGTGACTTCCACAGTGCGCACCTCTTTAAGTGACCTCCACAATGCCCGCCCCTTTAACAGTGACAGCCCCTTTAACAGTGACCTCCACAGTGGCCGCCCATTTAACAGTTACCTTAACATTGCCCGCCCTTTTAACATTGACCACCCCTTTAACAGTGACCTTCATCGTGGCCTCCCCTTTAACATTGACCTTCACAGTGCCCACTCCTTTAACAGTGACTTCAACAGTGCCCAACTTTTTAACAGTGACCTCCACAGTGTCTGCTCCTTTAACAGTGATCTCCACAGTGCACATCCCTTTAACAATGATCTCCACAGTGCCCGCCTCTTTAACATTGACCACCTTTTTAACAGTGACCTTCATAGTGGCCGCCTCTTTAACAGTTACTTCCACATTGCCCGCTTCTTTAACAGAGACCTCCATGGTCCCCGCTAATTTAACAGTGACCTCCACAGTGCCCGCCCCTTTAATAGTTACCCCCACAGTGACCGCCTCTTTAACAGTGACCTCCACAGTGCACGCCCCTTTAACAATGACCTCCACATTGCCTGTCTTTTTGATAGTGTCCGCCCCTTAACAGTGACCTCCACAATTCTCACCCCTTTAACAGTGACTGTCCCTTTAACAGTAACCTCCACATGGCCTGCCCCTTTAACATTGATCACCATTTTAACACTGGCCTTCATAGTGCCTGCCCCTTTACCAGCGACCTCCAGAATGCCCGCCTCTTTAACAGTGACCTCCACATTGCCCTTCCCTTTAATAGTGCCTGCCACTTCAACAGTGACCTCCACATTGTCCATCCCTTCAATAGTGCCTGCCCCTTTAACAGTGACCTCCACAGTGCCCGATCCTTTAACAGTGATCTCCACATGCCCTGCCCCTTTAACAGTGACCTCCACATTGCCGCTTCATTAACAGTGACCTCCACAGTACCTGCCCCTTTAACAGTGACCTTCACAGTGCCCACCTCTTTAACATTGACCACCCTTTTAACAGTGACCTTCACAGTGCCCGCCCCTTTAACATTGATCACACCTTTAACAGTGACCTTCATAGTGGCCGCCCTTTTAACAGTGACCTTTACAGTGCCCGCCTTTATAACAGTGACTTTTACAGTGTATGCCCCTTTAACAGAGACCTCCACAATGTCCGCCCCTTTAACAGTGACCTCCACAGTGCCCACCCCTTTAACAGTGACCTCCACAGTGCCTGCCCATTTGACAGTGACCTTTATAGTGGCCGCCCCTTTAACAGTGACCATCACAGTGCCCGTCCCTTTTACAGTGGCTTCCACAGTGCCCACCCTTTTAACATTGACTATTGAATTCCATAGCACCCGTCCGTTTAATAGTGGCCACTGCCCCCCATGCATTTATCAGTGTAGTTGTGCCATCATGCTTCATATGACTGAATATTTAAGGACCTGCGAACTGCTAAAACCTGTGATCAGTTGTTATGGCAACCTGGAGTAGGACCTGCAAGCTTCTATTGGCTAATAAGGGACATGTGACCGTGTAAATGGCAGTTTGGATTTAAGTGAAAGGCTTGGTGGCTTCTATTGGCTAATGCAGGTCATATTTTGGGAATATCTAAGGAACGGTACATCCTAGAGAACTGAGACCTGGTCTAAAACCTTACCGGAATCCTGGCTACTGAGACTGGACTTGGTGGAAGACAGGGTGGTGCTTAACTGACTGGAAGCACTGTCTGCTGCAATCCAACCCACCACCTGCTCGCACTGGGCTGACTTCAAGAGTGGTGTCCTGCGCCAACCTGCAAACTGGGACATGAAGCTAGGTATCTTGGAAGATTGCTTTTCTTGTGCTCTGGTAGCAGGCACAGTTCACCACGCCCAGGGCCACGGTCTCTGCGCCGAGGGCCACGGTCACCACCACTTACCTGTCCCTTAATGCTCGCCTTCTTCATATTAAATGTTATATGTCATAAGGGACCGTTTATAGGCAAAGTGTAGATAAATCATGGAAAAAATATAATTGTTTTTGCTAAGATTTTCCCAATATCTGGCTCTGGCAAACACACACTCTATTGCAGCGCAGATGCTATAATTCACTGCAGACCCCGTTTATAGGCAAAGTGTGGATAAATTATGCAAAAAATATAATTGTTTTCGCTAAGATTTTTCCCAATATTCTGGTCCTTACAAACACACATGCTATCGCATTGAAGATGTGACAATTCACTGCAGACACTGTTTATTAGTGTTGAGCGCGAATATTCGAATTGCAATTTTTTTTCTCGAATATCGCAACTTTGAGATTTTGCGAATATTTAGAATATTGTTCTATATATTCGCGAAATCGAATATTTGTTTTTGTTTTTTTTAAATTGTTATACTTTTTTCTTTCCCACTTTCCTAAAGTTGTTCTTACCTGTCCTTTGGATTCCTGGCTTCCTGGCTGCTCCAGTCAGTGCCGTTGCCGCTTCTGCCGACTTCCGTGCTCACCATGGGAACGTCTCCATATACTAGAATGTACTGTCGGATTTGAGAATTATGTTGAAATCGCAATCCGATTAATTCAAGTTATAATAATCGAATTGCGATTTCAATTTAGCACTGCTATATTCCATATTCGTCAATTCTAGCCTAATATGGAATATAGCAGTGCTAAGTTGAAATCGCAATCCGATTAATTCAAGTTATAATAATCGCATTGCGATTTCAACTTAACACTGCTATATTCCATATTCGTTAATTCTAGCCTAATATGGAATATAGCAGTGCTAACTTAGCTAAGTTGAAATCGCAATCCGAGTAATTCAAGTTAAAATAATCGAATAGCGATTTCAACTTTTTTCGTATATTCTTAATATTGCTCTAACTTCGTCTTTTAGAATATTCGTAATATTCTAAAAGACGAAGTTAGACCCATATTACGAATATTCTAAAAGACGAAGTTAGAGCAATATTGCGAATATTCTAAAAGACGAAGTTAGAGCAATATTAAGAATATTCGTAAAATACACATATAGATTGTAATTTAGCTAATATTCTGCTATAGTCATTTTTTTAATAGTGTACATATTTTACAAAACTTAAGTTCAGAAGAGGCAAAAAAAATTTGAGAAAAAAAATGGATTATAGCACTATATTAGCTAAATTACAATCTATATGTGTATTTTATGAAATTTCGTAATATTGCTCTAACTTCGTCTTTTAGAATATTCGTAATATTCTAAAAGACGAAGTTAGAGCAATATTACGAAATTTCGTAAAATACACATATTAGCCTAGCCATAGGAGCGTTGCCTTATACTATTAAAAGAAAAAAATCTCAATATGCGATTAATTATTCGCGATAATTGGAACAATTACGAATATTCGATTTCGAAATATCGCGAAATCGAATATGGCACCTCCCGCTCATCACTACTGTTTATAGGCAAAGTGTGGATAAACTATTGAAAAAATATAATTGTTTTTCGCTAAGATTTTTCCCAATATCTGGCCCTGACAAACACACTTGCTATTGCAGTGCAGATGTGACAATTCACTGCAGACACCATTTATAGGCAAAGTGTGGATAAATTATGGAAAAAATATAATTGTTTCCGCTAAGACTTTTCCCAATATCTGTCCCTGACACACAGAAGGCATTGCAGCACAGATCTCACAAGTAACTGCAGACACCCTCTATCGAAAAAGTATTGTAAAGTATCGAAAAAAAAAAAATTGCTGGTTAAATTATATTGCTGCCAGCCTGCCACCACACACAATAGTCCTTAAAAGGACTTTTGGATCTTTGAAACATTTTTCGATCGAATATATTGCAATTACACTCCCGAAACTATCTGTCCCTTCCTAAGCGCAGCTCTCCCTGACTCACAATGAGCCGAACCCGCTTCCCGATGACGTGTTCCGGCCAGCCAATCACTGTAATGCCAGTAGCCAACATGGTTACTGACATTACAGTGAGGGCAGTACTTACCTGCACATTTATTGGCTACATAGCATCCGCAAAATGTGCAGGGAGGAGACTCGAGCATGGCGCTCGAGCACATGCAGTACTCGGCCGAACAGGTATTTGGCCGAGCATGCTCACTCAACACTGGTATTGAATATAGTGCTATATATTAGTTTTTTAGAATATTTGTCATTTTTATCCATCTGAAGTCATGATTTCTCCCTCCTTAAGTTGCTTGTGGGCCAATGACTGTTCACTTCAGATGGAAAAATATGACGACTATTTTAAAAAAAAAAAAAATTGTATTATATTCTATAGTGCTATATATTCGTTTTTTAGAATATTCGTCAATGACAAATATTCTAAAAAACAGATATATAGCACTTGTAGGAAGGCGCAAGGGTCCGTCATTGACGGAAGGTATGTGTCACCGAGATTCCTGGCATCGGTGAGGTAAAAGCCGGTAATTTTAAGTGTCAGCAGCAGTTAGTGCTGACTGACACTATTTATTTAGTATGGCTGTAAAGCCGATCCGGGCCAACTCTTACGGGGAGCAGCCAAAGTGCAGGGTGGGTGGCTGCTCCCCACGTTCCAGGCCGGGTTTTGGTTTGGGATATAAAAACCCAGCCAGCAGTCTCAGCTGGGTGTGGCTTATCCTCCATTTCACAGTGAAGCTCTGGAGACTCTGTGGCTTTGAGATCTGCATGAGGTGTGCCGTGTGCCACTAAAGGCCTGAGAACCGCATTGCTGGAAAACAGGCCCTCTAAAGCCTGCTGTGGATGGCTGATGAAAAACAGCTAACAAGGTGAATGTTTGTGTTCTGTGGACTGTCCATGGTGTGAACATACACCAACACTGCGAACTGTTATTTAGTTGTGCCTTTGTGTGAATAAACACTGAACTATTTAAGTTAAAGACTTTGTGATTGCCTCTATACTGCATCCGCTAAGCTGCCTACCAGAGCAAAACCCCACACACTATATTAAACATAGTGCTATATATTCGTTATTTTTTTCCATCTTCAGATGGAAAAAAAAATGACTAATATTCTAAAAAACAAATATATAGCACTATAGAATATAGTGCTATAAATTTGTTTTTTTAGAATATTCGTCAATGACGTATATTCTAAAAAACTAATATATAGCACCATATTGAATATAGTTCTATATATTTGTTTTTTAGAATATTTATTATTTTTTTCCATCTGAAGTCATGATTTCTCCCTGCTTAAGTTGCTTGTAGGCTAATGACTTATTGGCCCACAAGCAAGAAGCAGGGAGAAATCATGTGTTCTTACGAATTCGCTTTACGCAATTTTTACATTGCCAATTTTTTTGGAATCATGAAAATATTTGCGACTATATGATGAATATTTAACCACATATTTGTGAAATATCGCAAATTTGAATATTGCCCCTGTCGCTCATCACTACTATTCGACGTGCCAGGTGAGACGTTGGTATGGTGTGCCTGGAAGCCAAGAGCCACACTGGTCCTGCACTACTTTCAGCTTTGCGGTCACAGGCAGGAGTGGCTAACCGCCCTCAATTTGACAGTTGGTAAAGTGGTGTGCGACAATGGTGCCAATCTGCTGAGAGCGCTAAAACAGGGCAAAATGACACTCGTGCCGTGCATGGCACACATCCTGAACTTAGTCGTGCAGCGATTTGTTGCCAAATACCCCGGGGTCCAGGACGTCTTGTGGCAGGCCAGGGAAATCTCTGGCCATTTTAGAAGATCTTACATGGCCAGAAACGTGCAGTTAACGACTTTTTTCACCGCGCCAATGGCTGCTCATGTGTGATGCATACAGACTTCTTTGGCGATTTGATGAGATCACCAAACTGGTCAGTAGCAGCCAGGGCACCATCAGTGACATCGTACAGTACCTTGCACCTTCTTTCTGGAGCACGCATCGTGTCATTGATCAAGCCGTCAAGGAGCAGGAGTAGGGAGATGAGGAAGTCGCAATGCTGGATGAATTCCCAGAAGGGGCTACTCCATCTGAGACAAGTCAAAAGGAGTCTGAAGAAGAGTCAGAGGAGGATGGTGCCGGGGCGGAGGAGGAGCAAGATGAGCATGCTTTAAACTTTTCGGGGATCCCTGGTGTTGTCCGTGGATGGGGGAAGGAGATCGAGGATGACATTATCCTGGACGATGAGCAGGAGCCAGGCCACTCCACTGCTTCCAGTTTAGTGCAAGTGTTTGAAGAGGGACCCCCATATAAAAAGAATAAAGAGCAAGGACTAGTACTAGGTGGCAATGTACTTAGACCCCCGGTACAAATACAAAATGGCAGAAATGTTACCAGCATCACAGAGGGATGGCAGAATGCAGCACTTCCAGGACTTGCTTCGATAGATGCTTAATTCTGCTGTTGCGGGCGCTGGCAGAGGAATTTCCACTCACAGGGAAACAGTTGCGGGTACCAATCCAACAGCGCATGCAAGAAGAGGGCGGTTTGAAAATGTGTTGGTTACTTCGGATATGAGATCATTTTTGCAACCCATCGACAACTGCCCTCCGGATCCAGCCTCAGGGAACGCCTAGACCGACATCGGGTTTACGGCCGTTGTGGACGCTCTGAGAAGTGAGGAGGAACCCCTGGGCTACTGGGTGTGCAGGCTTGACCTGTGGCTAGATCTGGTTCAATTTGCCATGGAACTCTTGGCTTGCCCCTCGTCCAGTGTCCTGTCCGAAAGGACGTTCAGTGCAGCAGGGGGGATTGTGACCAATAAGCGCACTCGCCTAGCCCACGACAGTGTAGTCTACCTCACATTTTTAAAAATTAAAGAGGCATGGATCTCAGAGGAATTTAACACATGTGACGAGTCGACCACGTTAAACTGAATTTCCTCATGACAGCCCACAAATATCCACCACCACCCAGAACAAATAATGGTCCCTGTCTTGGGTAAATACAGCGGCATAAAAGGCCTTTTCTGTCCATTGAATGCCTAATGTTTTGGGCCTTGGAGGAATTCAACACCTGTGACGACCACGTGTTTCAACTATTTTCATTAGGGGTTTTTTCAAGAAGGGGAATTTCCTTTATTTGTACTGGTCTTCAGTAAAATTGATATCCATTGACCGTCTAATAGACCTTCAGCCACATACTTACTTGTTCTTTTATGTACGCTAAATGCATAATTTTTGGGGTCTGTAGTCCACTGGCCTGCTGCAAAATTGATATCCAATGACCGAGTAATCTACTTCCAGCTGCATACTTATTTATTCTTTTCTGTAAGCTGGATGCATAATTTTTTGGGCCTGTAGTAAACTGGCCTGCTGTAAAATTGATATCCAATGACTGTGTAATCTACCTCCAGCCACATACTTACTTGTTCTTTTAAGTACACTGAATGCATAATTTATGGGGCCTGTAGTACACTGGCCTGCTGTAAAATTGATATCCAATGACTGTGTAATCTACCTCCAGCCACATACTTACTTGTTCTTTTCTGTATGCTGAATGCATAATTTTTGGGGCCTGTAGTACACTGGCCGGCTGTAAAATTGATATCCAATGATCGTATAATCTACCTCCAGGCACATACTTACTTGTTCTTTTCTGTACAGTGAATGAATAATTGTTGTGGCCTCGGAGGAATTCAACACCAGTGACGACCACGTGTTATCGAATTTCAACTAGTATCATTAGTTTTTTTTTCAAGAGGGGGGATTTCGTTAGCCATGTTTTTAATCCAATTATTATTTTTAGTTCTTTTAAAAATATGTATTTGACCTGTATTTGTACTGGCCTCCAGTAAAATTGATATCCATTGACCGTGTAATATACCTCCGGTCACATAATCACTTGAACAATCATTTCTGTCCGGTGAATGCCTAATGTTTGTGGACTGTAGTTCAGTGGCCTACAGTAAAATTTTTATCCATTGACCTCATAATGTACCTCGAGCCACATACGCAGAATTTATTTTATGTCAGGTGAATATCTAATTTTTAAGACCTGTACTCCCGTGGACTAAAATAAAAAATTTCTAGGCTCCAACAGGGCACATTTCAGAGAATTTCCCTTTAAGACACATAAAAATGTCCCCTGATTTAGATACATATTTTTTCTTTTGTCATTGATCTCCCTCTAGTATGTCACTATCCATGTTGTGGAAATATTTGTGCACTTCTACTAAGTATTTGGTGGCTGCAAATATGAATTGAAGGCTTTTCAGGTTTGCCTGTCATTAAAGTCAATTAGGCCCTCAGTGAACTTGTGGTTTGCGAACTTTTGATCTTGTTCACGAACCGTCCCGGCCGATGTTTGTCCATCTCTAGCCAGGAGCACATTTAGCTTCTGTGCCGTTTGGATGAGTGCACACATACTGTTGTCTCTTGGCACTCACTTTGGTGACCGATTGCTGACAGAATGACTGATGATGAGGAGGAGGAGCAAGAGCATCAGGTCCAGCACATGATGGGAAGGACAGACAGCTTCGGCTGAGGTGGTGGAGCCTTGACTGCATGAAATTGGGTGCATGTCACTGGGCGATGCAGCGGTTGCTGCGGCAGGCTGGACTACCACATCAGAGCCATGGTTCTCCCATGCCGCTTTATGGTGACACTGCATGTGTTAACACAACATTGTCACCCTTGCCACGCTTCACCAAATTCGGCACATTTCCATGTTCACCTCCTCCGGCGGCCTAATATAAAATTGCCATACCGCCGACACTGCGCACTGACTGCTTGCTACAGCTGCCTCAGTGAACCTCTGCACTACTACTTTCTGGGCCGGTAGGCTCCTGCAAAGTGCATGGTCTACCCCGGGCACATTTGGCTCCTGACCTCCCACTGCTGTCACCCTGCTGACTCACAGCCACACTACCACCATGATGGCTCCCCACGCTCCCCACTGTGATCGGCTAAATCATCATCATCTGCTACTGTCTGTATGTCACTGATGTCCCCCCTTAACGGTCTCAGGGCCAGAAGCCTGACTACTGCTCCCACGCAACTCTCATTATCACTACTTGCCCACCTACCAAAGGAAGCGGCGGATGTCTCCTCCAGATCTTGGTTGGGCTGTAGCTGCTGACTGTCCTCTAGTACTGTAGCTCATCCTCGCTGAAAAGTGGAGCTGAGCCTACGGCATATAATACTTTTCGCACTGAGGCAGCTGAAAATGACAGAGGAAGGTTGAGCAGGTGGGGCACAGGGCCTGCTCCCAGGCCAATAAGGCCATTCCAACTAAGCGTCGTGTCAGAGGAACCCACAGACTCTTGGCTGGGGGTGCCTGATGTCACTTGCAACAAACTCAAAGACCGAGTCAACCATTCAAGCACCGCTGGGTTTCTGGTCAAGACACGACCGCTAGATGACACCGGGAGCTCAGGCCTCTTGCTGCAACTCCTGCTACCACCCCCCCTTCTTCTGCTGCCTGCGACAGAAACATTTTTGCCCACTGCCCGTTTCCTTTGAAGGGCCTGTCACCTGTCTGTCTGACATACTGTATAATAAAAGAATTCAATTAAAATTAAAATATCCCCCAAAAAAGGCTGCTGTAAAATGTTACCACAGAACGGCAATTAAGACGTATTATTTTTCCTTTTACTACACCCCACAAAAAATATATAATAATCACAATTAACCACAGAACGGCTAATGGGACGTACATATATTTCCTTTTAATACATTACGTAAATGGTTATAATATAATGTAACTTCACCGCTGAATGGCAATTATGACATACAGTATATTATTTCCTTTTATTTTCCTTTTTTTACCCTATTAATACGCCCCCCAGAAAAAAGCAAAACAATGTAAAATCAACGCAGAGCGGCAAATAGGAGATACGTATCATTCCTATTAATATACCCCATAAATGGCTGTAGTACAATGTAACTTTACCACTGAACGGCAATTATGACATATTTTTTTACTTTTTTCTTTCTTTTCTTTTGCCATTAACCCCTTAAGGACCTTGCCATTTTTCACCTTAAGGACAAGGCCATTTTTTGCAAATCTTACATATGTCACTTTACGTTGTAATAACTTTAAAACGCTTTTACTTATCCACGCCATTCTGAGAATTGTTTTCTCATCACATATTCTACTTCATGACAGTGGTAAAATTGAGTCAAACAATTTCATTTTATTTATAAAAAAATAATAAATTTACAAAAAATTGGGAAATTTCCAAATTAAAATTTCTTTACTTTATAATAGATAGTATTATTTTACATTCCCCATATGTCTACTTCATGTTTTGGATCATTTTGTGAATGCCATTTTATTTTTTGGGGACGTTAGAAGGCTTAGAAGTTTAGACGCAAATCTTGAAATCTTTCAGAAAATTTCCAAAACCCACTTTTTAAGGACCAGTTCAGGTCTTAAGTCACTTTGTGAGGATTCAATAATTGAAAACACCCATAAATGACACCATTTTAGAAAATAAACCCCTCAAGGTATTCAAAACTGATTTTACAAACTTTGTTTTAAGTGTTCCACAAGAATTTATGGAAAATTGAGAATTTCACTTTTTGGCAGATTTTCCAATGTAATCAATTTTTTTTTCCGCTAACAAAGCAAGGATTAACAGCCAAACAAAACTCAATATTTATTGCCCTGATTCTGTAGTTTACAGAAAAACACCATATGTGGTTGTAAACTGCTGTATGGGCACACGTCAGGGCACAGAAGAAAAGGAACGCCATTTGTTTTTTGGAAGGCAGATTTCACTGAGATGATTTTAAGCTGCTATATCACATCTGAAGACCCCCGATGCACCCCTAGAGTAGAAACTCTAAATAAGTGACCCCATTTTAGAAACTAAACATCTCAAGGTATTCAAAACTGATTTTACTAACTTTGTTGCCCCTTTAGGTGAGCCACAAGAATTAATGGAAAATGGAGATGAAATTTCAGAATTATTGTTATACAGGCACACGGCAGGGTGCAGAAGGAAAGTAACACCATATAGTTTTTGGAAGGCAGATTTCTCTTGGATAATTTTAAGCTGCCATGTCACATTTTAAGCCCCCCTGATGCACTCCTAGAGTATAAACTCCAAAAAAGACCCCATTTTGGAAACTACGGTATAAGGAGGCAGTTTTGTTGGTACTATTTTAAGGTACATATGATTTTTGATTGCTCTATATTACAGTTTTTGTGAGGCAAAGTAACAAAAAATAGCTCTTTTGGCACAGTTTTTAATTTTTGTTATTCAGTGTTCATCTGACAGGTTAGATCATGTGGTATTTTTATAGAGAAGGTTGTTACAGACGTGACAATACCAAATATTTATGTTTTTTTAGTGTCTCCATATTCTGAAAGCCATTTGTCATTTCGTTTCCCTCTCTCAGCTGTCATCTAGCTGCACTGATTGCATCCCTTTATATCCCCTCCCATACTGCATCACTTTGCGGTTTATACAACTTCCTGGATTGTGCTCACTGCTAGATGCTGCAACTGCTGGTTCCAGAGATAAGTCTGTTCCTTTATTTGTTTTTTCCTGTTGGCTTGATCCTAGGTGACCCTGACTCCCTCCATATTAAGTGTAGGGAGCCGGTGGTCGTGTCCCTTCACTATTATAGGGTTTCCAGGTGTCACACAGTCTAGGTACGAGGGCATGCAATTATCTATCATAAAGATCTTTGCATGGGCTGAGCAGTCAGCGAGAGCTCTAGGGCTTTTATAGGGCTCACCCTTATGTTCCTTAGTTTGGGATCAAGTCAGTCGGATCTTTATTTGTGTCTTCTAGTTTTCTGCAACACCATCTGTGACAAATAGCATTTTTGAAACAAAAAAAATCATCTTTTTGTGTCTCCATTGTCTGAGAGTACTAGCTTTTTTATTTTTTGACCTGATGTAGGTAGGGGCTCAATTTTTGTGGGAAGAGGTGTTGGTTTTATTGGTACTATTTAGGGGGTCATACACCTTTTTTATCGCAATTTTTGTGATGTAAGGTGACAAAAAAATGGCTTACCCAATATATACAGTATACTTTATTTATTTAAGTTTTACACAATAACAGCATTTTTTAAACAAAAAAATCGTGTTTTAGTGTCTCCGTAGTCTGAGAGCCCTATTTTTTCAATTTTTTTGGGCGATTCTCTTAGGTAGGGTCTCATGTTTTTTGCAGGATGAGATAATGGTTTGATTGGTACTATTTTACGGTGCGTATAACTTTTTGATCGCTTGGTATTACATTTTATGTGATATAAGATGACAAAAAATAGCTTTTTTTTACACCATTTATATATTTTTTTACGATGTTCACCTGAAGGGTTAGGTCATGTAATATTTTTACAGAGCAGGTCATTACGGATGTGGAAATACCTAATATGTATACTTTTTTAAATTTATTTAGGTTTTACACAATAATTTAATTTTTTTTTTAAATAATCATGTTTTTTAAATAATCATGTTTTAATGGCTCCATATTTATTTTTTATTTTTTAGGCGATTGTCTTAGGTAGGATATAATTTTTTGCGGGATGAGATGACGGTTTGTTTGACACTATTTTGGGGTGCATATGACTTTGACACTGTTTTTATTTTTTGTATTTTTTACTGTCTTCACCTATGGGTTTATGTCATGTGGTATTTTTATAGAGCAGGTTGTTACGGACGCGGTGATACCTAATATGTCTACTTTTTTTACATTTACCCCAATTGAAGCATTTAAAAAAAAATCATGTTTTAGTTTATCTATAGTCTGAGAGCCATATTTTTTCATTTTTTGGGTGTTTGTCTTAGAAAGGGGCTCATTTCTTGTGGAATGAGGTGACGGTTAGATTGGTACTATTTTCGAGGGCTTATGCGTTTTTGATCGCTTGGTGTTGCAGTTTTAGTGATGTAAGGTGACAATAAAATTGTTTTTTAGCACAGTTTTTTTTTTTTACGGTATTCACCTGAGGGGTTAGGTAATGTGATATTTTTATAGAGCTGGTCGATACAGATGCGGCAATATCTAATATATATATTTTGTAAAAAGGATGTTTTTTTTTCTCTTGAAACTTTACATTTTTTATTAAACTTTATTTTTTGTAACTTCTTTTTTTACTTTATTTTTTTGTCCCACTCTGGGACTTCAACATTACAGTGTCTGATCCTTGTTTCAATGCAGCACAATATAGTACATCTGTGTAATACACTGATAATACTGATAATACACTGATAGTTTGCCATAGCAGTGCGGGGACCCGATGGCTAAGGTGAGGGAGAGCAAACCTCCCATATGTCGCGGTCAGCGCTGACCGCACCATATGAGGGGTTAATCCACCGGCATCTGCATTATCACCGATGCTGGTGGATGCTGCAAGGATCCGGCTGTTACTGCTGCTGATCACGGCACCGCACGTGGGGGAAGAGAAGGACCACAGAACAAGAATGTTCGTCCTGGGACGCAAAGTACCAACCCTTTAGGATGAGCATTCTCGTCCTGGTTTCTTAAGGAGTTAATACACCCTCCCAAAAAAGCTAAATAATGTAAAATCAACGCAGAATGGCGAATAGGACGTAAGCATTTATCCTATTAATACACCCAGTAAATGACTGTAGTACAATGTAACTTCACCGTTGAATGACAATTATGACATATATATTTTTTCCTTTTTTTTCCCTTTTTTTTCTATTAATACGCCCCGAAAAAAAAATGCAAAACAATATAAAATCAATGCAGAACGACGAATAGGATGTACGTATCTGTCCTATTAATACACCCCATAAATAGCTGTAGTACAATGTAACTTCACTGCTGAATGGCAATTATGATATATATTTTTTCCTTTTTTTCCCCTATTAATACACCCCCAAAAAAAGGCAAAACTATGTCAAATCAACGCGGAACAGCTAATAGGATGTACGTATCTTTTCTATTAATACTTCCTGTAAATGGCTGTATCACACAGAACTTGTACCCCAATCACAAGCAAGGTTTGCTGGAATTACTGATGTATCATATAGTGCAAAAAAGCAGCAGTATAACTTCAATTTGGATCCCCAATTAGTGCAGCAAGGTGTAATGCTCCATTCAGACAGTCGCAATTCCATTCCGCATCTTGCGGAACGGAATTGCGGACCCATACATTTCTATTGCACTTCCGGGTCTGCAATTCCGATCCTGAAAAAAATAGAACATGTCCTATTCTTGTCTGCAAGATCCGTGGATCCACAAAACACGGACAGCGGCAATGTGCGTTCCACATTTTGCGGACCACACATTGCCGGCACTAAGAAAATATGCCTATTCTTGTCCGCTATTGCGGACAAGAATAGGAGGTTCTATTTTTTTCAGGATCCGAATTGCGGACCCGGAAGCGCAGGTCCGCAATTCCGGATCGAGGCCGCACATCGTGCGGCCCCATAGAAATGGATGGGTCCGCAATTCTGTTCCGCAAAATGCAGAATGGAATTGCGGATGTGTGAATGGACCCTAATAGTAATCGTTCTTATTACCCAGGTTGTACACTCTCCTATTGCACTCTTTTCTCCTTTTAGGTCTCTTGCACATGACCGTTGTTGTTCCGTTCCGCAAAATGGGGTTCCGTTGTTCCGGATCCATTTCCGTTTTTGTTTCCGTGTGTCTTCCTTTATTTTTGGAGGACTACCAAACATAAAGGAATGTAAAAAAGTCTAAGACAGGTTTGTTATTCAAATGATAGGAATAAAACGGACGCGGATGACAATCTTGTGTGCCTCCGCGTTTTTTTGCGATCCCATTGACTTCAATGGGTCCGTGAACTGTTTTCCGCGTAAATAATAGGACAGGTTATATTTTTTTGACGGACTGGAACCACGGATCATGGACGCGGATAACAAACGGTGCACTATCCGCATTTTCAACGGCTCCATAGAAATGAATGGGTCCGACACCTGAAACGCTAAAATCGTCAGAACGGACGCAGAAGCAAACAACGGTCATGTGCATGAGGCCTTATAGTGTAGATGATTCCTCCCTATCCTCAGTGGGGGGGGGGGGGGGGCCGCGGGTGCTAGCTGCAGGAGGAGGGGGAGAGAAGCGCTGTACAGTACTTACCCCTCCTCCTGCTCGTTCTTCTCAGGGCCCGTGCTGCTGTGTCCTGGCTGTGTCCAGCATCAGGAGAGCACAGTCTGACCTGACGCTACAGGAGGTCAGATGACTGCAGCCCGGGCCATGAGAAGAGAAGACAGCCAGTACAGGGAGAGTGGCGACAGAAGAGGTAAGTTACTTTATTATTTTACAGTCTGATCTGAGGTCTGATATGGAGGTCTAATGGAGGGGTCTGGAGTGGTCTATTGTGGGTCTTGAGGTCTGACTGGGGGGGGGGGTCAGGAGGTCTGAACCGGGAGGTCTGGAGTGGTCTAATGTGGGGTTTGGAGGTCTGACTGGGGGTTCTGAATGGGGGTCTGGAGGTCTAATGGGGGTCTGATTGGGGGTCTGGGGGTCTGGAGGTCTAATGGGGGTCTGATTGGGGGTCTGGAAGTCTAATGGTGTCTGATTGGGGGTCTGGAAGTCTGACTGGTGGGTCTAGAGGTCTAATGGGGGTTTGATTGGGGGTCTGGAGGTCTAATGGGGGTCTGATTGGGGGTCTGGATGCATTGGCTGTAGGAGTAATACTGTGTGTATTACTCATACAGCTTCCTGCCTGTGAGATCCAGGGGGCTAGCAGCGTGCTGCCTTCCATGCCATCGGGTCCCCCCTACAGCCCCACGGGGACCCAATGGCACCGCCGATCGCCGCCGCAACATTGAAAAGCTGCAAACTGCAAGTCTGAATTGACACGGGACCCCCCCCCCTCTGAATGGGGGTCTGGAGGTCTAATGGGGGTCTGATTGGGGGTCTGGAGGTCTAATGGGGGTCTGATTGGGGGTCTGGAAGTCTAATGGGCATGTTATTGGGGGTCTGGAGGTCTGACTAGGGGGTCTAGAGGTCTAATGGGGGTTTGATTGGGGGTCTGGAGGTCTAATGGGGGTCTGATTGGGGGTCTGGATGCATTGGCTGTAGGAGTAATACTGTGTGTATTACTCATACAGCTTCCTGCCTGTGAGATCCAGGGGGCTGGCAGCGTGCTGCCTTCCATGCCATCGGGTCCCCCCTACAGCCCCACGGGGACCCAATGGCACCGCCGATCGCCGCCGCAACATTGAAAAGCTGCAAACTGCAAGTCTGAATTGACACGGGACCCCCCCCCCCTCTGAATGGGGGTCTGGAGGTCTAATGGGGGTCTGATTGGGGGTCTGGAGGTCTAATGGGGGTCTGATTGGGGGTCTGGAAGTCTAATGGGCATGTTATTGGGGGTCTGGAGGTCTGACTAGGGGGTCTAGAGGTCTAATGGGGGTTTGATTGGGGGTCTGGAGGTCTAATGGGGGTCTGATTGGGGGTCTGGATGCATTGGCTGTAGGAGTAATACTGTGTGTATTACTCATACAGCTTCCTGCCTGTGAGATCCAGGGGGCTGGCAGCGTGCTGCCTTCCATGCCATCGGGTCCCCCCTACAGCCCCACGGGGACCCAATGGCACCACCGAACGCCGCCGCAACATTGAAAAGCTGCAAACTGCAAGTCTGAATTGACACGGGACCCCCCCAACCCCGCATTTTCACAAGGTGCCTGCTCAATTATTTGAGCAGGCACCGGGTTCCGATCACCGCCCGCCGAGCAGCGGTGATCGTAAATACTCATGAAGTACCGGTACGTCATGTGTCCTTAAGTACTGGGACAACATGCCGTACTGGTACGTCATGTGTCTGGAAGAGGTTAAAGGCGTTCTGCAGTTTTTAGATAATCAGCATCTGATAGGCGGGGCAGTAGTGCAGCGTTGGCTGTAGTGCAGCGGCCTTCTCACTGTTTATCGCAGGCCCAGTGACGTCACAACTACCATTAATGGCCTGGGCGGGGCTAAGCTCTGTTCACTTGAACAGAGTAAACAGCGAGAAGGCCGCGGCACTACTGCCAGAGCCGCTGCCTTCTCAAACAGCTGATCAGAAGGGTACCCAGGTGTCGGACTCCTGCAGATAAGATGCTGATCTATCCAGAGGATAGATCATCAGTTTAAAAAATTGCAGAATCCCTTTAAGCTTTGCAGGCCATTGGCTTAAATTCTGGGTAACAAATCCAATCTAAAAACATCCCCCAACTAGAGTAAGCAGTGTATAGTGTAAGTGAAGCTGATACCAGTAATGTCATTTTTATCTGCATACTCACATTTCAATGCAGTGCTCCCACAAACCAGCAATAAAATTCATTGAGAGGATTCCTCTTTCCTCTCCATAAGGGCTCATGCACACGACGGTATGTATTTTACGGTCCACAAAAAAACGGATCCGCAAAAAATACAGATGACGTCTGTGTGCATTCCATATTTCCTGGAATGGAACAGCTGGCCCCTAATAGAACAGTACTATCCTTGTCCATAATACGGACAATAAAAGGACATGTTATATTTTTTTGCGTAACAAAAATACGGACATATGGAAACGGAATACAAGAAAAATAGACAGTTCACATTTGGTGTTATTTGCGCTAAAAACGTTTATTGTTATATTTCACTACAATACGAGAAAAATAGACGCAGTTCACATTTGGTGTTATTTGCGCTAAAAGCGTTTATTGTCATATTTTTCGAGAAAAAGAGAAACATATTCGCAGTTCACTTTTTCTGTTATTTACTTAGAAATCGTTTAGTGGCCTATTTTAGTCCAATATGAGAAATATATATGCAGTTCACTTTTGCTGTTATTTATGCTGAAATCGTTTCATTGCCAATTTCAAATCCTTTAGTTGCCTATCTCAGTACAAAAATAAAAATATATTTGGCGCTTTTAGGGATGTTTTAATTTGCTTTAAATTTATTTAGTTCAGCTAAAAGTATGTCTGACAGAGAAGTGCCAGGCCTTGCACAGGGGAGTGTCAGAGGCATAAATGATTCTGGCTCAGGCACAGGTCGCAGCAGAGTAAGGGGGCGTGGCAGCAGGGGTTTCTTCCCGAGGCCTCAGGTCCACATGTCAGCTAGCGGTCGTGTCTTGACCAGCAACCCAGCGGTTCTTGATTGGTTGACTGGATCTTCGACTTCGTCACAAGTGACAGCAGCACTAGCAGCCTGAATCTAGACTCGTTGATGAGCAGCTTTCTTCACCCGCATCGTGAAGAAACTACTCAGCAGCAGCAGATAGATCTGGAGCAGGACCTGAACCAGCAGGTAGTGGCATACTTTGACAGCATCCTGGCAGCCATCATAAAAGATCCGCTAGACTACTGGGCAGAAAAACTGGATTTGTGGCTGCAACTGGCCGAGTTTGCCCCGGAAAAGCTGTCCTGCCTGGCCAGTAGTGTGGCATCTGAGCGGGTGTTTAGTGCAGTGGGGGCCATAGTTACCCCAAGGAGAATTTGCCTGTCCACCCAAAATGTGTAGAGACTTACTTTTGTCAAGATGAATCAGGCGTGGATCAGCCATGATTTCCACCCACCAATGCCTGATGCATCAGATTAGATCATACATCTCCACACTGTCACCGTACCACTCTGTGGTATCATGCTGCTGCTGATGTTGCTGCCATGTCCACACTTTGTCATTGTGCCACTCTGTGGCCTCCTGATGCTGCCTCCACCTCCAGACCTTGTCATTGTGCCACTTGGTGGCCTCCTCATGCTGCTTCCACCTCACCAATATGTCATAGGGCCACTCTGTAGACTTCTCATGCTGGTACCACCCTCCCCACTCTATGATGGAGTCACTATTGTCCTTGTTTGGCCTTCTTTAAATCACCATTTATTTGACCTTTCTTCTGATCGGTCAGAAGGAAGAAAAAATGAGATGCACAACGGATCCTGTCTGTGTAGCAGCTGTAAGGCCTGTATGGTCGTATCAGAATTGGCTTATGATTTGGTAGCCAAAAGCAGGAGTGGGTACAAAACACAGAAGACATGCAAATATTACCTTCACGTGTCATCTCTGTTTTAGATCTACTCCTTCTTTTGGCATTACCAATACTCATGAATTACTGAGCAAATGCTGACCGAGTGAAGACGTATGCTCACCAGACAGGATCCATTTTTTGTGGGTTATTGTTCTGACAGATCAAAGGAAGTGCAAAATAATCAGTGACTTCAACACAAACTTACTGCTGACAGCTGCAAAGAAAAGGGGGTCAGTCAGCACATCCCAATGAGCAGGGGCACGTTGCTATGGCTGAAAATAACACTGTAAAACAAAACATGCAATGCAACAGCTCTCTGCAAACCAAATAAAGTACAAAAATGCATAATAATTGCTAGTGCTATACTTATAAATTAGAGATGCTTGGCAAATCATTTTGTAAAAAATAATTTGAGCCCGTCTGCCGCACGTCAAGGCGATCTCTGTAAGACGGGTTCCAAACACTAAATTCTACCTGTTATGTGCTATGACGGCTACCATACAATTCAGGGAGTGTAGGTTCCACATGCATGCTGGTCCTGCTTTAATTTCTGTCATCTTTGGTGCCTCAATGGCCTCCATTATATCCAAGGAATGCAGGTACCAACATGCATGCCGAGCCCACTCCCTACCACTCCTGGTGCCAAATGGCCACCAAAGAATATAATGAGAGTCCACACTATACTTCTCCTGGTGCCAAATGGCTGCCAGTGAATGAGGGAGAACAGGCTAAGCTATATACTCACACTAATTAAAATCAGCCTATGGGGCAGACAGGCTGGTGAGGATAACCTACACTCCCTGAAGTATATGATAGCCGTCATGGCACATAACAGCTAGAATTTAGTGTTAGGAACCCGTCTAACTAGAGATCGCCTTGACGTGCGGCAGACGGGCTCAAATAATTTTGTACAAAATGATTGCCAAGCATCTCTAATTTATAAGTATAGCACTTATGCATTTTTGTACTTTATTTGGTTTGCAGAAAGCTGTTACATTGCATGTTTCGTTTTACAGTATTGCTGACACCCTCTCCACTCCTGTAAGGCCAAATGCAGACGTCCGTGGAACGCGGTCCATGAGATACTGGACTGGCATTGCAGGAGTGCACGGTGTCATAGCAATCAATGACGCCTTGCGCTCCTGCAATGCCGGTCCGGTATCTCACCGTGTTCCATGTTTGTCTGCTTGAGGCTTAAGGCTGAGTTAATACTTGAGTTATTTGGTTGGTTTTGGCCCCGTGACTGCCCAAATAAGTGAAGTGTGCAGTGATTCTAATAGCGACGCCTGTCATCTGCATGTCATACAGACTGACAGCATTACTTCACTACCAAAGCAGACTCCCAATGCGTGGTACTGCAGGGCACAGTGTTCCACACCAATATAAACGCTCTATGCAGCCTGAAAATAGCCATTTTTCTTCATCGCAATTCATTGCAAATATATTCGGATCGAAGCAAATTTTTTCGTAAAGTTCAGCGAACCGGCCAAGATAGTGATCTATAGATCCCATAATCCAACAAAACATTTGGTTTCTGAAAAACTGATAAACACCGGTCTCCTGTGTCCTCGTGGACTTTACTTGGAGGAATGAGTTACAGAAAATTGATAGCGTAAGAACGACACAATGTTTAGCAGGAGGATTTGCATTTGGTAAATGTCAAGGAAGCTCCATGAAAGCTAAAAGAATATAAGGCAACAGCTGTGATAGTAACTTGATCCCTGTTGATATTCACATTAATGTTTTTGTTTTAGATGTTCCAAAAAATGTACCTGAGTCAATTTAGCTTTGGCATATTTACTGTACCTTGTAAGGCAATTGCATAAATAGCAACTTCTCTGTGTTGTGTTTTTAATCAAGAAAATCTCCCTTTAAGGCCTCTTTCACACGGGCGAGATTTCCACGCAGGTGCAATGCGTGAGTTGAACACATTGCACCCGCACTGAATCTGGACCCATTCATTTCTATGAGGCTGTGCACATGAGCGGTGATTTTCACGCATCACTTTTGCGTTACGTGAAAATCGCAGCATGTTCTATATTGTGTGTTTTTCACGAAACGCAGGCCCCATAGAAGTGAATGGGGCTGCGTGAAAATCGCAAGCATCCGCAAGCAAGTGTGGATGCGGTGCAATTTTCACGCACGGTTGCTAGGAGACGATCGGGATGGGGACCCGATCTTTATTATTTTCTCTTATAACATGGTTATAAGGGAAAATAATAGCATTCTGAATACAGAATGCATAGTACATTAGTGCTTAAAAAAAGAAAAGAAATTTAACTCACCTTAATCCACTAATTCGCGCAGCTGGCATCTCTTCTGTCTTCTTCTTTGAGGAATAGGACCTTTGATGATGTCACTACGCTCATCACATGGTTCGTCACATGATCCATTACCACTTCATTGGGTTCGCAATCTGAAAGGTGCGGTGTGGGGCAGAGGCACGGAACCTCACAGAAGCACTACTGAGTGCTTCCGTGAGTTTTCTGTCTGTGCATCAGGACCGCATTCACAAAATGTTTGCAGTGCGTACCATCGGATGGTGAATGGGTCCGCATCCACATATGGCAGGCATGTGGTCGGTGCCCGGGCATTGCAGACCATAATTTGCGGTCCACAGCACGGGCACAGGCCAACAACAGCATTATGCATTAGGCCTTAAGGAGTTGTCTTAGCTCAGCAAAAGTTAATAGAAGGCACTTACTAATGTATTGTGTATTGTGATTTTCCATATTACCTCCTTTACTGGCTAGACTCTTTTTTCATCACATAATACACAGCTTTTTTTCCAATTTCACATCATTTGGATTCTTTTTTCCACCATCCCACTACATTGTTTACAATATTAAATGGTGCCATTAGAAAGTACAACTTATCCCACAAAAAAACTGTCCTTACACGGCTATGAATGGAAATTGTCATGGAGTCACTGCTGTCACTGCTACTGCTACTACCCTCCCCACTCTGTCATGGGGCCACTACTTGAATCTTGGTGCACTACACAGTTAAAGTGGTTTTCTCATCTTATCAGGGTTATTTTAAATCTTTTCCCCCCATTGAACACTTCTTGCCATACATGTCATTAAAAATATCCTACCATTGCCATAAAAATTCATCCTTTCTCTTTCCAGTGTTTATTCGCGCTTCCCATGGATACGGCCACATCTCGCCTGCCGCATCCATGGGCCGTGCCTGCGCACCGCAGCGTCACCGATCCTGCGGCCAGTCTGTGGAAGAAATCGTGAACGCGCACGTCGGCAGCGCTTTCGGGCGGCCGCACATGCACAGAATCTATCACGTCTGAGATAGAGCCGCGCATGCGGCCACCCGAACAGTTCGGGAGAGGCAGCGGAGGGTGCGGACGGACATCGGAGGATCTGGAGACTATTTCCTAATAGGTGAGTATAATTTCTACATGCACCACCAAATCCAACAACGATTTCTGAATATGTGACAATAAAGGGGTTCCTTCTGAATTCAGGAGGAACTCCAGTAAGGAATGGGGACAGACAACACTATTTTGTTGAACAAAGGGGACACATTTATCTAATGCAAGGACACAGAGGAGTGGACAATTTGAATAGGAGGGGCACAGGGGACACCTTTATCGATTCAAGGAACTAATTTGATGAGTGATGAGTCATACAATCCTCATGAACGAGCATGCAAGGACTGAGCTCTCTGTGTGATGTCATAAGGAGGCACGGCTGGCCTTTACATGAACTGCCTAAGCCCGCCCAGCCTTAGAAGCTGGGAAGCAGGAAGTGAAATGCAGGGCTGCTGCAGGTGAGGATGAAATAGCAAGATGAGAATACCCCTTTAAGTCTACGGTGTAAATTAGACCTTACGGTGACGGTGACCTGCGTCAGGTACAGTAATTCAACAGCTAACAGAAGGGATTAAAAAGCATGTGTTTGGACTGCCACAACATGGATTAAAAGAACCTTTTTTCCCACCACTACTTTATTGGCACTACTTTATTTTGGTCATTTGGATACAGCTCCTTCAATGGGCACCCCATTTTTTGCTTTACCGAAGGGTGCTGTATGCATTATTTTTTTTGTTATAAAGAAGGTATTAGGTATGAATCTTGATACACACTGTTACTACCACTGCTGTTGACTACTTGAATATTGTCATACTGCATAGTTCTGTGCACATCAAGGTTGCCAACCATGCAGAAATTTCAGGACAGTCTGTGAAAAATAAAAGATGTGATTTTTTTTTTTAGGCTGAGGGTACTTGACTAGATTATTTTGTTGGTAATTATAATTTTACAGCTCACAGTAAATGCTGGCAATGAGGTGTTATCACTCAGTATATTGAGCTATAGATAGTTATTACTTATAAATAATCTTTATCATTCATTATGGTTTTCTAATTCGTCCGTAAAAAATGTTGGCTCTCTGTGATTTTGGGATAAATTGTCCATAAATGTCTGTAAGACTTACAGTACAGTAACTACAACTAAGTCCAGGTTCACACCAGCACTTCAGTTTCCGTTCTCCTCTGCTATAGGAGCCAAACAAAGAAAATAACGAAACCGCTGGAGCCTTCAAAAGGCAGTAAAGATGGCGTCTATGCTACTCTGTGCCATATTTTGGATGGCGCCTTACAGAATGAATTAGTTATGAATATTGGTGCACTGCACACAATGTGATACACTCTCCCTGCAGTCTCCCTGCTGTTTAAGTTCCAAGCCTTCACACTGAGATTGGGCCACAAAATGGGAAGAATATGATTAGTCAGGGTGGCCTGTGTATACCTGATTTATCACAATGCTAGTGATGAGCGAGCATGCTCGGCCGAATACCTGTTTGGTCTCGGCACATCTCTATGCTCGGCACATGGCGGTACGTGGCCGAGTACCACATGTGCTCGAGCAGCATGCTCGAGTCTCCTCCCCGTACATTTTGCGGCTGCTAAACAGCCAATAAATGTGCAGGTAAGTACTGTCATCACTGTAATTCCAGTAGCCATGTTGACTGTGCTTAGTAAGGGACAGATAGTGTAGGGAAATTGTGATTGCAATATATTCCAGTGAATAACGTTTTAAAGACCCAAAAGTCCATATGTCTACTTCATGTTAGGATCATTTTGTGAATGCCATTTTATTTTTTTGGGGACGTTAGAAGGCTTATAAGTTTAGAAGCAAATCTTGAAATTTTTCAGAGAATTTCCAAAACCCACTTTTTAAGGACCAGTTCAGGTCTGAAGTCACTTTGTGAGGCTTATATAATAAAAACCACCCAAAAATGACCCCCATTTTGGAAACTACACCCCTCAAGGTATTCAACTGATTTTACAAATGTTGTGAACCCTTTAAATGTTCCACAAGAATTAATGGAAAATAGAGATGACATTTTAGAATTAACAGCCAAACTAAACTCAATAATTAGAGTTAACAGCCAAACTAAACTCAATAATTATTGCACTGATTCTGTAGTTTACAGAAACACCCCATATGTGGTAAAAAAAAGCTGCTGTATGGCCACACGGTAGGGCGCATAAGGAAAGTAATGCCATATGGTTTTTGGAAGGCAGATTTTGATGGACTGTTTTTTTTGGCACCATGTCCCATTTTAAGCCACCCTGATGCACCCCTAGAGTAGAAACTCCCAAAAAGTGACCCCATTTTAGAAACTACACCCCTCAAGGTATTCAAAACTGATTTTACAAACTTTATTAACCCTTTAGATGTTCCACAAGAATGAATTGAAAATGGATATGAAATTTCAGAATTTCACTTTTTTTGGCCGATTTTCCGTTTTAATCATTTGTTTCCACTAACAAAGCCAGGATTAACAGCCAAACTAAACTTAATATATATTGCCCTGAAGTTTACAGAAACACCCCATATGTGGTCAAAAACTGCTGTATGGCCACACGGCAGGGTGCAGAAGGAAAGGAATGCCTTATGGTTTTTGGAGGGCAGATTTCACTGGGATAATTTTAACTTGCCATGTCCCAGTTCAAGACCCCCTAATGCACCTATAGTGTAGAAATTACAAAAAAGTGACCCCATTTAGGAAACTACGGGATAAGGTGGCACTTTTGTTGGTACTATTATAGGGTACAGATGATTTTTGGCAAGGTAACAAAAAAAAAGCAGTTTTCACACTTTTTATTTTTTGTTATTTACAATGTTCATCTGACAGGTTAGGTCATGAGCTATTTCTATAGAGAAAAAAAAAATTTGGGGTTGTTTGTTTTAGTTTTATATAATAAAGCATTTTCAAAAGGGTTTTTTAGTGTCTCCATATTCTGAAAGCCATAGTTTATTTTTATTTTTTTGGGTGAATGTCTTATGTAGGGGCTAATTTTTTTCAGTATGAGATGATGGTTTGATTGGTACAATTTTGGGCTGCATATGACTTTTTGATCTCTTGCTATTACACTTTTTGTGATGTAAAATCATGTGATATTTTTATAGAGAATGTTGTTACGGACACGGCGATACCTAATATGTATACTTTTTTATTTATTTAAGTTTTATTCACTAATATTTTTGAAACAAAAAAAAAATCATGTTTTAGTGTCATTATAGTCTGAGAGCCATATTTTTTTTATTTTTTGTGCAATTCTCTTAGGTAGAGTATGATTTTAGTGGGATGAGATGACGGTTTGATTGATACAATTTTGGAGTGCATATGACTTTTTGATTGCTTGCTATTACACTTTTTGTGATGTAAGGTGACAAAATGGCTTTTTTACACTGTTTGTATTATTTTTTTTTATGGTGTTCACCTGAGGGGTTAAATCATGTGATATTTTATAGAGAAGGTTGTGACGGTCGCGGCGATACCTAATATGGATACTTTTTTGTTTGTTTTACATTTAACACAATAAAAGCATTTTTGAAACAAAAAAAAAATCATGTTTTAGTGTCTCCATAGTCTGAGAGCCATAGTTTTATTTTTTAGGCAATTGTCCTATGTAGGGGCTAATTTTTTGCAGGATGAAGTGATGGTTAGATTGTTACTATTTTTGGGGGTATATGCCTTTTTGATCGCTTGGTGTTGTACTTTTAGTGATGTAAGGTGACAAAAATGGCTTTTTTTTACACAGTTTTTATTTTTTATGGTGTCTATCGGGCTGGGTGGATCATGTGATATATTTATAGAGGCGGTCGTTATGGACGCGGCGATACCTAATATGTGCATTTAAAAATACAAAAATTATTATAAAATCAGGGGAAAGGGGCGTTTTTTCATTTTTTTAATTTGAAACTTAATTTTATTTTTATTGAAAACACATTTTTTTACTTTTTTTTTAAACTTTATTTCTGTCCCACTCTGGGACCTTACTTTTGGGGGTCTGATACACTCTACAATGCATTATATTGTATTACATCTGTATTGTAATGCATTGCCTGTGAGGCCCCTTTTGCACGGGTGAGTTTTCCACGCGGGTGCAATGCGTGAGGTGAACGCATTGCACCATCACTGATTCCAGACCCATTCTTTTCTATGGGGCTGTGCACATCAGCAGTGATTTTCACGTATCACTTGTGCGTTGCATGAATCGCATCTTGCTCTATATTGTGCGTTTTCCCATAGAAGTGAATGGGGCTGCTTGGAAATTGCAAGCATCCGCAAGTAAGTGTGGATACAGTGCGATTTTCACGCATGGTTTCTAGGTGATGATCGGGATGGGGACCCGATCATTATTATTTTCCTTTCAAATAATAAAACAAGATCTATAAAGTATAATGTAATAAAATTCTGTAACGGTACAATAATAAAATACACTAAAAAGCGCCAAAAGTTGTGATTAGCAGCAGATATATTGATAAAGTACTGAATGTATATGCGCAGCGGCTGAAGTGGTTTCTTCTAATGGCAGAAACAATTAGTCACTTATAATGAAACAATATCTTTGAACATAACAGGACATCATTGGAACAGAAGGCAACAGGATAGCAGCTAGCTGTGTATTCCGATCTCTGTTAAACAGGATAGTTGGAAGTCCGTATCGTTAACAGGCAGCTTTGTACTGCCTGAATAGCGCACACAGTGAAGCTTGTTAGATGCGGAGAAAAGCTGAACATACAGCGGCGTCCCGCTGCATGTATGCCTCAGCGCTGTCCCGCTGAAAGTTACTATATGGCAAATTTGATTACACCAGGATTTCAATCTAGACGTAGGTCTGGTGGATAGAAAGCTAAACTCCATTTGAATTCCGCAGGACGGCTGGGGCCGCATCAAGCGGGTAAGATCATTCCGACTTTTAGGTCGGTGTAATCAAGTTTGCCATATAGTAACTTTCAGCGGGACGCCGCTGAGGCATACATGCAGCGGGACGCCGCTGTATGTTCAGCTTTTCTCCGCATCTAACAAGCTTCACTGTGTGCGCTATTCAGGCAGTACAAAGCTGCCTGTTAACGATACGGACTTCCAACTATCCTGTTTAACAGAGATCGGAATACACAGCCAGCTGCCTTCTGTTCCGATGATGTCCTGTTATGTTCAAAGATATTGTTTCATTATAAGTGACTAATTGTTTCTGCCATTAGAAGAAACCACTTCAGCCGCTGCGCATATACATTCAGTACTTTATCAATATATCTGCTGCTAATCACAACTTTTGGCGCTTTTTAGTGTATTTTATTATTGTACCGTTACAGAATTTTATTACATTATATTTTATAGATCTTGATTTATTATTTGAAAGTAATTAAAGTCAGTGGCCTAATATCTTGAGGTGTGCCCAGTCTTTTATATATTTCTTCTATACCATTTTGAGTAGTGGGGTGATACTACTCGACTGTGGGCACCCCGTTTGGTGGTCACTTAAACCTGTGCGTCAACTACCTTTGATTTTATTGCCATTATTATTTTCCCATATAACAAGGTTATTAGGGAAAATAATAGCATTCTTAATACAGAATGCTAAGTGAATGAGGGAGGGAGGGGTTAAAAAAATTTAAATAAAAAATTAACTCACCTCATCCACTGCCCGGCTCGCCTTCATTCTTCTTCTTTGATGACCTGAGAGGAAAAGGACCTTTGGTGACATCACTGCACTCATCACATGGTCCATCACCATGGTGATGGAGCATGTGACGGACCATGTGATGAGCGCAATGACGTCACCAAAGGTCCTTTTCCTCCCAGGTCCTCAAGGAAGAAGAAAGAAGACAAGCCGGGCTGGGCGAACAAGTTGATGAGGTTAGTTTAATTTTAATTTTTTTAACCCCTTCATCCATAATTTACTTAGCATTCTGTATTAAGAATGCTATTATTTTCCCTTATAACCATGTTATAAGGGAAAATAATAAAATCTACACAAAACCTAACCCAAACCCGAACTTCTGTGAAGAAATCCGGGTTCCGGTCTGGGTACCAAACATGCCAATTTTTCTCACGTGCGTGCAAAACACATTAAAACGCTTTGCACTCGCTCAGAAAAATCGTGTATTTTCCCGCGACGCACCCGCATACTATCCAGCCCTCACACGTGATGCCCGTGTGAGAGAGGCCTTAGTGTAGGACACTGAGTCATACACTAACAGGTTGCCTAGGAGACCCAGGCTGAGGCTGGATCTCCTCGACACTTATAGAAGGCAGGTCCTGATGCCATGCACGGCATCGGGCTGCCTTCTGACATATCGAGTCCCCACCACAGCAGTGTGGGGACTCGATGCGCTCCATCACCCGCCACAAACAACTTCTATGTCGCTGTCAGCGTGGACCGCGGCATAGAAGGGGTTAATCTGCCAGCATCGCTTTCACAGTGATGTCGGCAGATACAGCAGGGGCCCGGCTACCAGGGACTGCCGGACCCGTGCAGTGATGGGGCGCACACTGCTCCGGTTCCCGCCCGATCATCCCGCCGTGCATGTACGGCGGAATGCATTCTGGCAATGCATCCTCCGCCGTACATGCACGGCTTTTTGCGTTAAGGGGTTATCCAAACTGCAGAACACCTTTAAAAGTTCAGACATTTTTGGACATAGCAATACCTAATATGCTTATTTTTTAATTGTTTATATATTTTTAGATGCACAATTGGGAATAACTTTTAACCCCTAGGGGGCTAGAACCTGGGATATTTAGATCCCTTGTCCTATTCAGCCTAGTAGAGATCTATTAGAGTGAATAGGATTTTGACTGCACAGCAGGGAGTTTCAGAAGCGTCCAGGCTGCCGTGGTAACTTTTCGGAGCCCCACGATTTTACTGCGGAGGTTCTGATCAGAAGGAAGAGGGAGCACAACCTCTTTAAGTATTTTATGAGTACTTTATCACTATTTGAAATTCAAAGGTAAAAAATTGCTAATTTTTCCAAAAGTGCTACAGTAAAAAAAAAAAGTTTAACATAATCGATAGAGATGAGCGAATCGAATCAGACGAGGTGGAATTTGATCCGAATTTCAGGAAAAATTTGATTTGCAAGGAATGCAAATTTCCTTGCGCTTCCTGGTAACAAATTGCAATTTTTCCTAAAATGGCGGCCACATGTGTGAGGACATGGGGCAAGGAACTCTGTGAAGGCGGGCTGACCCATAATGCCATGCATGCAGCCAATCATCAGCCAGCCCTGTGATGTTACAGTCCTATAAATACGGCGGCCATCTTAGAGTCAGACATTTTCAAGCGAGTGCAGGGTCAGGAGGCGCTAGGGACAGCAATTGGAAAAACCTCATAGTGCAAAAAAAAAAAAAAAAAAAAAAAAAAAAAAAGAAAAATTGTATTTATAAATGCAGGGAAAGGATAGGGAGGAATCATTTCACAGCATCTTAGTGCAGGGAGAGATGTCAGATAGCTCTAGGGACAGTGCTAGAAAAGCAATTTAAAAGTGCAGGGAAAGATAATTTGGGGATTCAAATAGCCATTATACAGCTCTGTCATTCCATCAATTTGTTCTTGTGGTGCAAGTGCTATGTTGAAAAGCCTTTAGTGGCTTATACCTTTTCAAACAAGAAAAATATATTCTCAGTTCACGTCGGCGGTTATATGTGTTGAAAGTGTACAGAAAGAAAAAAATATACGCACTTCATTGGTGCATATTTGTGGCAAAAGTGTTTAGTGGCCTATTTAATTGATTTTTGGCAAAAGCGTTTGGTGGCCTATTTCAGTACAGAAAGAAAAATATATACGCACTTCACTGGTGCACTTATTTGTGGCAAAGCGTTCAGTGGCAAATTTACAAACCGGATTCCAAAAAAGTTGGGACACTAAACAAATTGTGAATAAAAACTGAATGCAATGATGTGGAGATGGCAAATGTCAATATTTTATTTGTAATAGAACGTAGATGACAGATAAAACGTTTAATCCGAGTAAATGTATAATTTTAAAGGAAAAATACGTTGATTCAAATTTTCACGTCAACAAATCCCCAAAAAGTTGGGACAAGTAGCAATAAGAGGCTGGAAAAAGTAAATTTGAGCATAACGAAGAGCTGGAAGACCAATTAACACTAATTAGGTCAATTGGCAACATGATTGGGTATAAAAAGAGCTTCTCAGAGTGGCAGTGTCTCTCAGAAGCCAAGATGGGTAGAGGATCACCAATTCCCACAATGTTGCACAGAAAAATAGTGGAGCAATATCAGAAAGGTGTTACCCAGCGAAAAATTGCAAAGACTTTGCATCTATCATCATCAACTGTGCATAACATCATCCGAAGATTCTAAGAATCTGGAACAATCTCTGTGCGTAAGGGTCAAGGCCGTAAAACCATACTGGATGTGATCTCCAGGCCCTTAAACGACACTGCACCACAAACAGGAATGCTACTGTAAAGGAAATCACAGAATGGGCTCAGGAATACTTCCAGAAACCATTGTCAGTGAACACAATCCACCGTGCCATCCGCCGTTGCCAGCTGAAACTCTACAGTGCAAAGAAGAAGCCATTTCTAAGCAAGATCCACAAGCTCAGGCGTTTTCACTGGGCCAGGGATCATTTAAAATGGAGTGTGGCAAAATGGAAGACTGTTCTGTGGTCAGACGAGTCACAATTCGAAGTTCTTTTTGGAAATCTGGGACGCCATGTCATCCGGACCAAAGAGGACAAGGACAACCCAAGTTGTTATCAACGCTCAGTTCAGAAGCCTGCATCTCTGATGGTATGGGGTTGCATGAGTGCGTGTGGCATGGGCAGCTTGCATGTCTGGAAAGGCACCATCAATGCAGAAAAATATATTCAGGTTCTAGAACAACATATGCTCCCATCCAGACGTCATCTCTTTCAGGGAAGACCCTGCATTTTTCAACAAGATAATGCCAGACCACATTCTGCATCAATCACAACATCATGGCTGCGTAGGAGAAGGATCCGGGTACTGAAATGGCCAGTCTGCAGTCCAGATCTTTCACCTATAGAGAACATTTGGCGCATCATAAAGAGGAAGGTGCAACAAAGAAGGCCCAAGACGATTGAACAGTTAGAGGCCTGTATTAGACAAGAATGGGAGAACATTCCTATTTCTAAACTTGAGAAACTGGTCTCCTTGGTCCCCAGACGTCTGTTGAGTGTGGTAAGAAGAAGGGGAGATGCCACACAGTGGTGAAAATGGCCTTGTCCCAACTTTTTGGGGATTTGTTGACACCATGAAATTCTGATTCAACATATTTGTCTCTTAAAATGGTACATTTTCTCAGTTTAAACTTGTGTTCCGTGATTTATGTTCTATTCTGAATAAAATATTAGAAGTTGGCACCTCCACATCATTGCATTCAGTTTTTATTCACGATTTGTATAGTGTCCCAACTTTTTTGGAATCTGGTTTGTTGTAATTATAGAAAGAAAAAATATATGCACTTCACTGACGCAGTTCTTTGTGGCAAAAGGGTTTAGTTGCCTATTTCAGTACAGAAAGAAAAATATATACGCACTTTACTGGTGCATTTATTTCTGCTAAAAGCGTATACTGGCCTATTTCAGTACAAAAAGTTTTTTTTTTTTTTCTCAGTTCATGTCGGCGGTTATATGTGTTGAAAGCGTACAGAAAGAAAAAATATACGCACTTCACTGGTGCACTTATTTGTCACAAAAGCGTTCAGTGGCCTATTTCATTATGGAAAGAAAAAATATACGTACTTCACTGGTGCACTTATTTGTGGCAAAAGGGTTTAGTGGCCTATTTCAGTATAGAAAGAAAAAAATATATGCACTTTACTGGTGCAGTTATTTGTGGCAAAAGGGTTTAGTGGCCTATTTCAGTACAAAAAGAATAATATATTCTCAGTTCACGTCGGCGGTTATATGTATTGAAAGCATGGCTGGGAGTCAGCAGGGTGGCATCAGTGGGAGGTCGGGGTAGACCACGTGCTTCGCAGCAGCCTACCTGCCCGGGAAGTAGTGGTGCAGGGGTTCACGGTTGTAGCGTCGGTAGCAGTCATTCAGTGTGGCGGTTATATGTGTTATTTTATATTTCAGCACAAATGGAAAAATATATTCTCAGTTCACATCGGCGGTTATTTGTGGTGAAAGAGTTCAGTGTCCTATTTCAGTACAAAAAGGGATAAAAATATAAGCACTTTACTGGTGCATTTATTTCTGTATATCATTGAATAATTATCCTACTAAAACTTAGCTTTTATATCAATATATTGATATTGATATAAAAGCTAAGTTTTAGTAGGATAATTATTCAGTAATATACAGTTCTATATTCCTACAATATTCCTTCTATATTTATTTTTTCATACTGTGAATTTTGCATTTATTTCTGCTAAAAGTGTTTACTGGCCTTTTTCAGTACAAAAAGAAAAATATATACGCATTTTACTTCTGCAGTTATTATTTCAGTACAAAAATAAAATATATTCAGCGTTCACTTTTGGAGTTATATGTGGTAAAACGTTTAGTGACATATTCCGGTCGAGAAACAAAATATATTCAGCATTCGGAGCTTCAGAAATATTTGTGGTAAAATCTTTATTGATGTATTTTGGTGGAAAAACAATTTTTATTCAGCATTCAGCGCTGCGGTTATATGCGGTAAAATCTCCATGATAAATCTGCAGTGTGGGGGCCCCGTGTGGCTTCTACACACTTTCACAATAATCCTTCAGCGGGGCGAATAGATGCTGGATTCCTGGGATGCTCCATGACCTTCCCAGGAGCTGCTGTCGGGGGCAGCGGTTTATTTCTGAGACCAGGGGCATTGCTAGGTCAAAACATTTGGGGCCTGGGCCCCTGATGTTTTGTCCCAGGCCCCGAATGTCCTGCCTGCCTGTTAGATATAACTGTATTGCCATCCTCAGGATGGTGTTCTATCAGAAAACCTTACCCCGTAAAAATCCCTTACCCCTCATGACTTCCGGTGACGCGGCCGCATCAGACATGACGAAGATCAGCACAAGCGCACTACCACGGGTGAGGTAAAGTTAGAGAGAGTGCTGCGGGAGAAGTGGCCACCAAATGCTCCTGGAGACCCTGCGCACGGAGCCTTAGCTGCGGTGGGGGGGTGCAAGCCGCGATGTACTCCCGTCGTCCACAAACGTTGAGATTACACTGTGTGTGCGCTCCATCGGCCAGGGATCGCTTGTACAGCGAACCACCATCCGAAGTCCCTACCCCTCAGTGCGCACGCATGGAACCAGCCAGCACAACCTGACTCACGGACACCGCAGAAATCTGATGGTCGTTTATCTTGTGAAATCTCCTTACCCTCACACTGCGCATGTGCAAACAAAGTGGGTAATTTTACCTTCCTCTTGGTAGTGCGCTTGCGAGAGGCGCACCCCCCTCCTTCTGCTGATCTTCATCATGTTCGGTGCGCCCGCATCACCGGAAGTCACGAGGGGTAAGGGATTTTCATGGGGTATGGTTTTTTGATAGAACAACGGCAATACAATTGAATCTAATGCACTGCAAGAGCTGAAGGACCTGTGATGACCTCACAGGTCATGTGATCAGTTCTAAATACAGTAGCTGAAAAGCACCTGGGATGAGGTCACCATCATGTGACCAGTGCAGGAGAGGATGGCTCAGCAGTGAAGAGAAGCCCTGGGAACTTGGGAAGAGGCTGAGGTGAGAACTGCCACATGAGGAAAGGTAAGTGAAGATTACTCAGTGTGAGAGGCAGAGCAATGTTGGGAGTTGGGAGTGATATTAATTACATGGGACTGAAATTTGTAAGTGGCTGGGGTAGGGTGATGTTATTTACATGGGACTGTATGTTGAGGGGTAATGTTATTTACATGGGACTGCACGTTGGAGGTGGCTGGGGAGGGAGTGATTTTATTTATATGGGACTAATTATTGAGGAGGTGATTTTATTTACATGGGACTGTATGTTGAAGGTGGCTGGGGAGGGGGTGATGTTATTCACACGGGACTGTATTTTGGAGGGGGCTGTAGAAAGAGAGGGATGTTATTTACATGGGACTGTATATTGGAGGGGGCTGGAGAGATGGTGTGATGGTATTTATATGAGACTCTATGGCAGAGGGAGGGAAATAGTGTTATTTACATGGGACTGTATGGCGGAGGTGCTGAGGAATTATAATTTCTGAGGACACTAAACGGAGGAATAGAACTACAGGGGGCACTGCAGGCGGCATTATAAATACTTGGGGTGTGATTGTGCGAGCATTATAACAGTAGGGGGCAGTATAAATACTAGGGGCTCTGTGGGGGCATTTTAAAGCCACTGGAAATTAGGCGTTCTTATTACTGCTGGGGGCTCTATAGGAGGGATCTGCATTATTTCTACTAAGAGCACTATGAGAGCCTTATTACTACTGAGGGGTTTGTAGATAGCTTCATTACCACTGGGGGAATAATAGGGGGCCTTATTTCTACTGGGGGCTCTGTGAGGGTATTATTAATACTGGAGGGCTCTTCTACTAATGGAGGCACTCTTGTGGAGCATTATCACTGTTGGGTCCAGTAGGGGGGCAGTATTACTAATGAGAGCATTCTAGGAGGGAATTCCTATTGATGGGGCTATGAGGAGTACTGTTTCTATGGGGGGCACTCATTTTTCAACAGGATAGTGTTTGGAGGTACAGAACAGTAAGGAAGCTAAGAAGTCTGTGCATCACACTCTGCAGAGATGAGGCGGCTGAGAGAAGTGTCCGGACCGAATGGAGAAGATGACAGAAGATCTACAGTACATCAGAGGAGACGTCACCTGGGAGTCACTGGATGTGAGAGGTATGTGCCACTGTATAGCAAGTATAGCAAAATGTTTTAAGTGCTAGTGATTGCGGGAAGGGGGGAGGTGCGGTTGTTCAACTTAGAGAATTGGGCCATATGCATTGGAGCTTGGGCCCCGGATCTTTGGAGACCCTAGCAACGCCCCTGTCTGAGATGTCCGTATAGTGCGGAGGGGAATCCGAAGACCCTCTCCATCTCCGTCCTCCGTTATGTGGTAAAATCTTTATTGACATATTTTGGTCGAAGTTATATGTGGTGAAATCTTTTGGGATGCATTTCGGTGGAAAAACAAATTGTATTTAGCGTTCAGCGCTACAGTTATATGTGGTAAAATCTTTTGTGATGTATTTTGGTGTTAAAACAAATCATACTCAGCGTTCAGCGCTGTAGTAATATGCAGTAAAATCTTTTGTGATGTATTTTGGTGGAAAAACTAATTGTAATCAGCGTTCAGCGCTGCAGTTATAAGCGGTAAAATCTTTTGTGATGTATTTCGGTGGAAAAACAAATCTTATTCAGCGTTCAGCGTTGTAGTAATATGCGGAAAATCTTTTGTGATGTATGTCAGCGGAAAAACAAATTGTAAGCAGCGTTCAGCGGTGCAGTTATATGCGGTAAAATCTTTATTGATGTATTGCGGTCGAAAAACAACTTTAATTCAGCGTTCAACGCTGTAGTTATATGCAGTAAAATCTCCAAGATGTCTCCAGGATAAATCTGCAGCGTGGGGGCCGGTGTGGCTTCTGCACACTTTCAATATAATCCTTCAGCGGAGCGAATAGATGCCGGATGTCCGGGACGCTCCATGACCTTCCTAGGAGCTGCTGTCGGGAGTAGTGATGAGCGGGAGGTTCCATTTTCGATTTTGCGAATATTCGATTGAATATTCATTTTTTATTCGGTGAAATCGAATATTCGCCATTATTCTTTTTATCGCAAATAATATGCGATTTGAATATTCGCGTATTGCGATTTTATTTTAACTGTATAAGTTGGCTATGGCGCTATTTGTCTATGTATTATATGAATGTTCGCTATATCGCTATAACTTCGTATTTTAGAATATTCGTAATATTCTAAAAAACAAAGTTATCGTGTGATATTCATTAAATTATTTTCTATGTCGCTCGCTATTATGTGTGCGCGAACGAACGAATAAGGGCTGTATGCTATTGGCCGATTAGACGAAGATAGAGAATATAGCACTATATTTGCTATACTCGACATTCAACAATTCTACCAAGCCAACAGTTACTTACGGTTGGCTTGGTAGAATTGTCGAATATAGGGAATATAGTGCTATATTCTCTATCTTCGTCTATTCGACCAAGCCAGCCCAATAGCATACAGTCCTTATACGACAGGATTCACTCGCATATTTAATTGCTGATTTATCGCATAACATAAACTATCTTACATGAAGATGAAAATTATAAATCAGTAACGATTCTCATTACTATTACTAATAGTAAGATAGTTTATGTTATGCGATAAATCGGCAATTATATAAATGGGTGAATCGCATCGTATAAGGGCTTTAAGCTACTATATGCTATTGGGTTGGCTTGGTTGAATAGACGAAGATAGAGAATATAGCGCTATATTCGACAATTCTACCAAGCCAACCCATTAGTGATAGTAATTTTTACTATCACAACATTTGTGATAGTAAATTACTAGCACTAATTTAGTGATATTAAAGTAAATTACTAATACAACTAATGGGTTCAGATGAAAAAAAACACGAATATTCGTTATAACGAATATATCTTAATATATTCGAAATATTAGCGAATTTACGAAGTTGCAATATTTGTACGAATATTTTGCTATTCGAATATTCACGCTCATCCCTAGTCGGGAGCAGCGGTTCATTTCTGATACGTCCGTATAGTGCGGGGGCAATCGAAGACCCTCTCCGTCTCCGATCTCTGTGCTCTGTTATATTCGGTAAAATCTTTTGTGACTTATTTCGGTGGAAAAACTAATTTTATTCAGCGTTCAGCGCTGCAGTTATATGCAGTAAAATCTATTGTGACTTATTTCGGTTGAAAAACAAATTGTATTCAGCGTCCAGCGCTGTAGTAATGTGTGGTAAACTCTTTATTGAAGTATGTCAGTCGAAAAAACTAAATTAATTCAGTGGTCAGCGCTGCTGTTATATGTGGTAAAATCTTTAGTGACGTATCTTGATGAATTGTGCGACTCTTCCGGGCTCAAAGCTATCTTTACGCTTTGTCTTCTTATTGTCTGTAGCTACTAGAGGCCTGTTCATGACAGGCAGGTTCCCCCAGAAGTATCTTGGTCGATCAACACTCTGTCATTATGCCATTCTTTGGCTTCCCCATGCTGCTGCCACCCCTAGACTCTGTCATTGTGCCACTGTGTGGCCTCCTCCTGATGTTGCTGCTGCCACCTCCAGACTCTGTCATTGTGCCACTCTGTGGCCTACTCATGCTGCTGCCACCTCCAGACTCTGTCAATGTGCCACTCTGTGGCTTCCACATGCTGCTGCCACCTCCAGACTCGATCATTGTGCCACTCTGTGGTGTACTCATGCTGCTGCCACCTCCAGACTTGGTCATTGTGCCACTCTGTGGCCTTCTCTTGATGCTGCTGCCACCTCCAGACTCTATCATTGTGCTACTCTGTGGCCTACTCATGCTCCTGCCACCTCCAGACTCTGTCATTGTGCCGCTCTGTGGTCTACTCATGCTGCTGCCGCCTCCAGACTCTGTCATTGTGCTACTCTGTGGCCTACTCATGCTCCTGCCACCTCCAGACTCAAACATTGTGCCGCTCTGTAGTCTACTCATGCTGCTGCCACCTCCAGACTTGGTCATTGTGCCACTCTGTGGCCTACTCATTCTGCTGCCACCTCCAGACTCGGTGGCCTTCTCCTAATGCTGCTGCCACCTACAGACTCTGTCATTGTGCCACCCGGTGGCCTCCTCATACTGCTTCAACCTCCAGACCCTGTCATTAGGCCACTCTGTGGACTTCTAATGCTGTTACCACCCTTTCCCACTGCATGACTGGTCCACTATTTTGCCTTTCGGCCTAGTTGACATCACAATTTATTTTTCCTTTCTTCTGATCTGTCAGAAGGAAGGAAAAATGAGACGCACAACAGATCCTGTCTGTGTAGCTGCTTTAAGGCCTGTATGGTCCCATCAAAATTGGCTTATGATTTGGTAGCCAAAAGCAGAAGTGGGTAGAAAACACAGAAGACATGCAAATATTCCGTTCATGTGTCATCTCTATTTTAGATCCTGTGAGGCAGGGACATGCCTCATGGTTGTTAGGGGAGATATATGGCAGGATTTGCTGTGTCTTCCCTCAGAATCGCCAGGTCTGAAGAAAGACCAGGTGCAGTAATCACCTGGGGATAAAGGAATCCTCAGAGTGAGAGGGGGTGGGGACTTGCACACAGAAGGCTGGAGTGGCTCTGTGTGGTCTGAGCCGAGAGGGCTGAGAGACCTCTATCCCCAAGGAGACATTGTTGTGGGAGCAGCCAGGAGGCTGTGGGACATTGGCTGACAAAGCCGCATGGGTTCACAGGGTGTGGACTGTGACTTAGGTGAGTCAGGAACGTCATGTTTAGTTAGAGCCCAGCCGGGCAGGTGTTTATTTTGTATTTATGTTTGGTTTGCTGAGGCGCAATAAATGCACTGTTTGGACCTGAAACCTGGTGTCCTGAAGCCGTATCTGTGAGAATGACCCCGAAGAAGAGCTAAACCCCCACAATCCACTCCTGTTTTTTTTGGGCATTAGTAATACTGATGGATTACTCACCAAAGCTGACCACCAGGATCCGTTTTTTGAGGGGTTATTGTTGTGACGGATCAGAGGAAGGGCAAAATAATCAGTGACTTTAACACAAACTTACTGCTGACACCCTCTAAAAAAAATGTGGCGATCTGGCCGAATCGAATTTTTAAAAAATTCGCTCATCTCTAATAATCAACTCAAATTTACCAATAGTATGAAGTTTAATGTGTCACGAAAAAAACTGTCTCTGAATCGTTTGGATAAGTAAAAGCATTCCAAAGTTATTACCATATGAAGTGACATGTCAGATTAAAATAATGTGGTTTCATCTTTCAGTCCAAAATTGTCTTCAACCTGAGCTGAACTCGGCATATTCCCTTCTTCCCCCATTTAGTCCCTCTGAGATGAGCATCAGTGCATTTCATGTTCCGATGCTCTCCCTTACTCTGCGCTGTATAGCGCAGGGCAAGGGTTTTTTGTTTACAAACTTACACTGCTAGGCAGAGGCTTCTGCCTAGCAATGTTCCGGGTGACGTCACCAGCTCTAACCTAGCCATTTTACAGGCTAGGGTAGTGCTAAAGCCTGCCCATTAGTGCTGTTGACACTGCTAGGCAGAAGCCTCCCCCTAACAGAGACCCGGTGTGTCACCGGATCTAATGAAAAAGCCCTTTCCTTGCGCGGTTCATCGTAAGGATCGTAAGGATCGGAGCATGAAATGCTCATCTCAGAGGGGCTGCCTTGGTGAAGAAGGGGATATGTTTTGGTTCAGCAATCACCTGGAAAATCCCTTTAACCCACAGGGCATCTCCCAGCAGATTTGTACCTATGAAACAGGCTGACCTGTTGCATGTGCGCTTGGCAGTGGTTGGCAGATATTCATATGTGCCCACATTGCTGAGAAAAATGAAGGTTTAAAATATGCAAGCACTGGCGTAGCTATAGGGGTCGCAGCAGTCGCAGTTGCTAACAGGTCCTTAAAGGGGTTCTCCGGAAATGAAGAAAAAGAAAATACTTAAATATTACTTTATTATAAATACATTCCCAAATACCTTTTATTAGCAATCATCAAGGGAAACAAAATGGCTGCCATCTTATTAGTACACACAAAACCTGTCCTAATCACAAAGCAGGACAAGTTACTTTACAACACTGTGGTAAAGATCTGCCTCATCCTCCTCTCTCCCCTACTGTAAGTCAGAGACAGGATAAGGAAAAAAAGAGAGGGCTAGTCACTGGGCCTTCAGAACGATGGTCCAGGGGTAACTTCGCAGGGCGCCAAAGGTGGGGCAGAATAAGTGTCCTTTGATTTTCTCTAAATGTTGGGGAAAAAAATTTATTTTTTATTTTTTTATTTTATGAAATGAAGATAGTAGAACAGGTAAGGGCAGGCTGCCAAATGGTCTCTCAAGGTGGGTGATCGGAATGAAAGGAGTGGGGTAGCGTGGGGACGCTGAAAAAGGACCACAGGGGGGCACCAAAATCCCTAGTGTCTAGGTTAGTGGGGGTATATAACCAAAGATAGCGATTTATATTTGTTAGGTAAGATATAATAAATAGTAAAAACAAATAGTAAAAACAAAGGTAGGTTTGTACATATAAAATCAAAGTATAAAATCAAAATTTTAGTGACTCACTTCACCCAGGAGGGTAATGTGGGATAAAGCTCAAGACACCCACACCACACCTCCTGCGCCTGGATCGCCAGTAGAGTCTTAGAAATGAACAAAGATCACTCTCGAGTCCTTGTTCTTTCTTTTATTCTTTATTCCAAAAGCCAGGGTTTGGGGGAGTGAGCAGCTCAACGCGTTTCGGGGCCTCTTAGTGGGTCCCCTTCATCAGGAGCATATACTTTGATTTTATATGTACAAACCTACCTTTGTTTTTACTATTTGTTTTTACTATTTGTTATATCTTACCTAACAAATATAAATCGCTATCTTTGGTTATATACCCCCACTAACCTAGACACTAAGGATTTTGGCGCCCCCCTGTGGTCCTTTTTCAGCGTCCCCACGCTACCCTACTCCTTTCTCTCCCCTACTGGTCAGGGATTATGATCTTAAATATAGTGGATAAGAACTTTAGCCGAATCTCCGCTGATCATTAGCCACATCCCCACCTTCTCTCATGTCCCCTCATCATCTCCATCCCCCCAGAGATTCACCTGTATTTAGGATCATAATCCCTGACAAGTAGAGCAGAGAGGAGGATGAGGCAGCACTTTGGCTCAGTGTTGTGAAGTAACTTGTCCTCCTGTGTGAATAGGACAGGTTTAGTGTGTACCGATAGGATGGTGGCCATTTTATTTCTCCTAATGATTGCTCCCTAGATAAACCAAGCCAATATAACTCATGAAACCTATTTGGGAATATATTTATCGTAAAGTAATATTTAAATATTTTTATTTTCTTAATTCCCGGAGAACCCCTTTAAGCCAGGGGGGCCATGAGGGCCCGCTTGCCAGTGGTGCTGTATATTTCCCTTGATAAGATGCACTGCATCTTATAAAGGGAACACTAGTGAGCACTTTCGTTATGGAAGCGCTCACTAGTATGCAGGAGGCGGGGAAGTGAAGTGCCGTGAGCGCTGTACTTACCCCTCCTCCTGCTCGCTCTTCACAGGGCCCCCGCTACTTTGTTCTGGCTGCCGGCAGCATCAGGATGTACAGAGTTCACTATGAGCTGATGCTGCAGGCATTCAGGTGACTGCAGTGTGGGCCCTGAGAAGAGAACAGAGACCGCTGGACCAGGAGAGTGGGGGCAGAGCAGGAGAGGTAAGTTAATTTAGTCTGATCCGAGGTCTGATATGGGGGGGTCTGGAGGTCTGATTGGGGGTAGGGGGTCTGATTGGGGGTCTGGAGGTCTAATAGGGGTCTGATTGGGGGTTTTGAGGTCTAATGGGGGTCTGATTGGGGGTTTGGAGGTCTAATGGGGGTCTGATTGGAGGTTTAGAGGTCTAACGGGGGTCTTATTGTGGGTCTGGAAGTCTAATGGGGGTTTGATTGGGGGTCTGGAGGTCTAATGGCGGTCTGATTGGGGGTCTGGAGGTCTAGTGGGGGTCTGGAGGTCTAATGGGGGTCTAGAGGTCTGGTCTGAGGTCTAAAGGGGGTCTGGAGGTCTGGTCTGAGGTCTCATATGGGGGACTGGAGGTCTAATGGGGATGTGGAATGGGTCTTGTATAATGTTCTGAAGGTCTAATGGGTTTTGGTCTGAGAGGTCTAATGTGGGTCTGGATGTCTAATGCAGTGTTTCCCAACCAGTGTGCCTCCAGCTGTTGCAAAACTACACCTCCCAGCATGCCCGCACAACCAAAGGCTGTCCGGGCATGCTGGGAGTTGTAGTTTTGCAACAGCTGGAGGCACGCTGGTTGGGAAACACTGGTCTAATGGGGGTCTTATCTGAGGTGTGATATTGGGTCAGAGTCTGACATGGAGGTCTAATGGGAGTCTGATCTGAGGTCTAAAACTGGCAAACTATCTGTGTAATACCAGTATTTTCAGGGGGACTGTTTCTGCAGGATAGTATGGTGGGGCAGGGGGCACTGTATTGGGGGGGCAGGATGGGGTGTTGAGAAGGTGGGGAGGATGATAGAAAAGTAGGAAACTAAGATGTCTGTTTAAACTTTGCAGAGACGAAACACGGCTGAAAGACGTCACCATGGTGGCTTGGTCTGAAAGGAGAAGATGAAAAAAGAGAATATCTACATCAGAGGAGACATCACTTGATGTAAGAGGTATGTGGGGCCGTATTACCCTGTAGTGTTGATCGCGAATATTCTAATCGCAAATTTTTATTGCGAATATTGTTACTTCGACAATTCGCGAATATCTAGTATATATATCTTCGTAATCGCGAATATTCTAGATTTTTTTTCATCAGTACTCATGACTGCTTCTTGCTTGTGGGCCAATGAGAAGGCTGCAATATCTTTGTCTTTAGGAGAAGTGTTGATCGCGAGTTTTCGCATCACAAATTAATTTTTTTATCGCAAATTTGCCAATATTCACAATCAAGAAAATAATGACTGGAAATCACGAATTCGCCAATATATGATGAATATTCGCCCAAATATTCGAATTTGAATATTGCCCCTGCTGCTCATCACTGTTACCGTGTATGTTCTGTAAGCACTGTATGTAATGTTTTCCAAGTATGTCTTTAAAGGGGTTGCAGCTTTTTTTTTCGTACAAACGCTGCCTTCTCTGCTCTGTTTACCTGCTCACCACTGCAATTGCAGCGGCGAGCAGGTAAACAGAGCAGCGACAGCAGCTCTCATATGAGTGATGCCCTCTCTTCAAACAGCTGATTGGCGGGGGTGCCAGGGGGACCCCCGCCAATCTCATATTGATGACCTATCCTGAGAAAAGGTCATCAGTGGTAAAAAGAGGACAACCCCTTTAACAATAGTACTGGAGGGAATGGGTTAGGTTGAGAATTTGGCATGGGGGAATGTTTTAATTTTTACCTAAGGCAGCAGAAAGGCTAGGTGCACCTCTGCCCTTTGCCACAAAGCAAAGGAAGGGGAGGCCCAAATTGAACTCTTGCACCAGGGCCCACGAGCCTTTAGCTACTCCCCTGTATGCAAGTGAGCCTCTAGGAGCAACTAGGGCGTTGCCATTATTCCTAGTGGCACAGCCCCTTCTGCAACTGCTGCGCCCTCTGCACTTTAACAGGGCCATGCAATGTAAACATGATCACGCCTGCTTGGCCTTGTCAATCAAATTGGGGAGGGCATGGCTGTTGCAGAGAGAACAGGCACATACAGTACAGACCAAAAGTTGGGACACACCTTCTCATTCAAAGAGTTGTCTTTATTTTCATGACTATGAAAATTGTAGATTCACACTGAAGGCATCAAAACTATGAATTAGAAAAGAAATGGTGGCTCTCTTCACTGTTCCACTTCTGGAGTGGTGCACTACCCCACAGCACTCCCAAATGCTGGTGTAGGAGATGATTGAAAAAGTGTAGATTGGGGGTCACTCAAATATTGGGCAAACACACGATATAAGTATCCACATAAGTTTTATAGGTTTGAATATAACCACATTACAATATTACAATATTACAAATAAAACATCTCATAAAAAACAATCAATATAAAACACAATATAAAACAATATAAAACCGCATATGTCTGTAATAGCACTAAAAGTCTCTGAAAAGTCGTTTGCAGAAACACTGGTATATTTCCAGGGGTAGTTAATAAGGCCTGTTGGCTGCACGTGCTATAATCCAGAATTAATCAATATGATAAGTCACAAATTGGTGAGTCACAAATATACACGGTACATTACCGTTCCTGTGGTTCAGTCACTTATACGCCAAGTTTTTCAAATGCTTCACTGTGAGCTGCAAGGACCTGTGAATCGGCTCTATAATGAAGTTCCCCGGATGTAGCGATACTGCTTGTATTACCGCTTTGGCCTTCCAGGACCTGAGTGGCGTCCCACGTGGTTCACTGGGCGGTCAGATGATCTTTGTTTCCAAGCGGGGTTCTTTTGAATAACTTCTTAGGCGTAAATGACTTGTTCCTCGTGTAGATAGAGGTTCTTCTTCCTAATGGTCCCTCACTGTCTTTCACCAAACGCGTTTCGGGGTACAGAAACCCCTTCCTCAGTGGCTTAACAGTGGAGGTGTAATGTCCCATTTTATATAGTATCCTTAATTGACCAAAAGTGGGTTGGGACATGAATTAGACCATGGGTTGGACTAGTGAGGGACATCATGAAAACTAGGAGATTGGATCCAGGTATTGAAACCAATTCTCTGCTCATAAATACTCTTAATTCAAAACGTTTCCAATTCAAATGTCTCAATATTGATGAAATTTATCCTTATATTTAACTTTTCATGCGGTTTTTTACACTTTAACATTTTTAAATACATAAAATCCGGAAAAACGCATGTGCGGTTTTTATGCGTTTTTGATGCGTTTTTTCCGGAAAACAGTTAAGATGGATCCTTACATAAAATTGGATACTGAGGTAAATTTAAAAATACATTATACCATATATACATTTCTAAAAAGTAAAATAGGGCTCTTATACCAATATACATATCAAATTGGCAATGTTGAATGGGGTGTCAGTATTATTCTCAAATTCGATCACTTAATTTCGATGGCTTATTTCAATATGTCGATGTGGAGGGGCGTTGAATTGACAGGAGAGAGAGATCTGGGTGCTGATAAACAGCCTGACACAGATGTCTCTGTCCCACCAGGCCAACGAACCTTTTATAAAAATGCAAATAGTTCCATGTCTGCATTTAGACCTTTGGGCAACAAGGTGTTGAACTCAAATATCCTCTTAGATTCAATCCTAGACATCTGGAGGATATGATTGCCTCCTCTCCATGTATATTTAACTTTTTCTAATGCCGTGTATTTGAGGCTAGATGGATCACTATCATGGCAATCTTTATAATGTTTTGATAGTGAGTGTAGTTCATATCCCTTTTTGATGTTTGCCACATGTTCCGACACTCTCTTTTTCAACGTTCGTTTTGTCCTGCCGATATATTGCTTGCGGCACGGACATTCAATTAGATATATGACACTCATTGAATCACATGTCAAACCTTCTTTAATATCCATAAAAAATGTATTTTGTGTCGACTGAACTTTAGAAGTTTTTTTAGGAAAATTGGTAATTTTACAGTTGGAACATCGTCCACATCTATAAAAACCATTAAAGGACAACCAATTTTGTTTTTCTACTACAGTACAATTCTTCTTTTTTACCGATGGGGCAACCCTGAGACCCAAGTTAGGGACCCTAGTGTACGTTATTTGGGGTGTAGTATTTAGTAGAGGCCCAACAATCTTGTCCTCAAGCAGATGATGCCAATATTTCTTAATCACTCTCTCCATGCCTTTATATTGGGCATTAAAAGGTAGAATGATTCTCATTGTGTCATCTACTGCATCACTCTGCCTGGGGACAAAAAAATCCTCTCTCCTCATTACTCTAACTTCCCCCAATGATCCCTCTAAAAGGGGGATAGGGTATTGTTTCTCCATAAATTGTTGTTTAAGCCCTTCTGCTTCCAACTCAAATTGTGATTCCTGGGTACAGTTGCGTTTTATTCTCCTAAACTGGCTTTTTGGCACATTTAGCAACCATCTCGGTAAATGACAACTCGTATATAATATGTAACTATTTTTAGTTACGGGTTTATAATATGTATTACATATGAGTTTATTGTCTTGTACTGTAATATTAAGGTCCAGGAATTGTATATTTCCCATACTAATGGTGGAGGTAAATTTGAGGTTCCAATCATTTACATTTATCTCTTCCAAAAATGACGATAGTGACGCAACTGTATCTTGCCATATAAATATCACGTCATCTATGTATCTACGCCATAGTACCAGACCCGCCCCCAGCATTGGCCTGATAGTAGTCGCCTCCCACTGGGCCATAAATAAATTGGCGTAACTGGGGGCGAATCTGGTACCCATGGCGGTTCCTTTTCTTTGCACATAGAATTCGTCATTAAATGAGAAATAATTGTGTGTCAATATATATTGAACCCCCTCAATCGTGTATGCAATTTGTTCCTCCCTCATAGTGCTATGGGAAATAAGTTGCTCATGTAGGGCCCTCACGCCTAATTCATGATCAATAATTGTATAGAGCGAATTAACATCCAAGGTACCCAGAATCCACCCATTTTTGAAGTCCACTTCCTCCAATGTTTTAATAATATCAGTGGTATCCTTTATATAGGAAGGTATGTTTTTGACCGCAGGCTGTAATAATCGGTCTATATATCCTGATAAATTTGAGGAAATGGAATTAATCCCAGATATTATGGGTCTACCCGGAGGATTCTTTGAATCCTTGTGGATTTTTGGAATGCAATATAGAATTGGTAGCCTTTTTTCAGTATTTGTAATATATTTGGCTTCTCGTTCTAATAAAATCCCAGATTCAGTGCCCTTTTTACAATATTGTAATAATAATCTAAAATATTCTTCCGTGGGGTCTCGTTTAAGTTTCATATAAGTGGTTTCATCCTGTAATTGTCTCAAACATTCCTGGTTATAATCCTCTGTATTTAAGACCACTATAGCGCCCCCTTTATCCGCTGGTCTGATAGTTATATTATTAGCGGATTGTAATTGTTTAATGGCCTCAAACTCTTTCTGGGTGAGGTTATTTTTTATATTGTATCCCTTCAATTTTCTCAAGTCATTTTCGACACATTTTTTAAAAGTTGCCATTTGATGACTAATCTCCTGTTTTGGATATTGTTTGGAGCCTGTTTTTAAATCCGTATGTATATATTTTTTATTATTAAAATCCCCATTCATTTCTTTTGTTATGGGGTTCTTTATAAAATATTTTTTCAAACAAAGTTTTCGAATAAATTTTTCCACCCCTATATAGGTGGAAAATTTATCTAGCTTAGTGGTTGGAGCATATTTCAAACCTTTATTGAGCAAGTTTTTTTGTGCCTCTGTAAGTTCAGTATTGCTCAAATTAACTATGTTCGATATGGGTTCTGTTTCTCGTATCTGCTTCGTCTTACAATGTCTTCCCCTTCTGATCTTTCGTCTCCTCTGTGTGGTTGTGTCTTCCTGTATGTCCTCGATTCGTAATCCTGTACTGGGTAGTGAGTCTGTGAGGAGTAGTGGTGATTGTGGTTCCGTCTGTATGGTAATTCCTTTACTGGTGTTTGTCGGTGTCGTAGGTTGTAATGATGTGTCTGTCTCTGATCCCTCCCTACTTTCCTTTTTGGTGATGGGGTCCGGACTTTTTTCATTTTGGTTTTGTGATGTGGGGGTGTGTAATCTAAAAAAAGGGGTGATGAAAGTGATTCATATCTGTTGTTAGTAGGGACATTATATGTATTTATATGGTCCTTCTTATTAATCTCCTGTTGTGTTTGTGATTGTGTACATTGATTATAATAATCATTATTAGTGTCTTCTACTATACTAATATTCTGGGCATCATTAAGATTGGACTTTTTCAATTTTTTAGATTTTTTGTATATGATATCTTTCTCTAGGGCATCTAAATTCCTACATATTCTTTGTTGCCATCTTTGTACTTGTTCATTATTAGGGAGTTGGTCTATCACCTTCCTCAAATCAGTTATCTGTTCTGAAATATCAGCCAGAATCTGTGTTCGCCTGTTAACAATCATATGAATTAAATTGATTGACTGTGTTTTGAGGAAGGTGTCCCATTCTCTTTTGAAAGTATCATTCATTAGATCTGAAGCTGGAGTTTTGGTTAATGTTAACCCCTTGGGAACAAGGCCACTTTGGATATATTGATTAAGTGCTCTTATTTCCCATTTGTTCCGCAATTGTTTTTGAACTAACTTTTCTAAATTGCCAAATGTATCATCAATATTCCTAGTGGGATCATCTTGATTCTCTGCAGATGTATCAAAATTGTAACTATCAATTGTCTTATACTTAGTATCCATGTGTTGCCAAATATCCATGATGGATCAGTGGGAGCTCAACCAATGGGAGATAGAGGTAAAAATAGAAAAGAAATGGTGGCTCTCTTCACTGTTCCACTTCTGGAGTGGTGCACTACCCCACAGCACTCCCAAATGCTGGTGTAGGAGATGATTGAAAAAGTGTAGATTGGGGGTCACTCAAATATTGGGCAAACACACGATATAAGTATCCACATAAGTTTTATAGGTTTGAATATAACCACATTACAATATTACAATATTACAAATAAAACATCTCATAAAAAACAATCAATATAAAACACAATATAAAACAATATAAAACCGCATATGTCTGTAATAGCACTAAAAGTCTCTGAAAAGTCGTTTGCAGAAACACTGGTATATTTCCAGGGGTAGTTAATAAGGCCTGTTGGCTGCACGTGCTATAATCCAGAATTAATCAATATGATAAGTCACAAATTGGTGAGTCACAAATATACACGGTACATTACCGTTCCTGTGGTTCAGTCACTTATACGCCAAGTTTTTCAAATGCTTCACTGTGAGCTGCAAGGACCTGTGAATCGGCTCTATAATGAAGTTCCCCGGATGTAGCGATACTGCTTGTATTACCGCTTTGGCCTTCCAGGACCTGAGTGGCGTCCCACGTGGTTCACTGGGCGGTCAGATGATCTTTGTTTCCAAGCGGGGTTCTTTTGAATAACTTCTTAGGCGTAAATGACTTGTTCCTCGTGTAGATAGAGGTTCTTCTTCCTAATGGTCCCTCACTGTCTTTCACCAAACGCGTTTCGGGGTACAGAAACCCCTTCCTCAGTGGCTTAACAGTGGAGGTGTAATGTCCCATTTTATATAGTATCCTTAATTGACCAAAAGTGGGTTGGGACATGAATTAGACCATGGGTTGGACTAGTGAGGGACATCATGAAAACTAGGAGATTGGATCCAGGTATTGAAACCAATTCTCTGCTCATAAATACAAAAGAAATGAATGGGTATTTTAATAATAAAAAATATATACATACGGATTTAAAAACAGGCTCCAAACAATATCCAAAACAGGAGATTAGTCATCAAATGGCAACTTTTAAAAAATGTGTCGAAAATGACTTGAGAAAATTGAAGGGATACAATATAAAAAATAACCTCACCCAGAAAGAGTTTGAGGCCTTTAAACAATTACAATCCGCTAATAATATAACTATCAGACCAGCGGATAAAGGGGGCGCTATAGTGGTCTTAAATACAGAGGATTATAACCAGGAATGTTTGAGACAATTACAGGATGAAACCACTTATATGAAACTTAAACGAGACCCCACGGAAGAATATTTTAGATTATTATTACAATATTGTAAAAAGGGCACTGAATCTGGGATTTTATTAGAACGAGAAGCCAAATATATTACAAATACTGAAAAAAGGCTACCAATTCTATATTGCATTCCAAAAATCCACAAGGATTCAAAGAATCCTCCGGGTAGACCCATAATATCTGGGATTAATTCCATTTCCTCAAATTTATCAGGATATATAGACCGATTATTACAGCCTGCGGTCAAAAACATACCTTCCTATATAAAGGATACCACTGATATTATTAAAACATTGGAGGAAGTGGACTTCAAAAATGGGTGGATTCTGGGTACCTTGGATGTTAATTCGCTCTATACAATTATTGATCATGAATTAGGCGTGAGGGCCCTACATGAGCAACTTATTTCCCATAGCACTATGAGGGAGGAACAAATTGCATACACGATTGAGGGGGTTCAATATATATTGACACACAATTATTTCTCATTTAATGACGAATTCTATGTGCAAAGAAAAGGAACCGCCATGGGTACCAGATTCGCCCCCAGTTACGCCAATTTATTTATGGCCCAGTGGGAGGCGACTACTATCAGGCCAATGCTGGGGGCGGGTCTGGTACTATGGCGTAGATACATAGATGACGTGATATTTATATGGCAAGATACAGTTGCGTCACTATCGTCATTTTTGGAAGAGATAAATGTAAATGATTGGAACCTCAAATTTACCTCCACCATTAGTATGGGAAATATACAATTCCTGGACCTTAATATTACAGTACAAGACAATAAACTCATATGTAATACATATTATAAACCCGTAACTAAAAATAGTTACATATTATATACGAGTTGTCATTTACCGAGATGGTTGCTAAATGTGCCAAAAAGCCAGTTTAGGAGAATAAAACGCAACTGTACCCAGGAATCACAATTTGAGTTGGAAGCAGAAGGGCTTAAACAACAATTTATGGAGAAACAATACCCTATCCCCCTTTTAGAGGGATCATTGGGGGAAGTTAGAGTAATGAGGAGAGAGGATTTTTTTGTCCCCAGGCAGAGTGATGCAGTAGATGACACAATGAGAATCATTCTACCTTTTAATGCCCAATATAAAGGCATGGAGAGAGTGATTAAGAAATATTGGCATCATCTGCTTGAGGACAAGATTGTTGGGCCTCTACTAAATACTACACCCCAAATAACGTACACTAGGGTCCCTAACTTGGGTCTCAGGGTTGCCCCATCGGTAAAAAAGAAGAATTGTACTGTAGTAGAAAAACAAAATTGGTTGTCCTTTAATGGTTTTTATAGATGTGGACGATGTTCCAACTGTAAAATTACCAATTTTCCTAAAAAAACTTCTAAAGTTCAGTCGACACAAAATACATTTTTTATGGATATTAAAGAAGGTTTGACATGTGATTCAATGAGTGTCATATATCTAATTGAATGTCCGTGCCGCAAGCAATATATCGGCAGGACAAAACGAACGTTGAAAAAGAGAGTGTCGGAACATGTGGCAAACATCAAAAAGGGATATGAACTACACTCACTATCAAAACATTATAAAGATTGCCATGATAGTGATCCATCTAGCCTCAAATACACGGCATTAGAAAAAGTTAAATATACATGGAGAGGAGGCAATCATATCCTCCAGATGTCTAGGATTGAATCTAAGAGGATATTTGAGTTCAACACCTTGTTGCCCAAAGGTCTAAATGCAGACATGGAACTATTTGCATTTTTATAAAAGGTTCGTTGGCCTGGTGGGACAGAGACATCTGTGTCAGGCTGTTTATCAGCACCCAGATCTCTCTCTCCTGTCAATTCAACGCCCCTCCACATCGACATATTGAAATAAGCCATCGAAATTAAGTGATCGAATTTGAGAATAATACTGACACCCCATTCAACATTGCCAATTTGATATGTATATTGGTATAAGAGCCCTATTTTACTTTTTAGAAATGTATATATGGTATAATGTATTTTTAAATTTACCTCAGTATCCAATTTTATGTAAGGATCCATCTTAACTGTTTTCCGGAAAAAACGCATCAAAAACGCATAAAAACCGCACATGCGTTTTTCCGGATTTTATGTATTTAAAAATGTTAAAGTGTAAAAAACCGCATGAAAAGTTAAATATAAGGATAAATTTCATCAATATTGAGACATTTGAATTGGAAACGTTTTGAATTAAGAGTATTTATGAGCAGAGAATTGGTTTCAATACCTGGATCCAATCTCCTAGTTTTCATGATGTCCCTCACTAGTCCAACCCATGGTCTAATTCATGTCCCAACCCACTTTTGGTCAATTAAGGATACTATATAAAATGGGACATTACACCTCCACTGTTAAGCCACTGAGGAAGGGGTTTCTGTACCCCGAAACGCGTTTGGTGAAAGACAGTGAGGGACCATTAGGAAGAAGAACCTCTATCTACACGAGGAACAAGTCATTTACGCCTAAGAAGTTATTCAAAAGAACCCCGCTTGGAAACAAAGATCATCTGACCGCCCAGTGAACCACGTGGGACGCCACTCAGGTCCTGGAAGGCCAAAGCGGTAATACAAGCAGTATCGCTACATCCGGGGAACTTCATTATAGAGCCGATTCACAGGTCCTTGCAGCTCACAGTGAAGCATTTTAAAAACTTGGCGTATAAGTGACTGAACCACAGGAACGGTAATGTACCGTGTATATTTGTGACTCACCAATTTGTGACTTATCATATTGATTAATTCTGGATTATAGCACGTGCAGCCAACAGGCCTTATTAACTACCCCTGGAAATATACCAGTGTTTCTGCAAACGACTTTTCAGAGACTTTTAGTGCTATTACAGACATATGCGGTTTTATATTGTTTTATATTGTGTTTTATATTGATTGTTTTTTATGAGATGTTTTATTTGTAATATTGTAATATTGTAATGTGGTTATATTCAAACCTATAAAACTTATGTGGATACTTATATCGTGTGTTTGCCCAATATTTGAGTGACCCCCAATCTACACTTTTTCAAAACTATGAATTAACACATGTGGAATTATATACATAACAAAAAAGTGTGAAACAGCTGAAAATATGTCATATTCTAGGTTCTTCAAAGTAGCCACCTTTTGCTTTGATTACTGCTTTGCACACTCTTGGCATTCTCTTGATGAGCTTCAAGAGGTAGTCACCTGAAATGGTATTCCAACAGTCTTGAAGGAGTTCCCAGAGATGCTTAGCACTTGTTGGCCCTTTTGCCTTCACTCTGCGGTCCAGCTCACCCCAAACCATCTCGATTGGGTTCAGGTCCGGTGACTGTGGAGGCCAGATCATCTGGCGCAGCACCCCATCACTCTCCTTCATGGTCAAATAGCCCTTACACAGCCTGGAGGTGTGTTTGGGGTCATAAATGATGGTCCAACTAAACGCAAACCAGATGGAATAGCATGCCGCTGCAAGATGCTGTGGTAGCCATGCAGGTTCAGTATGCCTTCAATTTTGAATAAATCCCCAACAGTGTCACCAGCAAAGCACCCCCACACCATCACACCTCCTCCTCCATGCTTCATGGTGGGAACCAGGCATGTAGAGTACATCCGTTCACCTTTTCTGCGTCGCACAAAGACACTGTGGTTGGAACCAAAGATCAAAAATTTGGACTCATCAGACCAAAGCACAGATTTCCACTGGTCTAATGTCCATTCCTTGTGTTCTTTAGCCCAAACAAGTCTCTTCTGCTTGTTGCCTGTCCTTAGCAGTGGTTTCCTAGCAGATATTCTACCATGAAGGCCTGATTCACACAGTCTCCTCTTAACAGTTGTTCTAGAGATGTGTCTGCTGCTAGAACTCTGTGTGGCATTGACCTGGTCTCTAATCTGAGCTGCTGTTAACCTGCGATTTCTGAGGCTAGTGACTCGGATGAGCTTATCCTCCGCAGCAGAGGTGACTCTTGGTCTTCCTTTCCTGGGGCGTTCTGCATGTGAGCCGGTTTCTTTGTAGCGCTTGATGGTTTTTGTGACTGCACTTGGGGACACTTTCAAAGTTTTCCCAATTTTTCGGACTGACTGACCTTCATTTCTTAAAGTAATGAAGGCCACTTGTTTTACTTTACAAACTTTTGGTCTGTACTGTATGAACATGGGACCAACACAGCTGTCTTCAGCTGCCAAGCGCACACACAACAGGTCAGCCAGTTTCATAGGTACAAATCTGCTGACAGATGCCCTTTAATACTTAAACTGTGGAAGTCTGAATTCAGGGACTCCTAATGATATGTAAAATGAAGGACTCTTTACTCAGGCTTAGTACTATTATGGTTGTGCCTGGTACTACAGTTCCGTTTCACTCGTTTCAATATAAAAAATTAGCTGCTTCACAGACAGAGATTGTTTTACAGTCCTTTGTTACCAGGTTTCTTTTTTGAATTCATCTGCCACTTTCTTCTTTCTTTTGCCACTCTGAACCATCAAGTGTAAGTCTAGTATTAAGGTGTCTAAGGCTGGGTTCACACGGGCGTCACGTTTTGCCTCAGGATGCATCCCGGGTGCATTGCGGCAAACCCGCGCGAGTAGGTACCCAATTGCAGTCAGTTTTGACTGTGATTGTGTTCCGTAGTTCAGTTTTTATTGTGCAGATGCAATGCGTTTTACACGCGCGGGATAAAAAAACTGAATGTGGTACCCAGACCCAAACTTCTTCACTGAAGTACAGGTTTGGGTTTGGTTTTGTGTAGATGTAATTATTTTCCCTTATAACATGGTTATAAGGGAAAATAATAGCATTCTTTAATACAGAATGCTTAGTACAAGGTCAATTGAGGGTTAAAAAAATAAATAAAACAATTTACTCGCCTCCTCCAATTGATCGCTAGCTGCCGGTCTCCTGTTCTTTCTTCAGGACCTGTGGTGATGTCACTGAGCTCATCACATGGTCCATCACTATGGTTGACCATGTGATTGGACCATGTGATGTGACATCACCACAGGTCCTTTAGCCGGCAGCTGATGATTAAAGAAGTAAGAAGAGATTGGCAACTACGCGATCAAGAGGAAGTTAATTTTTTTATATTTTTTTAACCCTCAATAGACCTTGTACTAAGCATTCTGTATTAAAGAATGCTATTATTTTCCCTTATAACCATGTTATAAGGGAAAATAATACAGTGAATAGACTGTCATCTTAGCAACCATGCGTGAAAATCGCACCGCATCCGCACTTGCTTGCGGATGCTTGTGATTTTCATGCAGCTCCATTCACTTCTATGGGGCCTATGTTGCGTGATGAACGCACAATATAGAGCATGCTGTGATTTTCATGCAACGCACAAGTGATGCGTGAAAATCACCGCTCATGTGCATAGCCCCATAGAGGTGAATGGGTCCGGATTCAGTGCGGGTGCAATGCGTTCACCTCACGCATTGCACCCGCGCGGAAATCTCGCCCGTGTGAACTTAGGGTGGCTGCACAAGGTGCAGATTTGTGTGCAGAAAATCTGTAAGAAATGTGCACCAAAACAGCACATAAATCCCCACTATTTATCACAGATTTGCCACATTTTTTGTGCATTTTTTGCAGATCTCATCCATTCATTGCAAAGGGTGAAATCCGCACAAAAAAGCAACAACAATTAAAAGGGTTGTATCATCTCAGACAATGGGGGCATATTGCTAGGATATGCCCCCATTGTCTGATAGGTGCTGGTCCCACCTCAGGAACCCTCACCTATCTCATAAATGGAGCCTTGGAAGTCACTGAGGGGCACCGCCCATGTGCGGCCGCTCTCCATTCATTTCTATGGGGCTGCCGAAAATATCCAAGCATTTTCCCCCACAGAAATGAATGAAGGGCAGCCGCGCATGCGCACTTTGAAGGCTTCATTAAGAGGTGGGACCCACACCTATCAGATAATAGGGGCATATCCTTGCAATATTCCCATATTGTCTGAGATGATACAACCGCTTTAAGGCTGAGTTTACACTTCAGTTATTTGATCAGTTATTTCCATCAGTTATTGTGAACCAAAACCAGTAGTGAAGCCTACACAGGGATCAGGTAATGGAATGATTTCCACCTGTTCTGTGTTTTTGACCCATACCTAGCTTTGGCTCAAAAAAACTGATGGAAATAACTGACCAAATAACTGAAGTGTGAACTCAGCCTAACATGTTGCAGATTTTAAAATCCGCACAGCAGGTCAAATTCCATACCTAAGGGAAAAAACATGTCGAGATTTGCCTAATCTCTTACTGTTTGCTGGTACTGTATTACACTGCGTTTTTTTTCTGCACAAAATCCATGTAGGCACCATGAAGGGCCCAATTGTACCTAAATACTTTAAGCTTGTAGCAGTGTCAGACTAAGGTCTCTTGGGCCCACCAGAGGTACACCCTCTATGTATATAGGTACAGATGAGCGAATCAAAGCTGACAAAGTGGAATTCAATCCAAATTTCAGGAAAAATTTGATTTTTACGGAAGCCGAATTTCCGCGCGATTCGTGGTAACTAATCGCATTTTTTCCTAAAATGGCAGCTGCACGTGTGAGGACATGGCGAAAAGGAACTCTGGGAAGGCGGGATCACCCATAATGCCATGAATGCAGCCAATCAGCAGCCAGACAGCTCTGTGATGTCACAGCCCCATAAATAGCAGCAGTCATCTTAGATTCTGCCATTTACCAGTGTACTTGGTGCAGGGACAGAAATCTGCAGGCGCTAGGGACAGTGATATGAAAGATTTTATTGTGGTGAAAAAACGATTTTCAAGTGCAGGAAAAGATTATTCAAGATGTAAGGAAAGGATAGGGAGGAATCATTCCACAGCATTTGTGTAGAACAGGGTTCAGTAGGGGAGGTTACAGCCTGGGTAATAGAAACAATCCTATTACACCTTGCTGCACTGACTGGGGATCTAAATTGCCATTATACAGCTCTGTCATTCCAGAAAACCGTTCTTGTTATTAGGATGCAAGTGCTGTTTGATACAGGCATTAACAGGGTTTATTACAAGGAAATATTTCTGGAGTACGTCTTATTTGCCCTTGTGCGGTGTAGTTATATGTTGTAAAGGCCTTTTTGCCGTGTATTCGTGGCGAAATAAAAATATATTCGCTGTTCAGCATTGCACTTATCTGTTGAAAAGCCTTTTGTGTTGTGAAAAAGTAGAAACAAATCCGGGCCTAATTGCCGTTCAGCGGTGCAATGATATACTCTAAAACCCTGTTTGCCGTGTATTAGTGGTGAAATAAAAATATTTGATCTAACATTTGATTATTTGATCTAACAATATGTCTGACAGAGAAGTGCCAGGCCCTGCTCAGGGGAGTGTCAGAGGCCTAAATGTTTCTGGCCCAGGCAGAGATCGCAGCAGAGTAAGGGGGCGTGGCAGCAGGGATCGCAGCGAGAGGCCTGAGCTCCCGGTGTCATCTAGTGGTAGTGTCTTGACCAGCAACCCAGCAGTTCTTGAATGGTTGACTTGGTCATCCACTTCGTCCCAAGTGACAACAGACACGCCCAGCCAAGAGTCAGTGGGTTCCTCTGACACAATGCTTAGTTGGGATGGCCCGGAAGCAGGCCCTGTGCCCCCACCTGTCCTCAACCTGCCTCTGTCCTTTTCTGTTCCCTCAGCCAGAGAAGTATTGTATGCTGTGTGCTCAGCACTACTATACAGTGAGGACAAGCTACTAGAAGACGGTCAGCAGCTACTGGCAAGCCAAGATGTCGAGGAGATATCTGCCGCTTCCTCCGCTAGGCGTGAAAGTAGTGATGAGGAGTGTGACATGGGAGCTGGTGTTGCGAGCGGTCAGGCTCCTGACCCAGAGAGGGTTGAGGAGGACATCAGTGACGTGCAGACAGTACTAGATGATGATGATGTAGCTGATCACACTTGGGAGCCGGGTAACGAAGGGGCTTCATCATCACAGGAGAAGAGGGTGGCAGCTTGCCCGTGAGCCAGCAAGTCACTAGCGTGGGCGGGAGTCAGCAGGGTGGCAGCAGTGGGAGGTCGGTAGCCAAACATGCCCAGTATAGACCACCCGCTTTGCGGGAGCCTGCCTGGGAAGTGGCGGTGCAGGGGTTCAAGGAGACAGCTGCGGTAGCAGTCAGTCAGTGCGTAGTGTTGGGGCTAAAATCACCTACTCAGCGATGTGGCAGATTTTTGTTAAGCCGCCAGAGGAGGTGAACGTGGCCATATGTAGAATCTGTGAGCAGAAGGTGAAGCGTGGCCAGGGTGCCATTGTTCTAAAGCCCTTTTTAGGCCGAATGTACACGGCCGTATTACTGTACTGTGTCGGCAGCAGGGAGCGCACTTGAGTTATTTGGTCAGTTTTGGCCCCGTGACTGCCCAAATAAGGGAAGTGTGCAGTGATTCTAAGAGCGACGCCTGTCCTCTGCATGTCATACTGACTCACAGTATTATTTCACTACCAAAGCCGACTCCCTATGCGTGTTACTGCAAGGCAGAGTGTTCTACACCACCTTAAGGGCTCTCCGCAGCCAGGAAATAGCATTTTTTTTAGCGAAATTTGCAGCGAATATATTCGGATCGAACAGAATTTTCACCCAAAAATTTGGCAAACTGGCGATTCGCTCCTCTCTATATATAGGTCCTTAAGGGCTCTGTTTTACTAGGGGACCAATATTCACAGCAAACTACATTAGCTCCAACCACAGAAACTCTGAACACACCCAAACCGTACACAGCAGCAATTGATATATAATATATAATTTATTAATCACTTCATAAATAAAATAAATACATTAAAAGCGGTGGCATACATATACAGGAAAGAAATTAATCACACTGGCACATCATACATCAAAAGTACAGGCCCCCAGAAGTATGGTATTAGTGTGGAGTCTTAATACCCACAATGTAAAGTTCATCAAATGTAACTGGTCAGGAAATAACCTAACCTGGAGATAGGAACAAGTGGTGGGAATGAGCAGACTACCACATATACCGTGAATATAAAGTGCCCAGTGCAAAACAACTAATACCAAACCCATAAGAGGGTAAATCATAAAGTAAATAATACCAACCAGTAAGATTCAGACCCCAATGTGCGCGTTTCGCTTTCTCAGGGGATCCATTTACTCAGGGGAGTTCATTATATATGTTAGGTTATTTCCTGACCAGTTACATTTGATGCACTTTACATTGAGGGGGTCTGGACTTTTGATGTAAGATGTACCAGTGTGATTAATTTCTTTCCTGTATATGTATGCCGCCACTTTTAATGTACCGTATTTTTTGCCCCATAAGATGCATTTTTCCCCCCAAAAGTGGGCGAAAAATGCCCCTGCATCTAATAGGGCGAATACTAATGAGCCGCTTCCATTATGGAAGCACTCATTAGTACCGGAGGACCAGAAAGCGGTGAAGGCTTTGTACTCACTGCTTTCTGGTCCTCGGTTGTCGGTTGTGCAGGGCTGTGCACAGCGTGAGGCGCTAGGTGATGTCACGCTGTGCGCAGCCTTCACAGCACAGCCTACAGCAGGAGGATGCAGATCGCACTGGAGGAGAGGAGTGGCGTGTCCAGGAGCAGGTGAGGTAAGTAGTTTTTTTTATTTTATAATTATGAGGCTGATGGACACTTCTGGGGGCTGGTGAGAGGCACTGGGGGCTGCTATAAGGCTAATGGGGACTGTTATGAGGCTACTGGGGGCTGCTATAAGGCTACTGGGGGCTGCTATAAGGCTACTAGGGGCTACTATGAGGCTACTGGGGGCTGCTATAAGGCTACTGTGGGCTGCTATGAGGCTACTGGGGGCTGCTATGAGGCTACTCGGGGCTGCTATGAGGCTACTGGGGGCTGATGAGAGGCATGGGGCTCTTATCTGAGGTCTGATTGGGGGTCTGATCTGAGGTCTTATTGGGGTCTTATTAACATTGGGGATCTTATTAGGGCTGTTAGCTGAGGTCTGATTAACAATGGGGGTCTGATTGGTGGTCTGACCTGAGGTATGATGAAATATATATTTTTGCTATTGTCCCCCTCTAAAACCGTGCGTCTTATGGGCCGGTGCATCTTATAGGGCGAAAAATATGGTATTTATTTTATTTATGAAGTGATTAATAAAATATATATAATATATCAATTGCTGCTGTACGGTTTTGGTGTGTTAGGGGCCCAAGATTGTCAGAGCTTGGTCCCACCGGAGGATTGTCTTGTATTTTGGTAACCCAGTCCAACTCTGCTTTGTAGTTTATCATTCACTGACAAACTACTCCTCAACATGATTTGTTGATTTTTTTATATTGAGGAAGTTGTCACATTTTCACATCATTCCTGAGTTCACTTCTCCTAACGTATATTTACACCTCAGTATGTACTTGTTTGGTACACAAATATTGGAATTTCACATTAATCATGTGTTACTTTTGAGATTGCACAATTTTTTGTATTATTATGTATTTATTGGATATATTTTTTGTTTTGTTTACATACATTGGATTTTTATATTATTCATATTTGACTTTTTCAGATTGTACACTATTGTGTATTATTATGTATTTATTGAATATATATTTTATGTATCATGAGTTGTACATATTTTAACAGTCAATCTGGTTTATATATGTTGATTCTATATATATATTTTTTTTTGCATAATATGTGATAACACATTTTCCCCTCCCTTTTCTCAGTCCACATAGTTATATATTAATCATGTTGATCACGGATGTATGATATAAATGGATCAGCTTGAATATTAATAATGGCCGATGGGGGTCGCTCTTTGATGCTGCTTCTTGGCAGCAGCTACACGGGACCAGCAGAGGGAGCTCTGCATATATTAGTGTTCTTTTCTTTCGCCTGGGATGTGGGCGTGCGGCGCGCGGTGCTGCGCTTGGTGCCTTCCGTCTGTGTGTCTCTACGCCGGAGCCGTCGCATCACATGACTATGTCATTGTCTGTGGGCCTTATTGACTCACCCTACCGCTATCTTTTACTTCTATGGCATATCAATTTATATATATGTAATTTTGATTTCTATTTATTTCCTAATTTGATATATTTCTGCGGTGTGTGTACTGCTGGGATGGTGTCTGTTCTGTTACTTTCCCCTATTGTTATATACCATGTTTCAATAAAATATAAAACTTTTTATGTGGATACTTTGTGAGCTCCAATTTTTTTTTTACTTAGTTGTTTTGTACACTCTGGAGCTTGTACCGGGTTATCTATTTAGCTGGACCCCTTTATTTAGCCACAATATTCATTGATACACTAAGTATTGGCAATAGGCATATCCATGGTCGTTTTTTGACTTGTACCCATAGTTTATTCCTCTACATCTTTCAAACAAATGACTGCTGGAAACTGTTCATGCAGCACTGGCAAGCTGTTCATGAGATACAGATGTAGTCAAGCTAAAATTGATTTTAATAACGTGTCACAGTGTTTTCTCGCTTATCTTGTGATAAAAGCCATTGAAATCCATTGAAAAGTCAGTTCATATTTTCTTGCCATTCTTTAATGTGTTAACCATCAAGTTTAGCTTGGCTGTATCTGTATGCCACCATGTGTCCTATTTGGTCTTTATGAATCTCTGCCAAGATAAGAGTGCAACATAATATAGATAACACTTAAGCCTATATTAGACAGAGTGAATATCATGCCGAATGTCGTTAATGCAGCCTTGCGAGATGCAGTAAATATGAGCGATTAAATGATGAGTGAGGAATCACTTGTTTATCGACAATTATGATCCGTCCTACTGACTTACAGATCACACAGAGGCATGGTGATTTGTAGCGAACAATTAACAAGCGAAAGTACAAATATGCGTCGCTCTATGTAAGGAGCATATTTTCGTTCACTTATGAGTCGAAAAATCTTTAATCTACAAACGTTATCTGCAAGATATCTGCTGGTCTAAAACAAACCTTGCACTTTCTGATTCCCCTTTCTTAAAATTGGATGTTGTAAAAACTGATCATTATCAGAGAAAATCAGAATTTACAGTGTCAGCTCACTAATAGCTATTGTCATCCGGACTCACCATTTTCACCAGGATTGACTGAAGTCTAATGTGTATAGGTGTAACTCTTGACTCTCCCCTGACAGATGATGTCTGGGGAGAAAAGGATTGGGTGCTTTGAATTCTAACACCTGGTCATTTTGTCCACATAGGCGATAACATGCTCCCACAGGCAAGGCATCTCGCAGTAGTTTAGTCCTCTCTGCTCATTGAGACCACATACAGTACAAGCTTGCCCGATCCAAGCATGTGTGTGAATAGGGCAGGTGGAAATGATGGCTGAACGAGTGACAACTATTGAAGGTGTATGGGCACCTTACGGTGAACTTTCATTAGACCTTGGATTGTTTCATCTGAGACACTGGTAGCATATGATGGCATATCCTGGTGATGTTCTATGTCCAAAGCAGGTCCTTGAAAGTGAAGGAGAGTGCACCATGCCCTCCATTAATTTCTGTGGAAGTTCAAAAAAAAGCTGAGCGAGCATGCTTGGCTATTTTCAGAAGTCCCATAGAAATGAATGAAGGGCACACCGAGCAAGCACGGCGACTGATCCATTCACTTCTGTGGGATTGCCAGAACTCCCATAGAACTGATTGAAGGGGGTCCTGTTCTGGAGATAGGGGTGGGTGCCTCACATGTTTTACATGGTGCCATATCCTAGAAGTATGCCGACCATGTCTCAGATGAGAGAACCCCTTTAAGCCAGTTTCTGCTCCAGTATACTAATAATACTAATATTACTAAGTATTTGTTTGCTGCAGCTGCTTTTTGCAAAGTCTAGTTTTAAGTTCATAATCTACCGTATGTGTGGAGAATGTATGTTTTTCACTTTGTGCCGATTGCTAATATAATTGGTCTCACAGTGATTAATTACGCTTTCTGATACTCTTTATGTATAGATCTATGGTGATCCAGCGTCTTCATGGACAATGATATGGCATTGTTGATCCTAAAATATTCTACTGACTACTGTACCTAGAACTGTTATAAACATTTTTACATAATGATTATCTAAGCATAAGCATTATTTCAATAAACATATACTACTGGAGTATTAAAATATGGTAATGAAAAACTTTTTCATAGAACATAAAATGGAAAAGTTCCATAAAAAAAAGTTTGTTACTTTGGCATTATGATCAGTGCACCATGGAGTGAAGCCAATAATTTATACAGTACATACCAAGTTATGTAGCAGATATCACAGGCCTTCTGAGGCTTCTTTATTCAAATTCTAAAAGGATACTAAATAATGTTGGACACGCAGGAACATGAGACCTTTGATGTTGACCCAAATTGGGGTTAGTATCTTAAATGCTCATTCACTGTGATAACCTATGGATTAAAATAATAATAATGCCACAGCTAGGTTTGTTGAAAGTTGGGCATGAACTTTTTTTTTTCTTATGCATAAAGTTACTATAATTGATATATTTATTGAATGATAAAGAGGTTTTACAGAGGATTTTTTTTTAAATGGTAAAATTGGTTAAACTAAAGAATAATCATTACTCACCAATCCCCTGGTGCTACTGTTCCAACATTTCCCACTTCCTGGTTCCAGGCTTGAACACAGGAAATGGCTTAGAATGTCTACTCAGCCAATCACAGGCTGAAACAGGTCACCACCAAGGTCAGTGATTGGCTGAGCAGGTAGTCCAAGCCAGTTCTTGCATGATGAGCCCAGAATCCGGGAATGGAGAGCAGTGGGGACCCGAGCTGTGTTGGGTTGGCAGCAGCAGGGGTTTATTGAGGTTGAATAATGATTATTTTGTATCTTTATCCCATTCTGCTCTTGTTTTAGAAACAAATATTCCCCTGTAACTATAAATTTTTAGAAAGTTATGATTGTAGAGGAATTCTGGGATCTAGATATAGAAGACCTATCCTCAGGAAAGGTCCTCAATATCAGATTGGTGGGGGTTCGATAACTGGCACCCTCACAGATCAACTGTACTCAGCAGCTGTGTGGCTCTGGAAATGAACACATTGGATGAAGCCAGTGCCACAAACAGAAAACTCAGAATTTCTTCTGATTGGCTAGAGTCTTATAGCCACGGCCTGGTTCCCAAGGCAATAGGACGCTGGCAGCGGTGCTTTCCGACGATTCCATCTGCCTGTTTCCTAGGAATGACAAAAACTGACAGAGGCTGACTGTAACAGGAGAGATGGTGTCCCATCTGTGACAGGTCTCAAAAGGTCTGAAAGATTATCTACGCATTAGTGATCTGACAGCCTCTTTTGATTTCACTTTGTCTGTGTGTTGCTGGTATGTCCACACCTCCTGTTCAGGTGTGGATCATGTGACCTTTACTTCGCCCTTTTTAGTCTGACTTTTCCCATCACTCCTTGCTTGGGATGGCTTCATTTCCTCTTGGAAGAGCTGGAGTGTGGTTCGTGTTGAAGTCCTGTTCATCCTTTATAATCTGAAGTTAAGTGTTCCGCTTGTCGTGTTTTGTATTCCCCCCCCCCCTGGTTGTTTACTAGGCCTCAGTGAGACGCTAGTTCCTTCACCAGGGAAGGAACGGGTGGTCACTGCCCTGTCATTATCTTTAGGGCATCTGAGGGTCACCAGGGTTTTCTATGTTCCCGTGTATGGGTATTTCTTGTAAATTCTTTTTTTTATTTTTGTGAAGTTTTAAGATTACAAGCATGAGAGTTACATCACTCTCAATAAACATAGAAACGCATTTAAGTAAGTAATGCAAATCACAACATTCAGAAAAATGGGGAGTAAGAAGAAACTAGGTTGAGTGGTGGGACAGTGGAAAGTTGGGGAAGGGAAGTGGAGGGAGAAAGGAGAGGGTGAAAGTAGGGAAAGAGGGAATGAGGAGTAAGTACCAGTCAGTAACCCAATATTAATTCTCATATTTCGGAAAGATCAATAAACAAAGCATAATACTGATGATATTGAAAACATAAGTAATGTTCCATTGTAAATTACAATGCATGGTAGCAAAAAAAATTAACTAATTGTGGTTAATGTCCAAACAGTTGGAGTGCTTTAGCGGGAGTTAGATAATCGGTCCATTTGCTCCAGATTTTCTCAAATTTTGAGGGCTTGAGTAGAATACGCCATCTCCTTCTTTCAAAACCATGTATTTTCTGCAACTCAGTGAGCCATTCTCGAATTGTGGGTGGTTCAGTTTGTAACCATTTCCTTGGAATCTTAATCTTAGCGACGTTAAGGAAGTATGAGCATAACTCTGATTTCACAGATGATTGATATACATCATATAGGTTAAACAATACCAGATTAATAGAAAGTTTGATTTTAACCCCAAATACTTCATTGATGATGTTATTAATCTCTTTCCAGAAGGATAAGATTCGGGGGCAGTTAAACCATATATGAGCATAATCCCCAACACCAGCTCCACAGCGCCAACATAGATTAGAAATGTTTTGATCTATTCTATTTAATAAGACTGGAGTCTTATACCATCTAGAAGATAATTTAAATTGCATCTCCTGATATGCATAAGATTTTAGGTTTGAAAACGCATTATTGTATGGGTATTTCTACCATCAAGAGGTGCCCATACGGATAGGAGTTAGGGCTAGGAGCAGGGTTTCATAGGTGGTGACCCTTTTCCTTCCCTAGCGGTGAGGCCTAGTGTCTTTCCCCTTCCTTCTTGATTGTCTTTTGGTGTTCTCCCCTACTACATCCGTGACATTATCCCAAGCCGATACCGCCATTTTTGTTCTGATCTGAGCTATGGATACTATATCTGCATTGCTCGAACAGCTGCAGAATCTGACTTTGGAGGTAGCAGACCTCCACGCAACTGTCTTGCAGATTCAGAGTCCACAGGCTGCTGGTTCCGATGGTGGGTCCCAGGCCTGTCCTGAACCGAAGGTGGCTCTCCCGGACAGGTTTTCAGGGGGTAGTGACAATTTCATCCGGTTCAGGGAGTCATGTAAATTATACTTTAAGCTGCGTCCAAACTCTTCTGGGGATGAGTGTCAATGTGTGGGTATCTGCCGACCGGATCACTGTCCCTCCGGTTGGTAGATGAATTCTTCAGAGCCTTGGGTCTCATCTACAATGACCCGGATCGGATCTCTCAGGCCGAGACCAAGTTACGGAGTTTGCGGCAGGGAGAACGTTCCGCGGAGACCTATTGCTCTGAATTTAGGAGATGGGCTACTAATACTGAGTGGAACGATCCTGCTCTCCGTAGCTAATTCTGTCAGGGTCTCTCTGAGAGACTGCAGGATGCTTTGGCCTTTCATGAAAATCCTGTGTCATTGGAGGCAGCTATGTCACTTGCTGTACGTCTAGATAGACGCCTGAGGGAGAGATCTATGGGTCCTCACCTTCAGGATGTACTGTCCAAAAAGGGTACTGCTTCCTTTGACACTTATGGTGGAGAGACACTGGTAGTTGCACCTTGTGATGAGCCTATGCAGTTAGGAGGAGCTACTCCTGGCAAAAGCTTGGGTCATGTGAAAGGAGTCTGCTTTTATTGTGGCAAGAAGGGACATTTTGTGAATATTTGTCCATACTTGCAGCATCAAGGTGTAAACAAAAAAAAACTTTTAATCCTTAAATTACTATTGGTGGTGTGGATGGGGAGCAAGAAAACCTACTTTTGTCTTTTACTGGTAGTACCCGTTTTCTCCTATCTGCCGAGTTTGCGCTAGAGTCCAAAACTGTGAAAATCGAAGCATATGGAAAGTTTGTATGCATTCATGGGTTGACTACTAATGCATTAGAGAAAAGTATTTCTGTCTTTGCAATTGACTCTGCACCTCTCACCCAAAAATGCCTGTCGCAGGTACCGAATTACATTCATTTAAGAGTGGATGATTTGCATCAGGAATATATCTCCTGTTATGTATTTGAGGGTCTGCCTGCTCCGTTGGTGTTGGGCTTACCATGGTTAAGCAAACATAACCCTAACATTGACTGGCAAGCGAGACAGATTCTTGATTGGAGTGATTATTGCATGAACAACTGTCTTAATGCATCATTCTCTATGGTGACCACTAAAACTGTACCCTCATTCATTTCAGGATTTTCTGATGTTTTCTCTGAGAGTGGTAATCAGGAGTTGCCTCTGCACCGGGAGTATGACTGTCCCGTCAATCTTATTCCCGGAGCAAAATTGCCCAAATCTCGGTTGTATAATCTTTCGGAACCCGAAAGACAGACTATGAGAGAATATATTACCGAGAGTTTGGCACAAAGGGACATATTAGACCATCCAAGTCCCCAGTGGCTGCTGGGTTTTTCTTTGTAAAGAAAAAAGATGGTACCCCGAGACCATGCCTGGACTTCACCGTGAGCTCAATCACATTACCGTCCGTGATCCTTACCCCCTTTCTTTGATTCCGGATTTGTTTAGTCAGATTGTCGGTGCCAAGGTGTTCTCTAAGTTGGATCTGAGGGGGGCATATAATCTGGTAAGGATCAAGGAGGGGGATGAGTGGAAGAGCGCATTTAATACCCCTGAGGGTCATTTTGAAAACCTGGCCTGGCCTTTTGGGTTAACCAATACTCCTGCGGTTTTTCAACACTTTGTCAATGACATCTTTCATCATCTGGTGGGGAGGTTTGTCGTTGTAAACCTTGATGACATACTAATTTATTCACCTAATATGGAGACTCGTCAGGATCATGTGAGACAGGTGTTACAGATCCTAAGAGAGAATAAGTTGTATGCTAAGATTAAAAAGTGTGTATTTTCTGTACAGGAAGTGCAATTTCTGGGTTACCTGCTCTCATCCTCAGGCTTTCGTATGGTTCCCGAGAAGGTCCGTGCCGTGTTGGACTGGGATCGACCTGAAAATCTGAAAGCGCTTATGCGGTTTTTGGGGTTTACCAACTACTACCGTAAATTTATCTTGAACTATTTATCGGTGGTAAACCTTTAACAGACATGACTAGGAAGGGTGCGGATATTTCTGTCTGGTCTGATGCGGCATTACAGGCCTTTTCTGCTATGAAAGAATGTTTTGCTTCGGCCCCTATTCTGATGCAACCGGACGTGACTCAGCCATTTATTGTTGAGGTTGACATGTCCGAGATAGGGTTAGGAGCAATCTTGTCACAAGGTCCTTCACCTAGTAAATGGTGCCCATGTGCATTTTTCTCTAAAAAACTCTCTACTGCTGAATGGAATTATGATGTCGGGAATAAGGAATTGCTGGCCATTAAGTTGGCGCTTGAGGAATGGCGGCATTGGTTGAAAGGAGCAATTCACCCTATTACGGTAATTACGGATCACAAGAATCTGGCCTACCTGGAGTTGGCTAAGCGACTGAACCCACGGCAGGCCAGATGGTCATTGTTTTTCACCAGATTTAACTTCATCATCACTTAGCGCCCTGGGGTTATGAACGTCAAGGCGGACGCTTTGTCGCGTAGCTTTCCTAGGGGGGAGGGGGAGTCTAATGACCCTAGTCCCATTTTATCTGAAGGGGTAGTCATATCGGCTCTTTATCCTGATCTTGAGGCCAGGGTGTTGGAGGCACAGGAGGATGCTCCGACTCTTGTCCTCCGGGGAAGTTGTTTGTTCCCTCCAAATTACGTCACTGTACGGTGCTTGCTGGGCACCCTGGGAGCAGATCGACTGTCAATCTCATCTCTCGCAGATTTTGGTGGCTGGGGTTGCGTAAGTGTGTTGAGGATTATGTGTCAGCCTGTGGTACCTGTGTACCTGCTAAGGTGACACATACTCGGCCTTCCGGATCTCTGCTTCCATTGCCCATCCCGTCCAGACCTTGGACCCATTTGTCCATGGATTTTTTCACGGATTTACTGAATTCTTCGGGAAAAACTGTGATTCTGGTGGTTGTAGATCGTTTTAGTAAAATGGCACACTTTATTGCTTTACCTAGTCTACCCAACTAGGGATGAGCGAACTCGAACTGTATAGTTCGGGTTCGTACCGAATTTTGGGGTGTCCGTGACACGGACCCGAACCCGGACATTTTCGTAAAAGTCCGGGTTCGGGTTCGGTGTTCGTCGCTTTCTTCGCGCTTTTGTGACGCTTTCTTGGCGCTTTTTGAAAGGCTGCAAAGCAGCCAATCAACAAGCGTCATACTACTTGCCCCAAGAGGCCATCACAGCCATGCCTACTATTGGCATGGCTGTGATTGGCCAGAGCACCATGTGACCCAGCCTCTATTTAAGCTGGAGTCACATAGCGCCGCCCGTCACTCTGCTCTGATTAGCGTAGGGAGAGGTTGCGGCTGCGACAGTAGGGCGAGATTAGGCAGATTAACTCCTCCAAAGGACTTGATTAACTGATCGATCTGCAGCTGTGGATCATTGAGCTGCTGATCCTCAATTGCTCACTGTTTTTAGGCTGCCCAGACTGTTTGTCAGTCACATTTTTCTGGGGTGATCGGCGGCCATTTTGTGTCTTGTGGTGCGCCAGCACAAGCTGCGACCAAGTGCATTTAACCCTCAATGGTGTGGTTGTTTTTTGGCTAAAGCCTACATCAGGGTGAAGCTGTCACACCAAGTGCATTTAACCAGCAATAGTCTGTTCATTTTTTGGCCATATACAAAATCAGGGGCAAGCTGCGCCTGTCACCAAGTGCATTTAACCCTCAATGGTGTGGTTGTTTTTTGGCTAAAGCCTACATCAGGGTGAAGCTGTCACACCAAGTGCATTTAACCAGCAATAGTCTGTTCATTTTTTGGCCATATACTAAATCAGGGGCAAGCTGCGCCTGTCACCAAGTGCATTTAACCCTCAATGGTGTGGTTGTTTTTTGGCTAAAGCCTACATCAGGGTGAAGCTGTCACACCAAGTGCATTTAACCAGCAATAGTCTGTTTATTTTTTGGCCATATCCCAGTCTAATTCTGTCACTAAATCCATACCGGTCACCCAGCGCCTAAATACTAGGCCTCAAATTTATATCCCGCTAAATCTGTCCTTAGTGCTGTAGCTGGGCGAGTTATTTAGTGTCCGTTCAAGCACATTTCTTGTTCTGGGTTGAAATACAATTCCCAATTTAGCAATTTCATAATTTAGTGGTTTCTGCTATATCAGAGCTATTTGAAATCTATCCCTAAAAGGGTATATAATATTCAAGGTGCACATTGGGTCATTCAGAATAACTTCACACACACCCGCTACTGTGTATTTCCAAGTCTAATTCTGGCACTAAACCCATACCTGTCACCCAGCGCCTAAATACTAGGCCTCAAATTTATATCCAGCTAAATCTGTCCCTAGTGCTGTAGCTGGGCGAGTTATTTAGTGTCCGTTCAAGCACATTTCTTGTTCTGGGTTGAAATACAATTCCCAATTTAGCAATTTCATAATTTAGTGGTTTCTGCTATATCAGAGCTATTTGAAATCTATCCCTAAAAGGGTATATAATATTCAAGGTGCACATTGGGTCATTCAGAATAACTTCACACACACCCGCTACTGTGTATTTCCAAGTCTAATTCTGGCACTAAACCCATACCTGTCACCCAGCGCCTAAATACTAGGCCTCAAATTTATATCCCGCTAAATCTGTCCTTAGTGCTGTAGCTGGGCGAGTTATTTAGTGTCCGTTCAAGCACATTTCTTGTTCTGGGTTGAAATACAATTCCCAATTTAGCAATTTCATAATTTAGTGGTTTCTGCTATATCAGAGCTATTTGAAATCTATCCCTAAAAGGGTATATAATATTCAAGGTGCACATTGGGTCATTCAGAATAACTTCACACACACCCGCTACTGTGTATTTCCAAGTCTAATTCTGGCACTAAACCCATACCTGTCACCCAGCGCCTAAATACTAGGCCTCAAATTTATATCCCGCTAAATCTGTCCTTAGTGCTGTAGCTGGGCGAGTTATTTAGTGTCCGTTCAAGCACATTTCTTGTTCTGGGTTGAAATACAATTCCCAATTTAGCAATTTCATAATTTAGTGGTTTCTGCTATATCAGAGCTATTTGAAATCTATCCCTAAAAGGGTATATAATATTCAAGGTGCACATTGGGTCATTCAGAATAACTTCACACACACCCGCTACTGTGTATTTCCAAGTCTAATTCTGGCACTAAACCCATACCTGTCACCCAGCGCCTAAATACTAGGCCTCAAATTTATATCCCGCTAAATCTGTCCTTAGTGCTGTAGCTGGGCGAGTTATTTAGTGTCCGTTCAAGCACATTTCTTGTTCTGGGTTGAAATACAATTCCCAATTTAGCAATTTCATAATTTAGTGGTTTCTGCTATATCAGAGCTATTTGAAATCTATCCCTAAAAGGGTATATAATATTCAAGGTGCACATTGGGTCATTCAGAATAACTTCACACACACCCGCTACTGTGTATTTCCAAGTCTAATTCTGGCACTAAACCCATACCTGTCACCCAGCGCCTAAATACTAGGCCTCAAATTTATATCCCGCTAAATCTGTCCTTAGTGCTGTAGCTGGGCGAGTTATTTAGTGTCCGTTCAAGCACATTTCTTGTTCTGGGTTGAAATACAATTCCCAATTTAGCAATTTCATAATTTAGTGGTTTCTGCTATATCAGAGCTATTTGAAATCTATCCCTAAAAGGGTATATAATATTCAAGGTGCACATTGGGTCATTCAGAATAACTTCACACACACCCGCTACTGTGTATTTCCAAGTCTAATTCTGGCACTAAACCCATACCTGTCACCCAGCGCCTAAATACTAGGCCTCAAATTTATATCCCGCTAAATCTGTCCTTAGTGCTGTAGCTGGGCGAGTTATTTAGTGTCCGTTCAAGCACATTTCTTGTTCTGGGTTGAAATACAATTCCCAATTTAGCAATTTCATAATTTAGTGGTTTCTGCTATATCAGAGCTATTTGAAATCTATCCCTAAAAGGGTATATAATATTCAAGGTGCACATTGGGTCATTCAGAATAACTTCACACACACCCGCTACTGTGTATTTCCAAGTCTAATTCTGGCACTAAACCCATACCTGTCACCCAGCGCCTAAATACTAGGCCTCAAATTTATATCCCGCTAAATCTGTCCTTAGTGCTGTAGCTGGGCGAGTTATTTAGTGTCCGTTCAAGCACATTTCTTGTTCTGGGTTGAAATACAATTCCCAATTTAGCAATTTCATAATTTAGTGGTTTCTGCTATATCAGAGCTATTTGAAATCTATCCCTAAAAGGGTATATAATATTCAAGGTGCACATTGGGTCATTCAGAATAACTTCACACACACCCGCTACTGTGTATTTCCAAGTCTAATTCTGGCACTAAACCCATACCTGTCACCCAGCGCCTAAATACTAGGCCTCAAATTTATATCCCGCTAAATCTGTCCTTAGTGCTGTAGCTGGGCGAGTTATTTAGTGTCCGTTCAAGCACATTTCTTGTTCTGGGTTGAAATACAATTCCCAATTTAGCAATTTCATAATTTAGTGGTTTCTGCTATATCAGAGCTATTTGAAATCTATCCCTAAAAGGGTATATAATATTCAAGGTGCACATTGGGTCATTCAGAATAACTTCACACACACCCGCTACTGTGTATTTCCAAGTCTAATTCTGGCACTAAACCCATACCTGTCACCCAGCGCCTAAATACTAGGCCTCAAATTTATATCCCGCTAAATCTGTCCTTAGTGCTGTAGCTGGGCGAGTTATTTAGTGTCCGTTCAAGCACATTTCTTGTTCTGGGTTGAAATACAATTCCCAATTTAGCAATTTCATAATTTAGTGGTTTCTGCTATATCAGAGCTATTTGAAATCTATCCCTAAAAGGGTATATAATATTCAAGGTGCACATTGGGTCATTCAGAATAACTTCACACACACCCGCTACTGTGTATTTCCAAGTCTAATTCTGGCACTAAACCCATACCTGTCACCCAGCGCCTAAATACTAGGCCTCAAATTTATATCCCGCTAAATCTGTCCTTAGTGCTGTAGCTGGGCGAGTTATTTAGTGTCCGTTCAAGCACATTTCTTGTTCTGGGTTGAAATACAATTCCCAATTTAGCAATTTCATAATTTAGTGGTTTCTGCTATATCAGAGCTATTTGAAATCTATCCCTAAAAGGGTATATAATATTCAAGGTGCACATTGGGTCATTCAGAATAACTTCACACACACCCGCTACTGTGTATTTCCAAGTCTAATTCTGGCACTAAACCCATACCTGTCACCCAGCGCCTAAATACTAGGCCTCAAATTTATATCCCGCTAAATCTGTCCCTAGTGCTGTAGCTGGGCGAGTTATTTAGTGTCCGTTCAAGCACATTTCTTGTTCTGGGTTGAAATATAATTCCCAATTTAGCAATTTCATAATTTAGTGGTTTCTGCTATATCAGAGCTATTTGAAATCTATCCCTAAAAGGGTATATAATATTCAAGGTGCACATTGGGTCATTCAGAATAACTTCACACACACCCGCTACTGTGTATTTCCAAGTCTAATTCTGGCACTAAACCCATACCTGTCACCCAGCGCCTAAATACTAGGCCTCAAATTTATATCCCGCTAAATCTGTCCTTAGTGCTGTAGCTGGGCGAGTTATTTAGTGTCCGTTCAAGCACATTTCTTGTTCTGGGTTGAAATACAATTCCCAATTTAGCAATTTCATAATTTAGTGGTTTCTGCTATATCAGAGCTATTTGAAATCTATCCCTAAAAGGGTATATAATATTCAAGGTGCACATTGGGTCATTCAGAATAACTTCACACACACCCGCTACTGTGTATTTCCAAGTCTAATTCTGGCACTAAACCCATACCTGTCACCCAGCGCCTAAATACTAGGCCTCAAATTTATATCCCGCTAAATCTGTCCTTAGTGCTGTAGCTGGGCGAGTTATTTAGTGTCCGTTCAAGCACATTTCTTGTTCTGGGTTGAAATACAATTCCCAATTTAGCAATTTCATAATTTAGTGGTTTCTGCTATATCAGAGCTATTTGAAATCTATCCCTAAAAGGGTATATAATATTCAAGGTGCACATTGGGTCATTCAGAATAACTTCACACACACCCGCTACTGTGTATTTCCAAGTCTAATTCTGGCACTAAACCCATACCTGTCACCCAGCGCCTAAATACTAGGCCTCAAATTTATATCCCGCTAAATCTGTCCCTAGTGCTGTAGCTGGGCGAGTTATTTAGTGTCCGTTCAAGCACATTTCTTGTTCTGGGTTGAAATACAATTCCCAATTTAGCAATTTCATAATTTAGTGGTTTCTGCTATATCAGAGCTATTTGAAATCTATCCCTAAAAGGGTATATAATATTCAAGGTGCACATTGGGTCATTCAGAATAACTTCACACACACCCGCTACTGTGTATTTCCAAGTCTAATTCTGGCACTAAACCCATACCTGTCACCCAGCGCCTAAATACTAGGCCTCAAATTTATATCCCGCTAAATCTGTCCTTAGTGCTGTAGCTGGGCGAGTTATTTAGTGTCCGTTCAAGCACATTTCTTGTTCTGGGTTGAAATACAATTCCCAATTTAGCAATTTCATAATTTAGTGGTTTCTGCTATATCAGAGCTATTTGAAATCTATCCCTAAAAGGGTATATAATATTCAAGGTGCACATTGGGTCATTCAGAATAACTTCACACACACCCGCTACTGTGTATTTCCAAGTCTAATTCTGGCACTAAACCCATACCTGTCACCCAGCGCCTAAATACTAGGCCTCAAATTTATATCCCGCTAAATCTGTCCCTAGTGCTGTAGCTGGGCGAGTTATTTAGTGTCCGTTCAAGCACATTTCTTGTTCTGGGTTGAAATACAATTCCCAATTTAGCAATTTCATAATTTAGTGGTTTCTGCTATATCAGAGCTATTTGAAATCTATCCCTAAAAGGGTATATAATATTCAAGGTGCACATAGGGTCATTCAGAATAACTTCACACACCCGCTACTGTGCATTTCCAAATCTAATTCTGTCACTAAACCCATACCTGTCACCCAGCGCCTAAATACTAGGCCTCAAATTTATATCCCGCTAAATCTCTCGTTACCGCTGTCCTGTTGTGGCTGGGAAAGTTATTTAGTGTCCGTCAAAGCACATTTTTTGTTCTGGGTTGAAATACAATTCCCAATTTAGCAATTTCATAATTTAGTCGTTTCTGCTATATCAGAGCTATTTGAAATCTATCCCTAAAAGGGTAGATCATATTGAAGGTGCACATAGGGTCATTCAGAATAACTTCACACACACGCTTCTGTGCATTTCCAAGTCTAATTCTGTCACTAAATCCATACCGGTCACCCAGCGCCTAAATACTAGGCCTCAAATTTATATCCCGCTGAATTTGAATACAATACATTGGGCCAAATAATATATTTGTTGTTGTGGTGAACCATAACAATGAGAAAAACATCTAGTAAGGGACGCGGACGTGGACATGGTCGTGGTGGTGTTAGTGGACCCTCTGGTGCTGGGAGAGGACGTGGCCGTTCTGCCACATCCACACGTCCTAGTGTACCAACTACCTCAGGTCCCAGTAGCCGCCAGAATTTACAGCGATATATGGTGGGGCCCAATGCCGTTCTAAGGATGGTAAGGCCTGAGCAGGTACAGGCATTAGTCAATTGGGTGGCCGACAGTGGATCCAGCACGTTCACATTATCTCCCACCCAGTCTTCTGCAGAAAGCGCACAGATGGCGCCTGAAAACCAACCCCATCAGTCTGTCACATCACCCCCATGCATACCAGGGAAACTGTCTCAGCCTCAAGTTATGCAGCAGTCTCTTATGCTGTTTGAAGACTCCGCTGGCAGGGTTTCCCAAGGGCATCCACCTAGCCCTTCCCCAGCGGTGAAAGACATAGAATGCACTGACGCACAACCACTTATGTTTCCTGATGATGAGGACATGGGAATACCACCTCAGCATGTCTCTGATGATGACGAAACACAGGTGCCAACTGCTGCGTCTTTCTGCAGTGTGCAGACTGAACAGGAGGTCAGGGATCAAGACTGGGTGGAAGACGATGCAGGGGACGATGAGGTCCTAGACCCCACATGGAATGAAGGTCGTGCCACTGACTTTCACAGTTCGGAGGAAGAGGCAGTGGTGAGACCGAGCCAACAGCGTAGCAAAAGAGGGAGCAGTGGGCAAAAGCAGAACACCCGCCGCCAAGAGACTCCGCCTGCTACTGACCGCCGCCATCTGGGACCGAGCACCCCAAAGGCAGCTTCAAGGAGTTCCCTGGCATGGCACTTCTTCAAACAATGTGCTGACGACAAGACCCGAGTGGTTTGCACGCTGTGCCATCAGAGCCTGAAGCGAGGCATTAACGTTCTGAACCTGAGCACAACCTGCATGACCAGGCACCTGCATGCAAAGCATGAACTGCAGTGGAGTAAACACCTTAAAACCAAGGAAGTCACTCAGGCTCCCCCTGCTACCTCTTCTGCTGCTGCCGCCTCGGCCTATTCTGCTGCTGCCGCCTCGGCCTCTTCCTCCGCCTCTGGAGGAACGTTGGCACCTGCCGCCCAGCAAACAGGGGATGTACCACCAACACCACCACCACCACCTCCGTCACCAAGCGTCTCAACCATGTCACACGCCAGCGTTCAGCTCTCCATCTCACAAACATTTGATAGAAAGCGTAAATTCCCACCTAGCCACCCTCGATCCCTGGCCCTGAATGCCAGCATTTCTAAACTACTGGCCTATGAAATGCTGTCATTTAGGCTGGTGGACACAGACAGCTTCAAACAGCTCATGTCGCTTGCTGTCCCACAGTATGTTGTTCCCAGCCGGCACTACTTCTCCAAGAGAGCCGTGCCTTCCCTGCACAACCAAGTATCCGATAAAATCAAGTGTGCACTGCGCAACGCCATCTGTGGCAAGGTCCACCTAACCACAGATACGTGGACCAGTAAGCACGGCCAGGGACGCTATATCTCCCTAACTGCACACTGGGTAAATGTAGTGGCAGCTGGGCCCCAGGCGGAGAGCTGTTTGGCGCACGTCCTTCCGCCGCCAAGGATCGCAGGGCAACATTCTTTGCCTCCTGTTGCCACCTCCTCCTTCTCGGCTTCCTCCTCCTCTTCTTCCACCTGCTCATCCAGTCAGCCACACACCTTCACCACCAACTTCAGCACAGCCCGGGGTAAACGTCAGCAGGCCATTCTGAAACTCATATGTTTGGGGGACAGGCCCCACACCGCACAGGAGTTGTGGCGGGGTATAGAACAACAGACCGACGAGTGGTTGCTGCCGGTGAGCCTCAAGCCCGGCCTGGTGGTGTGTGATAATGGGCGAAATCTCGTTGCAGCTCTGGGACTAGCCAATTTGACGCACATCCCTTGCTTGGCGCATGTGCTGAATTTGGTGGTGCAGAAGTTCATTCACAACTACCCCGACATGTCAGAGCTGCTGCATAAAGTGCGGGCCGTCTGTTCGCGCTTCCGGCGTTCACATCCTGCTGCTGCTCGCCTGTCTGCGCTACAGCGTAACTTCGGCCTTCCCGCTCACCGCCTCATATGCGACGTGCCCACCAGGTGGAACTCCACCTTGCACATGCTGGACAGACTGTGCGAGCAGCAGCAGGCCATAGTGGAGTTTCAGCTGCAGCACGCACGGGTCAGTCGCACTACAGAACAGCACCACTTCACCACCAATGACTGGGCCTCCATGCGAGACCTGTGTGCCCTGTTGCGCTGTTTCGAGTACTCCACCAACATGGCCAGTGGCGATGACACCGTTATCAGCGTTACAATACCACTTCTATGTCTCCTTGAGAAAACACTTAGGGCGATGATGGAAGAGGAGGTGGCCCAGGAGGAGGAGGAGGAGGAGGAGGAAGAGGGGTCATTTTTAGCACTTTCAGGCCAGTCTCTTCGAAGTGACTCAGAGGGAGGTTTTTGGCAACAGCAGAGGCCAGGTACAAATGTGGCCAGCCAGGGCCCACTACTGGAGGACGAGGAGGACGAGGATGAGGAGGAGGTGGAGGAGGATGAGGATGAAGCATGGTCACAGCGGGGTGCCACCCAACGCAGCTCGGGTCCATCACTGGTGCGTGGCTGGGGGGAAAGGCAGGACGATGACGATACGCCTCCCACAGAGGACAGCTTGTCCTTACCCCTGGGCAGCCTGGCACACATGAGCGACTACATGCTGCAGTGCCTGCGCAACGACAGCAGAGTTGCCCACATTTTAACCTGTGCGGACTACTGGGTTGCCACCCTGCTGGATCCACGCTACAAAGACAATGTGCCCACCTTACTTCCTGCACTGGAGCGTGATAGGAAGATGCGCGAGTACAAGCGCACGTTGGTAGACGCGCTACTGAGAGCATTCCCAAATGTCACAGGGGAACAAGTGGAAGCCCAAGGCCAAGGCAGAGGAGGAGCAAGAGGTCGCCAAGGCAGCTGTGTCACGGCCAGCTCCTCTGAGGGCAGGGTTAGCATGGCAGAGATGTGGAAAACTTTTGTCAACACGCCACAGCTAACTGCACCACCACCTGATACGCAACGTGTTAGCAGGAGGCAACATTTCACTAACATGGTGGAACAGTACGTGTGCACACCCCTCCACGTACTGACTGATGGTTCGGCCCCATTCAACTTCTGGGTCTCTAAATTGTCCACGTGGCCAGAGCTAGCCTTTTATGCCTTGGAGGTGCTGGCCTGCCCGGCAGCCAGCGTTTTGTCTGAACGTGTATTCAGCACGGCAGGGGGCGTCATTACAGACAAACGCAGCCGCCTGTCTACAGCCAATGTGGACAAGCTGACGTTCATAAAAATGAACCAGGCATGGATCCCACAGGACCTGTCCGTCCCTTGTCCAGATTAGACATTAACTACCTCCCCATAACCATATATTATTGGACTCCAGGGCACTTCCTCATTCAATCCTATTTTTATTTTCATTTTACCATTATATTGCGAGGCTACCCAAAGTTGAATGAACCTCTCCTCTGCCTGTGTGCTAGGCCTAAATATATGCCAATGGACTGTTGCAGTGGTGGGTGACGTGAAGCCTCATTCTCTGCTATGACATGCAGACTAATTCTCTGCTGACATGAAGACAGATTCTCTGTTACGGGACCTCCCTCCTCTGCCTGGGTGCTGGGCCTAAATATATGCCAATGGACTGTTGCAGTGGTGGGTGACGTGAAGCCTGATTCTCTGCTATGACATGCAGACTAATTCTCTGCTGACATGAAGACAGATTCTCTGTTACGGGACCTCTCTCCTCTGCCTGTGTGTGTGCTGGGCCTAAATATATGCCAATGGACTGTTGCAGTGGTGGCTGACGTGAAGCCTCATTCTCTGCTATGACATGCAGACTAATTCTCTGCTGACATGAAGCCAGATTGTCTGTTACGGGACCTCTCTCCTCTGCCTGTGTGTGTGCTGGGCCTAAATATATGCCAATGGACTGTTGCAGTGGTGGCTGACGTGAAGCCTCATTCTCTGCTATGACATGCAGACTAATTCTCTGCTGACATGAAGACAGATTCTCTGTTACGGGACCTCCCTCCTCTGCCTGGGTGCTGGGCCTAAATATATGCCAATGGACTGTTGCAGTGGTGGGTGACGTGAAGCCTGATTCTCTGCTATGACATGCAGACTAATTCTCTGCTGACATGAAGACAGATTCTCTGTTACGGGACCTCTCTCCTCTGCCTGTGTGTGTGCTGGGCCTAAATATATGCCAATGGACTGTTGCAGTGGTGGCTGACGTGAAGCCTCATTCTCTGCTATGACATGCAGACTAATTCTCTGCTGACATGAAGCCAGATTGTCTGTTACGGGACCTCTCTCCTCTGCCTGTGTGTGTGCTGGGCCTAAATATATGCCAATGGACTGTTGCAGTGGTGGCTGACGTGAAGCCTCATTCTCTGCTATGACATGCAGACTAATTCTCTGCTGACATGAAGACAGATTCTCTGTTACGGGACCTCTCTCCTCTGCCTGTGTGTGTGCTGGGCCTAAATATATGCCAATGGACTGTTGCAGTGGTGGCTGACGTGAAGCCTCATTCTCTGCTATGACATGCAGACTAATTCTCTGCTGACATGAAGCCAGATTGTCTGTTACGGGACCTCTCTCCTCTGCCTGTGTGTGTGCTGGGCCTAAATATATGCCAATGGACTGTTGCAGTGGTGGCTGACGTGAAGCCTCATTCTCTGCTATGACATGCAGACTAATTCTCTGCTGACATGAAGACAGATTCTCTGTTACGGGACCTCCCTCCTCTGCCTGGGTGCTGGGCCTAAATATATGCCAATGGACTGTTGCAGTGGTGGCTGACGTGAAGCCTCATTCTCTGCTATGACATGCAGACTAATTCTCTGCTGACATGAAGACAGATTCTCTGTTACGGGACCTCCCTCCTCTGCCTGGGTGCTGGGCCTAAATATATGCCAATGGACTGTTGCAGTGGTGGGTGACGTGAAGCCTCATTCTCTGCTATGACATGCAGACTGATTCTCTGCTGACATGAAGCCAGATTGTCTGTTACGGGACCTCCCTCCTCTGCCTGGGTGCTGGGCCTAAATATATGCCAATGGACTGTTGCAGTGGTGGCTGACGTGAAGCCTCATTCTCTGCTATGACATGCAGACTGATTCTCTGCTGACATGAAGCCAGATTGTCTGTTACGGGACCTCTCTCCTCTGCCTGTGTGCTAGGCCTAAATATATGCCAATGGACTGTTGCAGTGGTGGCTGACGTGAAGCCTCATTCTCTGCTATGACATGCAGACTGATTCTCTGCTGACATGAAGCCAGATCGTCTGTTACGGGACCTCTCTGCTCTGCCTGTGTGCTAGGCCTAAATATATGCCAATGGACTGTTGCAGTGGTGGGTGACGTGAAGCCTCATTCTCTGCTATGACATGCAGACTGATTCTCTGCTGTCATGAAGCCAGATTGTCTGTTACGGGACCTCTCTGCTCTGCCTGTGTGCTAGGCCTAAATATATGCCAATGGACTGTTGCAGTGGTGGGTGACGTGAAGCCTCATTCTCTGCTATGACATGCAGACTGATTCTCTGCTGACATGAAGCCAGATTGTCTGTTACGGGACCTCTCTCCTCTGCCTGTGTGCTAGGCCTAAATATATGCCAATGGACTGTTGCAGTGGTGGCTGACGTGAAGCCTCATTCTCTGCTATGACATGCAGACTAATTCTCTGCTGACATGAAGCCAGATTGTCTGTTACGGGACCTCTCTCCTCTGCCTGGGTGCTGGGCCTAAATTTATGACAATGGACTGTTGCAGTGGTGGCTGACGTGAAGCCTGATTCTCTGCTATGACATGCAGACTGATTCTCTGCTGACATGAAGCCAGATCCTCTGTTACGGGACCTCTCTCCTCTGCCTGTGTGTGTGCTGGGCCTAAATATATGCCAATGGACTGTTGCAGTGGTGGCTGACGTGAAGCCTCATTCTCTGCTATGACATGCAGACTGATTCTCTGCTGACATGAAGCCAGATTCTCTGTTACGGGACCTCTCTCCTCTGCCTGTGTGTGTGCTGGGCCTAAATATATGCCAATGGACTGTTGCAGTGGTGGCTGACGTGAAGCCTCATTCTCTGCTATGACATGCAGACTAATTCTCTGCTGACATGAAGACAGATTCTCTGTTACGGGACCTCCCTCCTCTGCCTGGGTGCTGGGCCTAAATATATGCCAATGGACTGTTGCAGTGGTGGCTGACGTGAAGCCTCATTCTCTGCTATGACATGCAGACTAATTCTCTGCTGACATGAAGACAGATTCTCTGTTACGGGACCTCTCTCCTCTGCCTGGGTGCCGGGGCCTAAATATCTGAGAATGGACTGTTCCAGTGGTGGGTGACGGGAAGCCAGATTCTCTGCTATGGAACCTCTCTCCAATTGATTTTGGTTAATTTTTATTTATTTAATTTTTATTTTAATTCATTTCCCTATCCACATTTGTTTGCAGGGGATTTACCTACATGTTGCTGCCTTTTGCAGCCCTCTAGCTCTTTCCTGGGCTGTTTTACAGCCTTTTTAGTGCCGAAAAGTTCGGGTCCCCATTGACTTCAATGGGGTTCGGGTTCGGGACGAAGTTCGGATCGGGTTCGGATCCCGAACCCGAACATTTCCGGGATGTTCGGCCGAACTTCTCGAACCCGAACATCCAGGTGTTCGCTCAACTCTATACCCAACGCTAAAACCCTTGCACAGGTGTTTGTCAACAACATCGTGAAACTACAGGGAGTGCAGAATTATTAGGCAAATGAGTATTTTGACCACATCATCCTCTTTATGCATGTTGTCTTACTCCAAGCTGTTTTTTGTTAAGTTGCCTAATAATTATGCACAGTAATAGTCACCTGCACACACAGATATCCCCCTAAAATAGCTAAAACTAAAAACAAACTAAAAACTACTTCCAAAAATATTCAGCTTTGATATTAATGAGTTTTTTGGGTTCATTGAGAACATGGTTGTTGTTCAATAATAAAATTAATCCTCAAAAATACAACTTGCCTAATAATTCTGCACTCCCTGTACATGGCATTCCCTCTGATGTGGTGTCCGATAGAGGGACTCAGTTTTTTTCAAGATTCTGGAAAGCGTTCTGTACTCGTCTGGGTGTACAATTGTCCTTCTCTTTGGCTTTTCATCCTAAGTCGAACGGACAGACGGAGTGCACTAATCAGAATCTGGAGACTTACTTGAGATGTTTTGTTTCAGAGAATCAGGAAGAGTGGTCTTCATTTTTGTCGTTAGCTGAGTTTGCTATAAATAACCATAGACAGGAATCCACTGATAAGTCACAGTTTTTTTGGGGCATATGGGTTCCATCCACAGTTTGGTACATTTTCTGGTGCTCAAAATTCAAGCATTCCTGAGGAGGAACGATTTTCATCTTCTTTGTCTTCTATTTGGCGGAAAATCCCAAATAACCTGAAAAAGATGGGCAACAGGTATAAGCGTGTGGCTGACAGGAGACGTATGAGTGGTCCGGACCTGAGAGTGGGTGATTCTGTGTGGTTTTCTACAAGAAACATTAAACTTAAGGTACCTTCTTGGAAGTTGGGCTGAAGATTTATTGGTCCATTTAAGATCACTGCCATTGTTAACCCTGTAGCCTTCCATCTTGAACTTCCACAGGCATTGAAAATCCATATCGTATTTCATAAATCGTTGCTAAAGAAATGGTCGAACCTGTTGAGCCGTCCGCCTTGCCTCCCGTTCCTGTCATGGTGAATGGCAATTTAGAATTTCAGATCAGCAGGATTGTGGACTCCCGAGTTCTCCGGAGATCCCTCCAGTATCTCATTCATTGGACAGGGTACAGACCAGAGGAGAGGATGTGGGTTCCAGCGACCAATGTTAATATGTTAATGCTAGTCGTCTGGTGAGAGCATTCCACAGAGCTCATCCTGATAAGGTCGGTCCTGGGTGCCCGGAGGTCACCCATAGAAGGGGGGGGGGGTACTGTCACATCAGTTACAGGTCTCAGAAGGTCTGAAAGATTATCTAGGCATTAGTGACCTGACAGCCTCTTTTGGTTTCACTTTGTCTGTGTGTTGCTGGTATGTCCACACCTCCTGTTCAGGTGTGGATCATGTGACCTTTACTTCACCCTATTTAGTCTGACTTTTCCCATCACTCCTTGCTTGGGATAGCTTAATTTGGTCTTGGAAGAGTGTGGTTCGTGTTGAAGTCCTGTTCATCCTTCATCCTCTGAAGTTAAGTGTTCTGCTTGTCGTGTTTTGTATCCCCCCCCCCCTGGTTGTTTACTAGGCCTCAGTGAGACGCTAGTTCCCTCACCAGGGAAGAAACGGGTGGTCTCTGCCCTGTCATTATCTTTAGGGCATCTGAGGGTCACCAGGGTTTTCTAGGTTCCCGTGTATGGGTATCTCTACCATCCAGAGGTGCCCATACGGATAGGAGTTAGGGCCAGGAGCAGGGTTTTATAGGTGGTGACCCTTTTCCTTCCCTAGCAGTGAGGCCTAGTGTCTTTCCCCTTCCTTCTTGATTGTCTTTTGGTGTTCTCCCCTACTACATTCGTGACAGGTGGCCTCTCAAGTGCACATCTATTTTGTTAAACCAGCAAAGAATCTTGACATCCCACATGAGTGTCAAAACACCCATGCTCCCTTGAGAGCTGGACCTATAGATATGCAAAAAATATCAGCATTGAGTAAACCTCTTTAAAATTCTCCTGGATGCCCTCTCACCAAACTTTAGGCTGTTCATTCTGGAAGCTTGTAGTTGATGAAAGAGGCAATAACTACACTGTCCTTAAACAGCCTGCAGTCCATGGCTGCTCAAGTCATTTGCTGTCTTCTGTTTAGTATTTATGGACAGACACTTGATTACAGAACAAAGAGAATGGGGTTACAACTTAGAATGTGCTTGAGATAAGTGGAAGGTGGAGAGACTGGGGCCCATGGTCAGGTCATTTTCCCTTTTAACCTTTTTATAATCTGGCTCTGAAATAGGAAGGCTGCATACACACTATGCCATGAACAAAAGGGATGTGTCAGGGCAGCTCCTGGTGTATGTGCCAAATGTATCTGTATACCCGTTCCACCCATGGAGGCTACCATCAACGTGGTATATTTTTCTAGATATTACATATTTTAATGACTTTCTAAATAGGTATTACACATTTTACTATATATATATATATATAACAAGAAAAATGAGCGGCACTCCAAGTGATAAAGTGATGAATCCTTTATTCACACCAGTGGTGCAACGTTTCGGCTCTGATCGCGAGCCTTCCTTTGCTTGAGGAAGGCTCGCGATCAGAGCCGAAACGTTGCACCACTGGTGTGAATAAAGGATTCATCACTTTATCACTTGGAGTGCCGCTCATTTTTCTTGTTATTTTCAATAGGGAAATCATTCCATTCCCTCTGAGGCGTGCACCCGCTTTTTCCTTGTTGAGCCAGTGCCGCCTTTTTTCTTCATATATATATATATATATATATATATATACAGTGGGATGCAAAAGTTTGGGCAACCTTGTTAATCGTCATGATTTTCCTGTATAAATCGTTGATTGTTACGATAAAAAATATCAGTTAAATATATCATTTAGGAGACACACACAGTGATATTTGAGAAGTGAAATGAAGTTTATTGGATTTACAAAAAGTGTGCTATAATTGTTTAAACAAAATTAGGCAGGTGCATAAATTTGGGCACTGTTGTCATTTTATTGATTCCAAAACCTTTAGAACTAATTATTGGAACTCAAATTGGCTTGGTAAGCTCAGTGACCCCTTACATACATACACAGGTGAATCCAGCTATGAGAAAGAGTATTTAAGGGGGTCAATTGTAAGTTTCCCTCCTCTTTTAATTTTCTCTGAAGAGTAGCATGGGGGTCTCAAAACAACTCTCAAATGACCTGAAGACAAAGATTGTTCACCACCATTGTTTAGGGGAAGGATACAGAAAGCTGTCTCAGAGATTTCAGCTGTCTGTTTCCACAGTTAGGAACATATTGAGGAAATGGAAGACCACAGGCTCAGTTCAAGTTAAGGCTCGAAAGTGGCAGACCAAGAAAAATCTCAGATAGACAGAAGCGACGAATGGTGAGAACAGTCAGAGTCAACCCACAGACCAGCACCAAAGACCTACAACATCATCTTGCTGCAGATGAAGTCACTGTGCATCGTTCAACCATTCAGCACACTTTACACAAGGAGATGCTGTATGCGAGAGTGATTCAGAGGAAGCCTTTTCTCTGCCCACAGCACAAAAAGTGTCGCTTGAGGTGGGCTAAAGCACATTTGGACAAGGCAGCTTCATTTTGGAATAAGGTGCTGTGGACTGATGAAACTAAAATGGAGTTATTTGGCCATAACAAGGGGCGTTATGCATGGAGGAAAAAGAACACAGCATTCCAATAAAAACACCTGCTACCTACAGTAAAATATGGTGGTGGTTCCATCATGCTGTGGGGCTGTGTGGCCAGTGCAGGGACTGGGAATCTTGTCAAAGTTGAGGGACGCATGGATTCCACTCAGTATCAGCAGATTCTGGAGACCAATGTCCAGGAATCAGTGACAAAGCTGAAGCTGCGCCGGGGCTGGATCTTTCAACAAGACAACGACCCTAAACACTGCTCAAAATCCACTAAGGCATTTATGCAGAGGAACGAGTACAACGTTCTGGAATGGCCATCTCAGTCCCCAGACCTGAATATAATTGAAAATCTGTGGTGTAACTTAAAAAGAGCTGTCCATGCTCGGAAGCCATCAAACCTGAATGAACTAAAGATGTTTTGTAAAGAGGAATGGTCCAAAATACCTTCAACCAGAATCCAGACTCTCATTGGAACCTACAGGAAGCGTTTAAAGGCTGAGATTTCTGCAAAAGGAGGATCTATTAAATATTGATTTCATTTCTTTTTTGTGGTGCCCAAATTTATGCACCTGCCAAATTTTGTTTAAACAATTATAGCACACTTTCTGTAAATCCAATAAACTTCATTTCACTTCTCAATTATTACTGTGTGCGTCTCCTATATGATATATTTAACTGACATTTTTTATCGCAACAACCAACGATTTATACAGGAAAATCATGACGATTAACAAGGTTGCCCAAACTTTCGCACCCCACTGTATATATATATATATATATATATGTATATATATATAAAACCGTATTTTTCGCCGTATATGGGCGAAAAATGCCCCTGCGTCTTATATGGCGAATGCTGTCAGTTTTACATCGCAAGCTGCGATGTAAAGCGAGCAGGGACTCGGGGAGGGACTGGGAGGAGGAGCTGGGGCCGGCAATAGCGGCGGGGCGGTGCAGTCACTGTACTATAGCCCCGCCCCGCTGGTATACTAATATAATATGTCATATTCAATTAATAGTTATTAAATATGCCCCTTTATGCCTAATAGTACCTTAAATCCTAAGCGCTTCAGTACAATGCAGGCCGGGCGGGCGGCAGCGTAACTCCCTGATGTCACGTGCCTGCGCTGCCTACTTTATGAATGAAGCAGGCGGCGCAGGCAAGTGACGTCAGTGAGTGACGCGCCGGCCGCCCGCCCTGCCTGCCGGCATTGTACTGAAGCGGTTAGGATTTAAGGTACTATTAGGAATAAAGGGGCATATTTAATAACTATTAATTGAATAAGACATATTATATTAGTATACTGGAGCGGCGGGGGATCTGTGGATGGCACAGTTATGGGCTGGGAGGGTCTGTGGATGACACATGTATAACAGTGCCATCCACAGATCCCCCCCTGTAACAGTGCCAGCCACAGATCCCCCTGTAACAGTGCAAGCCACAGATCCCCCTGTAACAGTGCAAGCCACAGATCCCCCATAACAGTGTCTGTCATCCACAGATCCCCCCATAACAGTGTCCGTCATCCACAGTTCCCCCATAACTGTGTCCGTCATCCACAGTTCCCCCATAACAGTGTCCGTCATCCACAGATCCCCCATAACAGTGTCCGTCATCCACAGATCCCCCCATAACAGTGTCCATCATCCACAGATCCCCCCATAACAGTGCCGTCATCCACAGATCCCCCATAACAGTGTCCGTCATCCACAGATCCCCCCATAACAGTGTCCGTCATCCACAGATCCCCAGTAATAGTGCCATCCACAGACCACCATTAGTTCCAAACCCACCAAACACACAGCACACCTTTTGGTTAAAAATATTTTTTTTTCTTATTTTTCTCCCCAAAAACCTAGGTGCGTCTTATAGGCCGGTGCGTCTTATAGGCCGGTGCGTCTTATACGGCGAAAAATACGATATATATATATATATATATATATATATATATATATATATATATAAAAGGAATGTGGGCAGCACCACTGTCTGTGTAGTATACTCGGAGTGCCAGCGGCTGAGTAGGCGATCCACCTCCAACGATATAAAATAAAAGAATTCCGCAGCACATCCACGTAGTAAAGAAAATGAAAAAAACTTTATTCACCAAGCATGCGACGTTTCAATCCTCTCAATGGGATTTTCCTCAAGCAGTGACATAGTGGGCAGTGCTCTATGCCTATTTAAGCACAATCTCATAATTGAACAATCCATAGTTAAATTACATTCATTACTAGTAATATATATATAAAAAAATCATAATACAAGCAGTGTCAATAGTATATTAATACAATCAAATCCTATCACAGATTTATGTGCAGTGATACAGTGTACATAATACCCCTAACCTGTCTAATATACAATATACAAAGACAATACTTTAATAACGATCATAATTGATTCAGGTGTCGATCATATAAATAACTAAAATGTGCAGGTGTACCTTCAGTAGAATGATGAACAACATTGTAGAGACGTACGGAGGGGTCAGTACTCGTGGATGCCGGCGTCTCAGGCATACCATAGCGCATGTCTGAAGGACCTTCCTGGGACTTCTAATCACCTGATCTCTCATCTCAGACATGCATTACACTGCGCATGTCTAAGGACCTTCAGGAATGTAGACACTCCCCCGGTCATGTGTTAGAGTATATCACATGATCGGAATAGACAACCAGGAACTCCAAGTGTTCGATAATGATACAGGCATATGTGTAACTCTGTTCATATGTTAATATAGATGTTAAAGATGTGAATATATAAACATATAAACAATGCACACATTAAGTTCCTAGGCCGCACTGTCTATATTAAAGATATATAGCCATCCCAAAAAAGATTTTTTTGGGGGGGATCAAGAATACAGGCATAAGAAAAAATATACCAGCAATGTGACTTGGCAGAGACTAATCGCACTCCACATTGTGTCGACTCACCCGGAAAGAAACATATATGAGCTAATGATCTCTCAGGGAGAAATACGTGACCCTATATAACTGGAAGTACCATTATTATATGCGGAGAGGCTTTATGTGATCAGCGAGAATTTCGCTGCTTCTCCAATGCAATCTTAAATTCAGTATAGTAATTATTCAGTGGTCCCCTAGTCTAATCGAGGAGTTCAGTACATGTGACTAATGTTGTCATCATACAGTCACAAGCTGAGTTACCCCCCTGTTTGTTGGATACCATTCCTGGAATTCCAACATGGCAGATCGGGATCATCCTCTAGATTACGGGGTACACTATCTATATCCACTATCTATATCCGTAAAAATTGTCACTTCTCTCCCCGAGATCAGTCACTCAAAAGGTCAATCCATATGTGAATCTAAACTTGTGGATGTATCGATCAGATAACCCCAAGTCACATAGCTCCTTCACATATACCCATATGCATGTATATAGATCCAAAGGAACGCATAACTGGACAAAGCAGCCAAGGAAATAATCGATCAATTTGTAAGGATAACCTGTTTATATATTAGATCAAGTCATTAGTCGTGCCACGTGCAAAGCATGTTCACGTGTCTTGCTGTGCTCAGAGCACAACTCTATAAGTGTTTGTAAACAAAATTTGTTCTTGAAAACAGGAAAAATAAAAAAATCTGTATACATGAGTCCCATGATAGTCCAATGAGTAGACCTTCCATCGTTCGTCTCTACTGTAAATACGTATAATGTTCACCATAGTCCTGAGGGTAATAAAAACAATATGTAAAACATAAGATCTCCCTGTTCAATGAGCAGGGGGCACAACCACATATTATTCCATTCAAGAGCAGACAAGCAGAATCATGGGTGCAATCACCTAGGACAATAACCAGGGCCTATAGTCCACATTTAATCCCTGTGGTCTTACTGTATTGAGTTTAGCAATCCATTGCATCTCACATTTTTTGAGAAGAGCATGTCTATCCCCACCCCTCCGTGGAGTAGGAATATGATCAACTAACATGCATTTAAGGTCCCTCTCCTTGTGGCCCATATCAGTAAAATGTTTTGGGACTGGAAGATCCATCCGTTTTTTACGGATGGTGTAGCGGTGCTGGTTAATTCTACTTTTGAAGTCCCATGAGGTCTCTCCAATATATAATAATTGACATGGGCACCAAAGGATGTATATAACAAATGAGGATTCACATGTCAAAAAGTGCTTTATGTAGTATTTTTTCTGTGTCTGCGGATGTACAAAAACACCGCCTTTTTGCATGTATCTACAATTAATGCAGTTTAAACATGGAAAACTTCCCAATTTGGGCTTACGCAAAAAAGTTTGGCCCAGCTCTTTTTGTGGACCTATATCAGTGTGGATTAATCTATCCTTAAGGTTCTTGGTTCTTTTATATGACATGAGGGGAGGAAGGTGGAATTCCTCAATCCCCTCATGTCCACTCTTCAAGACCGACCAATGTTTTAAAATGATTTGTCGAATGTGTGTGCTTTCTTCTGTGTATACCGTCACTAGAGGAATTCTCTTGTTTTGTTTGTTAATATTGTTGTCCCTTTTAGTCAGGAGGTCGGCACGTGATTTGTCCTGAATAGAAATGAGATGTTGTTCCAATAGGGATACTGGATAGTCCCTGTCTATAAAGGACTGTGTCATATCTTTTAGAACCCCTGATAATTCATCATTATTGCTCACTATACGTTTTGCGCGGTAAAATTGACTCAACGGAAGGGATTTGACCATGGCTCTGGGGTGTGCACTGTTGTATCTCAATAATGTATTGCGATCGGTAGGCTTAGTATATAGGCTCGTTGATAGCACACGATCATGTAAGGAAACAACCGTGTCCAAAAAATGTATTTTTTCACACGAGTGTTCCGACGTAAATTTGATATCAGGATCAATGGTGTTGAGAAATTGAAAAAACTCCATAAGTGCATCCTCCGACCCCGTCCAGATCAAAAAAATATCATCTATGTATCGCCACCACCTCAGAACTTGTCGAAAGTGGGGCGATACATAGATGTATGTCTCCTCGAGGAAGGAGACCGCCATGTTGGCGTAAGTCGGGGCCACATTGGACCCCATGGCGGTCCCCTTCCTCTGGAGATAAAAATGGTCTCCAAACAGAAAATAGTTACAAGTTAATACCAAATGTAAAAGCTGTAGTAAAAAATCTTGACATTCAGCTGAGAAAGTGGACTGGGATAAGGCCTTAGTTACTACCTCAATCCCAAATTCATGTCGGATCGAGGTATACAGACTAGTAATATCAAGCGATGCTAAAATAATATCTGATGTTAAAGTAATCTCTTGTAATTTCTTTAAGAAATCTGAGGTGTCTTGAATGTATGACTGAGCCGACAATGCATATTGTCTCAACACTCTATCAAGAAAGATAGAAATGTTGGACAAAAGGGATCCTCGGCCAGACACAATGGGCCTTCCGGGAGGGTTATTAAGACATTTATGGATCTTGGGTAATATGTACAAAAGAGGTGTAACAGGATGTGAAATAGAAAGGAAGGTTCTGAGCTTGTCATCAATGATGCCAGCTGTGCTGGCTTCCTGTAGCAAGCTCTGAATCCTCCGTTCAATGTCCCATTTTGGATCCGTAAGCAACCTCTGGTACACCTCACAATCATTCAGCTGTCTGTTGGCCTCTGCAATGTATTGGTGAGTGTCCATGACCACAGTCGCCCCGCCCTTATCAGCAGGCTTGATGGTAAGACTGTGGTCACGGACCAACTCATCAACAGCACGCCACTCCGTCTGTGTGATGTTTGGATGCAAAAACCCTTTCCTTTCATTCAATTTCAACATGTTAATGTCTTTCATTACCGCTTCAGCAAATAAATCAATAGCAGGAGATGACACAGGTGGAATAAAGTCACTTTTGTTAAACAATTTATAATCACTCAATTTCAATTCAGTATTACTACACATGTTACCCACAGAAGGATGTGTTGAAAACCAGGTCCTAAGCCTCAGTCTACGGAAAAACTGATGTAAATCAGCTTCTAGTTGTAACCAATCAGTGTTACTGTTGGGACAAAAGCTTAGACCCTTGGCCAAGACATCCAACTGTGTGTCTGATAAAACATGGGAGGAGATATTTACCACGGTGTTGTTATCATTTAATTGCGTTTTTTGGTCAATATTCTTTTGCTCCTTGTTTTTGTGTCGGAAGCGGTGGCGTTTCCTTCCTCCACGTCTCGTTCGCTTCTTCCTAACAAGTTCATTGTATCCTCTAAAAAAGGTTCTGTAGAGGCATTATTCTGTGAATTTTGAGTTTGAGTCAAGTCCCTTTTCAGATTTTTCTTTCCAATCTTTTGAGTGCGTTGTTGTGACTGATGGTTAATTGTCCAATTATACACATTCCCTGAGTTATAATCCAATGCATCACGTTGCCATTTGCTGTACAGCAAATGGCAACGTGATGCATTGGATTATAACTCAGGGAATGTGTATAATTGGACAATTAACCATCAGTCACAACAACGCACTCAAAAGATTGGAAAGAAAAATCTGAAAAGGGACTTGACTCAAACTCAAAATTCACAGAATAATGCCCCTACAGAACCTTTTTTAGAGGATACAATGAACTTGTTAGGAAGAAGCGAACGAGACGTGGAGGAAGGAAACGCCACCGCTTCCGACACAAAAACAAGGAGCAAAAGAATATTGACCAAAAAACGCAATTAAATGATAACAACACCGTGGTAAATATCTCCTCCCATGTTTTATCAGACACACAGTTGGATGTCTTGGCCAAGGGTCTAAGCTTTTGTCCCAACAGTAACACTGATTGGTTACAACTAGAAGCTGATTTACATCAGTTTTTCCGTAGACTGAGGCTTAGGACCTGGTTTTCAACACATCCTTCTGTGGGTAACATGTGTAGTAATACTGAATTGAAATTGAGTGATTATAAATTGTTTAACAAAAGTGACTTTATTCCACCTGTGTCATCTCCTGCTATTGATTTATTTGCTGAAGCGGTAATGAAAGACATTAACATGTTGAAATTGAATGAAAGGAAAGGGTTTTTGCATCCAAACATCACACAGACGGAGTGGCGTGCTGTTGATGAGTTGGTCCGTGACCACAGTCTTACCATCAAGCCTGCTGATAAGGGCGGGGCGACTGTGGTCATGGACACTCACCAATACATTGCAGAGGCCAACAGACAGCTGAATGATTGTGAGGTGTACCAGAGGTTGCTTACGGATCCAAAATGGGACATTGAACGGAGGATTCAGAGCTTGCTACAGGAAGCCAGCACAGCTGGCATCATTGATGACAAGCTCAGAACCTTCCTTTCTATTTCACATCCTGTTACACCTCTTTTGTACATATTACCCAAGATCCATAAATGTCTTAATAACCCTCCCGGAAGGCCCATTGTGTCTGGCCGAGGATCCCTTTTGTCCAACATTTCTATCTTTCTTGATAGAGTGTTGAGACAATATGCATTGTCGGCTCAGTCATACATTCAAGACACCTCAGATTTCTTAAAGAAATTACAAGAGATTACTTTAACATCAGATATTATTTTAGCATCGCTTGATATTACTAGTCTGTATACCTCGATCCGACATGAATTTGGGATTGAGGTAGTAACTAAGGCCTTATCCCAGTCCACTTTCTCAGCTGAATGTCAAGATTTTTTACTACAGCTTTTACATTTGGTATTAACTTGTAACTATTTTCTGTTTGGAGACCATTTTTATCTCCAGAGGAAGGGGACCGCCATGGGGTCCAATGTGGCCCCGACTTACGCCAACATGGCGGTCTCCTTCCTCGAGGAGACATACATCTATGTATCGCCCCACTTTCGACAAGTTCTGAGGTGGTGGCGATACATAGATGATATTTTTTTGATCTGGACGGGGTCGGAGGATGCACTTATGGAGTTTTTTCAATTTCTCAACACCATTGATCCTGATATCAAATTTACGTCGGAACACTCGTGTGAAAAAATACATTTTTTGGACACGGTTGTTTCCTTACATGATCGTGTGCTATCAACGAGCCTATATACTAAGCCTACCGATCGCAATACATTATTGAGATACAACAGTGCACACCCCAGAGCCATGGTCAAATCCCTTCCGTTGAGTCAATTTTACCGCGCAAAACGTATAGTGAGCAATAATGATGAATTATCAGGGGTTCTAAAAGATATGACACAGTCCTTTATAGACAGGGACTATCCAGTATCCCTATTGGAACAACATCTCATTTCTATTCAGGACAAATCACGTGCCGACCTCCTGACTAAAAGGGACAACAATATTAACAAACAAAACAAGAGAATTCCTCTAGTGACGGTATACACAAAAATAAAATACAATGCATATTAAGTGAATACTTCCGAACGTCATATCGGAGAGACAGTGCAATCAAATACATAAATACATATAATTCAGATGAATTATATGTATTTATGTATTTGATTGCACTGTCTCTCCGATATGACGTTCGGAAGTATTCACTTAATATGCATTGTATTTTATTTTTATTATTTGTTCTTAAGTATCACTCATATATGTTAATTGTGATGACTATATAAAAACTCACACTTGTATTGTATGCATTGCTTGAAAATGGTCCCAGTAAGCGGACCGAAACGTCGCTACCTGGGTGAATAAAGGATCCCACCATTTTTTCACCAGATGGATGTACTGCGGTGTGCTTATTTCTTTGTCTATTGACACTTTTGGACTTGGTGTCGACACCGCTGGCACCCAGCATCTTTTACTAGGTGTGCTGCCCTGAATTTTCATCACTATATATATATATATATATATATATATATATATATATATACATATACAGAAAACAAAGGATCAATTCCAGCTTCTGACGTATAAAATAGTTTGTTCTTTATTTGGCTTTCAAAATTTAAGATCCAACATACATCACATGGAGAGACACAAGTTGATTGTGACGCATTTCGGGCTATAGTATTAAGCCCTTCATCAAGACAACAGTTGTTGTCTTGATGAAGGGCTCAATTCTATAGCCCGAAATGCGTCACAATCACCTTGTGTCTGGGTTTAAGCCTTATCTTCCGTGCTTCACAAGGGTGTTCAGAGGTGAGAGCTGCAACTCTTATTTTTCTCTCTCTCTCTGTGTATATATATATATATATATATATATATATATATATATATCCATAATGAAGCTGTGGCAGCACTCCCTTGAGAACTTGTGTAGAATGTAGGGTGCCCGCGATAGTCCCTCGACTCAGGACGGCAAACAGCAAAAAAAAGGTTCGCAGCACTCCTTGAAAGATAAAATGTGCTCTTTTATTCACACATATCAAATGACAACGTTTCGGTTCTCTCACAGAACCTTTCTCAAGTCAGATGAAACATAAAGTGCAATAGTGCCAATATAAATACATAGTAAGGTTGTTACCAATCAATTCATCAACCAATACAAAGATAGTGCACTCCCCTTTTGTGGACATATAACAATTCACTCATTTGTGACTTGTATCTATGTGAACGGACTAACAAGCCAATTCTACATATGCCATAGTGTTATAACCATACTATATAATCATAGTGTATGTTTAAGGTGCCAATAGTAAAGTGCACAGTGCATTAAAATTCCTAATTTCTATACCTTGCTGGCGGTATATACAATAAGCGGAATAGATGGCTGGCGTCTTGACTCATGTAGGTACGCGGTGCCTCTGCGCGTCTCGTCCTCGCCACTGCGCATGTGCCAATCACCCACCAGCTGTTCGGCCGCACACAAACTATATGCGCCACCAACAGGCGGAGTTAAAGCGCCATGGCGTCTGGCGTGCTGCGTCACTCACGACCCGTGCATCACGTGCCCGCGCGTTCGCCAACGCATCAGCCAGCGTCACTTCACTTATCATTACCGCCATTTTACAGCAGGGCAATCTTTTGGGCAATACCTCTCTATAACATCCTACTTATCACCATTGCTTTCTACAGCCCTAATTACCATCCCAGCGAGATAAGATAACAATGCTGCTATACAGTTAATCAAGTAACATAATCAATCATATTATAGTGTAGTTAAACAGCATAATTTTCCACAGGGTTCACCCAATACAGCATTCTGGACATACAAGAAGAATGGACAACAGAGACGGGGCATTAACCCACCATCCCCCCTGTTACCCTAAATTCCACATTTAGTCCTTTCGGTTTCAAAGTGTCTAAACAGAAGATCCATCTGAGCTCATTTTTCTTTAAAACAGTTAGCCTATCCCCTCCTCTTTCTAATGGTTTAACATGATCCAAGATCATAAATCTCAAATCACTTTCTTTATGATTCTTCTCCACAAAATGTTTTGACACCGGTAGATCTTTTCTTTTATTTCTGATAGATTGTTTGTGGTTATTCAACCTCGTTTTCAAATCACATGTGGTTTCACCCACATAAAGCTTTTCGCAAGGGCACCATAGCATATAAATTACCCACGATGAATCACATGTGAGATAATGTTTAATGTTGAATATCTCTCCCGTTTCGGGATGCGTGAATGCAGACCCCTTATGCATGAGTCTACAATTCACGCACCCCAAACAGGGGAAACATCCTGTACATTTCGTTTTTAAAAAAGTTTGTCTTAACTGATTTTTCTCCGGAACTTTAGAGTGCACCACTTTGTCCCTGATATTCCTTGCTCTTTTGTATGCCAGGTAATCCCCTCACTAATGACTGGAGCAGAGAGTCTACTCAACCTTTCATACACTGCCCCTATTCCCGAGACAATCGGTCTCATAGGTGGATTTTGGACACATTTGTGTACCTTGGGCAGTTCATGAAGTATTGGTACGGTAGGGTATTCTACATTAATAAATACTGCCTGTTTTTCAGAAATTACTCCTAGAGCTACACCAAAGTGATGAACCTTTTGCTGAATTTCAGCCGTTGGGTTATAATCATTCCTTCGATATGTGGTAGTGTCATTTAACATTATATTGACACAGGATTTGTAATGTTCAGAATACATCACAACCACTGTTCCCCCCCCCTTATCCGCCATTCTAATAGTAATACTGGATATTTCTTTAAGTTGTTGAAGTACAACCCGTTGTTTGTTTTCTAATTTGGGGATAGGGAGGTTTGATCGTACCACATCCGCTAAGGCCTTCAGGTCCCGAATTACCAAATCCTGGAACCTCTCCATTTAATCTGTTCTAGATTCAATTGGATAAAAGTATGGATTTGATAATTTGAAGGTAGATGATCGATTAATAAACAGCGGCTGATTATGGAAACATAAACTGTGCAAGTGTAATACTGCCTTTTGTTCAGGAAAAGTAAAATTAACAAATTTATTGACAGGTACGGTAATATCAGGTATCAGGTATATCATTATTATCATCAGTAAAAAAAAGTTTTTTTTTACAGTAATATCACGAATAAATTTGTTTATACACTTGACCATATCAAACAAGTTATAGTTAGTAGAAGGCACAAAAGAAAACCCCAAAGAAAGAACATCCACTTGATCCCCAGTTAAATTGATTTTTGATAAATTTAGCACGTCCAGACCCATAGATGTACATGATCCCGGCATATCAACATGTCGGTTAATGTTGGTTATCTCCTGCTGCGTAAATTCCTGGTTTGAGGATGATTTATTTTTTCTCCCGCCCTGCCTGCGTTTTTGGTGGTTCACATTATTCCTCTTTTTCAATTTGTGGTTGTATGAGCCACCCATTGCAGGTGTTTGGGTATTGTCAGCATCAGACAAGAATTCCTAAGAGTCCATTTCAGACGAACTCAAGTTAACCTTACATACTGGAGTATTATTTGTTTTAGTCAGGGGCGTAGCTAGAAGTGACTGGGCCCCACAACAAATTTTTGTATTGCTCCCCCCCTCCCGTGCAGTTCGCAACACCCTCCTCCTGTGTAAACCCCAGTCCTTTGGCTAGTCACGATCTAGACCAGACCAGGCTGCCACGCCACCCTTTTCCTATATAATATATATATATATATATATATATATATATGGAATGAGAAGGTGTGTCCAAACTTTTGGTCTGTACTGTATGTATATATATATATATATATATATATATATATATACTTGCTCGGCACATGGCGGTACTTGGCCGAGTACGGCATGTGCTCGAGCGCAATGAATAAGTCTCCTCCCTGCACGTTTCACGGCTGTTAAGCAGCCAATAAACGTGCAGGTAAGTACTGCCCTCACTGTAATGCCAGTAGCCATGTTGGCTACTGGCATTACAGTGATTGGCTGGCCCTAATACGTCATCAGGTGCTATATAGCACCTGATGACGTGTGTTCGGCTCATTCTGAGTCAGGGAGAGCTGAGGATAGGAAGGGACAGAGTGTAGGCAGTGTAATCGAATATTATAAGTTTACAAAAACGTTTCAGAGACCCAAAAGTCCTTGTAAGGACTATTGTGTGTGACAGCAGCAATATATTTGTGTAGCGCATCCTGCGCTAAATACCGTGTAATAAGCCGCTGTGGATAGTTAAATTATCTGCGTCACATCTCTTGTTTAAAGTGTGCACTTCCCTAAAATATCAGTGACATCCAGTACTCATTTTCCATAGACGGTCTCCGCTGCGGACAGTTAAATTATCCTCGCCACATCTCTTGTCTAAAGTGTGCACATCCCTAAAATATCAGTGACATCCAGTGCAGTTTTTCCCGTAGATGGTGTCCTCTGCGGACAGTTAAATTATCCGTGCCACATCTCCTGTCTAAAGTGTGCATATCCCTAAAATATCAGTGACATCCAGTGCAGTTTTTTTGTAGACACTGTGAACTGTGACATTACCTGTGGTATCTCTCCTGTATAATGTTTCCTCATCACAAATACTGTTGTAAATTTTTTTGCACTTCCAAATCCGACGCTACTGTACATGTGACATACTTTCAAGAATATATCATATTTAAAATGAAGAAGGCGAGCAGTAGAGGACAGGACAGTGGCCGTGATGTTGATGGTGCACGCAGAGGCCGTGGCCCTGGGCGCGGAGAAACTGTGTCTGGTGCCAGCACAAGAAAAACAATGATCCAAGATACCTAGCTTCATGTCCCAGTTTGCAGGGCAGAGCAGAACACCACTCTTGAAGTCAGCCCAGTTGCGAGCAGGTGGTCGGTTGGATTGCAGCAGATAATGCTTCCAGTCGGTTAAGCACCACCCTGTCTTCCACCAAGTCCAGTCTCGGTAGCCAGGAGTCTGGTCCACACAATCCTCACCCTGATCCTCCTTCCTCCCACCATTTAAAGTGTGGCTAAACAAGTGATCCCACAATCGGATATTCCGAGGAGCTCTTTTCAGTGCCATTACTTGATTTGTCCCTCTGGCCAAGCACGCTTGAGGAGGGACATGAGATCTTGTGCCCTGATTTCCAACCTCTTGAGTATCCATGGTCACAAGAACATGATGGTGGTAACGGAAATTAGAGTTTAATGAGGTGAATGATGATGAGACACAGTTGCCAATAAGTCAACCACAATTACTGTCTCAAGAGGTTGATGAAGAGGATAAGAAACAGTTGGCAATCACTGAGGTTGTGGTTAGGTCAACAAATCAGGAGGATGATCAGAGTGCGGACGTGGAGGAGGAGGAGGTGGTGGATGATGAAGTCACTGACCCAACCTGGGAAGGTGGCAAGCCGAGCGAGGACAGCAGTACAGGGAGGGGGGGGATCTGCAGCACTGCAACAGGCTGGAAGAGGCAGTGGGGTGGCAAAAGGGAGAAGGCGGGCCACACCAAACAGGCCTGCAACTGTTCCACGAAGTACCCCCTTGCGGAAATCTCCCTTGCCAAGGGGTAGATGTTCCGTAGTCTGGCACTTTTTTGAAGAAATTGTGAACGACAAAAGAATAGTAGTTTGCAACCTGCCCCATACGAAAATGAGCCGGGGCGTGAACACTAGCAACCTCACCACCACCATGATCTACCACATGGCATCCAAGCACCGTATTATGTGGGATGAACACCTGGGTCCACAATCTGTGTCTGCGGGTCATACCACTGCCTCCTCTTCCCCTATGTTACGTACTGGCCAATCCCCTGTCGAAGGCGCAGGCCCACATGCCTCCTGTCCTGCACCTGGACCTTCGGAAGCGCCATCAGTGACCACATCCACTTTCGTGTCCCAGCGAATCGTCCAAATGTCCTTACCCCAGGCCTTTGAACGCAAGCAAAAATACCCAGCTACCCACCCACAGGCCATAGCACTAAACGTGCAGCTTTCCAGCTTGGCCCTGTAAATGTTGGCATTTAGGCTAGTGGACACTGAGGCCTTCTGCAGCCTGATGTCGGCGGCCGTCCCTCGTTATGCAGTCCCCAGCTGCCACTATTTTTCAAGGTGTGCTGTGCCCACCTTACATCAACATGTGTCCTGTAACATTACACATGCCCTGACCAACGCAGTTACTGGGAAGGTCCACTTAACCATGGACACATGGACAAGTGCATTCGGCCAGGGATTGTCACCACCAGACATCTGAGAAGCTCTGTCAGACGTTCTTCAGAACCTCCTCCTTGAGGTTTCTTTTGTTTTGCTTTCGTTTTCTCATCTCGTTAGCCTCTCTCAGCTGTCATGTAGTTGCACTGATTGCATCCCTTTAAATCCCTTCCCATACTGCATCACTTTGCGGTTTATACAACTTCCTGGAGTGTGTGTGCATGCTGGATGCTACTACTGAGTCTTCCACAGATAAGTTTTGTTCAATCATTTGTGTTTTCCTGTTTGCTGGATCCCAGGTGACCCTGACTCCCTCCGTATCAAGTGTAGGGAGCCAGTGGTCGTGTCCCCTCACTATTATAGGGTGTTCAGGTGTTATACAGTCGAGGAACGAGGATATGCAATCATCTACCATTGAGATTTTTGCATAGGCTGAGCAGTTAGGGAGAGAGCCAGGTCTGTTGCAGGGCTTACCCTTTGGTTCCTTAGTTTTGGATCCAGTCAGTCGGATCTTCATTTTGTGTCTTCTAGTTTTCTGTACACCTTCCGTGACATTATAAACTGCCAAAACCGTCTTAAGCATGAATCCGGTTTCAACCTTGATTGACCGCATGCAGGGTCTTTCACTGGAGGTAGCAGATCTCCGGAAAACTGTCTCTCAGTTTGAGGTGACCGTTTCTGCTTGCGTTCATGGAATTTGTTCTGAGCCTAAAATCTCGCTTCCGGATACGGTCTTCGGGAGTAGTGAGAATTTTGTTCGTTTTAGACAGGGTTGCAAACTCCATTTTCGCCTACTTCCCCATTCCTCTGGTGATGAGGAGCGGAGGGTGGGGATCATCATCTCGCTGCTCAGGGATAACACTCAGTCCTGGGCCTTTTCGCTGCCGGTGGGGGCACGGCCCCTCTGTTCAGTGGATGAATTTTTTTTGCCCTGGGTCAGATATATGATGATCCGGATCGTATTGCTCTGGCTGAGTCTAGACTACGTCTTTAATGCCAGGGTAAACAGTCCGCAGAGATATACTGTTCAGAATTTCGGAGATGGGCAGCTGATACTGGTTGGAATGATGCTGCACTCCAAGTCAATTTTGCCATGGTCTTACAGAGGGATTGAAAGATGCATTTGCCTTTTCATGAGAGACCTACCTTCTTGGACACTGCCATGTTTGGGGCCGTTCGTATTGACAGGCGTCTTAGAGAGAGAGGAGAGATCACTCCTTTCTGTCATACTCAGTCCAAGGGCAGTGCGGCGGTCTCATTCAGTGCACAGGGGTCTCAGTCGCTCTCAATCCCTTCTGAGCAGGAGCCCATGCAGCTGGTTTGCTTGCCTCTGACAATAGAAGATTCAGATCTCATAGGAAGGTTTGTTTCTGTTGTGGAGGTATAAATCATTTGGCAAATGTTTGTCCCTCTAGGAGATTCAGGCAGTTTTTTGAGAGCAATATAGAAACAAAAAGAAAAAATCCTCTAAAAACGTTCCATCTGTTACTATTGGCAAGGTTGATGCGGAAATTGAAGGTTTTCCGTTTGCTTGCAGTTCCCGTTTTGTCCTACCTGCCAGGGTGGCGCTAGAGAGCAAGTGGAGCAGCTGTCAATCTCATTGATAATCAATTTGCTACAACTCATGGTTTCCAGGTATGCACTTTGGGAAAGGATATACCTGTTTTTGCTATTGATTCCGTTCCACTTTCTCAGAAATCGTTAAAGGGCATAGTTTACAATATCCGTTTGATTGTGAGTGATACTCATGTTGAGGATGTGTCATGTTTCGTCCTAAGCGGGTTGCCTACTCCTCTAGTGTTGGGGCTATACTGGCTCACTAAACATAACCCCACCATTGATTGGCAAGCAAGGCAAATAAATGGTTGGAGTGACTTTTGCAGAGAGAATTGCCTCACGACATCTGTTTCTGAGGTTTCTACTAAGACTGTACCATCTTTTCTATCTGAATTTTTGGATGTGTTTTCTGAGAGTGGTGTTCAGGACTTGCCCCCTCACAGGGAGTACGATTGCCCTATTAATCTCACCCCAGGCGCCAAGCTGCCTAAATCTCGTTTATACAATCTCTCCCAACCTGAAAGGGTCGCTATTCGTGCCTATATCTCTGAGAGTCTGAGAAAGGGACACATACGACCCTCGAAGTCACCTGTTGCTGCTGGTTTTTTCTTTGTTAAGAAAAAAGATGGTTCTTTAAGACCATGTCTGGATTTCAGGGAGCTGAACAGTATCGCAATTCGTGACCCTTATCCGCTTCCTCTGATCCCGGACCTGTTTAACCAGATTGCTGGGGCTAAAGTTTTTTCCAAGTTGGATCTAAGAGGGGCATACAACCTGGTCAGGGTCAGAGAAGGAGACGAATGGAAGACGGCCTTCAATACCCCTGAGGGCCATTTTGAGAATTTGGTTATGCCTTTGGGTTTGATGAATGCTCCAGCCGTCTTTCAGCATTTTGTGAACAGCATTTTTTTTATCATTTAATGGGGAAATTTGTATTAGTGTATCTAGATGACATTTTGATTTTTTCTCCTGATTTCAAAACTCATAAGGAACACTTACGTCAGGTCTTGCTCATCCTGCGGGAGAATAAATTGTATGCTAAACTGGAAAAATGTGTGTTTGCGGTTCCAGAAATGCAATTTCTGGGGTTTCTTCTCTCCACTTCTGGTTTTCGCATGGACCCTGAGAAGGTCTGCGCTGTGCTTGAGTGGGAGCTGATGCGTTTTTTGGGTTTTGCCAATTATTACAGGAAGTTTATTTTGAATTATTCCTCTGTTGTTAAACCACTCACTGATATGACTAGAAAGGGAGTCGATTTTTCCTCCTGGTCGGTAGAGGTGCGTAAGGCCTTTTCTAATATCAAGGAGAGTTTTGCTTCCGCTCCCATCTTGGTACAACCTGATATTTCTCTACCCTTCATATTTGAGGTTGATGCTTCTGAGGTGGGTGTGGGTGCGGTCTTGTCTCAGGGTCCCTCTCCTGCCAAATGGCGACCGTGTGCCTTTTTCTCGAAGAAACTCTCCTCCGCAGAGAGAAATTACGATGTGGGAGATAGGGAGTTGTTGGCCATCAAGTTAGCTTTTGAGGAATGGCGCCATTGGCTAGAGGGAGCCAGACACCCTATTGCCATGTTTACTGACCATAAGAATCTGGCCTACTTGGAGTCAGCCAAGCGTCTGAACCCGAGACAGGCCAGATGGTCTTTGTTCTTTTCAAGGTTTAATTTTGTTGTCACGTTCCGCCCTGGGGTTAAGAATGTGAAGGCGGACGCCCTGTCACGTTGTTTTCCGGGAGGTGGGAATTTTGAAGACCCGGGTCCCATTTTGGCTGAAGGTGTGGTGGTCTCTGCTCTTTATCCTGAATTGGAGGCAGAGGTTCAGGTAGCCCAGTCAGAGGCTCCTGATCTTTGTCCTCCTGGGAGGTTGTTTGTGCCTCTCGCTTTAAGACACAAGATTTTTAAGGAGCACCACGATACTGTCCTTGCTGGGCACCCGGGGGCAAGAGCCACAGTGGATCTCATTGCTCGGAGATTCTGGTGGCCAGCGCTTCGTAAGTCGGTTGAGGGTTTTGTGGCAGCCTGCGAGACCTGATCTCGTGCCAAAGTCCCTCATTCACGGCCATCAGGTCCTCTCCTTCCGTTACCCATTCCTCCCCATCCTTGGACACATCTGTCCATGGACTTCATTACGGACCTGCCTTGTTCCTCGGGGAAGACTGTGATTCTGGTGGTGGTGGACCGTTTAAGCAAAATGGTGCATTTCATTCCTTTTCCTGGCTTGCCCAGATTCTGGAAGGCTTTCTGTTCTCGCTTGGGGGTTCGGTTGTCATTCTCTTCTGCTTTCCACCCGCAGTCGAATGGCCAGACAGAGCGCGTCAATCAGAATCTGGAGACATATCTGCGCTGTTTTGTGGCGGAGAATCAGGAGGATTGGTGTTCTTTTTTGTCCCTTGCTGAGTTTGCTTTAAATAACCGTCATCAGGAGTCCTCTGATAAGTCACCATTTTTTGGTGCATATGGGTTTCATCCGCAGTTTGGGACATTCTCTGGAGAGGGGTCTTCTGGTTTACCTGATGAGGACAGATTCTCTTCGTGTTTGTCATCTATTTGGCAAAAGATTCAGGATAATCTAAAGAGCATGAGTAAGAGATATAGGCGTGTGGCGGATAAGAGACATGTGCCTGGTCCGGACCTGAATGTTGGTGATCTGGTGTGGTTGTCTACTAAGAATATCAAATTGAAGGTTCCCTCCTGGAAGTTGGGTCCTAAGTTTATTGGGCCTTACAAAATCTTGTCCGTCATCAATCCTGTTGCCTACCGTCTTGATCTTCCTCAGACTTGGAAGATCCATAATGTTTTTCATAAGTCCTTATTAAAACCTTATGTCCAACCCATTGTACCCTCGTCTTTGCCTCCTCCTCCGATTGTGGTTGATGGTAATCTTGAATTTCAGGTCTCTAGGATTGTGGATTCTCGTGTTGTCCGCGGTTCTCTCCAGTACCTCGTTCATTGGGAGGGTTATGGTCCTGAGGAGAGGATGTGGGTCCCAGTGACGGACATTAAGGCCACTCGTCTCATCAGGGCTTTCCATAGGTCCCATCCTGAGAAGGTGGGCTCTGAGTGTCCGGAGTCCACTCGTAGAAGGAGGGGTACTGTCACCGCCAGACATTTGAGAAGCTCTGACAGACGTTCTTCAGAACCTCCTGCCTGAGGTTCCTTTTGTTTTGCTTTCGTTTTCTAATCTCGTTAGCCTCTCTCAGCTGTCATGTAGTTGCACTGATTGCATCCCTTTAAATCCCTTCCCATACTGCATCACTTTGCAGTTTATACAACTTCCTGGAGTGTGTGTGCATGCTGGATGCTACTACTGAATCTTCTACAGATAAGTTTTGTTCATTCATTTGTGTTTTCCTGTTTGCTGGATCCCAGGTGACCCCGACTCCCTCCGAATCAAGTGTAGGGAGCCGGTGGTCGTGTCCTCTCACTATTATAGGGTGTTCAGGTGTTATACAGTTGAGGAACGAGGATATGCAATCATCTACCATTGAGATTTTTGCATAGGCTGAGCAGTTAGGGAGAGAGCCAGGTCTGTTGCAGGGCTTACCCTTTGGTTCCTCCTTAGTTTTGGATCTAGTCAGTCGGATCTTCATTTTGTGTCTTCTAGTTTTCTGTGCACCTTCCGTGACAGAGATGCTACATTTCCCTGATGGCACACTGGGTGAATGTTGTGGAGGCTGTGAGCGAGTCGTACCCTGGGATGGCACAGGTGCTACCAACGCCAAGGATTGTGAGCCCTACATCAATCAGGGTTTCCAGCAGCACCTACTTTAGTGGCTCCAACCCCCACTTCTCCTCCTCCGCCTTCTCCTCCACTTCCACCTCTGAATTATCCACGTGCAGCACCATCAGTCAGTCATCAGTCGGTAGCTGGAAGCAGTGTAGCACTGCAGTGGGGAAGCTGATATGCTTAAGGGACAAACAGCACAATGCCGCAGAGCTGTGGCTCTCACCACTCAACCTAGAACCAGGCATGGTTGTGTCTGATAGTGGCCGTAAGTTGGTGGCGGCTTTGGAGCTCGGCAAGCTTAGACACATCCCATGCTTGCCCACGTCTTCAACCTTGTGGTTCAGCGGTTTCTCAAAACCTACCCCAATTTGCCTGAGCTACTGGTGAAGGTGCACCCCATGTGTGCACATTTCCGCAAGTCACCAACAGCATCAGCCGGTCTGTCAACGCTGCAGCAGCCCTTGAAATTGCCAGTTCACCGGCTGTTGTGCAACGTGAGCATGCACTGGAACTCCACGTTACACATGTTGGCCAGGCTTTGTGAGCAGCAGAGGGCAGTAGTGGAATACCAGCTGCAACATGGTCGTCGCCTTTCCAGTCAGCTTTCGCTAATCACAAGCTAGGAGTGGGCATGGATGTCTGACCTCTTTGAGGATTTAGGAAACTTTGAGAAATCAACACACATGGTGAGCAGCAATGACGCTATTTTCAGCGTAACCATCCCACTTCTGTGTCTACTCAAATGCTTGCTGCTCACAATTAAGGACAACACTTTGCATGTGGAAGGGGTGAAAATGGGGGAAGACATTACAATGGGTGATAGTCAGACCACCCTCAGTTCGTCTTCTCAGCGCAAATTTGACGATGAAGAGGAGGAGAAGCAGGAGACGGTTGCCTCTGCTACAGAGGGTAGTACCGATGAAAGTTTAATTCCATCGGTTCAGTGTGGGTGGGCAGAAGAGGAGAAAAAGGATGAGGAGATTGAGATTGATCCTCCTGATGATGACAGCAAAGTCTTGCCTGTTGGTACTCTGGCACAGATGGCTGACTTCATGTTAGGCTGTCTTTTCAGCGTCCCGCGCTTTATACGCATTTTAGACAACACGGTTTACTGGTTGTTCACCCTTCTCGACCTCCGCCACAAAGAGAACTTCTCATCTTTCATTCCTCTGGTGGAGAGAATGAGCAAAACGGTGCAATACCAGAAGATCCTTGTTGAAAACTTCCTCCAAAAATTTCCATCTGACAATGCTGGCGGCAGAGTACGTAGTTCCTTGGCCAACCGAGGAGGGGAGACAAGGGGAATACACAGCAGTTCCAACAGAGGCAGGGCAACACTCTCCAAAGCCTGGGGCAGTTTCATGACACCCCACCAGCACTCTCACCCTGATGCGTGGCCTACTGTCTCAAGGAGAGAACATTTTTGGAAGATGGTAAAGGAGTACATAGCAGACCGTGTCAGCGTCCTCAATCATCCCTCAGTGCCTTACAACTACTGGGTGTCCAAGCTGGACAAGTTGCACGAACTGGCGCTCTACGCTTTGGAGTTGCTGGCCTGCCCTGCCGCCAGCGTTTTGTCTGAGCAGGTGTTTAGTGCTGCTGGTGGCATTATAACAGATAAGCATATCCACCTGTCAACAGAACATGCTGACAGGTTGATTCTTATAAAAATTAACAAGGCCTGGATTGACCATGACTTCTCGACTCCACCAGAGGAAACCGACTGAACATAAAGGCACTTTAAATGTGTTGTTTATAATGTACTGAATACACTGTATTTCCATGCCCCCCTTCCACCACAATCAAGAGTATATGGTTGAATCTTCCTTTTCTCATCCTCCTCTTCCATCATATCAAGCATGCTTATTCGTAACATATAATGCCCTCGCATATATGCAAGTCCAGCTAGTTAGCAGATACTGACATCTACCTGGGTTAATAATCAAAAAACTATATTCCAGCACAACAATAACCCTTAAAACTAATATCCTTTATTCCAATTACTTAAAAAACTGGGAATTGGTATCCCAAATAGAGACAGTTATCAGTGCAGGTCTAATATATATAGACCCATAGTAAGCACCCCGAAAAAAAGGGGAAGTGGGGAATCTATTCTATTCCTCAGCCCAGGGACGGCCCCTAATGGTGGGGACTCCCTGTCTTCAAACCTGGGCTGTTGGTACCCTCACAAGACCCTGAGGGGTACAAAAAGAGGGTGTAAATAGCCGTGATACCCTAATGAGGGTGCTTACAAAAAATTAATGTAGAAAACAGACATAATACACCCAACCCTGTGAAAAAGGGCCTATTGATGGGTCACATTCACACTTTCAGTCACAGTATTGTCGGGGACCTGAGAGTGAATGTGTAATCCACCTCTTGATTTAAATAGTACAAACAAACCCTGACACATTTCTCCCATTCACGGTTTCATCAGGGGGGGGGTCAATAGGATTTGGGTGATGGATACCAAAATAGATAGCATGGTATCCGCAACTACAAAAAAGATGCCAAAAGATATGCGATAGGGCACCGATAGTCGATGGCAGGAGGAACAATCATTCACTATAGGCAAAGCATAGCAGTATGACCAAAAGCCAGCACCAGTCGGCAGTTATGCCCATCACAGGACCTATGTGAAGTTAACCACAGATATCTGTAAACAAAAAATACACAGAAGGAGGAAATGGTATCTCAGAAACACCTCCAACAATTTGCATAGATATAGAAAGAAACTCACAGTCTGCATAAGATAACATGAAACGTCACAGGTCCAAATTTGCATCTCATAGAATCCATCAGTCCATACTGCAACAATCAATCCACTATGATCTAACAAACAGATGGGGTATAAATGCCCCAACTTACAGTTGTCTGTATCAGGATCTGGTGGTCCCCATGCCTCCTCCATCAGCTTACATTCAAAATAGAAAAGGTGCCCTCTTATATACACTCCCACATTCAGAAGTGCCGCTATGAGTTTACGGACGCCGAAGAGATCACTTCCGGCTGGTGGAGCGCAGGACAGCACGCTCGCGTGATACCTTCCGATCACGTGTTATCTACATATACCGGTCAGTGGAACGCATGGGGAAGGGTGAAGATAGATACACAAAATCACCCAATGCGTTCCACAGAACATAATTGAATGGTCGCCGGCCAGGTAGATATGCCAATTCTCAACCGTACTGCGCAAAACTATGATAACTAATCGGCCAAGTCTGATCACTATTACCCCGGTCAGGGCAGAATAAATCTATATCAATTAGATAAACCACACACATCTCATGTTGTTTTGTACATAGATATGAACAAAAAATGAACAAAAATACACATGGATCAGGACTGGGCTAGAAACACATGGTGGACAGATAAAAAAAGGATAAATTCAACAAATGTGGTGAATGAGAGACCTTCACCGAAAAATCATCAGACAACCTCAGAAGATATAGAGGTTGTCATACTCTAACAGACGAACAGTCGAGTTCGCTGACCCTGATATTAATCAAATTCAGATGCTTCCCCCGCATCTGGCCAAGTTTAAGGCACTCAGAATTCACCAGACCAGGCCAGGCATTACATGACAAGAGACTACCCAGTGTAGAAACAAGTCTAGAAGTAATCCAGGCTCTGATCATGTGGATTACAAAAAGCAGGCAAATGTAATTCTCTCATTATTGCCCAGGGGGGACTGGGATCGGAACTGATGTATCCATTCACACTCCTTTTGCAGGACCTTCCTATCCCAGTCACCCTCCCCACCCCCCGGGGAGATGGTGAGACAAGCTCCAAAATGGAAAACTTCAAACAACTCGGATCTCCCCCATGGAGCTCATTGACATGTAATGCAACAGGTGTGACATTCTTTTTGACTACGTCATTAACGTGTTCACATATCCTTCTCCTGACCTCTCTCACTGTTTTCCCTATATAGTCCATCGGACAGGGGCACTGAGAGATATAGATTGCACCTTTACTTCTGCAGTTAACAAAGTCCCTGATCTTAAACACCTGTTTCGTAACAGAACAGGTGATGACCTTAGAAGTTGAGATAAAGTCACATGCCTTACAAGAACCACATTTAAACACTCCAATGGGTTTACGGTCCAGCCAAGTACCCGCCTTTACAGGAGGTGTAAAGTGGCTATGGACCAAGCGATCCTTGATACTCTTTCCACGTCGGTAAGTCACTCTTGGGTGGTCGGTTAGAACATCAAACAGGTCAGGGTGGTTTTACTAGCCACCCAGCTAGTAAAACCGCCCTGGGAACGAGGTCAAACACAGATCCTCGCTCCCGAAGCTAAGCAGCAGGTCTGCGGCTAATGGGGGACCAAGTGCACCTTCGGAACCCTGTTACAAACAGGCCCGTACATCAAATCTTTTACAGGGTCAGCTCACCAGCAGGCCCGCACCTCAAATCTTTTACAAGGTCAGCTTACCAGCAGGCCCGCAACTCAAATCTTTTACAGGGTCAGCTTACCTGCAGGCCTGCACCTCAAATATTTTACAGGGTCAGTTCACCTGAAGGCCCTCGCATTACATTTTTTTAGAGGGTCAGCTCATCTGCAGGTCCTTGCACATAATGTTTTACAGGGTCAGCTCACCAGCAGGCGCTTGTATATAATTTTTTACAGGGTCAGCTCACCAGCAGTCCCTCACCTAAAATCTTTTACAGGGTCAGCTCACCTGCAGGCCCTCACCTAATTATACCTAATAGGTAATTTGCGTGCATGCTGCCTTGCTTTGAAATGGGAGCCATAGCCGTTTCTCAGGCTCCCTCTCCTGAATCAAACAATGATTCCCCATTACCCGTAGTTACAATTGTTTGGACTGAAAACAACATCAAAAGTTGATAGGCCAGACATCCGAATGGATTGTCCCAATCACAGGGACATGCGATCGGTAGTGTTGAGCGGCATGTCCCATATTCGAATTCGCGAAATTTCGCGAATATTCGAAAGAATATTCGTAAAATATTCGCGAACATTCGAATTCGTTATTATTTCGCATATGCGATAATTCGAATTTTCGCATCGCATAATACATATTATGAGATGCAAAATTCGCATGTGCGCTAATGAAATCGCCTTACGAAGATTCGCAACTCAATTCAATCACTAATGTAAGAATGCAAAGCCCTTTGCCTCTGTTCTGGGACAAGTGCTGATATTCGCCTGTGCGCTAATAAAATCGCCTTACAAAGATTCGCGCCTCAATCACTTTCTAGGCAATGTGAGTAAGATCTGAGCTTTTGGACTTTTGGGAATCAATCGAGAAACAGTGGGGGGTGATGACAGTAGTTGACAGAGTACAAATCAATGTAATCTGTAAGGTGGAAACTAAAATAAAAAATACGAATATTCGTAAATCGAATTTTACGAAGTTCGAAGTATTCGCGAATATGGTGCTATACTATATGAATGCACATGCACAGGCCTTTGCCTCTGTTCTGGGGACAAGTGTAGATATTCGCATGTGCGCTAATAAAATCGCCTTACGAAGATTCGCAACTCAGTTCACTAATGTATGAATGCAAAGCCCTTTGCCTCTGTTCTGGGACAAGTGCCGATATTCGCATTTGCGCTAATAAAATCGCCTTACGAAGATTCGCGCCTCAATCACTTTCTAGGCAATGTGAGTAAGATCTAAGCTTTTGGACCTTTGGGAAACAATCAATTATATGTGTACTGTAATTTTGTGAGAAAAAAAAACAAAAAAAAAACGAATATTCGTTTTTACGAATATATAGCACTATATTCGAAATATTCGCGAAATCGCGAAGTTGCGATATTCGCGAAAAAAATTCGCTTTTCGAATATTCGCGCTCAACACTAGCAATCGGCCCCAGAGTCACCAAAGTGGCTGGAGGCTCTCACCCATATTGTTTTAGATGGTCAGATCAGCAGGCCCTTCATCCAAATGTTTTTGAGGGTCACCAGCTGGCCGTCAATCATAATTTTTCAAGGGTGTGTATGATGCCCTCCTTTATGTGTAATAAAGGGTGTATTGGAGTTCCGGTTCCTTGTAATTTTTGGCAGCTCTTTCACTTAGTGCATAGGCTTTATGAGTGTAGGAGTCCCACTACATAAACAATTGTATCACAATGTGAATGAGGCCCTCCTTTATGTCATATACAGGTTGTATCGGAGTGCCTCTTCCTTGCAATTTTTGGCAGCACTTGCTCTTTATATACAAGTAGATATACAGGAAAGAATGTTTCCTATGAATTTTTCCTCTAAAATTAATTTTTTTATTCGGTTTTGTGCGTATTATTGTCAGTCTGTAAAAGTGGCGTAATATTCTGACAACATCGTTCCCAGCAGCGACCTGCAAGTCCAAGATGCATCCAGACATCCTCCCCATGCTGTTACAGAACCATTTTGGTGGTGTTTCCATAAATTTCTGACATTTTCCTATGGACCAGGCACCCTCCCTTCTTCAGAGCAGGGGGTACCTGGTTTAATGCTCGAGTTCTCCCATTGACTTCCATTATACTCGATGTGTTCGGCCTGAGCACCCGAGCACTACGGTGCTCGATCAACACTAATATATATATATATATATATATATATATACACACACACACACACAGGTCCATATATATTTGGACAGAGCCAACATTTTTCAAAAAAAATTTCTGTACATTACCACAATGGATTTTTAACAAAACAATTCAGATGCAGTTGAAGTTCAGACTTTCAGCCTTAATTCAGTGGCTTGAACAAAATTATTGCATAAAAATGTGAGGAACTAAAGCATTTTTTAAACTCAATCCCTTCATTTCAGGGGCTCAAAAGTAATTGGACAAATTAAATAATTGTAAATAAAATGTTAATTTCTAATACTTGGGTGAAAACCCTTTGTTGGCAATGACTGCCTGAAGTCTTGAACTCATGGTCTTTACCAGATGCTGTGTTTCCTCCTTTATAATGCTCTGCCAGGCCTTAACTGCAGCGGTTGTTTGTTTGAGAGCCTTTCTGTCTGAACTTTAGTCTTTAACAAGTGAAATGCATGCTCTATTGGGTTCAGGTAACTGACTTGGCCATTCAAGAATATTCCACTTCTTTGCTCTAATAAACTCCTGGGTTGCTTTGGCTTTGTTTTGGATTATTGTCCATCTGTATTATGAAACGCAGACCAATCAGTTTGGCTGCATTTGGCTGGATTTGAGCACACAGTATGTGTCTGAAAACCCTACAATTCATCCGGCTGCTTCTGTCCTGTGTCACATCAATAAACACTAGGGACCCACTGCCACTGGCAGCCATGCATGCCCAAGCCATCACACTGCCTCCGCTGTGTTTTACAGATGATGTGGTATGCTTTGGATCATGAGCTGTACCATGCCTTCGCCATACTTTTTTCTTTCCATCATTCTGGTAGAGGTTGATCTTGGTTTCATCTGTCTTCCAGAAGTGTGCTGGTTTTTTTAAGATTTTTTTTAGCGAAGCCCAATCTAGCTTTCTTATTCTTGAGGCTTATGAGTGGCTTGCACCGTGCAGTGAAGCCTCTGTATTTACTTACATGAAGTCCTCTCTTTATGGTAGATTTGGATATTGATATGCCTATATCCTGGAGAGTGTTGTTCACTTGGTTGGCTGTTGTGAAGGGGTTTCTCTTCACCATGGTAATCCACCACTGTTGTCTTCCATGGGCGTCCAGGTCTTTTTGCATTTTTGAGGTCACCAGTGCTTTCTTTCTTTCTCAGGATGTACCAAACTGTAGATTTTGCCACTGCTAATAGTGTAGCAATTTCTCAGATGTTTTTTTTCTGTTTACGCAGATAAAGGATGGCTTGTTTCACCTGCATGGAGAGCTCCTTTGACCGCATGTTTACTTCTCAGCAAAATATTCAAAATGCAAGCACCACACCTCAAATCAACCGTAGGCTTTTAATGTGCTTAATTTAGAATGAAATAATGAAGGAATTGCCCACATCTGGCAACGAAACAGCATTTGAGTCAATTGTCCAATTACTTTTGGTCCCTATTAAAAACAGGATGACACGTAAAGGAGCTGAAACTCCTAAACCCTTCATCCAATTTTAATGTGGATACCCTTAAATGAAAGCTAAAAGTATGGACTTTATGTCTGTGTCCATTATATAACTATGACAACATAGTCCTACCACTTTACAAATCAATATTCAGACCACACATGGAGTACTGTGTACAGTTCTGGGCTCCTGTGAACAAGGCAGACATAGCATAGCTGGAGAGGGTACAGAGGAAGGCAACTAAAGTAATACCTGGAATGGGGCAACTACAGTACCCTAAGAGATTATCAACATTAGGGTTATTCACTTTAGAAAAAAAGACGACTGAGGGGAGATCTAATTACTATGTATAAATATATCAGGGGGCAGTACAGAGATCTCTCCCATCATCTATTTATCCCCAGGACTGTGACTGTGACGAGGAGACATCCTCTGCATCTGGAGGAAAGAAGGTTTGTTCACAAACATAGAAAAGTATTCTTTACAGTAAGAGCAGTGAGACTATGGAACTCTCTGCCTGAGGAAATGGTGATGGTGAGTACAATAAAGGAATTCAAGAGGGGCCTGGATGTATTTCTGGAGTGTAATAATATTACAGGTTATAGCTACTAGAGAGGGGTCGTTGATCCAGGGAGTTTTCCTGATTGCCTGATTGGAGTCGGGAAGGAATTTTTCCCCCCTTAAGTGGGAAAAATTGGCTTGTACCTCACAGTTGTTTTTTTTGTTTGCCTTCCTCTGGATCAACTTGCATTATAACAGGCCGGACTGGATGGACAAATGTCTTTTTTCAGCCTTATGTTATATACTATGTTACTATGTTTTAGTAAACAGGTAAAAAAAAAAAAAAAACTAAATTTGTGTCAGTGTCTAAATATATTTTGACCTAACTGTGTGTATGTATATATATATATATATATATATATATATATATATATATATATATATCTATGGTACTTTTATTTGAACACAATAATGACTGCTAATTGTAGTAGTACTATAAGGCTAATATTATACGTGTTTACGTATATTAAAATTGGACATGATTTTCAGTCAGTGTTGTTTTTGTGAGCACCAGTTATTGATATGTCTGAGCAATAGATAAGGGTTATGTCAGTGCTAGCCTTTCATTGTTCTGGTCAGCTTCACAACATTCTGTGCCGTTGATCTAAAAATTCTCTACTCCAAAGGGCATGCCAAGTTCATGGTAATTTATAAGCTGTATGCAACAAGTTGCTACAAACAAATATAGGATACAGTTATGTCTGTTAAAAAAAAAGTCTCGGCAGAGCTGCCATGTGTAGTTCTGAATAATCTCCTAAAGAATTAGTTTATGGACGCTGATGGGACCAAGCATTCAGATGAAAACATTTTCAAGGCCAGTGTATGAAAAGATAGCATGCATGCTATATTCCACTGTTTCATCTCTGCTGCAACCAAATCATAGTCAGGGTCAGACAAGTAACGCTCAGTGTTTTCCTTCACACACTACATTAAACAAGATAAGTCATGTTCAGAAAGAAAGTTTTCTGCAAGTGCAGAAATAATGATTCTATCACTATTGATGTGGAGGAGGGGTGAAGTATTAAACTAAATGGAAAGCTAATATTAAAACAGAACACAACAATAAAAATCAAAGCTAAAATAATCCAGTTGTGACATATAAATGTGGCATACCAATGTCAATTAAATACAGCGGCTTGGTACTCTGCCAACAACATTGTGTGGATTAACGTCAACAAGAATGACTGTAGGTTAGAAAGAGAAAGGAACAGTTAGGAAGAGGGAGGACAGATTTTTTTGTGTGGTGTGTTATGCTCTGATTTGTGCCTCCTCCTTTCAGAGCTAGCTGAATACCTGTGCCGTGCTGAGCTACAGCATGATTTCTGATCAGACTAACATCAGGTTGTGTTCTGTTCTCAGGTGCCTGTCCATGTGCTGTCTGAAACCTGGCAAATAGACGGTCAACAGCCATGCCACGTTCTCGCAGCTAATAGTTCTCACCATGCCCCTCCACAGCAAAACCCCTGGAATAACTTTGTTGCATCAGATTCAAGCTTCAGAATTGGAGACAATAAGCAGACCACCACTGAAGTTACCACTTGAGAGACCCCTCGGTGAGATGTATGTGGAGAGCAATAGGACAGGGATTTTTAACTACCCAGAGGGCACTTCTTATGACTTTACTGCTGCTACTGCACCGGTTTACAGTTCTGCCAGCTTAAGCTATGCAGCCAGTTCTGAAACATTTGGATCAAGCAGCCTGGCTGGTCTTCATTCCTTGAACAATGTGCCACCAAGTCCAGTAGTTTTCCTGCAAACAGCCCCACAAATCTCACCATTTATCCACCACCATGGTCAGCAGGTACCATACTATCTGGAAACTGAACAGAGCTCCTTCGGTGTAAGAGAAGCAGCACCAACAACATACTATAGGTGAGTTTAAAAAAAATATCTGTTTTGTCTACAGTTTTTTCTATGTAATTCTTTACTAAAACCTTCCATTTCATACAACCACATTTCAATGAAGTGGACCTACACCCCCCTGTCTCTTCTGTAAATTTTTATAGATTTTGTGTATAAAGAATATGGTCACACAGATAAATGAATGTCTTTTTAGTTTCTGCATGCTTTAATAATCCTTTCTAAAATGATCTACAAAATGATGAATTATTATTTATTGTTCTATTGACCTGATATTATGTGAGAAGTTGTTTTAAAAGTTTATGAAAGGGTTTTAGAAGAGTTTACTCCTTTTATATAGTCTCAACAACAACAACAAAAAAAAACTAAATTATATTTTTATAGTCTCTAACAATTTCAACGCTTTTATGCAGGTTAGAATATGAGCCGCTTAGAAAGTGAGCACTTAATGGTATGCTCATACAGGTAGGTGTAGTTAAGGTAAATGATTTGGTGCTGATGCATAAAACATTACAGTTCTCTATTTTGTGGGAGAGGTAATAACAGTAAGAGAAGAAGACGACTACATATAAGTGAATACAATGACACAGTCATCTATGTTATCTATAATGTATATCTGACAAATACCTAAAGAAAGTACATAATACAATAAATTCACAATATGTGCCATGTAATGAGTTTACATCAGAAGTGACTTTTAATAGAAGGGGAAATTAGTCCTAACTGAGGCTAACTGTCCGTATACAGCGGGGCTCTCACTAATTATGATCCTCCTTTAAAGTCATTTACAAATGAGAACTGTAGTGCCAGTTTAATTGGCATAATCATTTCAATTGCAGGAAGAGCGGACAAATAATTGAAGACAGATTTACCTGATGTTACTTCCATTTTATTTCTAGGAATTTGTCATTTTCAAAGAATTCTTCCTATCTTTGATTTTATTTTTCAAAACCATTAGATTATGAAATATTCTATTCTTTGAACAAGTGATCTTATAATATACAAAGACCTATAATTACATACAAACCAACTGATGACATTTCTGTTTTCTTTCTTGCCGTGATGAAATGACTTATTACGATTGATGTTTAATATGAGAAAATCAAAGACGTTGGATGTGCTCGTAAACAGGGCTATGAAGTAATAGTTTTTTTTTGTGTTTATTCAAATGTCTTATTTATATGGTCTATAATATATGAACTTGGGGGGGGGGGGGTGATTACTAGTACAAAGTGACCAAGTGATTGATTTAGTAATGTATAATGCTTTCTGAGACACTCTGTAATAATAATTTAGTTTAGTGCGCATGATGTGTAAACCTTCCAGATGGCACCAGGTCATTTTGACAAAGTGATCTTAATTTTTCATGCTGGCATTAACTCCTCCATGCTAGCATACAGCCATGGAGAAAATTTTTCTTCACTTGTATCATTATATTATGTATGACATATATTATTTCATTTTCTGTATTCATCACAATTTGTAGCAGTAGTGGTAGTAATACTAGTAGTAGTAGAACTAATAAAACCAGTTATAGGATAAACCGTACTGATGGCGTATATGTGCCATGTTTTTCTTTAACTAATATTTATTTCATTACCAAGTGATTTATATATTATGGAATCTTTTTTTCTTTTGTAGAATGTATGTGGCTGCCATGTGGTTTAACCAAACATGGAAGCCAGATGCTTAAAGATTTTACAAAATTCTGACAGAAAGAACATGATGTTACAAATATATTCTGTCTCCATTAATCAGAGAACTCCACATGCACTTACAGCTTTGATTTGCTTCAGTGCATTTTACATATTAAATTATGGTTTGTTTATTTTGAATCATTTTCAGACATAAATCATTATTTTATGCGGGGAAACAAGGTATTAAAAGAGTTGATAGTTTTACTATCACCATTTTTGCTATCTGTCACCAAGATTCTGGATTATTTTCTACAGTCATTGATGAGCAGTGCTAAACATATGGAGTCCAGATCGCCTTTTTAAAATGTTCTCATCGCCTCCCTGTTTCCCTGCTTTCAGCGCTCAAAGCTGCGCAAAAATACAAAGTCCAAGCTGCTGTGCTGGCCTGACATAATGGAGAGGACTAGAGATAAGTGATTCTGAAACAAATTGGATTCATTATGTATTTCACAAGAAATTGTCTACAGAAAGAACATGAAGTTTTGGCAGTTTGCCTAGGACGAATCATGCAAAAACTATGGGGCACATTTATTAAGACCGACGTTTTAGACGGCAGTCTTAATAAAGCCCCATAGATGGTGGTGGATCCGTCGGAGTTTTGAAGAGGCTCTAGCCTCTCCACACCTTCAGCATATCCAGTGCCAGTTCTAAATGTAAGACAGCTTCTGAGCAGTCTTAGATTTAGACCATTTTCTATGCCTAAAACAGAAAATGGTGAATGAGACAGGCTTGCTGGCCCGTCCCCTTCCCCGACCATACCACACCCACAATTTAGAACTGGCGCAAGCAGGGCCAAGCTGCAGATAGTCACTAACCATTGCGCCACCATCTGTGCCTGAAATAGGTGTATTTCAGCTTTGTAAATGACCCCCTATGTTTAGTGCCAGTTTACTGTGAAAATTGGCAGGGAAAACAGGAGGGAGAATGATGGATCATATGACACTGGGAAGGGGAGGGGGGCTTTCCCTGGATTAGAGGCTGACAGACACCCTGATCTGCCAATCAGGGGCAGAATTATGCCAGGTCCTTCTGCTGAAAAAGTAATTGCACACTATTCTGTTCTGAGTTTGCATTCTTATAGCATGCAAGTAGCTGTGTCAGGCAAAAATCAGTTGCAGACACAAGCTAGTAATCTAGGGACACTGTAGAAAGAGAACAGGGATAAAATGGTGAGATGCAATTGAATAGGTTTAAGGCTTTTATCAGGGAAAGCTTAGCATAGAGAGTCAGGGAATGGTCACTCTGAGTTGCGTGTTGTTGTGTAGCTCTGAATTACAAAATTCTGCAAGAATCTTGTGTTTTTTGTAGGAACAGCCAGCCAACTTTTTTCTTAAATAAACCTCAAGATTTTACAGATAATAGGCTTATTGCCAGCACCCCAATAGCATACATTATGATGCAAACGCTGAGCAATAGCCCCCCTTTTTTCTAAGAACAGTAATTTATTATTTGTAATTGGGCATTTTTAGTGCATTTCAGTGCATTAATATGCACATGTTATTGAACACATTGTATTACTGAAAGATACCATTCAGTTACAGCAAAGTTGCAAATGCATTTTGCTGCAATAATACCATTAATATAACCATGTTAGTGGACATAGTGTATTACTGCAAGGTACAGTACAGTTATAGCAAACACATTTTACTGCAATAATGTCATTAGTATACACATCTGAGTGAATGCAAGATACAGTGTAGTTATAGCAAAAGCATTTTATTACCAAAAACTGCATTTCCTTTGTTAGTGGATGCATTTTAGTGCAAAAACTGCATTACTATGCCAATTTTAGTGAACATGTTGTATTACTTCACGATACCATGTAGTTACAGCAAAAGCATTTTACTACAAAAACTACATTACTATACCAGCATTACTGAACACATTTTACTGCAAAAACTGCAGTAGTATAACTGTGATAGTGAACGCATTTTACTACAAAAACTGCATTACTCTACCAGAGTTAATGAACACATACAAAAACTACTGTAACACCCCTTTGGGCAGCCCTCGGTAGGCAGGGTGTATGACTATTCTCACCCCACTATGGCGCAGTGCCTCCATCCAAATCTTGTTTGGAAATCTATAGGATAGCAGGAGGGTCTTCCTCATCCGTCATGGGTTGACTTGGGAAACCCCTGCCCAGCTCAGTACACATAGGTTTGTTTTGAAAAAAAGGTGAACAATGGTGAAAAACATAAAGATAATTTAATAAAAAAGAACTGAGCACAGATTGAAATTCTGTCTAAGGAAAACCCCAGGTGAAGGGTCCGGGCTAGATGTAACAGTAAGCCTTGATGGTGGTCACACACACACTCTCCTTTAACAGACAAATACAGTATAACTTCCCAGCTATCTACTCCTAGCACTCAGCTTGCTATTAACTCCTGTCTAACAAATTAACCTAGTCTGAACATCGGGGCCCAGTTGCACAAACATTGGTGTGCTAATGTTAGTGCACTTACAATTGTCCTGTCCGGGAACCAGATGGGGGCTGCAGCATTCAGTCTTGGATGGCTGTGGAGTTGGTGGCAAGATCCTCCTGGGATGCAGGGAAATTCTTCTCCTGAAATGGAGGCTGGATTGTAGATGTAACACAGTAGCTGGGCTCTTTCCTTGCACACAAGATCCATAAGTGCTGTCTGGGCTGGATTGTACTGTCTTTCCTGAAGCAATGCTCTTATCTGTTTGTGGAGATCTCTCAGTCTCTCTATCTCCTGGCCATGCTGTTGTCTCTAAGATGGTTGCTGCTCCACTTCCTTCTTTAGCCCTTCTTTCTAGCCCCCCTGCTATTGGCAGCCGGGAGGGACAAGTGCTCATGGGATTTGCAGTCCACTTCACCTCAAGAGAATCAGCACTAATGCCTGCTGCTGTGAGTTCCTGCTTGTAATTATTGTTGATTGCGAATATTCTAATTGCTTATTTTTATTGTGAAAATCAGCACTTCGGGAATTCACGAAGATCTAGAATGTAGTGCTATATCTCTGTAATCGAGAATATTCTAGATTTTTTTCATCAGTACCCTCACTGCTTATTGCTTTTGGGCCAATGAGAAGGCTGTAATATCTTTGTCTGAGCTTAGCAACATCCCTAGCAACCAATCAGAAAGTTGCCTACCCCTTACTATATAGGAAACTCCCCAGCAGCCATTTTCTGCTTTTTTTTTTTTTTTTGCAGTTCTGAGAGAGAGAGAGAGAGAGAGCAGTGTCATTGCTGTGCTCTGTGCTTTGCTGAGTCATCTAGATCCTTATTAAATTACAGACAGTTAGATAGCTCATATATATAATACAGATAGTTAGTGGGAGATAGTCAGTGTAGGCTAGATAGTGATATAGAGTAGCTGATAGGTTCCAGTGCAGGGTGTTAAGTAGTGTAATAGGAATTACTGTGCTGTGATAGGGATTAGTGTCTTTGAAAAAAAAATGTGTATATGAATGGATGTGCAATGTGCATGTGAGAGCTAGTTCTCTGCTGTCCATACATACATGCTACAGACATAGTTGTCACTACCAGAGCTTTGAGACGTTCTCACAGCTCTGTTTCTCCACCCCTGTGATGATGTCACGTAGAGCTTGGAGGAGTTCTCACTGCGATGTTTCTCCACCCCTGTGATGAGGTCTTTACTCCCAGCTGTTCCTCCTGCGTTTGATTTCCCTGCCTTTAAATCACCCCTCCTCCTATTGTAGGGCGTGGATTATATTTCTCATTTCAGTTGTAGCTCTTGCCTGAGTATCTTCACTTGTAAGCTATCAGTTCACTGGACCTGTGTTCTGCTGCAGCAAGCACTCCGGATATTGCCAGCTGTCCTTGGATCCGTCTTCTCTGCGGCTGCAGCTCCTTCAGCTAAGTGTGCAGACATTGTTGTGTACCTGGTTATTTTCTGACTGGATCTGAGGTGGCCACGGTTCCCTCCATATACTGAGCAGGGCACCGGTGGCCGTGCCCCTTCCACTATTGTAGGGGTTACAGTGGTCATCAGTCTTAGGTACGCGGGCATGCCTCGTTCCACCATTTGGATCCGGGCATGTGCTTTAGCAGCATAGGGAGAGCTTTGAGGGTCTGACAGGGGTCACCCTTTATCTTCCCTAGTTTGGGTCCGGTCAGTAGCTCTTTGTTCTGTGTATACTCTTGTTGCTCACAAACAGTCGTGACAATAGTGCTGTGATGTCACAACAATACTTAGTGCACCAATCAGTAATCTCTACTCAGACCTGATAAAATGCGAAGTTGCATGTATTGTACCAAAAAATATGCGCATCATTAGTGCAGATTTGCACAATCGCTAATATATTGGAGCACTCTATCTGCATATAAAGCTATTATTCTGTCATGCATGCGAAATGTAATAAAAACAGTGCTGTAATGTAAAATTACTTACAGTGATCAGGAGTTCTTCCTCACAGACACGAAAGTTGCTGCCAACCATTTTCTCCAGTCTCAGGAAACTTGTAGCAGCTTGAAAAATTTAGCAAAAGTGAACCACGCCTGTATTGCACTCACAATACGCGAATAGTGGGCCAAACATTTGTGAAATATCGCGAAAACAAATGTTGCCTATGTTGCTCATCACTACTTGTAATTGACAGCAGCAGCATTTGCTTTCTCTGCAGGGGTTACACTACATTACTATACCCATCAGTGAATGCATTTTACTGAAAAAACTGCATTTATGGTCAGGGCTAGGAAGACGTCGGCGTACGCAGAGACTCCTGCCCTGAGCAAGGTGGCTGAATTATGCCGGGAGCCACGACGAGGGTACACCAAGAAAAGGGGGCAAAAGCAACCATTAGTAACAACATTTTATTACATGATTTACAAAGCCAATGAACAAAAGGCACGAGAGATCTCGAATTGAGGATCAGGAATATACCTAGTGTAGCACGAGGACCGCCACCACCCCATGCTCCGAAAGACGTGAGCTGGCACCTGATGTCGTGAAGCGGCTGAAGCTGCCCCTATGCGGAAGGAATGCCCTGATATAACTTCGGGATCGTATCCCAGGCCTTGGGCAAGAGCACGGATGCAGGAAATGAACCGTGTGGCGGTAAGGGGTTTGCCGGCGTGCGGCAGAAGAGGACTGTCTGGCAAACCAACCCGGATGTGTAATAATAATTGGTGCAGCACCTGAACTGGGCACCATATGTTGGAGGACGGATAAAACCTGACTGCGGTAGGGGGACCCGTCTGACTGGTTTTGGTAGAGGGTAGAAGGAGAGTGTAGCAACCTCGGCCCCAAGACAGATGCTGTTTCAACGGGTGACCCTGACGGTTCGGCCCGGCTAAAACTTCCCCAGGCCTAAGAAACCCATAAAAAATGAGGTACATGGCTGCTTTCAAGACCAAACTAGTGGAGGGCCCAAAAGGACAACCGTCCAAAGACGAGGAGAGAGCCCTAAACAACTCGCTAGACACGGGTTGCCTACGGCTACGGGACCCCTTACCCTCCTTCTGAATACCCCGAAGGGTGGCCTTAATTACCTGAACCGAGAAAAAGGACCCGCGGTGTGGATCAGCCAGCATGAAGTGGTGTTGAAGCCCGGCTAAATAGAGTTTAATGGTATTGTGTGCCAGCCCCAGTTGGTAGTGACAATGGGCTAAAAAGGCCATGATGTGAGCAGTTTCGGTATGATGAACCCTTGGATGAGTTCTGGAGAATTTATCATACGCCCTCAAACCGGCCTGGTAATTCCTCGCCGTATTACGTGACAGAGACTTTCTGACCAGACCCTTGGCTTCATCAATGAGGACATCTAGCCCAGGGTGAGGGTGCTGAAATGGGGCACGGGCGCTCCTGACCGATCCGCGTCGGGCACTTCCTGAAAAAAAAAACGGAAAATTAAAGCGGGAAAGAGCGTCCGCGGCCTTATTCTGCTCGCCTGATATGTGTATACACCGGAAATGAAAATTGTGGCGGAGGGACAGCCAGACTAGCTTGCGCAAAAATGCCATGATCTTGAACGACTGGGCCCTGCCTTTGTTAACGATGTCCACCAAGGTCTGACTATCCGTAACAAAGGACACGGAAGAATTAGACCAAAGGTGGCCCCAAACCTGGGCTGCCGCCACAATGGGATATAGCTCCAGGAGGGGAGAGGATTTAAGAGCAGCTGGATCTGAGGCCAATTCTGGCGGCCATCCGGCGGCCAACCAATGGGACCTAAAAATGGCAGCGAACCCGAAAGACCCCGCGGCATCAGAAAAGACGAGAGGAGAAGCTGAACCCCACTGTGGCACGAACAGCGAAATGCCATTCCAATTGGACAGGAAACTGTCCCACATGCACAGGTTCGCGATGGCATGACCGTCGAGATGGACAACAGAATCCTGCTCTGGAGCAGAGGGCAACAGGCATAATAATCTGGCGAGAAAGGTCCTGCCTTGGGGCATGATTCTGGTGGCGAAATTAAGCATCCCCAGCAAGGATTGCAACTCGACCTTGGTCAAAGAGTGGGACCGGACCGCTTGAGAGATGGCTGATCGAATCCGGTGCAATTTCTCGCTGGGGAGGCTGGCCTCCATCTTAACTGTATCCAGAATTATGCCCAAAAAGGTGACCCTGGTGGCCGGACCCTCCGTCTTGGCGGCAGCGACAGGGACCTGAAGACGGGCAAAAATATCCAAAAGAGTGTGAGGAATGGATGGGACCTGACTAGGACTTTCTACCATAAGGAAGTCATCCAGGTAGTGAACGACCATGGATAGCCCGCCATGATGAATGAGGATCCAGTGTAGTGCTTTGGCCAGTTGGTCGAAAAGCCACGGGCTACTTTTGGACCCGAACGTGAGGCGGTTGGCGAAATAGTAATTATCAGCCCACTTGAAGCCGTAATACTTCCAAAGCTGTGGATGGATAGGAAGCTGCTTGAAAGCGTCCGCTATATCTACTTTAGCCAACCAAGCCCCGGCCCCTGCAAGCAAAATGTACTGAATGGCCTCGTCAACCGAGGAATATTGCATTGAATATTCCTCGGATGGGATGAGAGAATTGAGACTCGGGATGGCCGACATATGAGGCGCAGAGAGGTCGTAAATGAGACGCTTTTTATTAGATGACAATTTAGTAACAAGACCAATGGGACTGATGCGCCAAGACTGGAAAGGAATGTCTGAGAACGGACCGATGACAAACCCCTTGTCGACCTCCAGTTGGATGAGAGAGGTGACAGCCTCAGGATCGCTGGCCGCAGATAACAGGTTAGGGCCCGTCCAACAGCCCTGCGGGAGAGTAATGAGGCCCGTATGGAAACCCTCTCGGAACCCATCCAACAAGAAGGAGACAAAAAGCCGATCAGGGTGGTCCCGCAGAAGAGCAGCCAGTAACCCCAAATTAATGTCGGCTAGTCAGGAATCCTTGGCTGCCCTCCTGGGACAGGAGGAGCGGGGATGGGCCCGAAAACAAAGGGAACAAATATGGAGCGCCCGGCAGGAATTGAAGGCACATCCCTTGGCGTTAAAGTTATTGCAAACCTGGTTGCCCCCGAGGAACACGATGGGTCTGCCCAGCTTATCTAACGACGGGGAAGACCTAGATGACCCAGAAGGACCTGCCGAGGGGGCTGACTGTGGGGCTTGCACCGGATTGGGACACCAGTCGGTAGAATGAAAAATGGACTGGCAGGTAGCACAGAGGGGGGCCTTGAGACCCGCAAAATGCCGGCAAAACAATTCCATATCCAGCTCCGCCCAGCTAGACACGAACTGGAACTGACTCGAAAAGAACGATGATAATCGTAAAATGCCGTGCCACCGTATTTGTGCCCCAAGTCCGTAATCCGGTACAAGTAAGTGTCCAGCTCTTCCCTGCGATCTGGTTGAGCAGAACACACCACGTCCCTGTAAAGGCTGAAAGCCAGGACAAACTCGGAAATAGATAGTTTTCTATTAAGCCGAGCATCCTTAGCTCTCAACACCACAGAAACCTCTCCGCAGTTGACGACCCGATTCTCTGAAATATCCTGGGAGGCAATAAGGATGGATGCGAGGTTCACGTCCTTGCCCGCCAGGATATCCTTTTTAATATGCTCGGGAACAAAGTGGGAAGGGGCGATCTGAGGGGTGACAGAAGGCCTACCTGCAACGTCCAGCGGAATGGCAGGGGTGACTGCCGACCCTGGAAATTGCGGTGGAACCGTGGGCCTGGATTCCAAAACCGCTACCCTAGCCTGAATGTCCGAAACTGAGCCAGCCAGCCCAGTGATGGATGACTGGATCTGAGCTAGGGCCAGCTGTATGGCATCCAGGTTGGAAGGGCCCGCCATCGGGGCCGGGGCCGTCATCAGCAGGCGATACAATTCGGCCTTGCGTGCAGACACCGGATGCCGTATCCCCCTGCGGTTGAGTTCGGCGACCAATCTAGGCACCGTCCAGCTTCTTAATGATGCACCGCTGTCGCGCCCAGAGACGGGAGTTCCAGGCATGGAGATGTTATCGTCCATATCGGAGGAGACGTGGGACATATCTGACCTGAGAAAAAAGACGAGTAAAGTACACCTAGAAAAAGCAACGATACAGACGTCTGCGAAGAGGCCGGACGGAAGAAATGTGAGAAACAATAAAAGTGAAAAAATGCCCATCGGACGAACCACCTACCTGGTAGGACACGAATGGATTTGGAAGCACGGCTCCAAAACCCCAAATGCTAAAGATGGAGCTAATGAAAGGAAAATGACCCTGAGTAGAACCGAAGTTTTAACCCTGCCTTGAGAACCCTCTATGAACCGACTTACCAGAGAGCGCTCCGGAATTGCCTGGCCGAAAACGTAGAACGCGTACAACTAAAGTCCGAACTAAAGGGAGGAACAATACAACGACAGAATTAAAGAACATATACAAACCCTATGAATAAACCGGAGACACAGACAGCCTGGGCGATCCAGGGACATTGACAACCTGGGCGATCCAGGGACATTGACAACCTGGGCGATCCAGGGACATTGACAACCTGGGCGATCCAGGGACACTGACGACCTGGGCGATCCAGGGACACTGACAACCTGGGCGATCCAGGGACATTGACAACCTGGGCGATCCAGGGACATTGACAACCTGGGCGATCCAGGGACATTGACAACCTGGGCGATCCAGGGACATTGACAACCTGGGCGATCCAGGGACATTGACAACCTGGGCGATCCAGGGACATTGACAACCTGGGCGATCCAGGGACATTGACAACCTGGGCGATCCAGGGACATTGACAACCTGGGCGATCCAGGGACATTGACAACCTGGGCGATCCAGGGACATTGACAACCTGGGCGATCCAGGGACATTGACAACCTGGGCGATCCAGGGACATTGACAACCTGGGCGATCCAGGGACATTGACAACCTGGGCGATCCAGGGACATTGACAACCTGGGCGATCCAGGGATACTGACAACCTGGGCGATCCAGGGACACTGACAACCTGGGCGATCCAGGGACACTGACAACCTGGGCGATCCAGGGACACTGACAACCTGGACGATCCAGGGACATTGACAACCTGGGCGATCCAGGGACATTGACAACCTGGGCGATCCAGGGACATTGACAACCTGGGCGATCCAGGGACATTGACAACCTGGGCGATCCAGGGACATTGACAACCTGGGCGATCCAGGGACATTGACAACCTGGGCGATCCAGGGACATTGACAACCTGGGCGATCCAGGGACATTGACAACCTGGGCGATCCAGGGACATTGACAACCTGGGCGATCCAGGGACATTGACAACCTGGGCGATCCAGGGACATTGACAACCTGGGCGATCCAGGGACATTGATGACCTGGGCGATCCCAGGACCCCGCAAAAGGGGGAACCGGGAGCCAGAAGCTAAATGCCACAGAAAATGCTGACTTAAAACAGTAACGTGAAAAAATCCCCTTGACTAGACCGCAAATTCTGGCACTATGATGCTGAAGGATTTTAACCCTGAAATATAAGCGTGAATTTATCATTATTGGGTTTTTTTTTTTTTTTTTTACAACGCCCCCTTTTTTTTTTTTTTTTTTTTAACACCAACCAACATTGCTGCTCCTAAACCCGCTGGTGACCTGCTGGAGGGGTTTAGGAGGCATGAATGTAGCGAAGCCCCCCTGGACACAGGAGTACCCCTGCACCATAACCTCAGAATTTGTGCATACTTTCAGTGCTGACAGTGCAGTTTCAAAAAGCATAAAAACATAGCCTCACCCTGACACAGGAGTACTTTCAGTGCAGACGGTGCTGTTATGAAAGCATGCAAACAAAAGCCTCGACGCGGCTCTGCCGCTGGCCCTTTAACTCTTTAATGAACTTTATGCAGAGCGGCATAAAACGGAAGCGCGCTGAGCTAGGACACCGCTCCCCCGACCCAGCCGCCTGTGCCTGCGTGGGCGGAACATGCTGGGGGAGAGCGGCATCCCCACCGGGCAACCCCCCAAAGCCAGGGACCAGGCCGAACGTGAAACTAGGCTGGAGCAGGGACGCCACAACCCGATTACCTGGCAGGCTGGCGGCGGAACTGGCGACAGAGGCACGTGACCGCGATACCCGGAAGTGACGACACTGAAGGAGGGAGCGTAAGCCGCGGTGATGCGTGAAGCTCGGGCGCCTGGCTGGACGGAAGCGAGAGGTATATATGGCCAGACGCCCCTCCCACAAATACAGGCTGGTACCAGCCTTACCTATTTGTATACTGATTTTAGTGATTATGTTATATTACTTGAAGATACCATATAGTTATAGCAAAAACATTTTACTACGAAGACTGTAATAATATACCTGTCAGTGAACACATTTTGCTGCAAAAAAATGCATTACAATACCCGTGTTAGTGTATGCTAAAACTATATTAGTATACCTGTTTTAGTAAACGTGTTGTATTACTTGAAGATACAGTGCATAAGCATTTTACTACAAAAACTACATTACTGTACTATACAATATAGCAGACGTGCCTTACGCCAGGGCATATTAATGTAGTGCTCGAGAGTAAACAAATAATACTTCTACTAGAAGATGTGGCTTTTGCCCCAAACTTTTCCTTTTTTCTTGTTAATAATCCTAATACAGGGTGGCCCACAAAAAAGTAGCCTGCCTCCAATATCTCCAAATAAACTGCCTAATAGTAAATCTGTCTTAGTTGTTCATAGCAACCAATCAGAGCTCAGCTTTCATTTTTTAAGAGCCCTGTAGGAACTGAAAGCTGAGCTCTAAATAGTAGCTATGGGCAACTAAGACTGATTTATTATTCAGCTTGATAAAAGTGGCCTAATGTGCCAGAAAGATGGTGTTCTTCCTGGAATAACGAATAGTGATTGAAGAAGGCTATGTGCAAAGCAAATCGATTAAGGAACATTTGCCGACAAGTACCCAGGAACAAAACCACCAGCTAAACGTTGTATTCAGAGTCTGGTTCGCGAATGCCATCAAACTGGCTCTGTGGCAAACATGAAGAAACCGAGGCTTCCATCAATCAGGATGGCTGAAGTTGTCCATGAAATTCAGCAGCATATTGCAAGTAGCCCCCAAAAACTCGAAGACTGTCTCAGCAAGTTGGTGTATCACGAACGACGTGTCAGTGAGTGCTGAAATCTCTGAACCTGAAACCATACCGAATAAAGTGTGTGCAGGAACTGAAAGAGTCTGACAAAGCTAAACTTGTAAATGACAGGATTTGGTTGCTGACAGACATTTGGACCATTTGCTGTACTTCATGATGGACAGATCTTGGTTTCATTTATCAGGTCATGTAAATTCCCACTGGTCCACTGAAAATCCACATTTGACTCACGAAACACCACTTCACTATCAGAAAATTGTCGTTTGGTGCCCCGTGTCAGGAACACGAATAGTGGGCCCAATTTTCTTTAAATCAACTCTGAATACCGCAGTTTACCTGGACATCATTGAACAGTTTTACAACCAACTAACACCAGAAGAAAAAATGTCCTGCTTTTTCAACCAAGATGGGGCAACATGCTGCACCCCACAGAACTCACTGGCACGGGTTCATGAACTGTTTACGGAGGAGCAAACTGTGAGCAAGGGGTTATGGCCATCACGTTTGCCAGACCTGTCCACATGCGATTTTTATCTGTGGGGAAATTTAAAACAAAGTATACGCTAACAATCCACATCCCCTGGATGAACTCAAGGAAAACATCACAAACACTATCCACAGCATCACTGCTGAAGAGCTGCAAGCAGTATCAGCCAACATAATCTGACGTGCCCAAAGATGCAGAGACGTGAACTGGGACTACTTCAAGCATCTTTTGTGACTTGTGGGTAATAAAAAAAAAAAATCAATTTGCTCGCTCATCTTGTCATACTATCGCTGGAGGGGGGCTTCTTTTTCATGGGTCACCCTGTATTTTGTCATATTGGCATTTAGGGAGGTAATTTATTGATAACCCCTATATCTTGTGGTGGATCTGCTGAAGTTTATGAAGAGGCGCAGGCCTTTACATAACTTTGGTGCATCCAGCACCGATCTAAATGTAAGACAGCTTCCTTACTGGTTTACCTTTAGACCATTTTCTACTCCTAAAGCAGGCGTAGAAAATTATGAATGAGATGGGCCTGCTAGCCCGTCCCCTTCCCCACCCATGCCATGCCCACTTTTTTTAAGAACTGATATGAGTGGGGAAAAGTTGCAGATTGCCGTGCAGCTAACCGTTGTGCCAGAAATATGCCTAATATAGGTGTATTTCTGGATAAAAATGACCCCCTTAGTGTCTACACCTAAGGCCCATGCACATTTTGCAGTCTGTGAATTGCAGGTCTGCAAAATACAGATGCGGTCCATGTTGCATTTTTTGCGGACCTTTTGGCTTCAATGGTTCTGCGGTTCACATTTTGCATACAGGTATAGGATATGTTCTATCTTTTTGAAGAACGGACATATGGATGTGGAAAGCACACAGATCATCTGTGTGCTTTTTGCATCCATATGCCCATTCTCCAAAAAGAGAGACTATGTCTACAAAATGCAGACCAAGGACCCATTGAAAGCAACAGGTCCACAAATGAAATGAGAACGGCACACTGACCACATCTGTTTTTTAGCCGATGTGCAACTTGCAGATGGCAAAATAAACACGTGTGCATGAGGTCTAAAATGTTTCGTTGAAATTGAGCTACATCTGTTTCTGGAAAAGCAGTGTGACAAACTTGGTTGTGCCAAGTTTTCATGTTATAACCTGTCCACAAGATAGAATATAACTAACTGATCACTGAAGGTCTAAAGGTCTAACATCTTGGACCAGTTGCCCCAATCTGATGGCTATGTCAGGAAATCCTGTAGAGAAAATATGCAGTAACATGGCATATGTTTGACCGGCCGTTCCCTTAATTTTTTATAGGACCACCAGAGAGAGCTATTTCCGATGGTCCCATAGAGAATGATTGGAGCAGCAGGAACAGTGTGGGGAGATCATAAGGAGAGTTTTAAGACACTACAGGGAGAGCATAGGGGGAGCATAGTGTGACTGCAGGCACAGTGCAGGCTCAGTGTAATCGCATTGTGCTTCTTGTTCACCTGCTGCACCATTAGTTTTTAATCTATTCTGTTATACATAGACTTACTGTGAAGCAGACTTAATCTCAACAGATGGTCTAATACATAGGAGTGTATACCTAGTTCATCTGCTGTGCCATTCATAATCAATCTGTTCTGTTATACATAGACTTACTGTGCCTTACTGTGACTTACTGTGTCAACAAGTGGTCTAATATACAGGGACGTTTACCTAGTTTATCGGCTCCGCCATTAATGCTTAATCTGGTCTGTTATACATAGACTTACTGTGCATCAGACTCATTGTCAACAGGTGGTCTAATACAGTGGGATGCGAAAGTTTGGGCAACCTTGTTAATCATCATGATTTTCCTGTATAAATCGTTGGTTGTTACGATAAAAAATATCAGTTAAATATATCATATAGGAGACACACACAGTGATATTTGAGAAGTGAAATTAAGTTTATTGGATTTACAGAAAGTGTGCTATAATTGTTTAAACAAAATTAGGAAGGTGCATAAATTTGGGCACTGTTGTCATTTTATTGATTCCAAAACCTTTAGAACTAATTATTGGAACTCAGATTGGCTTGGTAAGCTCAGTGACCCCTGACCTACATACACAGGTGAATCCAATTATGAGAAAGAGTATTTAAGGGGGTCAATTGTAAGTTTCCCTCCGCTTTTACTTTTCTCTGAAGAGTAGCAACATGGGGGTCTCAAAACAACTCTCAAATGACCTGAAGACAAAGATTGTTCACCTTCATGGTTTAGGGGAAAGATACAGAAAGCTGTCTCAGAGATTTCAGCTGTCTGTTTCCACGGTTAGGCACGTATTGAGGAAATGGAAGACCACAGGCTCCGTTCAAGTTAGGGCTCGAAGTGGCAGACCAAGAAAAATCTCGGATAGACAGAAGCGACGAATGGTGAGAATAGTCAGAGTCAACCCAAAGACCAGCAGCAAAGACCTACAACATCATCTTGCTGCAGATGGAGTAACTGTGCATCATTCAACCATTCGGCGCACTTTACACAAGGAGATGCTGTATGCGAGAGGGATGCAGAGGAAGCCTTTTCCCCGCCCACAGCACAAAAAGTGCCGCTTGAGGTGGGCTAAAGCACATTTGGACAAGCCAGATTCATTTTGGAATAAGGTGCTGTGGACTGATGAAACTAAAATTGAGTTATTTGGCCATAACAAGGGGCGTTATGCATGGGGGAAAAAGAACACAGCATTCCAAGAAAAACACCTGCTACCTACAGTAAAATATGGTGGTGGTTCCATCATGCTGTGGGGCTGTGCGGCCAGTGCAGGGACTGGGAATCTTGTCAAAGTTGAGGGACATGTGGATTCCACTCAGTATCAGAAGATTCTGGAGACCAATGTCCAGGAATCAGTGACAAAGCTGAAGCTGCGCCGGGGCTGGATCTTTCAACAAGACAACGACCCTAAACACTGCTCAAAATCCACTAAGGCATTTATGCAGAGGAACAAGTACAACGTTCTGGAATGGCCATCTCAGTCCCCAGACCTGAATTTAATTGAAAATCTGTGGTGTGACTTAAAGAGAGCTGTCCATGCTCGGAAGCCATCAAACTTGAATGAACTAAAGATGTTTTGTAAAGAGGAATGGTCCAAAATACCTTCAACCAGAATCCAGACTCTCATTGGAACCTACAGGAAGCGTTTAGAGGCTGTAATTTCTGCAAAAGGAGGATCTACTAAATATTGATTTCATTTCTTTTTTGTGGTGCCCAAATTTATGCACCTGCCTAATTTTGTTTAAACAATTATAGCACACTTTTTGTAAATCCAATAAACTTCATTTCACTTCTCAAATATCACTGTGTGTGTCTCCTAAATGATATATTTAACTGATATTTTTTATCGTAACAACCAACGATTTATACAGGAAAATCATGACGATTAACAAGGTTGCCCAAACTTTCGCATCCCGCTGTATATAGTTGTGCTTATCTAGTACACTTGCTGCGTCATTGATACGTAATCTGTTACATTACTGATTCAGTTACTATACACTATGGCCAACAGACTGTGGCCTGGGCTCTCAAAAGGAACGGGAAGTGGCAAAATTGTTGCTGTAGCTGGCATAAGTAGCAGCAGAAGCAGGGGTGGTGGTACATAGCAGCAGCCACAGAAACAGGCCAGTGCTTCCACTGTCATCCTCTGGTCATGTTTTGACCAACAATCCAGATATACTGGAATGGTTATTACAAACCGGATTCCAAAAAAGTTGGGACACTATACAAATCGTGAATAAATACTGAATGCAATGATGTGGAGGTGCCAAAACAAAAGTTTAAACTCAGAAAATGTACCATTTTAAGGGGAAAATATGTTGAATCAGAATTTCATGGTGTCAACAAATCCCCAAAAAGTTTGGACAAGGCCATTTTCACCACTGTGTGGCATCTCCCCTTCTTCTTACAACACTCAACAGACGTCTGGGGACCGAGGAGACCAGTTTCTCAAGTTTAGAAATAGGAATGCTCTCCCATTCTTGTCTAATACAGGCCTCTAACTGTTCAATCGTCTTGGGCCTTCTTTGTTGCACCTTCCTCTTTATGATGCGCCAAATGTTCTCTATAGGTGAAAGATCTGGACTGCAGACTGGCCATTTCAGTACTCGGATCCTTCTCCTACGCAGCCATGATGTTGTGATTGATGCAGAATGTGGTCTGGCATTATCTTGTTGAAAAATGCAGGGTCTTCCCTGAAAGAGATGACCTGGGAGCATATGTTGTTCTAGAACCTGAATATATTTTTCTGCATTGATGGTGCCTTTCGAGACATGCAAGCTGCCCATGCCACACACACGCATGCAACCCCATACCATCAGAGATGCAGGCTTCTGAACTGAGCGTTGATAACAACTTGGGTTGTCCTTGTCCTCTTTGGTCCGGATGACATGGCGTCCCAGATTTCCAAAACGAACTTCGAATCGTGACTCGTCTGACCACAGAACAAGAGGAGGAGGAGAATCACATAAACATCCAGGAATTCTATACAGAACTAGGTGTTTTATCTAGGTGTTAAGTGCCAGGAGAGGAACAGGATGAGCAGGAGCTGCAGGGCGATGAGGAAGACCAGGCAGATGACCCCGACCTTAGACCCTTACTACCTGTCCAAAATGGGGGGCCTTTGTTCCACCTTCTGAGAGGAATGAAAAACTCAAATACTATCGAGACATCCTTTGTAGTTGGTTTGTCGCTGCCTATGCGCGCCATCACCCATCCTCATGAAGGTCTAACTGGGGGGACCTTCTGAGCTGACGCTCCACTGCCATGACTGCTGAAGGGCGATGGGGGGTTGTTCAGAACCTGAACCAGCAGGTGGTGGCATACTTGGACTGCAACCTGTCACCCCAGATACAAGATCCCCTGGATTATTGGGCAGCCAAACTTAAATTGTGGCTGCAACTGGCCGAGTTTGCCCTGGGCAAGCTTTCCTGCCCAGCCAGTAGAGTGGGATCAGAGCAAGTGTTTTGTGCAGGGGGTGGCATAGTAACCACAAAGAGAACTCGCCTTTCAACACAAAATGTTGAGAGACTAACCTTTATAAAGATGAATCAGGCCTGATCAACCATAATTTCCAGACACAGGTGCCTGATACAACAGACTAGATCATTCTGATAGTAATGATCTGCCTATAGTATGCTGCCACACCGGAACATTGTGACAAATGGCGCGTTACTTCTACCCATGTCCTACTGCCACTATTCTGATGCTGTCACCCGTCTGATGGCACACGCCTACTGTCTCTACTACCATATGCTCCTACTGTGATCTGCCACCATCTTGTGCGGTTACTGCCACTGCTGTTATCCCCCCCCCCACTCTGTTACAGGGCCACTATTGTGACTCTTCATTTTGTTGCCACCCTCACCAGTCTGTTCCAGGGCCACTGTTGTGACTCTTCATACTGTTGCCACCCTTCACACTCTGTCAGGGTGGGCGAGCACCTATCGTTTGAGTGCCCAGAAGGCCTTTATCACACAGCCGGTATTTTGAATCAGGATTTGATCATGATTTGGAAGCCAAAAGGAGGAGTGGGTCCAAAACACAGAAGACATGCACTTATTTCCATCACATCTTGTCTCTGTTTTGGACCCACTTCAGTTTTATCTTACCAATACTGATGCAAAAACCTGAACAAATTCTGACTGCGTGATAGAGGCCATAAAAGTCCATGAATTCCTTTCCATCTAAATAAAACCGATTTCAGACATAAATTGCTAAAACTCATGCAAATTGAGCATGTGGCCTCCATCACACAATCAGTATTTTACATGATTTGATCATGATTTGGAAACCAAAAGCAGGAGTGGGTCCAAAACACAGAAGACATGCAAATATTTCTATTACATGTTATCTCTGTATAGACCCACTCCTGTTTTTGCATTACTAATACTAATCAAATGCTGACCATATGCTGACCAAATGCTGACGGTTTGAAGGTGGATACTAAAACAAAAAAATCTGCCTTTTTGTCGGTTCTTCTGACGGCTCAGAAGAATGGAAAAATATACAGTGATGTGAACACAGCCTTACTGCTGACGCCATCCCCACTGTCATTCACTACTTGAATCTTGGGCCACTGCATGGTTAAGTCCACACAGATAAATTAGAGCTGACACTAAAATTGACCTGTAAGGCTGATTTCACACTTTGGTTATTTGGTTATTTCCGTCCCATATTGTGATGCAAATTCAGGAATTAAGCTTACACTCAGATTAGGTATCATGAATATATATGCACCTGTTCTGTGGTTTTGACCCACATATGCTTTCAGCTGACAATAACTTATGAGAATAACTGACTAAATAAGTGAAGTGTGAAATAATATATAGAGATGGCCTTGCAGTTCGCCTGGGGGTCATTTCACGTAAAAGTTTGCTCGTTCGCGATTCGCTGAACATGCGAACATATAGCAATGTTCGAGTGCGTCATATTCTTTTGCATTGCACCGAACTTTGACCCATGACACATCCATCAGGTGGGACAGGACCGCCAATTGAGACTTTTCAGCACATGGACAAACCCCACCCTATAACAGAACCTGATCCGCCAGAAATTTTACATTCTGTGTTTTGCCAGTGTAGGGAGAGGTTGCTTTGTGGATCAGGGACAGACTGTTAGGGACAACAAACGCTAGCTAATAGGGCCACAGAAGTCCTCTTAAGGACTGGCATAGGGCCACAGAAGTCCTCTTAAGGACTGGTATAGGTGTGCTATCGATAGATGTGATATACTGAGGGGTGTGATATACTTATAATATATTTTCTAACATAGAAAGTATATTATAGTGCATTTGTATTGTGCAGCAGTTGTGTGCGGTTCTGCTGCAACACCGCAGCTATAAAGAGGGACAAACGCTATTGGAATAACTAATTGCAACTGATGTGATATACCTGTTGCCCAAAAAAAACTGAGTGGTGCGATATACAGTTGCAAGAAAAAGTATGTGAACCCTTTGGAATGATATGGATTTCTGCACAAATTGGTCATACAATTTGATCTGATCTTCATCTAAGTCGCAACAATAGACAATCACAGTCTGCTTAAACTAATAACAGACAAAGAATTAAATGTTACCATGTTTTTTTGAACACACCATGTAAACATTCACAGTGCAGGTGGAAAAAGTATGTGAACCCTTTGTTTAATAACTGGCTGAACCTCCTTTGGCAGCAATAACTTCAACCAAACGTTTCCTGTAGTTGCAGATCAGACGTGCACAACAGTCAGAACTTAGCAATTCTTGACCATTCCTCTTTACAGAACTGTTTCAGTTCAGCAATTTTCTTGGGATGTCTGGTGTGAATCGCTTTCTTGAGGTCATGCCACAGCATCTCAATCAGATTGAGGTCAGGACTCTGACTGGGCCACTCCAGAAGGTGTATTTTCCTCTGTTTAAGCCCTTCTGTTGTTGATTTACTTCTATGCTTTTGGTCGTTGTCCTGTTGCAACACCCATCTTCTGTTGAGCTTCAGCTGGTGGACAGATGGCCTTAAGTTCTCCTACAAAATGTCTTGATAAACTTGGGAATTCATTTTTCCTTCAATGATAGCAATCCATCCAGGCCCTGACGCAGCAAAGCAGCCCCAAACCATGATGCCCCCACCACCATACTTCACAGTTGGGATGAGGTTTTGATGTTGTGTGCTGTTCCTCTTTTTCTCCACACATAGTGTTGTGTGTTTTTTCCAAACAACTCAACTTTGGTTTCATCTGTCCACAGAATATTTTGCCAAAACTGCTGTGGAACATCTAGGTGCTCTTGTGCAAACTGTAAACTTGCAGCAATGTTTTTTTGGGACAGCAGTGGCTTCCTCTGTGGTATCCTCCCATGAAATTCATTCTTGTTTAGTGTTTTACGTATCGTAGATTCGCTAACAGGGATGCCAGAGACTTTTGTAAGTCTTTAGCTGACACTCTAGGATTCTTCTTCACCTCATTGAGCAGTATGCACTGTGCTCTTGCAATCACCTTTACAGGACGGCCACTCATAGGGAGAGTAGCAGCGGTGCTGAACTTTCTCCATTTATAGACAATTTGTCTTACCGTAGACTGATGAACAGCAAGGCTTTTGGAGATATTTTTATAACATTTTCCAGCTTTATGCAAGTCAACAATTCTTAATCGTAGGTCTTCTGAGAGCTCTTTTGTGCGAGGCATCATTCACATCTGGCAATGCTTCTTGTGAAAAGCAAACCCAGAACTGGTGTGTGCTTTTATAGGGCAGGGCAGCTATAACCAACACCTCCAATCTCATCTCATTGATTGGACTCCAGTTGGCTGACACCTCACTCCTTAGCTCTTAGAGATGTCATTAGTCTAGGGGTTCACATACTTTTTTCACCTGCACTGTAAATGTTTACATGGTGTGTTCAATAAAAATATGGTAACATTTTATTATTTGTGTGTTATTAGTTTAAGCAGACTATGATTGTCTATTGTTATGACTTAGATAAAGATCAGATCACATTTTATGACCCATTTCTGCAGAAATCCATATCATTCCAAAGGGTTCACATACTTTTTAGTGCAACTGTACCTGCTTTCACAAAATACTGATTAAGGGGTTTGATATACCTGCTTCCACAAAATACTGATTGAGGAGTGCGATATACCTGCTTCCACCAAATATTGATTGAGGCCTGCGAAACACCGGCTTCCACAAAATACTGATTGCTGGGTGCAATATACCTGCTTCCACCAAATGATGATTCAGGGGTTCTATATACCTGTCTCCACAAAATACTGATTGAGGGGTGCGATATACCTGCTTTCACAAAATAGTGATTGAAGGGTGCAATATACCTGCTTCCACTAAATATTGATTCAGGGGTTCTATATACCTGTCTCCACAAAATACTGAATCAGGGTGTGATATACCTGCTTCAACAAAATACCGATTAAGAGGCTCTATATACCTTCTTTCACAAAATACAGATTGAGGGGTGCGATATACCTGCTTCCGCAAAATACTGATTGGGTGCGATATACCTGCTTACACAAAATATTGATTCAGGTGTTCTATATACCTGTTTCCACAAAATACTGATTGAGGGGTTGAATATACCTGCTTCTACAAAATACTGATTAACGGGTTCTAAATACCTGCTTTCGCAAAATTCTGATCGAGGGGTGCGATATACCTGCTTCCACAAAATACAGATTGCGGGGTGCGATATACCGGCCTCCACCAAATATTGATTCAGGTGTTCTATATACCTGTTTCCACAAAATACTGATTGAGGGGTGCGATATAACTGCTTCTACAAAATACTGATAAGGGGTTCTATATACCTGCTACCACAAAATGCTGATTGAGGGGTGAGAGGGGTGAGATATACCTGCTTCCACAAAATACTAATTAAGGAGTTTGATATACCTGCTTTCAGAAAATACTGATTAAGGGATGCATTATACCTGCTTCGACAAAATATTGATTATGGGGTTCTATATAACTGTTTCCACAAGATTCTGATTGAGGGGTGCGATATACCTGCATCTACACAAAACTGATTAAGGGGTTCTATATACCTGTTTCAGCAAAATACTTATTGAGGGGTGCGATATACCTGCTTTCACCAAATATTGATTCAGGGGTTCTATATACCTGTATTCACAAAATTCAGAATCAGGCGTGCGATATACCTGCTTCTACAAAATACTGATTAAGGGGTTCAATATACCTGTCTCCACAAAATAATGATTAAGGGGTTTGATATATCTGCTTCCACAAAATACAGATTGAGGGGTACAATATATTTGCTTCCACAAAATGCTGATTGAGGGGTGCAATATACCTGCTTCCACAAATTACAGATAGAGGGGTGCGATATACCTGCTTCCACAAAATACTGATTAAGGGGTTTGATATAACTGCTTCCACAAAATACAGATTGAGGGTTGCGATATATTTGCTTCCCCCAAAAAATTATTAAGGGATTTTATATACCTGCTGCCACAAAATACTGATTGAGGGGTGCGATATACCTGCTTCTACAAAATACTGATTAACGGGTTCTAAATACCTGCTTCCACAAAATGCTGATTGAGGGGTGCAATATACCTGCTTCCACAAATTACAGATAGAGAGGTGCGATATACTTGCTCCCACAAAATACTGATTAAGGGGTTTGATATACCTGCTCCCACAAAATACTGATTAAGGATTTGATATACGAGCTTCCACAAAATACTGATTTGACAAAATAATGATTACAGGGTTTGATATATCTGCTTCCACAAAATACAGATTGAGGGGTACAAAATATTTGCTTCCATAAAATGTTGATTGAGGGGTGCAATATACCTGCTTCCACAAACTATTGATTAAGGGGTTTGATATGCCTGCTTCAACAAAATACAGATTGCAGGGTGCGATATACCTGCTTCCACAAAATACAGATTGAGGGGTGGGATACACCTGCTTCTGGAAAATACTAATTTAGAGGTTCTAAATACCTGCTTTCCCAAAATTTCTGATTGAGGGGTTTGATATACCTGCTTTCACAAAATACTGATTGAGGGGTGTGATATACCTGCTTCGACAAAATACGGATTAGGGAGTTTGATATGCCTGCTACCACAAAATACAGATTGAGGGGTGTGATATACATGCTTCCACAAAATAATGATTACAGGGTTTGATATATCTGCTTCCACAAAATACAGATTGAGGGGTACAATATATTTGCTTCCATAAAATGCTGATTGAGGGGTGCAATAAACCTGCTTCCACAAAATACAGATTAAGGGGTGCGATATACCTGCTTCCACAAAATACAGATTGAGGGGTGCAATATATTTGCTTCCACAAAATATTGATTGAGGGGTGGGATATACCTGCTTTCACCAAATATTGATTGAGGCCTGCGATACACCGGCTTCCACAAAATTGTGATTGAGGGGTGCGATATACCTGCTTCCACCAAATAATGATTCAGGCCTGCGATACACCAGCTTCCACAAAATACTGATTGAGGGGTGCGATATACCTGCTTCCACCAAATATTAATTTAAGGGTTCTATATACCTGTTTCCACAAAATACTGATTGATTGAGGGGTGCGATATACCTGCTTCCACCAAATATTGATTTAGGGGTTCTATATATCTGCTTCCACAAAATACTGATTGAGGGGTGTGATATACCTGCTTCCACAAAATATTGATTAAGGGGTTTGATATTTTATTCACAGATTGAACATAGTCCTGTTCAGGGGATTCTATAGTAGAATGTGGTTGTATAACGAAGAATTCACAGAAATACCACCATTCTAAAACATAACCTTTAATGCTAATATATTAAAAGTCAATACACCCTTATAAATATAAATAATTGATAAATAAGAAAAGAAAATCAAAATCTAAGGTCAGATAGCTATACCCTTCTGAGGCTTTTGCATAAGGGTTAGGATGTGTTAGTGGGGCTTATTGGGGGTGGTGTCCCTATTTCTGGCCCTGGTACATTGACCCTGCCTAGATACGGAATAGCCGCCCCGATAGGGGCGATCCCGTTTCTCGTACCTCCTAGTGTCCCTGGATGGACCCTGACAAGGGAAGGATAACCTGTAAAGTAGGTTGCCCTGACGAAAGACCTAGGCTATTTAAAGTACAAAAAAATAATAAACAAATCAATATAGGTACCCAGAAGTAGTGACGAAGAATATCCTAATTGATGAAGAAGTAGTATCAAGTTTAATTGAAAAATTAGTTAATAAAGATGTCCAATACATACCTACGCGTTTCACCTGGTTGGTGTCAGGCTCATCAGGGGACATAATTGACCATGGAATATCCATCACCATAAGTAATCACCTGAGCACTTCAAATAATATTCTATACAATTTAATTCATTTATTTTTCTGTTTTTCTCTCTTTTTGTAATAATAAGAAAACCACTGGCATAGATGAAAGAAATTTAACTACCAGCTAATTGACTGGCTAGTCAATTTAGAGAAATTATTATCCAGCCGGTTTATAGAGTAGGAGACATTGGTCATACTGATAAAGTTTAAGCTCTGATATTAGAGCTGACCTAAAATAACCCCAATGTCTCGTGCTCCAAACTGGGGCCACACTTCGGTATAACAATTTATATATACACATGTAAATCCCGCAATTAGATTAAATAAGACAATGTCTGTTCATTATCAACGGTCCATGAATGACTGTGCCTAGAGTGCCTCAGGAGTGGTACAATATAGATACAATAATAATCAACTGGCGCTACACCATATAGGATCGCAGCAGTGTAATAGCAGTCCCGTACTTGCTATGGAAGATACTGTGCAGGCTAGCTGTACGGATCCCAAATGCGTATATAAAAAATATAGATGTAACACTGCGCGTTACCGATAGATATGTTGGATGTATTAGAATATATTTAAATATATTTAAAATGAGCAGCTGACAATCTGCAGAACCATTTACCGCTCAAACATATATATAATACCACAGACGCGCTACAAGGTGTCCAAGTCCTACCTTAACGCACGTGTATGTGTAGAGATGCGACGTTCTGCAGCGATCCTCCTCTTGTATTTCTCTGTATAGGGCAGAAGAAGAAGCGGATCCAAGGGGAGGGGATGGCCAGCATAGGCTAGTATTGTATTTATATTTATATTGCGATAAGTATTGGGAATATAGCCCCGGCCGGTGACGTCACTCGCTCAGACGTGAGCACTAACCCACAGGTAACGGGAATATTTTTGCCACCGGCCGGGGCTATATTCCCAATACTTATCGCAATATAAATATAAATACAATACTAGCCTATGCTGGCCATCCCCTCCCCTTGGATCCGCTTCTTCTTCTGCGCTATACAGAGAAATACAAGAGGAGGATCGCTGCAGAACGTCGCATCTCTACACATACACGTGCGTTAAGGTAGGACTTGGACACCTTGTAGCGCGTCTGTGGTATTATATATATGTTTGAGCGGTAAATGGTTCTGCAGATTGTCAGCTGCTCATTTTAAATATATTCTAATACATCCAACATATCTATCGGTAGCGCGCAGTGTTACATCTATATTTTTTATATACACAATATAGATACAGCTGATTCCTGTGGCATAACAAATAATAATTATTGGCCAGTTCTGCAATGGATACCGATCCACATAGATGATACACAATAGGTTGTCAATATATAGTGCGGAATAATATCAGGCAGATGATGCTGATATAGTAAACGGTACTTGCGTTCCCTTTAAGGTTACACTGATGGGCCATTAGTGATGTCCAAAGGTTGGGAGGCCAGTGCCGGTTGGGGCATCATGATGACACTTTTTAAGGGGTTTGATATACCTGTTTCCACAAAATACTGATTGAAGGGTGCAATATAGCTGCTTTTACAAAATACTGATTAAGGGGTTCTATATATCTGCATCCTCAAAATACTGATTAAGTAGTGTGATATACCTGCTTCCACAAAATATTGATTCAGGCTTGCGATACACCAGCTTCCACAAAATACTGATCGAGGGGTGTGATATACCTGCTTCCACAAAATACTGATTAAGGGGTGCGATATTCCTGCTTCCACATAATACTGATTGAGGGGTGCGATATACCTGCTTCCACCAAATATTGATTCAGGTGTTCTATATACCTGTTTACACAAAATAGTGATTGAGGGGTGGAATATAGCTGCTTCTACAAAATACTGAATAAGGGGTACTATATACCAGATTCCACAAAATACTGATTGAGGGGTGCAATATACCTTCTTCCACCAAATAATGATTGAGGCCTGTGATACACCGGCTTCCACAAAATACTGATTGAAGGGTACGATATAACTGCTTCTACCAAATATTGATTGAGTGCTGCGATACACTGGCTTCCACAAAATACTGATTGAGGGGTGCGATATACCTGCTTCCACCAAATATTGATTTAGGGGTTCTATATACACCTGTTTCCACAAAATGCTGATTGAGGGGTGCGATATACCTTCTTCTACAAAATTCTGAATTAGGGGTTCTATATACCTGCCTCCTCAAAATACTGATTGAGGGGTGCGATATACCTGCTTCCACAGACTACTGATTGAGGGGTGCGATATATCTGCTTCCACCAAATATTGATTGAGGCCTGAGATACGACTTCCACAGAATTCCTTTTGAGGGATGTGATATGCCTGCTTCCACCAAATATTGATTCAGGGGTTATATTTACCTGTATCCACAAAATACTGATTGAGGGGTGCGATATACCTGCTTACACAAAATACTGATTAAGGGGCTTAATATACCTGCTTCCACAAAGTACTGATTGAGGGGTGCAATATACCTGGTTCCACCAAATATTGATTCAGGTGTTCTATATACCTGTTTGCACAAAATATTGATGATGGGGGGGGGGATATACCTGCTTCTACAAATTACTGATTAAGGGGTGCGATATACCGGCTTCCAACCAATACTTATTGAGGCCTGCGATATACCTGCTTCCACAAATACTGCTCTTCTCTAGGGACTTTGGCACAGGGTCATTTTAAAAATGACAGGCAGAGGAAGAGGCAGGTCATTCCACAGGGGTGGTAGGGGTTGGTAGGCCTGAGCCTAAATGGTAAGTTTTGAGAAGGTGTGTGCAATTATGTTACAGATACACCAGAGTTGGTTAAGTGGCTCACTTCTGCACCCTCCTCATCATCTGTATCTGCACCCTCCTTACTCTCTGCTGTGTGTACCCCCAAAGACACCACCACACCATAGCCCCTCCACTCGAGTCAGTGGAATTTTTTTACCATCCATTCCTATAGCTTACCGATGAGCAGCCATTTTTGGCCTCTGATGAGCAAGAGGAGGTAGCAATGGCCGCCAACCAAAGAGGGTGGTTCCCGCTGTTGCTGCCTCCTCCGAGATCTCTAATTTCAGTGTTGGTGAAGGTGACGATGATGACGTGTCAATGGACTTCACATGGTTGCCCACAAGAGAGGAAGAGGAGGGGAGTTCAGAGGGAGACACGAAGCAGCAGACAGGGAGGAGAAGCAGGCAGAACACACAGTGCACAGGAGGCAAAAAGCAGACTAAAAATGTATCTGGAGTGAGCCATCCACCATGCACGGTCATATCTTGCGCCCCCAGGACGCTGGAACATGGCTTCGCAGTGTGGGCTTTTTTTAACGTGTCAGCTGCTGACAATAGTGTTGCTATCTGCAGCCTGTGCTGTCAACGCATAATTTAACACTCACCTAGGGACTATTAATGGACAAACATCAGCCGGGACGATTCGCGAACGCCATCAAATGTTTGTGAACCCCATTAACTTTAATGGCAGGCGAACCTGAAAAACCTGCAGGTGATATTTGCAGCCACCAAATACTTGCTAGAAGTGCACAAATCATCCCACAACATGGACAGTGACATACCAGAGGGGGATCAATGGCAACAATTCCCTTAATTTTTTTTTATTTTAATCAGGGGCCATTTTTATGCGTTTTAAAGTGAAACTCTCAAAATTGTGCCCTGCTTGAGCCTAGAAGAATTTTATTTTAGGCCACGGGAGTACAGTTCCCAAACATTAGGCATTCACTGGACAGAAAATATCAAGTGACTATGTGGCTGGAGGTATATTAGACAGTCATTGTATAACAATTTTACTTTAGGCCAGTGGACTACAGGCCCCATACTTATTTATTCACCGTACAAAAAAGATCAATTGACTATGTGGCTGGAGGTATATTAGACAGTCATTGGATACCAATTTTACTTCAGGCCAGTGGACTACAGGCCCCAAAAATTATTCATTCACCGTACAGAAAAGAACTATTGATTATGTGGCTGGAGGTATATTAGACGGTCATTGGATAACAATTTTACTGCAGGCGAGTGGAGTATAGCCCCAAACAATGGGCATTTACCGGTCAGAAAACATAAAGTGATTATGTGGCTGGAGGTATATTAGACGGTTATTGGATAACAAATTTTACTGCAGGCGAGTGGAGTCATACCCCGAAAAGTTGAAGTCCCAGAGTGGGACAGAAATAGAGGTTAAAAAGAAAAGTAAAAAAAAGTGCAAGTTAAAAAAGAAAAAAACACCCTTTCCCCCTGATTTTATAAAAAAAAAAAAAAAAAGAATAAAACAAACATATTAGGTATCGCCGCGTCCGTAACGACCGGCTCTATAAACATATCACATAATCCACCCTGTCTGATAGACACATAAAAAATTAAAACGGTGTCAAAAAAAGCAATTTTTGTCACCTCACATCACTAAAAGTGCAACACCAACTGATCAAAAATGCGTATGCCCCCAAAAATAGTACCAATCTAACCGTCACCTTATCCCACAAAAAAAAGCCACTACATAGGACAATCGCAGACTATGGAGACACTAAAACATGATTTTTTTGTTTCAAAAATGATTTTATTGTGTTGAATGTATACATATTAGGTATCGCCGCCTTCGTAACAACCTGCTCTATAAAAACACCACATGACCTAACCCCTAAGGTGAACACCGTAAAAATACAAAATAAAACGATGTAAAAAAAGCAATTTTTTTGTCACCTTACATCACAAAAAGTGTAATAGCAAGCAATGAAAAAGTCATATGCACCCCAAAATTGGACTAATAAAACCGTCATCTCAGCCCGCAAAAATTATATTCTACCTAAGAGAATCACCTCAAAAAATTAAAATAAACTATGGCTCTCAGACTATGGTGACACTAAAACATGATTTTTATTTTTTTAAATGTTATTAGTGTATAAAACTTAAATACATTTTAAAACGTATACATATTAGGTATCGCCATGTCGATAACATTCTCTATAAAAATATCACATGATTTAACCCCTCAGGTGAACACCATAAAAAAAATCTAATAAAAATTGTATCAAAAAGCCATTTTGTCACCTTAAATCACAAAAAGTGTAATGGCAAGCGATCAGTCATACGCTCCCCAAAGTAGCACCAATTAAACTGTCATCTCATACTGAAAAAAATTAGCCCCTACATAAGACTTGATAATTCTTTATTATGTAAAACTTAAACAAACAACAACAAAAAAGTTGTCATATTTGGTATTGTCGCGTCCGTAACAACCTGCTCTATAAAAAAAAATGGGGAATCAGGGCAATAAATATTGAGTTTAGTTTGGCTGTTATTCCTGGCTTTGTTAGCGGAAAAAAAATGATTAAAATTGAAGATCTGCCAAAAAAAGTTACATTTTGAAATTTCATATCCATTATTAATTAATTCTAGTGGAACACCTAAATGGTTAATAAAGTTTGTAAAATCAGTTTTGAATATCTTGAGGGGTGTAGTTTCTAAAATGGGGTCACTTTTTGGGAGTTTCTACTCTAGGGGTGCATCGGGGGGCTTTAATTGGGACATGGTGTCAAAAAAGCAGTCCATCAAAATCATCTTTCCAAACACTATATGGCGTTCCTTTCCCTCTGTGGCCATACAGCAGTTTACAACCACATATGGGGTGTTTCTGTAAACTGCAAAATCAGGGCAATAAATATTGAGTTTTGTTTGGCTGTTAACCTTTGCATTAATTCTTGTGGAATACCTAAAGGGTTAACAAAGTTTGAAAAATCTGTTTTTAATACCTTGAGGGATGTAGTTTCTAAAATGGGGTCATTTTTGGTTGGTTTCTATTATGTAAACCTCACAAAGTGACTTCAGACCTGAACTGGTCCTTAAAAAGTGGGTTTTGGAAATTTTCAGAAAAATTTGAAGATTTGCTTCTAAACTTATAAGCCTTCTAACATCCCCAAAAAATAAAATGGCATTCAGAAAATGATCCAAACATGAAGTAGACATATGGGAAATGTAAAGTAATAACTATTATATGAGGTATCAGTAAAGAGTCATTTAGACACCTGCAGGGGTGCTTTACTGAAGGATACCGTATGCTTTTTTGGCCTGCATGATGATGCGCATGTTCCATATATGTGACCTGCCTGTTAGTGATTTCCATAAATTATTTTTAAACCAAAACCAGGAATGGAGCCTCCATTGATAAGGTACAATGGAAAGAACTGCATTTGTTCTGTGTTTTGGACCCACACCTTGTTTTGGCTGAAAATCACTGACCAAGCATTGAAGTGTGAACTAGGCCTTAGGCTACATTCACACGAATGTATTTTGTTTACGTGTCTGTTCTGTATATTTTTTTTTCGATTGGATGAGGACCCATTAATTTCAATGGGTCCGCAAAAAATGCGGAAAGCACACTGTGCCCATCCAAATTTCCATTCCGTAGCCCCAGCAAATAAAGAGCATGTCCTATTCTTGTCTGTTTTGCGGACAAGGATAGGCATTGTTACAATGGATCTCCAAACTCACGGTCTTGTGAATGTAGCCTTAGGCCTCATGCACACGGCCGTGCTTTTTTTTGCGGTCCGCAAACCGCAGATCCGCAAAAAACAGAAGCCACCAGCGTTGCCTTCCGCAATTTGCGGAACGGAACGGGCGCCAGCAATATAAATGCCTATTCTTGTCTGCAAAGCGCGGACAAGAATAGAACATGTTATATTTTTTTTGCGGGGCCGCGGAACGGAGCCACGGATGCGGACAGCACACGGAGGGCTGTCCGCATATTTTGCGGCCCTGTTGAAGTGAATGGGTCCGTATCCGAGCCACTAAAACGGAGGCTCAGATGCGGACCCAAACAACGGTCATGTGCATGAGGCCTTATTCTGGCACAAAGTATGTTTCGCTACCAGAATGGACTAGCTATGCATGTTGCTGCACTGCACAGTGATACATTCTCCCTAAAGTTAAATTGCAGGACAGGATGGGGGCTCTAGGCAAAACTGGCACACAATGTTATGCCTAATGCAGAGCCTGAGGAGCTGGTGCAAATCACAGATATCTTTTGTATTCTTTGAGACCCAGTGTAACCCACTGCCCTCTTCGGTCCTTCACTAGGTACAAGATAGTTTGATTTACTGTACCTTCATGCATCTTTAAACATGCACCATAGCATACTTGCTAATATTTATTTATTTCTGGGTCGAGACAAGACACATTTGCCGGTATTGTCTTTGAACAATAAGCATAATCCCAACAAATTTTGGACTGTTGGCAACTTTGCCATTGTAATTTTTTAAAACAGGTCAAACACCCCAGTACATACAGTAGTGCACTACCTTTCAGCTGTACTACAGTCGTAAATGGGTGGACACCTTGAAAAAAAAACAAAGGTGGTTTTTAACTGCCTTTTCCATAGCTGTATACAAGGGGTCATAGCATGTCTTCCATACAGTACAGTAGACTGTGACTCTGCTTTCTGTACTTATTCACGTGTTCACATGATGTATCCTCAGGGGTGTGGAATAAAAAAAATAACTACTTGTCGAAGGACTAAAGTGGGGGCTCGATCTATTTGTCCCTCATGACAATCTACAGTGGGATGCGAAAGTTTGGGCAACCTTGTTATTAGTCATGATTTTCCTGTATAAATCGTTGGTTGTTACGATAAAAAATGTCAGTTAAATATATCATCTAGGAGATACACACAGTGATATTTGAGAAGTGAAATGAAGTTTATTGGATTTACAGAAAGTGTGCTATAATTGTTTAAACAAAATTAGGCAGGTGCATAAATTTGGGCACCACAAAAAAGAAATGAAATCAATATTTAGTAGATCCTCCTTTTGCAGAAATTACAGCCTCTAAACGCTTCCTGTAGGTTCCAATGAGAGTCTGGATTCTGGTTGAAGGTATTTTGGACCATTCCTCTTTACAAAACATCTTTAGTTCATTCAGGTTTGATGGCTTCCGAGCATGGACAGCTCTCTTTAAGTCACACCACAGATTTTCAATTATATTCAGGTCTGGGGACTAAGATGGCCATTCCAGAATGTTGTACTTGTTCCTCTGTATAAATGCCTTAGTGGATTTTGAGCAGTGTTTAGGGTCGTTGTCTTGTTGAAAGATCCAGCCCCAACGCAGCTTCAGCTTTGTCACTGATTCCTGGACATTGATCTTCAGAATCTGCTGATAGTGAGTGGAATCCCTGCGTCCCTCAACTTTGACAAAGTTCCTAGTCCCTGCAATGGCCACACAGCCCCACAGCATGATGGAACCACCACCATATTTTACTGTAGGTAGCAGGTGTTTTTCTTGGAATGCTCTGTTCTTTTTCCTCCATGCATAATGCCCCTTGTTATGGCCAAATAACTCAATTTTAGCTTCATCAGCCCACAGCACCTTATTCCAAAATGAATCTGGCTTGTCCAAATGTGCTTTAGACAATCAAGTGGCAATTGTGCTGTGGGCAGAGAAAAGGCTTCCTCTGCATCACTCTCGCATACAGCATCTCCTTGTGTAAAGTGCGCCGAATGGTTGAATGATGCACAGTGACTCCATCTGCAGCAAGATGATGTTGTAGGTCTTTGTTGCTGGTCTGTGGGTTGACTCTGACCGTTCTCACCATTTGTCGCTTCTGTCTATCCGAGATTTTTCTTGGTCTGCCACTTCGAGCCTTAACTTGAACTGAGCCTGTGGTCTTCCATTTCCTCAATATGTTCCTAACTGTGGAAACAGACAGCGGAAATCTCGGAGACAGCTTTCTGTATCCTTCCCCTAAACCATGATGGTGAACAATCTTTGTCTTCACGTCATTTGAGAGTTGTTTTGAGACCCCCATGTTGCTACTCTTCAGAAGAGGAGGGAAACTTACAATTGACCCCCTTAAAAACTCTCTCATAATTGGATTCACCTGTGTATGTAGGTCAGGGGTCACTGAGCTTACCAAGCCAATTTGAGTTCCAATAATTCGTTCTAAAGGTTTTGGAATCAATCAAATGACAACAGTGCCCAAATTTATGCACCTGCCTAATTTTGTTTAAACAATTATAGCACACTTTCTGTAAATCCAATAAACTTAATTTCACTTCTCAAATATCACTGTGTGTCTCCTATATGATATATTTAACTGACATTTTTTATCGTAACAACCAACGATTTATACAGGAAAATCATGACGATTAACAAGGTTGCCCAAACTTTCGCATCCCACTGTACTTGTCCTGATAGAATTTTTTTTTTTTAATCAAAACCATATTTAAATAAGGTCTTTAATTATAGCAACTTAGAAGACAGGCCCAAAATGTACTGTAATTCAATCAAACAAACCAAAAAAATTATTGTGAGCTTAACCTGTATCGGTACGTCATGATGCCCTGGTACTTAAGGACACATGACGTACGGTACGTCATATGTATTTACGATCACGGCGGCGCTCACCATTCACCATCCTGTGATACTGAGAGGTGATGGTGATATCACCTCTCAGGATCGCTTCTGATTGGCTGCAGGGCGGGCTGGAGGTTTAGGTTACTGCAGCTCTGCTCTCCTCCTCCTTTCTGTGTCCAGGAGCGAGGAGAAAGGAGCCTGTGTCGGATCTGTGCCCAGCAACCCCCATCTCTGCAGTTACATTGCGTTTTTTTCCTGCCACAGTGTATTTTGTGCAGTGATTTTCTGCAATTGCAACAATACCACAGTATTTTACCACAATTTCACAAAACTTTGGAAAAACTGCAAAGTTGCAGTGATACACACATAATGTCTAAACCTCACCCTAATGCCTCACATGTCAGTGTTTTGTTCAGTGATTTTCATCAGTGATTTTTTTTTTTTTTATCAAATCTTTATTTTCATTTTATGGCAATAATAGTACAATGTAGTATAATAAGTACAACAATAATTGCTCCATATGAAGAACAGAACATATCTGGCCACATGATTCATCATTTCAGTTACACGCAAGTATACAATACATTAGGCAAACAAACAAAATGTATGAATAGGCTCCTGTGTTCAGACTTAAGTCTACCTTTTTTGTCTAACTTAGTACATGGAAAATGCTTCATTAGTAACAGTGTGTTCTCAGACCGTCCCTCATATGAAGCTCCCTCTGTATGAGGTTGGGTGTTGCTAGCCCTCACCATCCTATAGGACTTCTAAGAAACTAAGCTAGGTACCTCCCAGACCAACGCCCATATGGGAGTGCCCCCTTCTACTCTCCATCAGGGGCAGAGTTATACCATTCCTTCCATTTTCCCCAAGTTAAAAGGAATTTGTCATGGGACAACGATTCCCAGCTCGTTAATTCCTCCAATTGGTACAGTTCCTGTACCTTACACTTCCACTCCTGCATGTTAGGAGTTTCCCTAGCTAGCCAATACTTTGGGATCAGCAATTTAGCTGCTGAAATCAGATGTGCTGATAAAGAGTGTGCTGTTAATTTGTAATTGCAATCCGGTACATTAAGAATGGCTACTAATGGTGTGATGGGAGCTCCTATCTTGCAAATACTCTGCACCCTACTGGACACCTTATCCCAAAAGACCTTTATTAATGGGCAAAACCACCACATATGGAACATAGTACCTCTAGCCATGCCGCATCTCCAGCAATACGCAGAGACGGTGGGAGAGATTCTATGTAGCCTATCAGGAGTCTTGTACCATCTAGTTATGATCTTAAAGGAGTTCTCTTGTATTTTTATGCACCTTGAGAAACCGTGAGAATGGGCAAGTATTCTCTCTGATGTGTTGTCATCAATAGAAAGTCCCATCTCCTTGGCCCATTGTTCCACAAATAGCGGTTTGTTATCTGGACTAGATTCCAGGATTTTGTTATATAATCGGGAAATTGCGCCTTTACTGCGCACAGACTGACTCCAAATGGCATCATACCATGTGGGAGTATAATTACCCGGTGTGTTGTCAAGATAACCCTTGCATATTTTGGAAAATTGTGAGACATGTGACAAGGACCAAGGTACCCTATTAAAGGATTCTCTTAAAGATAACTCTGTGGGAATCTGACGGTGTGCTAATAGGTCACCTACTGCCACATCTCCCAAGGCCTCCCATAGTCCCATGTCATCCCTGAATCCAACCTTAACTAAGGGGAGATATAATATTGGTGGGATGTAAAGATGAGGATAATTTGATCCATGAGTCAACAACACCTACTAATGGGTATATTTTCTTTATATGGGATTTTTCCGCTATTATTCCATAACAGAGCTAGCCCTTTGGGTCCTAGCTGTTTCCTCGCTATCTGACACCCTAGCTTGTCATTTTTAGGATTTATTAATTCTGAGTGGAGTCTCATTTGTATCGCCCTATAATAGCCACTTACATCTGGCAAACCAAAACCACCCTTGTGTCTTGGTAGTACTAATCTTCGGTAAGCAATTCTGGGTTTGGCTCGATTCCATAGGAAACAGGAGAAAGTTATCCTAATCTGTCCTAAAAACTGACGGGACAACGCTATTGGCAAGGCCTGAATTAGGTATAATAGTTTGGGTAGAACATATGTTTTGATAACATTTTTCCTCCCCAACCATGTTAAGAAAGGTATCTTAAGATCTATTAGTTGTTTCTTAATATCTTCCAACAATTTTGGATAGTTCTGGGAGAAAAGTTGTTCTGGTTTCTTTGTTATCTGGACACCAAGGTAGGTAATATAATCTGTCTGCCATTGGAAGAGGTAATTAGTTTTGAGATGAGTTATGGTCGATTGCGGGGTATTAACACCCAGGGCTACACACTTGGCTAAATTTATTTTAAAGTTGGATAGTGACCCAAAGCCAGGGGTCGAGTGGAGGGGGAACGCGTGGGAACGGCGTTCCTGCACTTTTTTCATGGCAGGAACGCCGTTCCCTTTCAAGCCTCAAGCCAGGAGAACGCAGCTGAAATCAGGGGGTGAAGCGCACTGTGCAGGGCAGGCTAAGCGGCTTCACAGCTGTCTGTGCGGTGCAGCTGCTGTCTGTGACTCCTCTCATGGCGCCCCGCCCCCTACTGACATCATCTCCTTCACTTCTTCTGTCGGCCTAATACGCTGCGAGTATGTTCAGTCACTTCTACGCAGCTGACACATAGGAGATCATTTAGAATGTCTTTAAGAAAAGTTTGTCCCTGGGATTCGAACTCACGACCTCTACACATCAGAGGCAACGCATTTACCCTCACAGCCATGAATGCTGTCTAGGTAGTTGCTTAAAAAAAAAAATATAAGACTTCTACTTATACCTAGTGTACTGATACCTAGTGTACAACCATACACATGACAGCTCCCCACTGTGTATGGATGTAGCAGAGCTGGGTGTGTTGGGGCAGCTGTCATGTGTATGGTTGTACACTAGGTATCAGTACACTAGGTATAAGTAGAAGTCTTATTTTTTTTTTTTTAAGCAACTACCTAGACAGCTTTTATGGCTGTGGGGGTAAATGCCTTGCCTCTGATGTGTAGAGGTCATGAGTTCGAATCCCAGGACAAACTTTTCTAAAAGTGTTTTTTTTTTTTAAGACTCCTACTGATACCTAGTGTACTGATACCTAGTGTACAACCATACACATGACAGCTGCCCCAACACACCCAGCTCTGCTACATCCATACACAGTGGGCAAAGTTACCTACAGTAGAAGTCTTATATATATTTTTTTTAAGTTATTAGCTAGACAGCTTTCATAGCTGTGAGGGCATATGCCTTGCCTTTGATGTGTAGGGGTCATGAGTTCGAATCCCATGACAAACTTTTCTAAAAGTGTTTTTTTTTTTTTTTTTAAATACCGGACTGTTACTTTACTGCCACGGGGGAGGCGGGCTATTGGCGCCATGATACTGGCACATGAAGGGGGTAGGAGAGAGGAACTTGATACTGGCACATTAGGGGACAGGGGGAGAGGATGGCACTATGATATTGTGTTTTGATCACAATGTGTACATTTGGCTCAGTCCGCAGCTACACAAATTACAGCGTGCTAGATTTTCTGTGCTTTTTTTTTTTTTTTGGAGGGGAGGGGGGGGGGGGGTTGCAGTGGATCTTGGGTGAGTTCCCACACTTTTTTTCCCAGGACTTGACCCCTGCCCAAAGCGCTCCAATTGCCTAAGAAGCGCAGGGAAAGCCACCTTAGGATTGGAAAGCAATAAAAGCATATCGTCCGGAAATGCTGTTACAGTATGTGCTTGGGAACCAAGATTAAGTCCCTGAATGGCATCATCTTGTCTAATAGCTTGCAAAAATGTTTCTAGACACAAAATGAAAAGAGTGGGAGATAACGGGCAGCCCTGCCGAGTCCCATTTCTGATATTAAAGGGGGAGGTGAGGTTCCCATTAACTCGAATCTTCGCTGTAGGGGAGGAATACAGGGATAGCACAGCAGCTATAAATTGAGGAGGAAAACCAAACTTGCCAAGAGTGGCTGCCATGAATTGCCAGTCCACCCTATCAAACGCCTTTTCAGCGTCGGTGCTTAATAAGGTAATATTTTTACCATGGGATAAGGCGTATTGTTGAGCCAGAATAACTCGGAGTGTGCTATCCCTGCACTCCCTACCCCCCACAAAGCCAGACTGTTCCTGGGAGATCAAGCCCACAAGGAAGGATGAAGTTCTGTGGGCAAAGATCTTCGCCCAAAGCTTGACTTCAGCATTGAGCAAGGAAATTGGACGGTAGCTGGAAGGTAAATGTGGGTCTTTGCCCGGCTTCAGAAGGATCGTAATGTGGGCCTCTAAGGACTGCTTGGGAAGCGGGGTGCCGTTTAACAGGGATTTGAAAAGAGAAACCATTTGTGGGCCTAATATTGGGAGAAATTTCTTATAATAAGCTATGGTCAAACCATCGGGACCTGGGCTTTTCCCATTAGGGATTGACTTCAGTACCGTACGAATTTCTCCAAGGGATATCGGGGCGACTAAGCTCTCTTTCTCTACCTCCGACAGTGCCGGCAGCTTTAAGTCCTGCAAGTAAGAGGATATCTTATCTTGTCTAGTCCGTAGTTCTTCACTATTTTCGTCTTTCCGTAAGTTATACAGACTTAATGATAATACTCAGTGAATACCCTAGAGATCTCTGAGGTGTCAGTAGTTATCTGTCCCTCAGGAGTCATCATTTGCTTAATAAAGGTTTGCTCAATTCGTTTTTTAATCATAGCGGACATTACTTTGCTACCTCTATTTCCATGAATATAGTGCTTATGCTTCACTCTCAAGAACGCTTTCACTAACTGCTCATGATCCTTGAGTGCTAGGGATTGTTTGTGCGCTCTTTCAAGTAGGGAAATGCGGGTCAATAACTCCTGCGTCTGTTTTGTTCTTTCCCTTTTAACGTGTGAGCCCAGGGCTATAAATTCTCCCCGAATGACCGCCTTATGTGCCTCCCACGTAATTGCAGGCGTAGTTGCTGTATTCGCATTAACATCAAAGTACTCCTGCAACTTCTGTGAAATCGCATCTACCTGTGATTGGGTATCCAATAACGTATGGTTCAACCTCCATGACCACTCACTTCCGCTCATGCTAGGAAATTGTATGGCGCAGCGAACCATCGTGTGATCGGATACTGTTATGCAATCTATTGCAGCAGACTGTACTAAAGTAAGACAATTCTCCTGAATCATAAGGTAGTCTAACCTCTGGTAAGACCTGTGAGGATTGGAATAAAAAGTGTAATCTCTCCTATCCCCATGTATAGATCTCCAAACATCTACAACATGGACATCCTTCATACGTGTGTGCAGTGCCTTCAGTGCCCTGAACGAGATAGCCGTCCTCCCAGTTGAGGAATCTAGTAAAGGGTTAAGGGTTAAATTGAAGTCGCCTCCAATTAGCAGCCAGCCAGAGGCAAATGCAACTATCTTGTCCAGGGTTTCAAGCAGCCAGTGGACCGTTTTAACATTTGGTGCGTATAGATTGCATAGAGTGACTTTGGTATGACCTATCTCACAGTTCACCAATAAGTACCTGCCGTCTGGGTCCACCAGTTGTGAATGAAAAGTAAACGGGACATTCCTTTTCACTCCAATACTGACCCCTCTCGCTGCAGATGTAGTGGAGCAGGAATGATGCCAGTAATGAAAAGCTGAATTGCCTAGGTTTGGTATATGGTGAGCTGCGAAATGTGTCTCCTGCAGCATAATGATATCAATGGACTCCTTTTTAATAGACCTAAAAATGCGACTCCTCTTGACAGGACCATTACAGCCATGTACATTGTAGGTGGCGATATTAAGTATTAACGGCGCCATTCATGTGCCATGAAAAGATATAGCATCCTTGCAATTACTAGAGTGACCAGAAGGTGGAGCATAAACAAAAAACAATATAACTCATTGCAAACTATGCATAAAAGGGGTATTACTAGAATCCCCCATGGAACTTTCTTTGAGGGGGGGAGGAAAACGTTTTCCATCAGTATTTCCTGATCGGCCTAGATTCCGACTACAGCCCAATGAACATACAGTCCTGCTAATGGACTACCCATATCTAAATATTCTCAGTTGTTAGTCATTAGAACCTCCCAACTAAGCATGTATAGCGTGCTATAAAACATGAAAGACATGAAAAACAATAATGTGAGCCTCACTGTTCGAATGGACAGTGAATCATGTAAGCCCGGAAGGGGTCAACAACAAGCATAAAGATACCCTGTAGGTTGACGGATTACCCTGGATAATGCCGCCGACAACTAAGTTACTGTCAAAATCTCAGGCGTCTGTCCCTCTGCTAGCTGCTCTCCTGCTACGTCCGTATCGCGGTTGCTTCGGTTTCAGCCATGTTGAGGTCTGCGGCAAAGGAGGTAAATTTTCTTCTGGAGAAACTGGTAGCCAGGATGGAACTTCCACTGGTGTAAGGTCCAGCATTTCCCAGACAGGTGGCAAATCAGTGGGTGCTCGAACTGTGAACCTGCGATTCCCCGCTGTAATCAGGATGCCAAAAGGGAATAGCCACCTATATGGTATCTTAGAAGATCGGAGGAGATCCGTAAGCGGTTTCAGTATTCTTCTCTTCTGAAGCGTGGAAGCCGCAATATCTTGATATATTTGTACGTTTCTCCCCAGTAGGTGAATTTCTTTCTTCTCCCTTGCTTTCTGCAGCACTTCTTCAGTATCTCTATAGCTCAAAATGCCACAGATAATGTCCCTGGGATTTTCAGAGGGGCTAGGCTTGAGCCGTAGTGCTCTCTCTCCACAGTAACATCCTTAGCCCTCTCCGGACCAAGCAGAGAGGTAAATAGTAGGCCCATAACATTCATCAGATCTTCCTTCTCTTCCGCTTCTGGAAGCCCTCTGATTCGTATATTTCGCCGTTGGTTCCTATTTTCTTGATCCTCCATCTGTAAGAGTAGGCTATTCATGGCCCTGGTGTGAGCCCCTAATGAGTCTCTAACCGCTGTATTAAAGGTTAGCATGGCGTCCTGTACCGTCTCTAGGGATTTGACTCTGTCCCCAATATGCCGGACGTCTGCCTTGATAGTTGCTAGATCAGCCGCGATCGGGGCTAGCGCTCTGTGAAGTGCCTTCTCTAAAAAGTCGCGGGTAAGTGCTGTCGGTTCATCCCTGACTTGCGGTCCGCTCACCTCCTCTGAGTCAGCTTGCAGCGTGTCATGGCTCTGGTCTCCATGCGCTCCTTCCTCCCCATGCCGCTTCGGCGCCATCTTACTTGTACGCGCGGGTGTCTGGGGAGCTGGTTTCTGGAGATATTTCTCCATGTCCGAATGTTGTGAAGAGTCTCTCTTCTGGTCAGCCGAGACTCTAGGAGGTTCTTTAGGCTGGATTTTCATCCCTGCTCTCGGGTAGTGCTTTTAAATAGGCTGTAGTGGAACCTAGTAGCGGGAGCTCCGCTCTCAAGCAGCCACCATCAAGCTCGGTCAGGCCACGCCCCTTTCATCAGTGGTTTTGAGCCAAAACTAGGTGCAGGTATAGAGCAAGTGCAGATCTTTCCCTTAAACCCCTTTCAGACGAGCGAGTTCCACGCATTGGACTCCAGATGGGGTCGCATAGCATTTTATTGATTTATGATGCTATGTAACCCTTACATGTCTGGAATGTATTGGATAACACTTGACAGCATTATGTAAGTGTTATACAATGCTTTTGCTTCTACTGTAAAACTCTTAATTTTTTTCACATGAAAAGCCACTCAGAACAAAAGCACATAATCTGGAACTTGTGCAAGTGGCCTAATGCAGTAAAATCATCATAATTTTACTTTTTAACCCAACTGGCCATTAGTGAGAACAAAGTGAATGTCATACACAAAACACCCAAAAAGTTTCTATCATAAATATCTCGCATGGAGTTATTCGTATATCACCTAAAATTGATTAGAAAAGCTACCACGCAAAAAACTATTATAATCAATAATTTCTTTATTAGACATCCATCAAAGGTATATCATTAAAAACATACAGGAAAACAGTAGTCATAGAAAGACAATAGTGTTACAGACATGTAAATAAAAACAGAGAAAGCTCCAGATCCATAAACAGGGACTAGTATCCCCCCCACCCACAGTTATAGCAATTACAGTTGAGTGAGGCTCATATAAAGTGCACACAGAGCATATATAGCAAGACACAATAGCCAGTACGGCTATGTGAGCCTGTGTGTCACCCCACACAACAAGGACTGCAGGGGGAGAGAAAAAAAGTTAAAGTGCATATAATTCAGCAATACCCATTCCTTACTGACCCTGGTCTGGAGCAGCCACCCGACGATCGTTTCACTTCACGCTTCCTCTTGGGGAATGTCATACACACCCAAGAGTCTTGAAAAACACATTAAAGGGACTTTCTTAGATTCAAATTTTGATTATCTATCCTCAGGACCAATGAATGTGACATCACTGGTACTCCAGCCTCTTCAGTTAGTCAGTTGTTGGACCCCCTTTCATAAGATATTGATGATCTGACCAGAGATCAGTATCAAAATCTCAGAGAACAAGTAGAGCACTTAAGCCCATGATATTTTGCAATAAATCATGGCAATTAATGATCAGATTAAATATTTTTCATATCATTAGAAAATGTTTCTTTTAATCCATACATCCTATATACCATGATGACCATTACAGAAAGGGGGCCCCATTGCACCCAAATTCCTGACTTCTTGATTTCTAATTTCCATGACTTCTTGACATAGCAGGAAATGGCTGTGAATGCTGTTCAGCCAATCACTGGCTCTGGCATCCACTGCTATTTGCTGCTGGGTCAAAAAGTCAGCAGGAAGTAGAGTGCAACGGTAACCCCCGTACCGTTAGAGCGGCAGTGACAGAGGATGAACTTTTTTTTTTCTTACAGCAAAAGAATCCCACTACAATTTTTTTTTTAATAAACCAACAAATATTAGTAATACTAATCTTCTTTAAAAATTTTTATTTAATTAAACATGATTAAAAATAATTATAATTTCACGATTTTGGTAGGGATTCAAATATATAGCGCCATAGTACATATTCGTTACATAACAAATAATATACAGGTTCAGTAATTTCAGTGCTAAGTGCAACTGCCTCTTTATTAAATGACACATACAAGGCTGTTGGATATAACCTTCTAAATTAGCCTATAAATAGTTGTTTTCCTTCCTATAACCAACACATAACAAATAGTAATCTAATATGATATTGACAGACTATAGATGAACCTTACTATCTGTAACATACCTTAAGTTGAATATAAAATAGCGACTTCACCTCAACATGCGTTTCACGTCACTGCTTCTCCAGCCTATATGCTATTGATATCAAACATTTAATAAAGAGGCAGTTGCATAGTTGGTTACAGCAACTTCCACTATATGGACTCAGCACTGAAATTGCTGAACCTTTATATTGTATTAGATTTCTGTTTATGTAATGAATATGTTCTATGGCGCTATATATTTGAATCCCAACCAAAATCGGGAAATAACGATTATTTTTAATCATATTTAATAAAAGTGAATTTTTTAAAGGAACTTAGTATTACTCATATTTGTTGGTTTATTAATTTAATTGAGTATTTGTCAGGTGAAGCAGTGGTTACTTTGTGGGCTTAATATAGTAATTAAAGATGAGCGAATTTCTTAAAAATTCGATTCGGCTGCTTCGCCAAATAAAACAAATAAATTTGTATTGTGACTAATTAATTTGTCACAAAGCGCATTTTTTTTGTAAGTAGTGGGTCCAATGACAGTGAGCTGCAATAGCCCTGCCCCCATCATTGTACCCCTCAGATGCTGCGTTCATACATGATCGCGGAATCTGAGTTTAAAAACTGTAAAATGAACAATAAAAAAACAATTACATCAAACTTACCGCATCCATTTGCTCGCGATGGGCCGGCCTCCGCCATCTTGCTTGAAGATCTCGGCCGATATCCCATCCAGCACGAGATTATGTAATCAAGCCGGCTGGTGCGGTGACATATGACGTCATCACGCCGGCCAGCATGATGATGTAATCTCACGCCGCACGGGATTTCGGCCGAGATCTTCAAGCAAGATTGTTTTTTATACTATTTCAGGATATATCGATTCGCTGACACGAAGTACAAGGAAATTCGGCTTCTAGGCGAATCGAATTTATCCTGAAATTCGGATCCAATTCCAGTTCGTGGGATTCGATTCACTCATCTCTAATAGTGATCATTTATTTATTTTGCTGTGATATACCATTAAAAAACCTGATATACACTGTCCGTCCCCCAAAAAATTGCCACCAAAAATATTTAGTTGGACCACCTTTAGCTTTGATTACAGCACGCATTCGCTGTGGCATTGTTTTGATAAGCTTTTGCAATGTCACAAGATTTAATTCCATCCAGTGTTGCATTAATTTTTCACCAAGATCTTGCATTGATGATGGTAGAGCCTGACAGCGTTCTCCAGAACATCCCAAAGATTCTCAATGGACTCTGTGGTGGCCAATCCATGTGTGAAAATGATGTCTCATGCTTCCTGAACCACTCTTTCACAATTTGAGCCTGATGAATACTGGCATTGTCATCTTGGAATATCCCTGTGCCATCAGGGAAGGAAAAATCCATTGACGGAATAACCTGGTCATTCAGTATGTTCAGGTAGTCAGCTGACCTTATTCTTGGAGCACATACTGTTGCTGAACCTACACCTGACCAACTGCAGCAACCCCAGATCAAAGCACTGCCCCCACAGGCTTGTACAGTAGGCACTAGGCATGATGGGTGCATCACATTATCTCTTCTTACCCTGATGCGCCCATCACTCTGGAACAGGGTAAATCTGGACTCATCAGACCACATGACCTTCTTGCATTGCTCCAGAGTCCAATCTTTATGCTCCCTAGCAAATTTAAGCCTTTTTTTTCTGGTTTGCCTCACTGATTAGTGGTTTTCTAACGGCTACACAACTGTTGATTCCCAATCCTTTGAGTTCCCTTTTGCATTGTGCGTGTGGAAATGCTCTTACTTTCACTATTAAACATAGCCCTGAGTTCTACTGTTGTTTTTCTTCACATCTACACCCGGCGCAGGTGCATTGAGGATGGAGCGGCCGCCTCTCAGTGCGCCTGCTCCGATTAAAGAAAGGTACGGCCGCAGCGCAGGCGCCAGATTTTGAATGCAAACAGGCAGGGCCAGCAGAGAACGATTCCGTTCCCTGGCCCTGTCAATCAACATGCGGAGGGGGCGTCTTTAGGATCGGAGGATGCGGCTGCTACCACCAAGTAGCCGCCCTACTTGCTGGTAGCAAGGTAATTTGCATATTTTAAAAGCATGTTTTAAACAAAATCTACTGGACCAAAATGATTAATTAGATTATGTAGGCATAAATCGCAATGTAGGGATTATATGTAAGCAAAAAAAAAGGTTTAGTGGGGTGACAGAAGCCCTTTAAACATATATTTTTTTTGTAATTTTATGTCATTTTTTTAATTTTAAATTTCCATGCCATATGTATTAAAAATGTATATAATACTGCAATCACACTGGCCACTAGGCCTAAAATAGGTTATGATTTCCTGTCTTATTAGTGCGGTTACATGGGCCATAATGGACAGGAAGAGACCCTATTGACTTCTGTGCAGAGGTCAGGAGTGAGCTCATTGAAATTGATTCTGTGTTATCCATATAAAGACATTACGTGTCATTGTAATTCTGCCTGTGGTGATAATGATAATAGCTACTGAAAAGCTACATGTACAGATAAAAAAAATTGCAGGATTACATACATTTTTTAAATCTATATAGTGACATGGAAAAAAAACACTAAAAATTCTAAAGGTTTAAAGATTTACAGTAGTTTCCATTTAAAGAGTCTTCTTAGCAAAGCTATAACTGAACGTTGCTGAGGAGAGTCTGTCTTCAGTGTTCTATCAAAGCAAATTTGTCAGTAGTTTTCTGCTGCTCTCACTTTTATAACCTAACCGCTCCAGCGCATTCCAATGAGGCCCCATATTGAAGTGACCCAGCAATTTGCTAAGGGGATCTGTTGCTAGTTCATGTTGCCCTTAGTTAGGACACCATAAAACTGGTGACAGATTCCCTTTAAGCACTGAAGACACCTATGTTTAATAAATCAGATAGGCAAGGTGATAAGCAGTAGTCAGGAAATGGGGTTGTGACAAGAGGAAGGCTGGAAGCCTCCGCATGTTACACACAGGTGTCTTCAGCACTCAGTAGACCGCTGAAGACTGAAGGCAGATTTTTCTAAGCAACACTGTTAGAGATTTCCTAAGAAGATTTTTTACACCCTGTTTTCTAGAACAAAGAAACATCTTTCGCTAATGAAGTATATTACAAAATATTTTAAGATCACTGTCCCTACACTATATAAAAAATAAACAGAAAAAAATCATGATTACACATTCCCTTTAAGAGGTTGTACATTAGTAGAAATTGTATTAATTCTATGAAAGCGTCCCATTTCTAGAAATGAATTAACTAAAAGATTGGAACTTCTTTTGAAGGTCCTTTGTCCCAGGAGAAAACAATGAATCCTCGTTTGACCTTCAAATGCGATGTATTTACCAAGTGGCTAGCCTTTGTTTGACCTTGTCAGATGCTTCTTTACTCAGTGACTTTTAGGATACATGAAACAAGCAAATACACACGATTATATTTATTATAGAAATATTCTATTACTTAGACCTTGACATTTACTATGTTCGCTCACAGTGTGAGGGAGCTGAAAGGAAGGTGGTTGAAATATCCTCATGGCTACAGAAGAGATGTTCTCAGCTTATATGTTAACGTCTTCCTTTCTATTTAGTATGGTATTCCCGCTATGTGAGGAGTACATCTCTCCCAGACCTAGGGAGGAACTCTGACATTCTTGAGATTAGAGAAAGATTTTAGAATTCCTCATACTGCTCTACATCACAGTTTTTGGTATAATTCTTTTTTTGGAAAAAAAAAGTATTTAAAAATGTTAATGTATTTACTTCTTTTACTATCAAGCCAACTGTAGTATTCCAACTTTGAGATTTTACTGGTTAAAGTCTTTTTATTGGTAGGGTTATTTATTTTGCTTTTGATATTAACCTAGTGTTTGGATGTTATTAAATATTGCATCCTGTTTTCAGGTTTATTAGATATATTGTACAGGGCATTATTATAATTTTACATTTACAGAGTGACATACATATGTTCATTGGCTGCTAGGTAATGTTCCCCAATATATTATAGATAACTTTCTGAAGTAAAAAAAACAGGTATCTTCACTAACTATTATGATAAATATGGATATCCTTAGGAACTAGAATAATAGAAAACATGTATACCAGAATTTTTGTAGTAATTTGAAGTAAAGCAGTAAACAAAAAATGGGAAACTGTCAGTTGTTTTGACCAGGCAAAACTGCTGACAGTGCGAGGTATGGGCCATGGCAAGATTGGAAAACATGCCTATTGGAGCTTCTATTATTGACAGGACTGAGAGACTGAGCTTTTATTCTGCTGGGAGCTTCACCCACAAATGCCCAAAGGTGACCCCCTCACTTCACAGCTATTCTCCTTTGCTCCAAATGACAGCAATAGGACCCATCCAAGAGATGTCACTCGGGACAGAGGGTAGCTAATCAGGTTAAAATTGCTGACAAACTTCCTATAAGCACTGGGCTTTTTTTGTCCTTAGGAACTTCAAGATATTTTTTGTTTCCTCCTTATATTCTGTTGACCATAACTTTTAAAGGGGTTGTCCAGGATTTTGATATTGATGGCTTAATCCTCAGGCTGCATCTGTTATGAGGAGAGATGAGCATCTCAACTCAGATGGTGGCCAACCTGCTTCTGAGGGGATGGCAGTTCACGGTGCGGTACGGAAGCCTATGAGGCAGTAGAATAGTGCAAGAGGTTGAAATAACATCAAGACCATATGCGCAGAGATGTGGGAACTTAGGCCACAGGCCTGCATGGCGGACTACAATGTACAGCTGGACATAGGTGAGTTTTTTTTAAATATATGTTGCTGCTATTGGGATTGCAAAAGTGGTAGGATGACCATTATATAGTTTACCACTTAAGGGAGGCATTATACTACAGGGGTACTATGTGGTGGGGAGATCATTATATTAATTTCCACTATAGGGGGCATTATATTACAGGGGGACTACAGATGGGGAGAGCATTATCTATATTACCATTACAGGGACACATTTGCAGTACCTAAGTGCAACTAGGGGTATCTGCAGATTGTTGGTAACGTTTGTTACGATTTTGCACTGTATGTCATATACTGCACTACAAATTCAGAGTTCCAATATGAGCTGGAAATGTTTCTCCCAGAAGGGCATCCCAGAGCTATATGGCCACATTTAGCGGCAAGTTAATATACAGTACAGACCAAAAGTTTGGACACACCTTCTCATTCAAAGAGTTTTCTTTATTTTCATGACTATGAAGGCATCAAAACTATGAATTAACACATGTGGAATTATATACATAACAAACAAGTGTGAAACAACTGAAAATATGTCATATTCTAGGTTCTTCAAAGTATCCACCTTTTGCTTTGATTACTGCTTTGCACACTCTTGGCATTCTCTTGATGAGCTTCAAGATAAGCCCCTGAAATGGTCTTCCAACAGTCTTGAAGGAGTTCCCAGAGATGCTTAGCACTTGTTGGCCCTTTGGCCTTCACTCTGCGGTCCAGTTCACCCCAAACCATCTCGATTGGGTTCAGGTCCGGTGACTGTAGAGGCCAGGTCATCTGGCGCAGCACCCCATCACTCTCCTTCATAGTCAAATAGCCCTTACTTTCAAAGTTTTCCCAATTTTTCGGCTGACTGACTGACATTCATTTCTTACAGTAATGATGGCCACTCGTTTTTCTTTACTTAGCTGCTTTTTTCTTGCCATAATACAAATTCTAACAGTCTATTCAGTAGGACTATCAGCTGTGTATCCACCTGACTTCTCCTCAACGCAACTGATGGTCCCAACCCCATTTATAAGGCAAGAAATCCCACTTATTAAACCTGACAGGGCACACCTGTGAAGTGAAAACCATTTCAGGGGACTACCTCTTGAAGCTCATCAAGAGAATGCCAAGAGTGAGCAAAGCAGAAATCAAAGCAAAAGGTGGCTACTTTGAAGAACCTAAAATATGACATATTTTCAGTTGTTTCACACTTGTTTGTTATGTATATAATTCCACATCTGTTAATTCATAGATTTGATGCCTTCATAGTCATGAAAATAAAGAAAACTCTTTGAATGAGAAGGTGTGTCCAAACTTTTGGTCTGTACTGTATATCTGGCACATAGTGTCGGTGCCAAGATACATCTGACCACAGACACGTGGTCTAGCAAACACAGACAGGGAAGGTTAATAACTTTTACTGCCCACTGGGTGAACCTTCTCACGGCTGTCAAGCATGTAACCCGTGGCACACGTGTGGATTTGGTGTTACTGCCACGGATTGCATGCAGGCCTGCCTCTTCTTCTCCTCCTCCTACTAAATCCTCCACCTCCTCCTCGGCTGACTCCTGCTTTTCCACTGCTACTGCCTCTTCTGCTGCACCCCCCAAACTCCCCAAAACCTATTTGACGTACCAGGTGAGACGTTGCCATGCTGTGCTGCGGCTGTTGTGCCTGGAAGCCAAGAGCCACAGGGCAAAATGACACTTGTGCCATGCATGGTACACGTCCTGAACTTAGTCGTGCAGCGATTCGTTGCCAAATACCCCAGGGTCATGGACGTCTTACGGCAGGCCAGGAAAATCTCTAGCCATTTTAGATCTTACACGGCCATGGCTTGCCTTGCTGATGTTCAGCGGCGACACCACCTGCCCATCTCTGATTTGTGACAGCCCGACGTGCTGGAACTTTATCTTGTATATGCTTGATAGGCTTCTCCAGCAGCAGCATGCCGTTAATGACTACCTGTACAAACTCTGCAGCAGGACAGGTTCTGGGAAGCTTGGTTTCTTTTCACCGCGCCAGTGGCTGCTCATGCGCGACGCATGCAGACTTCTGCGGCAATTTAATGAGATCACCAAACTGGTCAGTCGCAACCAAGGCACCATCAGTGAAATCGTACCTTATGCCTTTTTTTTGGAGCGTGCATTGCATCGTGTCATTGATCAAGCCGTCGAGGAGCAGCAAGATTAAAAAGTTGCAATGCTGAATGAATTTCCAGGGGCGGGCTACTCCATCTGAGACAAGTCAGCAGGAGTCTGAAGAGGACTCAGAGTTGGATGGTGGCTGAGGGGAGCAGGAGGGGCAAATAGAGCAGGCATTGTGGAGGACTTTAAACTTTTCAGAGATCCCTGGTGTTGTTCGTGGCTGGGGTGAGGAGACAGAGGACGACATTTTCCTGGGTAATGAGCAGGGGCCAGGGCGCTCTACCGCTTCAATTTTAGTGCAAATAGGGGCCTTCATGCTCCAGTGTTTTGAAGAGGGACCCCTGTACAAAAATTATAAAGGGCAAGGACCAGTACTGGGTGGCAACGTACTTAGACCCCCGGTACAAACACAAAATGGCGGACATGTTACCAGTATCACAGATGGCTGTCAGAATGCAGCATTTCCAGTCCTTGCTGTGAGGCAAACCAGAGCGTTTTGAAGATGTGTTGGTCACTTCAGATATGAGATCATTCTTGCGGCCAACCCATTGAGAGCCACCCTCCAGATCCAGCTTCAGGGAACGCCTAGACCGACAGGTGTCCGACTACATCGGGTTAACAGCCAATGTGGATGCTCTGAGAAGCGAGGGAACCCTGGACTACTGGGTGTGCAGGCTTGACCTGTGGCCAGAGCTGGCACAATTTACCATGGAACTCTTGGCTTGCCTCTTGTCCAGTGTCCTATCCGAAAGGACATCAGCGCAGCAGGGGGGATCGTGACCGATTAAGCGCACTCGCACACATTTCTAAAAATTAATGAGGCATGGATCTTGGAGGAATTCAACACCTGTGACGACCATGTGTAATTGAATTTCCTCATGCCAGCCCACACATATCAATCACCACCCAGAACAAAGAATGGTCCTTGTCTTATGTATATGCAGCGGCATAAAAGGCCTTTTCTGTTAGGTGAATGCCTAATTTTTTAGGGCCTCTAGTCCAGTGGCTTACAGTAACATTTTTATCCAGTGATCTCCTAATGTACCTCCAGACACATAGTCACTAATTCTTTTCTGTCAAGTGAATGCCTAATTATTGGGGCCTGTACTGGCCTACAGTAAAAAAATTTAGCTGGCGACGGCCTAATGTACCTCCAGACACATAGTCACTAGTTCTTTTCTGTCAGGTGAATGCCTAATTTTTGGGGCCTGTACTGGCCTACAGTAAAATTGTTATCCAATGGCCATCTAATATACCTCCAGCCACATAATCACTTGTTCTTTTCTGTTAAATGCATAATTTTAGGGGCTATACTCCACTGGTCTACAGTAAAATTGTTATTCAGTGAATGCCTAATGTACCTCCAGCCACGTAATCACTTGTTCTTTTCTGTCAGGTAAATGCATAATGTTTGGGGCCTGTACTCAACTGGCCTGCAATAAAATTGTTATCCACTGACTGCCTATTATACTACAGCCACATAATCACTTGTTCTGTTCTGTCTGGTGAATGCTTAATGTTTGGGGCCTATATTCCACTGGCCTGCAGTAAAATTGTTAGCCACTTACCATCTAATACACCTCTAGCCACATAATCACTTGTTCTTTTCTGTCCAGTGAATGCATAATTTTTGGGGCCTGTACTCCACTGGCCTACAGTAAAATTGTTATCCACTGACCGCCTAATATGCCTCCAGCCACATAATCACTTGTTCTTTTCTGTCAGGTGAATGCCTAATTTTTGGGGCTCTTACTCCCGTGGCCTAAAATAAAATTTTTCTAGGCTCAAGCAGGGCACATTTTTCAGAGTTTCCCTTTAAGATTAATAAAAATGGCCCCTGACTAAAATTCATATTTTTTGTGGGAATTTTTGTGATTGATGCCCCTCTGGTATGTCACTGTCCATGTTGTGGGGCAATTTGTGCACTTCTAGTAAGTGTTTGGTGGCTGCAAATATGACCTGAAGGTTTTTCAGGTTCGCCTGTCATTAAAGTGAATGGGGCCCGCCGCGAACGCACGGTTCGCGAACCTTTGATCGCAAACTCGCGTTCGCAAAACGTCCCGGTCGATGTTCGTCCATCACTAATTGCTTTAGTGATAGACACAATGGACAGGAGCGGACCTCCTTGACTTTTATGGGAAAGTTTTCTAGGCATACTCTGTGATATGTGCAGAGTTCATTCTACAATGAAGGAATAGATATGTTAAGCTTTGACAATCACCTATTCTGAATGGTGGAGAATCAGGAGAACCCATGTATGCAAAGGGGTTGCACTGCATTAAAACAGACATGCTTCTGTACTAAAAAATGACTGCATGGCCTTAGGAACAATTCCAAAAATCATTGTCTGTGAATACTGTGCGCAATACACAAATGCAAGTTATAGCTGTATAATGCAAAAAAGAAGCAATATGTCAGCGCAAGATGAGTTACAAACTGGTATAGAAGGAGAGAGGACCCTGCCTGTGAGGACTTACAAGTTACGAGATTAACACATGCTATGATCTAGACAATGTCTCCTTCAGGGAAGACCTTGTATATTTCAACAAGAGAATGCTAAACCACATACTGCAACCATCACAACAGCATGTCTTAGCAGAAGAAGTGTCCAGGTGCTGAACTGGTCGGCCTGAAGTCCAGACCTTTCACCGATAGAAAACATTTTGCACATCTTGAAAAGAAAAATCCAGCAAAGACCCAGGACTGTTGAGCAGCTTTGTAATTTATCCTCATTTGTATTTTTTGTATGTTTCCAATTCAAATCAACTTTGCTGTGCGAAGAATGAATTGCCCTCAGTGTGTTAAATAAGACTGCTCTGTAACACTAACTGTTTGGCTAACAGAAGTGATTAAATGTTGATGTGGGCACGCTACAAACAGAATGAGATAGGTGTATCACCCCAATTAGTAAATTAGGGCCTAAGGGCTGTTTCACACGAGCGGATGCCGTGCGTGACATCCGCTTCCTGAATGACAGCCAAGACCCGAAGCAGACTGCAGAGGCACGGAGCATTAACATGACTGATAATCCTCCGTGCCTCTCTGTGATCTCTTTACTACGAAATCACAATGACAACTTTATCTCACTGTGATTTTGCAGTAAAGAGATCACAGAGAGGCACGGAGCATTATCAATCATGTAAATGCTCCGTGCCTCTGCAGTCCGCATCGGGTCTTGGCTGTCATTCACGGAGCGGATGTCACGCATGGCATCCGCTCGTGTGAAACAACCCTAAGAGAATTGCTTTTCTATTAATCAATGTGTCTATCTATAACAGATTAAGCATTAAAGGCGCAGCAAGTGAACTAGTTCAACACACCTATATATAACACACCTGTTAAGACTGAGTCTGATGCATAGTAAGTCTATGTATAACATAATAGATTAAGTATGAATGTCGCAGCAGATGAACTAGATAAATGCGCCTATATATTAGACCGCCTGTTGACGCTTAGTCTGATACACAGTAAGTCTATGTATAACATAACAGATTAAGTATGAATGGCACAGCAGATGAAATAGGTAAACGCGCTTATATATTAGACTGCCTGTTTACAGAGTCTGACACAAAGTAAGTCTATGTATCTAACAGAACAGGTTAAGAATGAATGGCGCAGCAGATGAACAAGATGCATAGGGCGATTACACTGAGCCAGCACTGTCCCTGCAGTCTCCCTATGCTCTCCCTACAGTGTCTGAAAACTCTCTCTGCGATCTCCCCACACTATCCTTGCACTGTTGCTATCCAATATTCTACAATTCAAATATTTCTAACCCACTGTCCCTAGCGTGTGCCACACATCTGCCTTTGCTCAGTTCACAGTGAAATGGCGGCGACCACGCAGGATGAGGCTTTTATAGGGCTGTGACATTACAGGGGGTGGCTATCTGCTAATTGGCTGGCTGCACAGCACTATGGTTATATCACGTTCCCAGGCTTCTTACTTTCATTTCTTACTTTTGCTTCTTACTTTCACTGTGTTGCGGTTTACCTGGCTGATAGATTCAATACTTCAAGGACTACAATAGTGCTCTATATTGGATGTACAAGTTTTTGCCGACACTCAGAATCCATTTTTAGATGTTCTGGTTTTTCTAAGCACAATTACAGCAACAAAGTTCTTTCAGTGTGTTGTAATGGAATAGTAAATCTTGTTCTGAATCAAAGTCTCATATGTCGAAATCAAAATTTATACATGGAGCAGGAAAGTTTGTTCTTTCAGCACTCGTCTAATGGATTTAAAACCAATAGATAGCAGACAGTGTCCAAAACATAGACTGTGGCCAGGAAATATTTTTTCATACAAAGACTTACCTCCCGAGACAAATCATTGCAGTTCATATATCATTTGCATATATGATATCCAGATGATAACATCCTGGACCTTGCATGGAAAGGAAACCTATTTAAGAAAAAAAGATTGATAGACTGTGTCTTTTCTGTAAAAACTCCAAAGTTAACAATGAAAGATATTTAAAGGAACCCCTGATATCCCTGGTCTGTACATCCGCAATAACATTACAAAATACATCTGCCCATCAAGTTCAACCACAAGAAAATGTTAGAATAAACAGTTTTTTTTTTTTGGTTTTTTTTTTTGGGGGGGGGGGCATTTATTAAGACCAGCATTTTCCATGCTGACCTTTTTTAAGTCCCTTTTGCACTGCTGGAACAAGAGCCAAAGTTATGTAGAAGCACAGTCATCTACATGGCGCTTCCTCCAGTAGGCCAGGCTACAAACTTAAATCTACACCAGCTCCCTTGCTGGTGTAGATTTAAGCCATTTTCAACCTAAAAAATGGCGTAGAAAATGATAAATGAGCCAGGCCTGCTAGCCTGCCTGTTTCCCATCCACGCCACACTCTGTTTTCTCACCACTTCAGAAAAGTGGCATGAGCTGGAAAGAGTCACAGATTTTGGCACAAAATGGCGTGTGACAAAATCGGTGACTTAAATACGTCACAATCTGTTAATAAATAACCCCCGCTATGAATAAAAGTAAATCACAGATTCTTTATTAGACACTGGATATAGCTATGAGGATATGTAGAAAAAGGTCATCATTTATGGAGAAGAGGCACCAAACTAAACGTTTGCCTTGGGTACAAAAACCTGGCTTCATCTCTGCTTATATATACCCTTAGTAGTCCATGACACCTTTGCACTGAGATTTTTTCATTGTTAATTTGCTTCCTAGATGCAAAATTAAGCACAGTCCTTAAGAGGCACTTCCAGCCTACGGTATCTCTGCAGTACAATGACCCTGAACATACTGCTAAAGCTATACTGGAGTAGTTTAAAAGGAAACAATGAAACGTCTTAGAATAGCCTAGTAGTCTAGATCTCCTAAGATAATAGAGACATTTCCCCAAAAGACAGGCATCCATTATTTCAGCAAAAAGTGGCTCTGGCTCCACAAAGTAGAAGTTCAGGGGGGACAAATACTTCAGCATCACGGGCAGATTGGCCATAGACCCTACAGGGAAATTTCTCAGTGGGCCGATGCCTAGGAGGGCCACCAAAGCCCTCCTTACGGCTGCAAGCCAGGTTCATAACAGACTGATTCTCTCTTCTGCACCTGACCAGCAGCCACAGATGCCCTCCTGAATTCAACAGTATTGACATCCTCGGGACAGTAATACAGTTGAATACTGTGGCAAAGGTGGCCCTGCATACTTCTGTTGTCCCTGCCCAATTATGTTGCTCATCTTCCGTCAATTTGGACCCACCTGCAACATAGGGCCACTTTTACCTTTTTTATGTTATGTTCTTAATCTCATATATAGTATATGCATAGACTGATATGCTAAACACTAGCCAACTTGATTTTATCTTTGAACATTACAGTTTATATAGAAAATCCAATACATATTATATCCTCTAAGGATTTTTCAGCCAAATATACCTTTGTAATAAACATTTGATTTATTGCTATTTGCTATTGAGCATTGTAATGCATACATTGTTATAGATCAGGATATTTTTTTCAGTGTATGAGACCTGAAGAAGACACATGCTACTCATGGCCACTCAAAGTACAGCAATTATGCTACATATTGTATTGTGTTATATTGTATACAGTCTAATAAATAGAAATTGTTCCATTAATTTCATATAGCTTAACATTTAGTATTACAAAAATAAATTCAACGTAATACATGGCAATATACTTACTTATCCCAAATACTAATCTCACATATTATGTAAATGTATATACCACAAGGTTTAGATTTTTAGCCTAGTAACTTTGGCGCAGCCAGCACAAGTGTAAATGTTAGACAGCTTTCTAGCCGTCTTACATTTAGACCATTTTCTACATCTAAAACCAGCACAGAAATTTATGAATGAGACGGGCCTTCCGGGCCGCCCCCTTACCCACCCATGCCACTCCCACGTTTATAGACCTGGCAAGAGTGAGGAAAAGTTGCAGATTGTGGCTGAATCTGCACCTAAAATACACCTAATGTAAGCGCATTTCAGGATAATGAATGACCCCCTTAAAAGTCATTTTACCCCAACAAACTGTTGATTAAGGCTGGTGTATGAAACTTCATTTATAGTAAACCTGCCCCGTTGTACATAAGCTTATCTACAATATTTTGTGGCATGTTTTGTGATCACCATAGTGTTGACAACAAAGAAATATCACAGTATTGATATCATATGCAACTTTTATATTCAGCACCAGCAGAGTTTATCAGATACGTTAACTTTTAAGTTTTGTTTGCTTATTGAAGTGTATTTTGTGCCCTGCAAGATTTGCCAGCTATTAGATTCAAAGTCCCCGTTTCACTGTCCTGTGTGGTCACTGGATGTGCACCATCCTTTTTTACCATTCTCATTCTGTATGTGTTATTGTCGAATGACCTTGTCCTTTGCCGTTTGTCTCTGTTTTCCAGCTCTCATTATCCAGTAATCTTTTTTTTTTTTTTAATTTTTTTTATAATTCCACTAAAGCTGCAAAAAGCAGCCGGTTACATTTTCTTGCTTACACCTTTCCCCTTGAAAATTAATTCATTTGACATCTACTTTATTTATCCAGGTCAAAAAATACAGATGTTGGAATAAGACAAATCCTGGTTAATAAATAACTGACCCTGTTACCTCTCTTATCAAATCCCCATTTTTTTATGCCGACTAGTTTCATTGTACAGTCAAATTTTTTAATTGGTACAGCAATCAAGAAAGGTTAGGGATGTTTATGTCAGGCTACTTCATGGGGTTATAATGCATGGACATGCTGGGTCCTCCACTAGACTCTGTCTATCTGCTCTCTGCTCCAACTAATTAATGGGGGTCATGGAGTAATCACTTCTCTCTATTAACTTTATGGGGGACATTTATCATTTTAGATTGTTTTTATGTCACTTTTAAGTCCAGTTTTGCATTGTGTGTAATTGGCACAACTGCATTGTGTTGTATAACCAGGTGGCTGCCTGACGTAGTATGTAACTTTTCAGTAATTTTTTATGACATTTCAAATGTCACAGATAATACAGATGTATTAGAGTTAACACACATGCTTTGAGACGTGTTATCTAAACTAAATGAGTTAAGCAAACACCTTCAATTGTTTTTCAATGGCTTTTGTCTCAAAATAACGCGATGAGTTAAGAAATTTGAGTTAAGAGTGTGTTAACCAGGCTACATCTGTAAATATGCCATAATCCAGGATTTATCTCACTTTTCTTACCTTTCTACCTTAAACACAGAAATATGAAAAAAATTGCAATTGGCATGTTGAGCAACATTTTTAAACCAAAAACCTGACGTATACATGTCCCCCTGAATTTCTACATTTAAAGTGTTGATTGCACGACACTAATCTGCAGCAATTTACAGTCAAGTTAATGGGTTTTAAAGCAGTGGCTACACTGCTGATGATCTGCTTGCAAGTCCTGGATTTATTTGAACTAGCAGCGCGGACCTACCTCCTACCCTCCCTGTCCCAGCGGAGCCAGCCACCAAGGTCGCTCTGCCCCTGTAAGCAGGCTGCGGCCTACTTGCTGGCAAGGGCTTTCCTCCTCTGCCCATAGGGCACATACAGACTGTCATGACATCTGTTAATGTGTTCCATTGTACGTTGCGGATTCTAGTGGTGTGTATGGTGCCATGTGTTGGTATGGCGTGTTTTTGTGAGTGCTGGTTGCCGTATACTGGGAGATATCTATCTAGGGCCATGTGTTGGTGTGGCAGTGCATATCTCAAATTTATTAACTCATCGTGTTATCTTGAAACAAAAGCCATTGATGAAAAGCAATTGAAGGTGCTTGCTTAACGCATTTAGTTCAGATAACACGTCTCATAAAGCATGTGTGTTAACTCTACTACATCCGTACTTTGTGGTGTGAACATGACCATTGGTTTGTCTCTCCTCTTTGTTCTGTTCAGCAAGGCAGGGGTTAATTGCCCTTGCTTGCTTTGTGATCTTTGTAGAGGTTAATTTAGAGGTTAATCCCTCTTTCTATTTGTGAGCACCTGTACCTGACCTTACTCTGCCTGAGTTCCCACCATGGTCTGTCTGTGTTCCTGCTTGTTCGATTTCCTTTTGGCCTGGTGTTCCTGCTCTTGTTCCAGTCTGCCTGTTGTGGTGCTCCAGAGACCTGTATTTTAGTCTTAGTTCTTGTTAAGACTGTGCCTGTGGTTTTGTGTGTTTCCTGACCCTGCCTGTGTTCCTGAATCCAAGGGTCAGCTGCCAAGTACACCGGGACTATTCCAGGAGGTAGAAGTCTGGTCGCTAACCTGCAGCAAAGTCCACATCTCTGTAGAGGGGTTAAAGGCGAGGTGCCAGAATAATGCTTTTAGGGTTTGACCCAACATCAAACCAGTTACTTGGCACAGTTGTTCCACATTACTACTGATCCATCTTGATCCCTAATCAGTTGATCCATAACACATGGCTCTTAATGGTTCAGCATGTGCTCTCTAATTTGCTCCAGCTAATGGCTAGCTAACTTGGTTTACTTAAGGCCACTTGCGTGAGCAGTATGTTTCCTAGATTGCCAGTATTTTGCAAAAGTGTGCTGTTTCTGTTTTCTTCCTGTGTACTGTTGTTTCCTGGATTGTGACCCTCCGTGGCCTGACCGGACCTATGTCTGACCTCCGTATTGATCCTTCACTTCCTGCCCTGATCTCAGATCATCTACCCTGCTGCACATATTATGCATGTCCTGACCTCAACATATCCCTTACTATAATTTTGACTACTCTGTGGCATGCAATGGTTTCTCTTAACCCCCCATGTGTTAGCTGTAAATTGTGCAGAAACTACTCGTGGAGGTAGCAGTTTGGTGGTTCCATTGCAGCAAAGTCCAGATCCCTCTACAGGGGCTAATGGGTGAAATAAAGGCATATTTGCCAGGATAACACCATTAGGAGTAGCCCAAATTAAAATCTAGTGTTTGGAGGGGCACATAATTTCTTCCTCAGGGCACTTACTTATATTGGGGCTCCTGCCTGGTGTTAAGTGGGGTGCCCTCATTATGGGCTGAATGGATCGTGGAGTCAATGACCAGACCTGTTAGGGTGCAATAAATAAAGTCTCTCTTTACTAAATAGATAATAGCAGTAGTAGTACATATAGCAGTAAAAGCATACCTTCTGACATGTATTACAGAGAACAATCTTCCCAATAGTTGTATATAGGCTGTATAGGCAGAGTCTCACTCTAAGTTCACTTTTCAGTCTTCCCAAATAACCACAGGTGTGCAGTTCAATCCTCATTAACTCATTATGCAATTCCCATGTTGCAGGATGCAGATTCTAGATGACCAGTCTGACTCAGAGTGTGGTGAGCGCCCTTTCCACAAGCAGTAAAATTGTATTACCATTAACGTGCTGTACATTACTGTCTTTGTCCTGCAAGGCCATTGAATGTGTTTCTCAACCTTCTATGAATGTCTGTTCTCTTTCCATCAGGGGTATTTTCTAGTTAAGTTGTTCACTTGCAATTTTCAGTCTCGGGGATATAGAGTCCCTGGACCAGGCTTCTCTTTGGGTCTACTATCAGTAACTCACAAAAGCAGGGGTTGCCTCTAGCTCTGTTGACTAGAAACTCACTAACCATGGGGTGGAGCCAGCCCATAACCCTGGGAAACTGGGCTAAGACTGCCAGTGTTTATTATTTTTTACCCATACATAACCATTTGGGACATTCATAGTGCACAAGTAAATATGTAATTCAACAATAAACCACAACTGTAATGGAGTGGAACAACTGTGACAACTAGGCAGTTTGATTTTGAGCTAAACCTAAGGGCGTTGTCCTGGCGGGTGCCTAATTTTCGCTCCCTTTAAACCCTGTACAGGGATCTGGACTTTCGTGCGACTTCTCCCCGCTTACGCCAGGTCTGAAAAAGTGGGCACGGCATGGGTGGGGAAGGGGACGGACCCGCAGGCCGTCTTATTCATCATTTTCTACACCTGGAGGAAATGTATTGGGTTGCTCTACCAAGAGTATAGATGGCTAGGTGCACTGCTAAAAGACTCACCCAATCTAGAATTATAAATAAACAAATGGTAGCTGGCACACCTACATATGGAGTACGTATTTAATGTCTAAAAACAAGGAATGTTTGCACTAGTGAATAAATAGTGTAAAGTGCAGCAGCACAATTGTCTTGTGAATAAATAAATAGGGTACAGGAGCAGGAATAAATGCTAGCAGCAAATTCACATCAAGGTGTCTCTATAGCAGCAACAAAGTCAGTAGGTGTCCCGGTTTCAAAAAAGAAGGGACTACGGGTCCCGAAACGCATTTGAGGAATTTGAGGAAGCTGGGGGTTCATCTTTTTGCTTGCAAGCTAGATAAAGAACTTTTGGACTTGACTCTTAACCCCATTAAATACAAAGTGCATGGATGTACAAATGTGAATGGCTATACAGAGGCACTTCATTTAATTCAGCGCACCACTCTTTGGTGGATGTCATCTTGATCACGTGTGAGAGGGAATCCCAGTGAGGTCATTGCTGACGTTGGGACTACGCTGAAGTATGCTCCATGAAACCGAATCTACGAGCGCTACCCCAAACGAGCTACTGGACTGCGGAAGGGGAAAGAAAACTTCTGGAGAGGTAAGCTCTGGGTAGATATCGAAGAACGTGCGGGGCGCCGCGCTGAGGTACACCAGCTTGAATCCTATTTACCCCCGTTTTGCAGGTCGTTTATTAACCACTTGTTGCTGAAGCTTTCTGGCGAACTTACTCTATATCTCCCAAGCGCTGATACTGGTAGCCATTCTATTAGGTATTATCATTCCGAATATACTTCAACCAATTGCCCTGAACTTGGATATATTTTTGCTATTTTGTCATCAACCTTGTACTGTTACAACTGTTCCAGGACATTGATTTGAACTAGAGCTCCATGTATCTTTTTTGAAACTGGAACACCTACTGACTTTGCTGCTGCTATAGAGACACCTTGACGTGCATTTGCTGCTAGCATTTATTCCTGCTCCTGTACCCTTGTTATTTATTCACAAGACAATTTCGTCACCTATATATGCTACTATTTTTTCCTGCACTATACTCTATTTATTCACTAGTGCAAACATTCCTTGTTTTCAGACATTAAATACGTACTCCATATGTAGGTGTGCCAGCTACCATTTGTTTATTTTCTACACCTGGTTTAGGCGTAGAAAGTGGTCTAAATCTAAGACAGCTAGGAAGCGGTCTAACATTTAGAAGCACCGCTGGATGCGCCGAGGTTATGGAGTGGCCTGCTCCTCTTCATAACTTCGGCGGATTCACTGCCAGCTATGGGGCTTTATTAAAAACAGTGTCTACAAAGCCGGTCTTAATAAATGACCCCCATAGTATAAATACAGTTCAAGATCTGGGCAAGCTAAGTACGTGCATATTCCAGAGAGCAATTCTAATTAGGGGCCAGCTGCAAGGAGCAGGATCAATAGTCAGACAAGAGATCACATCTTCACTGATAACTACAGACTAGAAAACCTCAAAGCTCAGGCCAGGACGTGAAACCATAGCTCAGCTAAATAGGAAGGCTGATCAACACCTTATTCAGCAGCTCAACAGATAGAAGGGAAAGTATTAACTCTCACAGTTCAGAAAAGAAGTTCACTGAGCACAAGTCTCAATACACATAGGGAGAGTGGCCACCTGCCTGGGACAGCAGGGGAGCGTCAAACAGGGATCGCCAGCCTGAAAATAATATTAACTCTGTAGCATAACATTAATGCTTTAGCATTAAATTAAAGGGGTTGTCTCACTTCATCAAGTGGCATTTAGAGTAGAGAAAGTGTAGAGAAAGTTAATACAAGGCACTTACTAATGTATTGTTATCATCATATTGCTTCCTTTGCTGGCTGGATTCATCACATTATACACTGCTCGTTTCCATGGTTACAGACCACCCTCAAATCAGTCAGTGGTGGTCTTGCTTGCACACTATAGGAAAAAAGCATCAGCTTCTCTGGTGGCCGGGACCATGGGAGCTCACGTAGACTAGTTCTTTTTCCTATATTGTGCAAGCACAACCACCAATGCTGGATTGCAGGGTGGTCTGTAAGCATGGAAACAGGCAGTGTATAATGTGATGGAAAAATGAATCCAGCCAGCAAAGTAAGCAATATGGATAATAACAGTATATTAGTAAGTTGCTCGTATTAACTTTCTCTACATGATAAATGCCACTTAGTGAAGTGAGACAACCCCTTTAATAATTTGCAGTGATCCACTGGGTCACTGCATTGTGCCCTACGGTTCATATGGCTGCTGAAAAGCATATCTCTGAATATTATTAACAACAGCTGATTCGCCCCTTAATCATGTACAGAAAATTGAATAAAAAAAATCCACAATCAAAAAACAGATTTAAAAAAAATATTAATTAGCAAATAAATATAGGTGATTCTTCTAGGATGCTCACAGCTTTCCAAAATGCAATTAACTAAGAATTCTACAACTTTCAGCAGCAACATAGCATTCAAATGTAAGAAATGTAAATATACAAATGTAGGATATTTATCAAAACTGGTGTAAAGCCTATGGCAGCTAATCAGATTCCACCTTTCATCCTCTGGAAAATGAAAGGTGAAATCTGATTGGTTGCTATGGGCATCTAAGCCAGTTTTCATTTACACCATAAATCTGATCCTTAGGGGGAGATTTATCAAAACTAGTGATGGATAAACATCGGCCGAGACGATTCGCGAACGCGCGTTTCGCAATCAAATGTTCGCGAACCGCGCGTTTGCATCGCGCCCATTGACTTTAATAGCAGGCGAACCTGAAAAACCTTCAGGTCATATTTGCAGTCACCAGATACAAACTATGAGTGCACAAATAGTCCCACAACATGGACAGTGATATACCAGAGGGGGATCATTGGCAAAAATTCCCACAAACAATATGTATTTTAATCAGGGGCCATTTTTATGTGTCTGAAAGGGAAACTCACAAAAATGTGCCCTGCTGGAGACTAGAAATGTTTTATTTCTATAAATGTTTGATGTATGAAAATGTGCAGCACTCCACGTTTTTGTATCCTGCAGAGTCCATAAAAAAAATGCATACCTTAACGTAATTTTTTTTTCTACCATTGAACTGTATAGTGAACAGACGCCACTGTACGGCATCAGTATGATGCATCTGTTAACGCATACAATTTTGGCATGCATTAAATGGATGGCAAAAATAGGATGTGAACCCAGCCCTAGTGTCAGAATAAGCACCAGTACACAGCGGAGCAGCGTGGCGAAGAGGGGAGGCCGCCATGTACTGACAGAGGGCTAACTGGTCCTGGTGATCAGGGATGAGTACTGTGCTTCCCAAGGATCATTTTCTACTGGGAAATACAGGGCACAGTATAATACACTAGAAACTATATAATATAAAGATATTAGCCCTACCCCCAAATAATAATACAATTAGGTGGTCATTTATTATATATAAATACATCTATGTTAGGTGTATTTCTGACACAGATTGTGGAGCAAAGGTCCTTAGCACTGCAATCTGCATATTTTTCCCACTCATGCCAGGACTTAATAAGGATGGCGTGGGCAGGGAAAAGGATAAAGTTATGGTCATCCAGTTATTGGATACCACCGCCATACATTGACTGGATAACACCTCTGTACAGTGAGCGGATAACACCGCCATACCGTGACTGGATAAAAGGGTATAAGAGGGCACAGTAAGGGGAATGACAAAGGGCACTGCACAGGGTGTGGTAAGAGGGCACAATGCAGGGTATAAGGGGGCACAGTACGGGGTGAGGGGCACAGTACAAGGTGGGGGGCTCAGTCACATGACCCTGTGACATTAGAAGGTCCTTATGGTGAATGCGGTTCATACGCCACCATAATGAGAGGCAGAGGAGTGAGACAAGGGTGTGATTATGTGGCTAGAGATAAAAAATTTCGTCCAATACAGGCCCTAAAAATTAGGCAATAGGCATTCACCTAACAGCAAAGAACTTTGGATTCTGTGACTGGAGGCACATTAGGCAGTCACAGGATAAATATGTAACTGTCGGACAGTACAGGCCCCAAAAATTAGGCAATAGGCCTTTACCCGACAGCAAAGAACTTTGGATTCTGTGGCTGGAGGTACATTAGGCGGCCACAGGATAAATATGTAACTGTCAGCCAGTACAGGCCCCAAAAATTAGGCAATAGGCATTAACCTGACAGCAAAGAACTTTGGATTCTGTGGCTTGAGGTACATTAGGTGGTCACAGGATAAATATGTAACTGTCGGCCAGTACAGGCCCAAAAAATTTGTGCCTTTTATGCCGCTGTATATACATAAGGTAAGGACCATTCTTTGTTCTGGATGGTGGCGGATATGTGTGGGCTGGCATGAGGAAATTCAATTACACGTGGTCATCACAGGTGTTGAATTCCTCCAAGATCCATGCCTAAAAATGTGAGGTAGTCCACACTGTTGTGAGCTAGGCGAGTGCGGTTACTGGTCACAATCCCCCCTGATGCGCTTAAAGGCCTTTCGGACAGGACACTGGGTGAGGGGCAAGCCAAGAGTTCCATGGCAAATTGTGCCAGCTCTGGCCACAGGTCAAGCCTGCACACCCAGTATTCAAGGGGTTCCTCGCTTCTCAGAGCATCCACATTAGCCGTTAACCCAATGTAGTCGGACACCTGTTGGTCTAGGCATTTCATGAGGCTTGATCCAGAGGGTGGCTATCGATGGGTTGGCTGCAAGAATGATCTCATATCCAAAGTGACCAACAAATCTTCAAACCACCCTCTTTTTGCAGGCACGGTAGGATTGGTACCCACACCTGTTTCGCAGTGGGTGGAAATTCTTCTGCCAGTGTCCGCAACAGCAGAATGCAGCATTTCTCGCAGCCATGCCTGAAAATGCTACATTCTGACAGCCCTTTGTGATGCTGGTAACATGTCTGCTATTTTGTGTTTGTACCTGGGGTCCAAGTACATTGCCACGCAGTACAGGTCCTTGAACTTTATGCTTTTTATACGGGGTCCCTATTCAAACACTGGAGCATGAAGGCCCCCATTTGCACTAAATTGGAAGAGGTAGAGCGCCCTGGCTCCTGCTCATCACCCAGGAGAATTTCGTTCTCGGTCTCCTCCCCCCAGCCACGAACAACACCAGGGATCTCCAAAAAGTTTAAAGCCTGCTCTTCTTGCCCCTCCTCCTCCTGCTCCCCCAGCCACCATTCTCCTCTGACTCCTCTTCAGACTCCTGCTGACTTGTCTCAGATGGAGTAGCCCCCCTGGGCTCCTGCTCCTCGACAGCTTAATCAATGATCGGCCTGTGACCGCAGAGCTGAAAGCAGTGCAGGACCGGTATGGCTCTTGGCTTCCAGGCACAACAGCCGCAGCACAGCATGGCAACGTCTCACCTGGCACGTCGAATAGGTTCTGGGTAGCTTGGGGATGCAGCGGAAGATGCGGTATCAGTGGAAAAGGAGGAGTCAGCCAAGGAGCAGACGGAGGATGGAGTAGGAGGAGGAGAAGAAGAGGCAGGCGTGCATGCATTCCATGGCGGTAACACCAAATCCACATGGGTGCCACGGGTTGCATGCTTGACAGCTGTCAAAAGGTTCAACCAGTGGGCAGTAAACAGTATGTCCCTTCCCTGCTCGTGTTTGCTAGACCACATGTCTGTGGTCAGATGTATCTTGGCACCGACACTGTGTGCCAAAGATATATTAACTTGCCGCTGAACGTGGTCATACAGTTCAGGGATGCCCTTCTGGGGACATTCCATTGCAGTGTGCCAATGGCCACAAATTTTCTAAAGGCCTCCGAGTCCACCAATTTATATGGCAGTAGTTGGCGGGCTAGCAGTTCCGACAAGTCAGCGGTCAGTCGTTGGGCAAGAGCATTATCCGGCGTCATCATTTTTTCATGCTCGAACGTTTGGGCCATAGAAGGTGGAGTGGGGGACAAATGGGAGGAGAGAGGAGAAGGAGAAGAGACAGGACGTGGAGCGCTGGGAGTGTGGCTTGGTGGGTTCTGATGGCATTGCTCCCACTGGGCTCGGTGATGGGAGGCCAGGTGCCTTCTTTAGGCGGTCATTCCTAGGTGAGTGTTGGACTTACCTTGACTTATGCGTTGACAGCACAGGCTGCAGATGGCAACACTATTGTCAGCAACTAACACGTTAAAAAAAGCCCACACTGCGCAGCCATGTGCCGGCGTCCTGGGAGCACAAGATGTGACTGTGCATGTTGGATACATTTGCAGTCGGCTTTTTGCCTCCTGTGCACTGCGAGTCCTGTCTGATTTTCCTCCTTCTCCTCCATAGCTGCTGCTCTGTCTCTCCCTCTGAACTCCCCTCCTCTTTCTCTCTTGTGGGCATCGTCATCATCGTCATCTTCACCACCGCTGACATTCGAGATCTTAAAGTAGGCAGCAACAGCGGGGGCCACCTTCCTTGAGCTGATCTGGGTACTGTCGTCAGACCGCTGGGTGGCAGCCGTTGCTTCCTCCTCTTCCTCATCCGATGCCAAGAATGGCTGCACATCAGTAAGGTCTGGAAATGGATGGGAAAATAATTCCTCTGGCTCGAGTGGAGGGGCTAAGGTGGTGGTGGTGTCTTTGGGGGTGCACACAGCAGAGAGTGAGGAAGGTGCAGATACAGAGGATGAGGGTGCAGAAGCGTAAGGCTGAGTGAGCCTCTCAACCAACTGTGGTGCTTTCTTTGACATAATCCCACGCACCTTCTCCAACTTCCCACTTAGGCTCCAGTCTGGTGCATCTGCCCAATCTCTACCACCCCTGCAGAACAGCCTGCCTCTTCTTCTGCCTGTCATTTAAAAAATGACCCTGTGCCAGGCCTCAATCAGTTGTTAGTTGAAGCTTGTATATCAAAACCCCGCAATCTGTATTTTGTGGACGCAGGTATATGGAAAACCTCTACCACTATTTTGTGGAAGCTGATATATGGAAGGCCTCAATCAATTGTTAGTTGAAGCAGGTATATCAAAACCCACAATCTGTATTTTGTGGACGCAGGTATATGGAAAACCTCTACCACTATTTTGTGGAAGCTAATATATGGAAGGACTCAATCAGTTGTTAGTTGAAGCAGGTATATCAAAACCCACAATCTGTATTTTGTGGACGCAGGTATATGAATAACCTCTACCACTATTTTGTGGAAGCTGATAAATGGCAGGACTCAATTAGTTGTTAGTTGAAGCTGGTATATCACCCTCAAGCAGTAATTTTGTGGATGCAGGTATATGGAAAACCTCTACCACTATTTTGTGGAAGCTGATAGATCGCAGCCCTCAATCAGTATTTTCTGGAAGCATACAAATGCACTATGTTAGAAAGTATATTATAAGTATATGACACCCCTCTGTGTATCACACCTATCAATAGCACAACGTTACCAGTCCTTAAAAGGACTTTTGTGGCCCTATTAGCTAGCGTTTGGTGTCTCTAAGTTCCTAACAGCCTGTCCCTGCTCCAAAATGCAACCTCTCTTTACACTGGCAAAACACATAATGTAAAATGGCTGACAGATCGGGTTCTGTTATAGGGTTGGGGGTGTGTCCATGTGCTGAAATGTCTCAGTTGGCTGCCCTGTCCCACCTGATGGATGTGTCATGGGTCAAAGTTCGGCGCAATGCAAAAGAATATGGCGGATGCGAATCTCACCATATGTTCAGCGAATCGCAAACATACAAAGTTCGCCGCGAAACGAACGCTGGGCGAACCCCATCTCTAATTAAAACTAGTTTTGATAAATCTCCTCTTAGTCTATAAAGCAGTCATTCATTTGTCTGTAGGATCTCATGCACACAACTGTATGATTGGTCGGCATCCGATCCGCATTTTTTATAATCCAATCATTTCAGTGGGGCTGCAAAAGATGAGACAGCACACCATGTGCTGTCCACATCCCCATGTCCGTTTCGCAGCCCGATAAAAAAGATAGAACATGTCCTATTCTTGTTCATTGCAGTTGAAGTAAAAAAGAAAATCATCATATCTGTGTTTTGTGGATCCATAATTTGCGGACCACAAAACACTTACATGCATGTGTACATGGTGATCAATTCTACAATCTCAAACTGTTGCATATTATTCCAAAGCAACACTGCCAAAATCCTCCCTTCCGATTCTTTCAAAATTAGGTATTTGCATAAACTGTACTAGCCTGTTTTAACATTTTCTGAGTTCTGGTAAGGCTCCCCTGGGACCTTCCTCATTGAATTGACAAAACCTGTTATAAGGTGTTTCCAAAATAGCGATAATTTTACATGTACTCGGCGCATGTATATCCTACATTCTACAACTTATATTTATTTTTAGTGCTAGATCCCTAAGTTATAATGGTCCTAACTTTGAAGTAATATTGGGTTGCACTCTGTGTCCTGGTTGGTGATGTGTAAAGAGGAACAACTTTGCCCAAAGCACTTGTAATAAAGTATCACTGCAGTGGAGACTGGAGTAATACTTTATTACATGGTCCTAACTATAACACAAAGACGGGCAGGAGAGGAAAAATTTTACTTCATGGAAGCTGTCACGTTACTATAACTTCAGACAGTGATGTGAAAAAATACTGAAGAATTCACAATAATTCATAATATTCTACATGTACGTATGAGACAACACATAGCAGAGGTAAAAGCTACACCTACTGCGGGGCTTTGACTTCATTGTCTTCATAGCATAAGTCATGATTTCATCATAATCTTATTTGACAAAGTTGTCCATTAATAAGTAATTTTTAATGACATGCTTCAATGGTTACAGTAATATTGTATGAATATATCCTAGACAAGAAATGTAAAAGTTTTTGGTGGAAAGTTATAGCAAGTATTAACTGTACAAAGGTTGATCCAAAAGCCATAATTTGTTCTACTTCGGTAAATATTATGGAAAAGGGGGCGGAGCCTAGCGGCGCATGGAGTAGGTCGCACGCCGCATCAGCTCCGGCATTATCCTGCTCGTTTATACCTGATACGGTGGCAAATCGACTTGGATTTCATCGGAGGTGCAGGGGACAGATCCAGGAGGTGGTCCGGCGCAGGAATCCGACATTATGCCTGCGAAGAGAGGCAAGACGCCGAGCCGTCCGGAGAGAGAGACCCGGTCCCAAGATGGCGCCGAGGAGGAGGAATGGCCTGACCTGAGGGCGGCGGTGAGTCAGGGAGCTGCAGCGCGGCTGGAGCGCTTTGCTCACAAGTCACAGCAGTCCCCCAGTCATGTGTGGGGAGAGGGAGATGACACCCTGACGCCAGTGGAGGAAGGTTTAGGGGAGCAGGATGGCCCCTGTGATGAAGACCAACAACCCCCTGTTCAGCAAGAGGGGGGGGCGAGTCCTGGCCTGTGCTGCACTGGTAAAGACCTGCCAGTGATCACTGCCCCTGAACCCACGTTGAAAGACGTGATGGCAGCTATAGCTAGTTGCAATGTCACCCTCCAGTCCATGAACATTAATATTGGAAGCCTAAAAGCGGACATATCCATCATCCGGCATGACCTGGCTGAACGCACCTCAGAAGTAGAAAGGAGGGTCTCGGACCTGGAAGATGGGGCTGTTACCCTGCAGAGAGTGAGCAGGGCTGCGTCAAAAGATATAGCGGCGCTTTATGCAAAGACTGACGACCTTGAGAATCGCTCCCGCCGCAATAATATTAGACTGGTGGGCATTCCTGAGAAGTCTGAAGGCCCAGAGGCGACTGAATTTATTGAAAAATGGCTTGCAGAAAAATTCCGTGATAAAGGACTTTCTGCACTCTATGCGATTGAGCGAGCACATAGGGTCCCCACCAGGCCCCTGCCGCCAGGGCGGCCGCCACGCCCAATACTTGCTAAAATCCTGCACTATCGAGACAGGGATACTATACTGAGGGCTGCGAGGTCTCATCCTGATTTAAAAATTAATGGGGTTCAGGTGTCCCTGTTCCCGGATTACTCGTCAGATGTACAAAAGAAGAGGGCCCGCTTTGTGGAGATTAAACGGAGGCTGAGAGACTTGCAAGTACAGTATTCCATGATGTTCCCGGCAAGGCTCAGGGTGGTGGCGTTTGGATCCGCTGTGTTCTTTGAGGACCCGGACGCTGCGGTCAAGTGGCTGGATCAAAATGAGCGCCGCCTTAGGATCCCTTCAACGGACACCTGAGATTGATGGACATTCCTGTTCCTGATTGAAGTTCTGATGTCCCCTGGACTGTCCACCTACCGTTGTGGACATTTTATTTCTGTTTCTGGCCGGTTGCTGGAGACACTTTGTGGGTAGAGCATGCGCCCTCGGTGGCTCCCCACTTTCTCAATGTGCCTGCACATGGTATCTTGCTGGATGCTGTGCTGCTTCAGGCGCTGTTGGGCCAGGTTCGCAAGGTTGGCCCCAGATTCAATGTTGATTCTTCATATGCTGCATATGTTTACTTTGTGGGGTGGGATGTTTGGGTGGGGGGAGGGAGGGGAGTTGAGGTTAGCGGGGGGTAATACTGTCATGGGTACTATTGACAGCAATACTAAGGTGCTGAAACGTACAGTCCTCTCATACCTATACGGGGGACTTGGAGTGGAGATAGGAGACTGTATTCTGGTAATTAACATTGTTTTTCCTTGCAGCTGCTGGGTGGTGGGGATGTGTGGCTCTCAATTGTGCTTTTATCTATGTATGCATTCTTATGGGACCTGTTACGAGAGTACTTAGCTGGAATGTGAGGGGAATGGCGGATGCTACAAAGAGACATGGTCTGTTCCGGTACCTATCTAGATATCAGCCAGCAATAGTATGCTTGCAAGAAACGCATATGACTAAACAATCTATACATGTTCTGCAAAAGCTGTGGTTGGGGTATTCAGTGCATTCCGTCTTCTCCTCGCATTCCAGGGGGGTTAGTATCCTAGTTCATAAGAATGTCATGTTTGAGTGCCTCAGGATATGTGTGGATGAGGAGGGCAGGTTTATAGGAGTGCATTGTGTGGTCCAAGGGATGAGGATGGCGCTGGCGACAATCTATATACCCCCGCCATTTTCCTCGGTGCCTTTGAGGAAGCTCATGGAGTTTATGGCAGAATTTTCAGAACTTCCAATGTTAATAGTGGGCGATTTTAATAATGTACTTGACAGCTCGCTTGATAGATGCCAGATCACACCTAGTGGTAGTAGTACGGGTGAGACCCCATTTGCAAGAATACTCAGGGAAGTGGGTCTGATGGATGTATGGAGAGAGACCCACCCCCTGGACAGGAAGTACTCGTGCTGCTCCTCGTCTTATGGATCCCTGTCACGCATTGATCTGGGTTTGGTGAATGCCCATATGTTTCCGCTTGTGCAGAGTTCGGAGTATCTGGCCAGAACCTTATCAGATCACTCCTTATTTAGTATCGCTCTTGATATTTCTGTGGCGGCCAGGCCGGGGGTTAGATACTGGCGATTGAATGCCTTTTGGTTGAAATTGATAGGTGACCCGTCCGAGTTGCTTCAGTCCCTTAGGGAGTATTTTTGTATAAATGAGGGGACTGCGTCTCCGATAATTGTTTGGGAGGCGATGAAGGCCTTCCTCAGGGGCTCCCTTATCAAAACAGTCAATAGGATTAAATCTAGATCTAGAGAGCTTGATCTGCAGAAACACGATAACATGAAGCTAGCGGAGGAAGCATTTGTGCTGAATCCATCTACCCTAACTAGCAGTGCCTTGAAGATCAGACAGGAGGAGCTGAGGTGTCACCTCTTGGAAGTAGCAGAGAGGAAACGACTGTTTTATAGGCAGCAGTTTTTTACTGAAGGGGAGTGTGTGGGCCATATGCTCTCGGTTATTGCAAAAGCGCAGCAGGGGTCTCAATGCATACCTGGCCTGCTGGATGCTGATGGCGTCCTCAGGCGTGATACTGACAACATTTTGAACATATTGAATAATTTTTACTCTTCTCTGTATGCTCCTAAGGTGACATGTTCGGAAGAGGATATTGACGCATTTTTAACCACATTGAATCTTCCTAAGCTTTCCAGGGAGGACAGTATGCGGTTAGAGGAGCCGATTGAGCTAGAAGAGTTGAGGGCGGCGTTGGCAGCTATGGCTAACGACAAGGCTCCGGGTTTAGATGGGCTTCCGGCGGAAGTGTATAAGACCTTCGCGGATGTGTTACTCCCGGAACTTCTGAAGGTATTCAATTACTCCAAGGAAAGAGGGGTGCTTCCTCCGTCTATGCAGGAGGCATTAATTGTAGTCATTCCTAAGCCAGACAAGGATTACTCTCTCCCAGACTCATATAGACCGATATCGTTACTCTCCACTGACGTTAAGTTGCTTGCAAAGGTATTGGCCATGCGTCTGTCTAAAGTGATTTTGTCTATCATACACTCTGATCAGACTGGTTTCATGCCTCAGAAATCGACGTCACTTAATATCAGAAGAGTGTTTGCCAGTATTCAATTGCCAGCTGAGAATGTTGGAGATAGAGCTATCCTTTCTTTAGACGCGGCCAAGGCCTTTGACAGCATTGAGTGGCGCTTTCTGTGGAGAGTTATGGCGTTTATGGGGTTTGGGGATGAGTATATATCCTGGGTCCGGGTGCTATACTTTAATCCCAAGGCATGTGTCAGGGCGAACGGAGGGGTATCTCCCAAGTTCTTCTTGGGCAGGGGTACCAGACAGGGGTGCCCGCTGTCGCCTCTGCTATTTGCAGTGGCGATTGAGCCGTTAGCTGCAGCGATTCGTCAGTCACTGGACATTCGGGGGTTCCAGTATGGAACAGTTAATAATAAAGTGGCGATGTACGCAGATGACACTTTGCTTTTTTTAGGGGACACTGGTCCATCTTTGGAAGCGGCTATGAAAATTATTGACTGCTTCGGTGCCCTGTCGGGTCTGACTATTAACTGGAGTAAATCGGCAATTATGCTGCTGGACAGGCAGGGGCAGTCGCAGACAGTGAGGGACAGAAATATTCCATGTGTAGCGTCCTTTAAGTATTTGGGTATCCATATATCGCCTAGAATCCGGGACTTTGTGCGCCTTAACTTTGACCCGCTGGTTGGTAAATTTCGGAACAAAGCTAAGGCATGGTATAAATTGTATCTGTCGGTGGCGGGAAGAGCCAATCTCATTAAAATGGTGTTGATGCCTCAGCTGCTTTATATTCTACATAACTCCCCGGTCTGGCTGCCAAAGTCCAAATTTGTTCCAATCAATGCTATTTTCAGGGAGCTCATATGGCGGAAGGGGCAACCGAGGATTAAGCTTGAAACGCTGCAGTATCCTAAGATGGAAGGGGGCCTTGCAGTGCCAAACCCCTGGGTATACTTCCTGGCTGCACAATGCCAACATTTTAAAGGGTGGATAGAACTGGAGTCGAGTGAGGTGTCGTGTCAGTTGTTTCAGCATTGTCTGTCATCTAAGGACCTATTGCTGATTCGTGAGACTAGAGGAGCTGGGAAGAATGGTCTGTTGGGAGATTTGGGTTACTTGATGCATTCTGTGTGGAACAGGGTTAAGATCCTGAGGGGGGTTGTCGGCAGCACGGAATACACTCCATTGTGGGATAATCCCGTGCTGCCGGAATTCCTCTCTCTGTCTGATTTTGGGGCGTGGAAAAGGAAGGGTATTCTGAGGTTGGGCCACCTTCTGGAAGACAAGGAGTTCATGTCCTTTACCAGATTTCAGGAATTGTATGACCTACCTAGAACACATTTTTATAAATATCTTCAGGTGCGACACACGCACAACTCCACATTTAAAGGTACGACTGTGATGGCGGGGAGAGATGCTGCATTGCACCAGATTTTGTCCAGGGGGGCAAGGAGAGGTATGATCTCATGTATATACAAGCTGCTGCTTGATAAGTTTCTACTGTCACATCCGCTTGCGGCTAAAGGTAAATGGGAGAAGGATGTTGGCGAGCTAACTGATGACCAATGGTCTGACATACTGGAGGCGATACCTCTCTCTTCCTTGAGTGAAGGGCGTAAACTCTCGCAACTGTTCATTGTCCATAGGGTCTACAAGACACCGGTTTTTTTGTTTCGCATAGGGTTTAGACCCACGGATGAATGTCCAAGGTGCTCTATGGCTTCTGCTGATTTGTTGCATATGTTGTGGACGTGCGAGAGATTAGGGAGATACTGGGAGATGGTATCTCAGACGATACAGGACGTTTATAAGGTGCGGGTGCTGCCTGATCCGAAAGTGTGTGTGTTGGGATACGTATCTGAATTGGCCACTAGTCAGGTGCATAAAATAGCTATAGGTAGAGTGTTATATGTTGCTAGAAAGTTGATCGCTCTGCACTGGATACAGACAGCGCCGCCAACCCTAGGCGAATTCCTAAGTGCTGTTGACACAATGTTAAGCTATGAACGGATGGTATACCAGAAGCGTGGATGCCCGGCAAAATTTGAAAAATTATGGGAACCGTGGCTGTCGTCTCGACGTCTGCATAGGAATATATGATAGTGCGCCTGTGTATTGTGTAGGTTAAGAGGGGGCGGGATGGGTGGGATGGGGGGGGGTTGGGGAGTTGGGCGGAAATTTGATTTTTACTCATGGCTTGGTATCCTGTGTGTTACCAGATTTGCTGAATAATGTGTCTGTATGTCATATTTGTTTGTGACACGCTATAATGTGCATTTACTTTGTACATTTTTCAATAAAAAAGATCTGATTTAAAATAAAAAAAATATTATGGAAAAGGTTACAACAGAAATGGGACAAGTTCTCTTGGTGCCCAAGGCAGCGCCTACATATTGTACCCCCTCAGTCCCTGAAGTTCAGCATAACAGTGTTAGATAAACAATTATTCATTAAAGAATTTCTTGTCACACCACTTTCCTGCCAAACCCTAGCATTCCTATTTAAAACAAACTCACTTTCCACTCCCATACCCTAATGTGTTACTCTCAATGTAAGCTGGTCAGCCTACCATATAAAAAAGTATTGAACATGGGTAGTGCTCACAATAATTGTCCAGAAGGTCAAATATGCTGTGAGGTTTACTTTATTGGTAGATAGGCAATGAGGCTGGTTTGCAGTTGAAATGTGCCAGAATTTCAGCACAGTTTAAACCAAAAACTGGAGTACACGTGTTATACCAGCAGTCTGTGCTCAGCGTAGGCTCACCTCACCCGGTAGGCATGGACACCGGAGCACTACTGCTTCCACCTAATGGCACTCCTTACAGATTAGTTCTAATGTTGTTCCCTCCACTCAGGCTGTGTCTTCCCCAACTATTAGCTGACCACCTTTGGGTAATTTAGGCACCTTTAACTGTGGGAAGATGCCTGAGAAATAGATTCTAGTAACCTAGTATCCTGCAAAGCATTGTTCTATTTGACTGTCCATGTACCTACCACTGCCTGACTTCTGGATTTGACCTTGTGCTGACTGCCCTTACCCTCGTACTGATTTTGCTATTGCACTGCCTATGCCTGACTTTGGCTAATCCCAGACTATATTTTCACCTGATTCATCAGTGCTTTGCAACAGTGTCTCTTAACCCCCATTGGTCCAGAGCAGTCAACTGAACAGAGACTACTCCAAGAGTTAGAGGGCTGGTGTTCCCCTTCAATGTAGTCCAGACTAGAGTTGAGCAGACAACTGGATGTTCGGGCTTGGAGTCATGGAAAGGGCTAGAGGGCTGCAAATTACATTAAAATGTGGTTAAGAGCATGACAAGCGCTCTGCAAACAAATGTGGATAGGGAAATGACTTCAAATAACATAAAATACTTAAAAATAAAAAAATAACAATCTTGATCTTGGAGGACGAGGTCCATATGGAGTAGGAGGTGGATGAGGAGGTGTATGTGTAGGTAGAAGCGGCGGTGGAGGATGAGGAGGTAGCCTACACTGCTTTTTGGCTTTATTTTTTATATTTTTTTGTTTAAATTAGGGTACACCCCAAAACATTGGGAAAAATAATCTGTTATAACACCCTCCAGCCATGCTAAACAAATGTTCAGACAATACACTGGCTGTAGAGCAGGCCAGCACCTTCAAGGCGTAAAGGGCAAGCTCAGACCATATGCCCAATTTGTAGACCCAGAAGTTAAAAGGGGCAGACCCATAATTCAGTACATGTAGGCATGTGCACACATACTGCTCCACCAAGTCGCACGTCCCCGTGATGTCCACGATCCAATTGGATATCTTCTCTATCAAATTTCAATGTTCTTTTCAGCGCCTACCATGTTGATCACGGTTAGCGGCGAATCAGGGTTCCACGCCGGAGAGGGAGCGTGAGAAAGGGAGACCACATCCAAGGGAGGTCAATGGCTGCAATGTGATCGAGCGGAAATGTGGTACAAGTTATTAAAGCAGAAGGATCGAATGAAAGGGTCAATTTAAGACAAATTTTAGAAATGTAAGTCCTTGTCACCTATGCAGAGCAGGGTTTTTCATCTCCAGAAATTGGTTAATGTCACCCACCAATGGAACAGATGATTTTCAAAAATTTTGGTTCCCGTCACCTATGCAGAGCAGGGGTTTATTCATGGCAAAAATGGTAACATGTCACCCAAGAATCTAACAGAAAAATTAGTGAAATTTATTAACCTGTCAACTAGGTAGACTACTCCTCCTGAGGAAGCAATCACACGCGAAACGCGAGTTGAGGAGCACCACCGCCTGGTTTCTTTATCCCCTGTTATATTGGTATGTCGCCATCTATGCTACATGAACTATATAGCTAGAATACTTGTTTGTTTTTTCTGCCATGTTCGTTAAGCACTGGTCACTTTTCGGCAAACCTGTCATTGCATTCGCACTTTATATTGACAAGACCTCTCTTACCCTGTTTGGGATTTGTTGTTTACACCTGCTGAGGACATTGTTGTATTGCTGCTAATTATTATAGTTTTGGGGTTACTAGCAAGGTGGTGTGCTACTGTGTTTTGTCCCTACTTGTTCACAAGTATGTACTGTGAATTACTTTTTTAACATTGATATTAATAAACTTTATATTTTATTATCCATATGTGGTGTTTTTGCGCACTCCTTTTGTTGTGATTTACAAAAATTGGTGAATGTCACCCGACAATGTAACAGAAAATTTTTTGAAATTTATTAAGCTGTCAACTAGGTAGAGCAGTGGTATATCACAGCCAAAAATTTGTGAATTTCACCCAAAAATGTAACAGACAAATTTAGTGAAATTTGTTTACCTGTCTGATAGGTAGAGCAGGGGTATATCGCAGACAAAAATTGGTGAATTTCACCCGAAAATGTAACAGACAAATTTGTGAAATAAAATAAAATACGTACAAATAAAAAAAAGAAAATCTTGATGTATGAGGTGGAGGTCCATATGGAGTAGGAGGTTGAGGAGGCGATGGATGTAGAGGTGTAGGTGGAAGCTGCTGTGGAGGAGGATGAGGTAGCCAACACTGGTTTTTGGTTTAAATTTGTATTTATTTATTTTTTAATTAGGGTTCACCCCAAAAGAGTTGGAAATATCAAAAATACAACAATGAGCAATTGCGCTGTAGTATAACAATGACTGGGTAAGGCCGGTATACATGTCTATTCTGCACAAGGTATGGACAAGTCCTGTGGAATCCATGCCTGGTTCATTTTAATGAACGTAAGCTTGTCCACATTGGCTGTGGACAGGTGGCTGCATTTGTCTGTAATAACGCCCCCTGCCGTGCTAAACACACGTTCAGATAATACACTGGCTGCAGGGCGGGCCAGCACCTCCAAGGCATAAAGAGCAAGCTCAGGCCATGTGCCCAATTTGGAGACCCAGAAGTTGAAGGGGCCATTCAGTACGTGTAGGCGTGTGCACATATACTGCTCCACCATGTTGCTACAATGCTGCCTTCTGCTAAGATGTTCCATATTAGCTGGTGGTGCTGGTTGTTATCCGTGCTGACAAAGCTTTTCCACATTTTGGCCATGCTAACCCTGCCTTCTGAGGTGCTGGTGGTGCCCCAGCTGCATTGGCGACCTCTTCCTCCTCCTGCCTTCACCTTGTGCTTCCACTGTGCACCCACTGTCAGGTGGGAATGCCGCCAGCAGCGCATCTACCAGCGTGCGCTTGTACTCGCGCATCTTACGATCACGCTCCAGTGACGGAGTTAAGGACGGTACGTTGTCCTTGTAACGGAGAGCCAGCAGCGTGGCAACCCAGTAATCAACACAAGTTAGAATGTGGGCAACTCGGCGTTCATTGCGGAGACACTGCAGCATATAAAATTGCTCATGTGTGCCAGGCTGCCCAGAGGCAATGAAAAGCTGTCCTCTGTGGGAGGTGTATCGTCTGTGTCCTCTGTATCACCCCAGTCACGTACCAGTGATGGCCATGAGCTGGTTTGGGTGCCACCCTGCTGTTCCTCCTCCTCCATCTCCTCCTCATCCTCCACCTCATCGTCCTCCAGAACTGTGCCCTGGCTGGACAATTGTGTACCTGGCGTTTGTGGGTGCAGGAATCCACCCTTGGAGCTACTTGTGAATGACTGGCCGGAAACCCTATGGAATGATCCCTCTTCCTCCTCCTGTGCAAAATCCTCTTCCATCATCGCCAGCAGCGTTTTTTCAAGGAGGCATAGAAGTGGAATAGTAACGCTGAGAACGGTGTTATCGGCACTGGCCATGTTGATGGAGTACTCGAAACAGCGCAACAAGGAATACAGGTCTCGCATGGAGGCCCAGTCATTGGTGGTGAAGTGGTGCTGTTCCGCAGAGCGACTTCACTATCGCCTGCTGCTGCTCGCACAGTCTGGCCATCATGTGCAAGGTGGAGTTCCACCTTGTGGACACGTTGCATATGAGGCGGTGAGCGGGAAGGCCGAAGTTACGCTGCAGCGCTGACAGGCGAGCAGCAGCAGGGTGAGAACGCCGAAAGCGCGCACAGACGGCCCCAACTTTCTGCAGCAGCTCTGACATATCGAGGTAATTTTTAAGGAACCTCTGCACCACCAAATTCAGCACATGCTCCAGGCAAGGGATGTGCGTCAAACCGCCTAGTCCCAGAGCTGCTATGAGATTTTGCCCATTATCGTGCACCACCAGGCCGGGCTTGAGGCTCACTGGCCCCAACCACTCATCGGTCTGTTGTTCAAAGCTCGTCCACAGCTCCTGCGCGGTGTGGGGTTTGTCCCCCAAACAGATATGTTTTAAAACTGCTGTCGTTTACCCCTGGCTGTGCTGAAGTTGGTGGTCAAGGTGTTACGCTGACTGGATGAGGAGGTGGTAGAGGATGAGGAAGCAGAGTAGGAGGATGAAGTAACAGGAGGCAAACTGAAGCGCCCTGCAATCCTCGGTGGTGGAAGGACATGCACCAAACTGCTATCTGCCTCAGGCCCATCTGCCACCGCATTTACCCAGTGTACTGTTAGGGAGATATAACGTCCCTGACCGTGCTTACTGGTCCACGTATCCATACTTAGGTGGACCTGATTTTGTCCCCCACTTGGTTGTGCAGGGAAGGGATTGCTCGTCTGGAAAAGTAGTGGCGGCTGGGCACTAGGTACTGTTGGACTATAAGGCTTTTAAAACCTTCCGCCTCCACCAGAGGCATAGGCCCCAAATGCAGCATAGGCCCCAGATGGAGGGAATTGCCAAAAATGGTTGTTTTTTAAAACCCAGAAAATGATTGCAGTATTTCAAGCTTAAATTGCACACAGACAAATGCTGCAAAAGCCACAGATGTAGGGTCTTGCCAAAAACAGGTGATTTTTTTAAACCCAGAATATAATTGCAGTATTTCAAGCTTCTATTTGACTGTCACAAATGCACATATGCTGTGCTGGTGCACAGAACTTACATAAAATGGACGCTGCCCTCCTAACTAACAAACGGATACAAGTTATTTTTCTGGGTCACTGGGCAGGGTAAAAAGACTGTGCACTGCACTCACAAAACAAAATCTAGGTAGATCGCTGAGTTAACAAGCACTTCAGATTAAAGATTCTGTCCTATTCTCTCCCTCACAGCAGCAGCATCCTATCCCTACACTAATCAGAGCAGAGTGACGTGCAGCGCTATGTGACTCCAGCTTATATAGAGGCTGGGTCACATGCTGCACTGGCCAATCACAGCCATGCCATTAGTAGGCATGGCTGTGATGGCTTCTAAGGGCACAAAAGTTAAACGCTTGTTGATTGGCTGCTCTGCAGCCTTTCAAAATATGCCATTAACTCGCCGAACACCAAACCAGAACATGAACTTTTACTGAAAAGTTCGGGTTTGGGGCCCGGGTCCAAAAATCCTAAAGTTCGGTACGAACAAGTTTCTTGTTCTTTAATAAGTGATCCCACCCTCCGCGCCCCTGCGGCGGACCACCGAAGAACCCTTTTTCGCCATTGACTTTAACAGAGAAAATTTTCAAATAGCTCCCACTCGCACAGTTTTGAAGCTACATTCTTCAAACTCAGACCACATATTGTTGGTGTCAACCCGAATAAAAATTTTAATTTTGGGGGACACCCAAAAGTGGGCGGAGCTAGCAACGGCCAATGAAAATATAGCTATTTTCTATACGCTACTCCTCCCACAGGTTTAGGAGTACAATTACAAACTTTGCACACTTGATCGGCACATACCCGAATAGGTTGCTTGTCCTTTGTTAACTGATCCCACCCTACATGCCCGTGGGGCGGCCCCCCGAAGACCTCACTTTTTGCTATAGATTTTTATTGGAAAATTGTAAACTTTTGCCTCTCGTACAGCTTTGAAGTTAAACTCACCAAACTTGGGTCACCTTAGTCATGGGGGTCAACCTGAAAATTTCTGTCACATTTCGGGGACCCTAAGTGGGCGGAGCCACAAACAACCAATCAGATTTTCCCTATTGACTTCAATGAGAAAATTTAAAAAGCTGTCATTCTCACAGTATTTAAGCCAAAGTGCCCAAACTTGGCACAGTGGGTCAATGGGTAACTGGGGTTAAAAATGTATAATAAGTGGGCTGCTTCTACAATGGGCACTCAAATTTCAGCCATTTGTTTAAATCCAAAAATTTAAAACTGCTGCTGCTCTTAGACTGTTGGCACAGTTGGTCACTGGAGGACTGGGATTAAAATTCAGAAAAGTGGGCGGGAGCAAAAACAAGCAATCAGATATCTTTGATTGCTGCCATTCTCACATTATTGAGGTCAGGGACCTCAAATATCAGAAATGTGGTCATTGGGTGTTTCCACTTCAAGGTTAGAGTGGACGGAGCCACTAATAACCAATCAAATTTTACTAATTTATTTTCCATACAAAAAAATGAAACTGTTGCTATTTTTATACGTTAAATGCCATAATTTCCAAACCTTACAGTGTTAGTCACTGGGTGACTGTGGTTTACAATTAGAAAAAAAAAAAGGGTGGTGTAACGAACAGATTTCAGCCATTGACTTTAATGAAAAAAAGATAAATTGCTACTATTGTCACAGTTTAAATGCCAAGTGTCCCAAACTTAGCACAATTACTCACTGGGTGACTGTGGCCAAAATTGTGGAAAAGTGGGTGGAGTCTAAAACAGCCAATCAGATTTCACCTATTGACTTCAATGTAAAACTTTCAAATACTACCATTCTCACAGTTTTAAAGCCAGAGGCCAATAACATTTCAGCCATTCGTTTTATATGGGAAAATTGCCACCACTCTTAGACTGTTAATGGCAGGGTCCTCAAATTTGGCACAGTCATTCATTGGATGACTTGGGTTTAAATTTTAATAAACCAGGTTAAACAGACTTTGCTTATATCTCTAGCGTTTTCAAGTCAACATCCTGTGGTTTCTTCATAAACGACACATCTAGTTGCATCTGATTTCATATGAAAACATACTGAGGTTATCTTTGTCAGTCAAATTTTATATGCATCTATGCTCTATCTGGTGCAGTATGTTTAGAACTGTTCTTCTCTAGAAGCATTGATTTAGAAGAGAATATCTGTTATACAGTACCAGTGAAACATGCTATGGCATTTCCCAGAGCTTTACAGGATTCCATGCATGCAGCCCAGTCAGGCAGCTTGTACAGAAGTAAATTCAATCCCTGTGTCTCCATACTATAGAGCCATAGGTACTCCATGTGCATTCTTATGAGGCAGGGTTATGGAGCTTGTAGGGAAAAAATCCTTTGCAAATTAACATCCGATGGAACATTTTTTTGTTTGTTATAGAATTCCTAGAAGTTATATGGAGCCATAATATGGTAGTGGTCATGAGCCCTAAAATATGGTTGATTTTACAAAAGTTGGTGCCACAAAAACAATTTAGTGGGCTACTTGAAACAAACCTTACAATAAATAAAGGATAATCTGAGTTTACTAAAATACACATTGGGAAAAAATGCAATAAATTGAGTTCATGAGGTCAATTGTTTCCATCTAATGTGCTTAGTTTCCATCTACTCATCTCTTTGTGTGGGCCCTCATGAGGTTTCCTACAAGATTGATGAGGATGTTTCCATATGTGTTCTGTATACGGCGTCGGCTTGTATTCCTCAAGTAACTTTAAAGTAAACCTGTCATCAGTAAAATGTAGCATGGTATAGAGGAGGAGCTAAGCATCGGTATAGTTTCATGGGAAAAGAGTCAGTAAATCTTGCAATTTGTTCATTTAAATACCTGCTCATTGTGATCTAAGTCATGGGGGTGGTCTTTCTCAGTAACTGACCATTGCTGAACTGCATTCATGTTTCATGAAGGCGGTCAATCACTAATTAGAAATGCCCACTGGAAAGAGAACAATTGTTAGTGATTATTTTACTGTACAAAACTGTACATCAATATGCTCAGCTCCTCCTGCTCTATAAAATGCTGCCTGCAAATTGAGCTGCGTTTTCATGATGATAGGTACACTTTAAATTGTGAGAGCGAACTCCTGTCTTACTTACATTTTCTGCATATTCAATATCCTAGATGGGGTATCTGCAATTGTTCCTACCCTCTTGATGGGAGTGGGCTGGTCCTACTTCTGGCCAGGAGGGGTGAACTCTAGACAGTTAGGAGGGGAGTAAGCTTGCGCATGCTCCCTCCCCATTTGCCATCTGGTCCTGCTCCAAGGGCCTTTGGGACTGAAAATCAACTTGAGGCCTCATGCACACGGCCGTTGTGCAGCCCTTTCATTCATTCATCCATGCAGCGGCTGCTAGGATGGAACGAGGTCCATTCAACTTTAATGGGTCCGTGATCCGTCCACCCCATGTTCCATGCCTCCGTTCCGCCCCGCAGCTCCGAATTGCAGACCCATTCAAGTGAATGGGTACGCATCAGTGATGCAGGGAGCACACGGCTGGTGCCCGCATATTGCGGACTCGCTGTTTGCAGGCCTGCCTGTGAGGATCCCTGCTCCAGGGGGATTGCAGGGTCCCTCAGTCAGCAGAGTGATCAACACAGCTATACAGACTCTGCTGAAAGTGAGGGAAAACAAATACAAAACTGGTACCACACTTCATTAATAAATACTTTTATTACAACATAATCTCATAATAAATACTTTTTTTACAACATAATCTCATAGTGATTACCGTGAAATAAGACGTAAAAAAAATACCCAAAGTCCCTGGAGCCCTGTTATTACTCATTTATAACTCATTTATGAACTATGACCTCACATAACTGCATACCAAGGACCAGCAGCAGCACCCCGACTCACATTTCTCCCCCAGAAAGAAGCTTCTTAGGTCGGGGTGCTGCTGCTGGTCCTTGGATCCCTGGTTGGTTACTCTTATGCCTATTTGCACTACTTGCACTTTACTGTTTTAGCTTATTGGACCTTTGTATTCATTTTTTATGTTACATGTGTGGATGCTGTCAGTTGGCACCCTTTGTGGTCCTGGTATGCAGTTATGTGCGATCATAGTTCATAAATGAGTAATAACAGGGCTCCAGGGACTTTGGGCATTTTCTGACGTGGTATCCTATGTCACTGTAATCATTGTGTATGGATTCTAGAGATTATGTTGTAATAGAAGTATTTATTAATGAAGTGTGGTACCAGTTTTGTGTTTGTATTGGGGCCATGGTTGTTTATGACATTTATACCACATAATATTGGCTGTATAGAATCGCTCCATTTTGATAGGTGAGAGAATAACAAGTCAAGACACCCATCACCACAGTTCAGGACAGGCACACTTCGGGTCCATTCACATGTCTGCAGAATGGGTCCGCATCCATTCTGCAAACTGTGGAACAGGTGCGGACCCATGCATTCTCTAAGGGGCAGGAATGGAAGTGTGCTGTCCGCATCCGCATTTCCGGAGCGAGCCCCCGATCTTCCGGTCCGTGGCTCCAGAAAAAGTAGAACATGTCCTAAAGGCAGTTCTATGGGGTGGCGGCCGGGTGTATTGCGGATCCGCAATACACTACGGACGTGTGAATGGACCGTTTGAAGCCTGCATTTTACAAGTGGACAGCTATAGCCACAAGTGCCTTGTTATTAGTGTTAGGGAAGGGAATTCAGGAGAGAGAGAAGGATACTCTAGAGTGCCATTGTCTGCTATATTGCCTACCATATACGTCATCTGATGATAGAGACATTGCACCTTGTGCAGATGACAGCTGGATGTACTACAACTCATCCTTTGCACTCAGTAAAGGAAAACATGTTCTTCTACATGTGGCTGATCCTTCCCATCACATTTGCACTGTACCATATCCCAGGGAGCAATGGCCCGAGGGATTAAACTGTGACATTACATCCTAATAAGTCTTATAAAAAGATTACATTTATGTACTTGTAATAGGTGGTTAAAGAAACACTTGCAGAATTTGATGGAAAAACATATTACTTTAATTTGCTCTTTCACTCAAAAGAAACACAGTTGATGGTTAAAGGGAATCTTCAATCAGAAAATTACTTATTGTTTAACCCCTTAGAGCCCAGCCTCTTTTGGGCCTTAGTGACCAAGCGATTTCATTTTTTCATTCTTGCCTTCCAAGAGCTATAACTTTTTTATTTTTCCATCAATGTAGCCATATGAGGGCTTCTTTTTGCGGAACAAGTTGTAGTTTTTTTATGGCACTATTTTATTTACTACTTTTGCACAATTAAAACTCTTTTTAAAAACTGTTTTTGCATTTCCGCATATTTTTCTTTTTACAGAGCTATGTGAGAGCTTGACATTTGTGGGATAATTTGTACTTTTAATTAGTATCATTTTGAGGTACATACTTTTTGATTGCTTTTTATTTCATTCTTCTTTGTGAATAATAAGCAAAAAAAAAAAGCTATTCTGGCATTGTTTTTTTTTATTGTGTTCACTGTACGGGATACATTACATGATAATTGTGTAGTACAAGTTGTTATGGATGCAGTTATGCCAAATATATGTAAAGGGTTTTATTTTTGCAATTCTTTCCATTGAAAATCTTATTATTAATGTAGAAAAGGTATATTTTTTTAACTTGAAAATGTTATTTACTAAATATTTTTTTAAACTTTTTTTTAACTATTTACTAATCCTATAAGGAGACTTTAACAGGTGATCATTTTGATCCCTTCTATAATACACTGTACTGCCTATGCAGAACAGTGCACTATACTGTAAGTGCTTTACTGGCTGACACCAGCAGGCTGCACCAGATGTCCCAGGCTGCCATGTGAATAAGGGGTTAAAATCGAGTTTTTATGTTAAACACAGACAGGATTACAATGACAGATATCACTAATTTATACCTAACATAGGATCTACCATTCACGATAGGTAATATCACAGCTTTTCTTCAACCTCCACACCTTTTGCACAGGTCACAAATCATGCCTAGAAAACCCTGTTAGAAGTCACTGAGTCAGCTTCCATCCATTGTGTCTGTGGCCCATGGTAGCTAGTGTAAAGCATAGCTCTAAATCCTGTTAATAAAAGCCGAGTACAGGCAAGATGGCTGTCACATAATCATGTTCATGAAATAGAATAAAAAATCACAAAATAGAAATAAACTAGAAAAAAGCATATGTGTTACTATCTGGTTTTAACTGGCAGAAAAAATGGTAGCGACGCCTTTCCTTTAAAGTTCATAGTGGAAGGTGAATATTAATTTCACAGACCAGTGTCATATTGTCACATGTTAAAGAGGTGATCCAGGTAAAGATAATTATGACGTATCCCCAGGATAGGTTATCATTATTTCCATGGTGGGGGTCTGAGTCCCAAAACCCTCGACAATCAGCTGTTTCAGGGAGCCGCGACGCTCCCAGCAGCTTTCCAAGCATAGTGCCGTACATAGCTGTGCATCTTATTGCAGCTCAATCATTTCAATTAGACTGAGCTGCAACAAGGCCATGTGACTAATCTACATGGCCTAGGAAGTCATATGGCCTAGGAAGAGGTTGCAGCACCCATGAAGCGCCGGCATCTTCTAACAGCTGATCAGTGGTCCCAGGTGTCGGAACCCCGCCGATCTGATATTGCTAACCTATCTTGAGGATATTTCATCAATATAAATTACTGGATAACCCCTTTAACCACAACTTGTAATGTAACATAATATAACATGTAACACTTAAACCCCTTTATTCACTGAGGAAGAGGGACACTCTCTAACACTTGACTTTACTTCTACTGTACAGTAAAAGCCTATTTAACTAACAAATCATCTACATCTCAACAGTCCATTGGCTTTACAGGACTGGAAATACAGGCAATCAACAGGCCACAGGATAGTCAAGCTTCAATGTTTCCTCTTAGGGCTGAGGCCTCTCACATTTTAGTCTGACCCTGCTACATTTCAACAAGGCTAATATCACAAACCACTCAGTATCTCAAGGTTGACTTCTCACAGGGCCAAAGTTATCACTCAGCCCACATCCCTATCACAACAGTTTCTTTAGAAGACAGAAGTCTCCCACAGTCCCCACAAACATTCCAGCACTGACTTCTCCCTGGGCTGAAGTTAATCTCATCCCACACTGTTATAGCATTAGTCCAACACAGATCTTCCCTAGGTGATTTCTTCAAAAACTGATAGTATTCTCAGCCCTACGCGCAATCACAGAAATAATGCTGTCAACTAACCATTTTCTCCTCTGTGATGCTTTTGAGGCCCTGCTGTGGGGTATTGCTGTGACATTTACAGTCCTTTGGGTCCCCACAGAACTCTAGGTAGCGCACTGTGCAAGGTTTTCTCAGGTGCCTTTGTCCTCCAGGCTCCCTTATGATGAATACACCTAACCCCAAAACATTTTCTCCAAGCACTGCATATGATCTGACCACACCACCTACTGGCACCAAAACACTTACTTATATACTTTCCCTTAAACCCCCTTCTACCGGCCACAAACACATATGCCATGTCGGGCTCTTCCTGGCTTACTATGACAGGATATAACAGACATATACAAGTCCTTAACCCCTTAAGGACCAGGCTCATTTTCACCTTAAGGACCAGGCCATTTATTGCAAATCTAACCAGTATCACTTTATGTGTGAATAACTTAAAAACGCTTTTACTTATCCAGGCCATTCTGAGATAGTTTTTTCATCACATATTGTAATTCATGACAAAGTTCCAAGTTTCAATTTCTCTACTTCTATAATACATAGTAATACCTCCAAAAATAGTTATTAATTTACATTCCCCATATGTCTACTTCATGTTTGGATCATTTTGGGAATGCCGTTTTATTTTTTGGGGACGTTACAAGGCTTAGAAGTTTAGAAGCAAATCTTGAAATTTGAATCCATTTTTTTTTTCAGTAACAAAGCAAGGGTTAATAGCCAAACAAAACTCAATATTTATTGCCCTGATTATTCAGTTTATAGAAACACCCCATATGTGGTTGTAAATTACTGCATGGGCACACGGCAGGGCGCAGAAGGAAAGGAACACCATATGGTTTCTGGAAGGCAGATTTTGCTGGACTGGTTTATTTACACCATGTCCCATTTTTTATTTATTTATTTTATTTTTTTCTTAAATAAGTTTTTATTGATATACAAAAGATTCATTTACATAGTACGTAACTAATAAATCATTCCCCATCCACCCCCCCATCCCCCCCACCCTGCAGGAAAAAAAAAAAAAAAAAAAAAAAAGATTTTGTAAGTAAAATTTATAAATAGATCAATAAATTAATTAATTAAATTAGTTATTCTTATCCCAATCTTTCCAGACTGCAGCCCACTTTAAATAGGATCCTCTTTGTTTATGCATTATCTTCTCGTAGCTCTTCACTTTCTCAACCAGACCCAACCAATTGTTGCAGTCTGGAGCAGAAGAACAAAACCATGATCTGGAAATAAGAAGTCTGGCTAAAAACATTACCTTGGTCAGTAGTTGGCGTTTTATAGGCTGGTAATTAACCTCTGATAGGTCTCCCAGGACCCATATCCTGGGGGACGGAGGAACTTCAATGTTAAGTTTACGAGCCAAATTGGTTTGGACCGATCTCCAATAGCTGCTCAACATTGGGCAACCCCAAAACAGATGTAAGTGATCTGCCTCGGTGTTGCCACAACGTGGGCAGTCAGAGGAGGCTCTGTATCCTCTCCTGTGTAGCCAGATGGGTGTCACATATATTTTGTGAAGAATATTGAATTGTACAACAATGTGATTGAAATTATGTGAAACTAATTTTAAATTTTCCCCTATGTTGTCCCAATCTAGAGGACCCACCTCTGAAAGTGAAGAAGACCAGGATCTTTGTCCTGGAGAAAAAACACCCTAAAAATTTTTTTTCATTAAATGTCTATAGCAGTGTGATATTTTTGTTCTCGTGGCTGTTTTCTGCCTGATTAAGTCGTGTAAAAATTCAGGAGTATCTATAAAGAAGAAATGACTATTCAAAGTGCTAGAAAGTGCCGACCTCAATTGAAAATATGCGTACCAAGCTACCTCACCCAAATTTGCCCTTTGCCTTAGCTCAATCAGGGACAGAATTTGTCCATCATTGACTACCTGATGTAGGTACTGGACGTTCTTAGTCCTCCAGTACTGGCAGCAGCTCAAGTCCCCTAAGTTCAAGATCTTTGAATTATGCCATGTCCCATTTAAAGCCCCCCTGATGCACCCCTAGAGTAGAAACTCCAAGAAAGCGACCCTATTTTGGAAACTATACCCCTCAAGGTATTCAAAACAGATTTTACAAACTTGGTTAACCCTTTAGGTGTTCCACAAGAGTTATTGGCAAACGGAGATGAAATTTCAGAATTCAAATTTTTTGCCAAATTTTCCATTTTAATCAATTTTTTCCAGTAACAAAACAAGGGTTAACAGCCAAACAAAACTCAATATTTATTGCCCTGATTCTTTAGTTTATAGAAACACCCCATATGTGGTCGTAAACTACTGTACGGGCACATGGCAGGACATAGAAGGAAAGGAACACCATATGGTTTCTGGACTGGTTTATTTACACCATGTCCCATTTGAAGCCCCCCTGATGCACCCCTAGAGTAGAAACTCCAAAAAAGATACCCCATTTTGGAAACTACGGGATAAGGTGGCAGTTTTGTTGGGACTATTTTTAGGGTACATATGATTTTTGGTTGCTCTATATTACATTTTTGTGAAGCTAGGTTACAAAAAATTGAAATTCTGAAATGTTATCTCCATTTGCCAATAACTCTTGTGGAACACCTAAAGGGTTGACAAAGTTTGTGAAATCTGTTTTAAATACCTTTAGGGGTATAGTTTCTTAGATGGGGTCACGTTTATGGAGTTTCTACTCTAGGGGTGCATCAGGGGGGGCTTCAAATGGGACATGGTGTCAAAAAATCAGTCCAGCAAAATCTGCTTTCGAAAAACCATATGGCACTCCTTTCCTTGTGCGCCCTAATGTTTGGCCATACAGCATTTTACGACCACATATTCTGAAAACTACAGAATCAGGGCAATAAATATAGAGTTTTGTTTGACTGTTAACTCTTGCTTTGTTAATGGTAAAATAGATTAAAATGGAAAATTTTGCAAAAAATAGCTGTTTTGGCATTGTTGTTTTTTTTTTACTGTGTTCATTTGAGGAATTAGGTAATGTGTTATTTTTATAGAGCAGATTCTTACAGACGCGGCAATACCTAATATGTCAACTTTTTTAATTTATTTAGGTTATACACTATAATATCCTTTTTTAAAGAAAAAAAAACAACATTTGAGTTTCTCCTTTTTTTTTGTTTTTAGCCGATTGTCTTAGGTAGGGGCTCATTTTTTGCGGGATTAGAGGACGGTTTTATTGGCACTTTTTTGAGGTGCATATGACTTTTTGATTGCTTGCTATTACACTTTTTGTGATGTAAGGTGTAAGAATCTGTGTCTTTAAGAGATTAATGGTATGTAATTATACCCAAGCATTCTTTCAAAACCACTGTGAAACTTATGTTGGGGCAAGACTCACTCCCTAGTCAGTATTTTATCATTTTGCATGTTGTTCAAGTTATACCTCAAGGATTAGCATATGTCATTTATCTGTGCTACTGTAGCTTTATTATGTGAAAAAAAAAAGGGTTTAAGGTTCTTGTATTCATTATACCAAGGTTATTCTTATTTGTCATTATTTGGTATATTATGCTTGGGAGCAATTATGTACTATCTGTCAGCAGATTTGTACCTATGAAACTGGCTGACGTGTTGCATGTACACTTAGCAGCTGAAGACATCTGTGTTGGTCCCATGTTCATATGTTCTCACATCACTGAGTAAACTGATGTTTTAATATTATGCAAATGAGCCTCTAGGATCAACGGAGATGCTGCCATTACTCCTAGGCTCAGCTCTCTCTTCAACTGCCACACCCTCTCCACTTTGATTGACAGAGCCAGGCAGCGTAAACGCCATCCTGTCTAGCCCTGTCAATCAAAGTGCAGAGGGCGCAGCAGTTGCCAAGATAGCAGAGCCTCTATGTTTAACAGGAACACCCCCGTTGCTCTTAGAGGCTCATTTCCATATATTTAAACATCATTTGCCTTTGCCCAACACAGATGCCTTCAGCTACCAAGCACACATGTAACAGGTCAGCCAGTTTTATAGTTACAAATCTGCTGACAGAAGCCCTTTAAGGACTTTTAGGGTCATTTATCAAACAGGTGTAAAGTAGAACCAGCTTGGTTGTCCATAGCAGCCAATCAAATTCTACCTTTTATTTTTGACAGCTCCTTTGGAAAATGAAGGGTGAAATCTAATTGGTTGCTATGTGCAACTTAGCCAGTCCTATTTTACACCAGTTTGTTAAATGACCCCATTTGTTTCTGTATGTGGAAGTTATTTCTATTGTATGGAATGCACTGCATTTTTAACATGATCTTAATTTAAAAAAATAAAATAAAAAAAAAAAAAAAAATATATATATATATATATATATATATATATATATGCACTCACCTAAAGAAAGAATTATTAGGAACACCTGTTCTATTTCTCAGTAATGCGATTATCTAGTCAACCAATCACATGGCAGTTGCTTCAATGCATGTAGGGTTGTGGTCCTGGTCAAGACAATCTCCTGAACTCCAAACTGAATGTCAGAATGGGAAAGAAAGGTGGGCTACAACAGCAGAAGACCCCACCGGGTACCACTCATCTCCACTATAAATAGGAAAAAGAGGCTACAATTTGCACAAGCTCACCAAAATTGGACTGTTGAAGACTGGAAAAATGTTGCCTGGTCTGATGAGTCTTGATTTCTGTTGAAACATTCAACTTGTAGAGTCCGAATTGGGCGTAAACAGAATGAGAACATGTATCCATCATGCCTTGTTACCACTGTGCAGGCTGGTGGTGGTGGTGGTGGTGTAATGGTGTGGGGGATGTTTTCTGGGCACACTTTAGGCCCCTTAGTGCCAATTGGCCATCGTTTAAATGCCACGGGCTACCTGAGCATTGTTTCTGACCATGTCCATCCCTTCATGACCACCATGTACCCATCCTCTGATTGCTACTTCCAGCAGGATAATGCACCATGTCACAAAGCTTGAATCATTTCAAATTGGTTTCTTGAACATGACAATGAGTTCACTGTACTAAAATGGCCCCCACAGTCACCAAATCTCAACCCAATAGAGCATCTTTGGGATGTGGTGGAACAGGAGCTTCGTGCCCTGGATGTGTATCCCTCAAATCTCCATCAACTGCAAGATGCTATCCTATCAATATGGGCCAACATTTCTAAAGAATGCTATCAGCACCTTGTTGAATCAATGACACGTAGAATTAAGGCAGTTCTGAAGGCAAAAGGGGGTCCAACCAGTGGTGTATCTTGGTTTTTTGCTGCCCTAGGCGAGACTAAACTCGGGCACCCCCCTAATATAAATTTGACCCACCCCTTCCTTGTTAAAAAAACAATGTGCAGCTAGAGTTAGTACAGTATTAATCCCTCCCTAATTCTCCCCCCTCTAACCACCCAACGGGTCCCAACCCCCTTACCCCATAAAACAACTAAGTAATTGATTTTTTGTGAATTACTGTAATTTAAGTACTTACAGTTTTTAAAGACAGCAGGCTCAGGGATCAGTGCATTGGTGGCCGGGGCCTGGCCTCAGTGTTCACGGTGACCGTGTGCAGGATCCGCTCTGCACTTGGAGGAGATAAGGCTCACCCTAGCGTTGCCGGCCCGTGACTCCACCTCCGTGTGATGTCAACGTGAGGACGCAAAAGGCAGGGGAGGTCGGGAGAAAGTCAGGAGAGGGAGGAAGTACGTTTTTCAACTCCTTCACTATGCGGCGCCGGCGATGCCGCTCGCATAATGAAGGATCGGACAAGGGGCAAAAAATATATTTAGCATATTGTGTAACTATCACTAAGCAAACAAGGCATTTTGCCGCCCCCTTTTCAAGTGCCGCCCTAGGCAAATGCCTTGTTTGCCTTGTGATAGATACACCCTTGGGTCCAACACTGTATTAGTATGGTGTTCCTAATAATTCTTTAGGTGAGTGTGTATATAAATATATATTTGTTCTTTATATTTTGTAGCCCCTTTTTTGTAGATGATCGTTCATGACAGGCTATGGTGGCATCGCCAGTCCACAAATCTTTTGACCCAAAGATGCATAAACGTTGAAAACAAATATCACCTGAAAGTACAACACAATATATAACATCACATCTACAGTATATACAATAAACAACTGCCCTACAGTGCAAATACACATGTTCTTACAGTTAAACACATTTTTTTGTAATGAAGGATATTGTTCAAATGTTCACCCGCCCCCCCCCCCCACCCCACCCCCATATACTTCTTTGCTATTAGATACATGGAATAGTTGTTACTACTGATCATCATGCATGAATGTACTATCTACACTTTTTATGATAATCTTAAACCAAATAATTGTGATGAATGCTTTATTATCTTAGGGATTAATAATCATTGTGAACTTGCTGTCTTTTCATGGCTAGAAATGGTATTGACCCAGACTGCATTAGAATGCTCTCTTAAAATAAAATAGTTGTCTCTGTGTATTTATAGATACCAGCAAATGTCTGTCCTACATAGGCTGAAATACTGTCTCCTGTCTACAAACTTAATCATAGGGTAATAAAGAATATTATACATGCCATTATTAATTCTAATTCAAATGATGCAATCAATTTTACCATGATGGCATGATGGTACCATAATGTGAGCCATTGGTTTTTCACTTAGGTATTTCAGAGACTATACTGAGAAAATAGTAAAGACATCGTGCGGCCCCATAGAAATGAATGGGTCCGCAATTCCGTTCCGCATAATGCGGAACGGAATTGTGGACGCGTGAATGGACCCTTTTAACTGTTAAAATTTGGCAAAAAAAACTTAAACCTGAGGAACTGGTTTTCTGTTGATTTGCCAGCAGTAGATATTATGTTTTATTGCTATTAAAGTTAGTTTTATGTTCCAAGGGATTTCTCATGATGACCCCCAAAGTTTTTGAATTTTCTGTTCATTTGAGACTTGTAAAGTTGTGTTTCATTCTGTATCAAGCATTCATTTATGCTGTGTTTGCCGCTTTTGTATGTGTTTTGGATGCTTGTAAGGGAATGAGACCTTAGACATAGTATGTAGAGATGGCCTTGCGGTTCGCCCGGCGGTTGTTTCGCGGCGAACTTTGCACATGGACATACCCCCTACCTTATAGATAAACCTGATCTGGCCGCCATTTTACAGTCTTTTGCCAATGTAGGAAGAAGTTGCTGTGTGGAGCAGGGACAGACTGTTAGGGACACCAAACGCTAGCTAATAGGGCCACAAAAGTCCTTTTAAGTACTAGTATAGGTGTGCTATCAATAGGTGTGACATACTGAGGGGTGTAATATACTTATAATATACTTTCTAACATAGAAAGTATATTATGGTGCATTTGTATTGTGCAGCAGTTTGCGGTTTTGCTGCGATAATGCAGCTACAGATAGTGACAAACACCATTGGAACAATTAATTTCTACTGGTGTGATATACCAGATGCCCCCCCAAATAAATTGATTGAAGCAGAGGTGTTACATACCAATTATATACTTTCTATATAGTGCATTTGTGTAGTTCATCATTTGTTTGCAGTTTTGCTGTGTTACCTCAGCTACACAGAGTGAGAAAAGCTATTGGAACAAATAATTTCTACTGTTGTGATATACCAGTTGCTCCCAAAAAAACTGATTGAAGCAGGGGTGTGATATACCTTCTTCCACAAATACTGCTCTTCTATAGGGACTTTTGTCACAGGGTAATTTTGAAAATCACAGGCAGATGAAAAAGCAGACAATTCTGCAGGGATGGTAGGGGTCGGGCAGGTGCACCAGGCTGAAGCCTAAGTGGGAAGTTGCAGAAAGTGCGTGCGATTACGTCAAAGGACGCACCAGACTTGGTTGAGTGGCTTACTCAGCCTTCTGCTTCTGCACCCTCCTCATCCTCGCTATCTGCACCCTCTTCACTCTCTGCTGTGTGCATCCCCAAAGACACCACCACCACCATAGCCCCTCCTCTCAAGTCAGAGGAATTATTTTTCCATCCATTACAAGACCTTACCGATGCACAGAGAAGGTATCAACGGATGCCACCCAGTAGTCTTAAGACAGCACCCAGATCAGCCCAAGGAGGGTGGTCCCCGCTGTTGCTGCCTACTCCAAGATCTCTAATGTCAGTGGTGGTGAGGGTGACGATGATGGCGTGTCTATGGACGTTACGTGGGTGCCCACAAAAGAGGAAGAGGAGGGGAGTTCAGAGGGAGAGACCGAGCAGCAGATAGAGAGGAGAAGCAGGCAGAAATGACAGTGCACAGGAGGCAGACTGCTAATTTATCTGGAACAAGCCATCCACCATGCACGGTCACATCTGGCACTCCCAGGACACCTGCACATGGCTCCGCAGTGTACGGAACTGCTAGCTGCTAGCCTGACAACTATTGCCATATAAACTGGTGGACTCGTAGGCCTTTAGAAAATTTGTGGCCATTGGCACACAGCAATTGAAGGTCCCTGGAAGGAAATATTTCTCCCAGAAGGGCATCCCGGAGCTATATGGTTAGGTTCAGCGGCAATAACCTATTCGACATGCCAGGTGAGACGTTGCCATGCTGTGCTGCGGCTGTTGTGCCTGGAAGCCAAGAGCCACAATGGTCCTGCACTCCTTTCAGTTTTGCGGTCACAGGCCGATCAGTGGCTAACCCCGCTCAATTTGACAGTTGGTAAAGTGGTGTGTGACAGCGGTGCCAATCTGCTGAGCGTGCTGAAACAGGGAAAAATGACACACATGCTGTGCATGGCACACGTCCTGGCCTTAGTCGTGCAGCAATTTGTTAGTCGTGCAGTGACACCACCTGCCCGTTAGATGTCTGATTTGTGAATGCCCGACGCGATGGAACTCCACCTTGTATATGCTTAATAGGCTGCTCCAGCATCAATGTGAAGTTAAAGAGGACCTTTCACCAGAATAAAACTTCTAAAGTAACTATACAGGCATGTAGAGCGGTGCCCAGGGACCCCCCCTGCACTTACTGTTATACCTGGGCGCCGCTCCGTTCTCCCGTTATTGCCTCCGGTATCTTCACAGTTAGGCTCCACCCAGGGGAACCTGCCGGCGCCTTCTTCTCCCATGCTGCAGCACTGGCCAATCACAGCGCTCAGCTCATAGCCTGAGAGGCTTTTTTCTCTCTCAGGCTATGAGCTGAGCGCTGTGATTGGCCAGCACTACAGCATGGGAGAATGAGCCGATGGCAGGTACCCCTGGGTGGAGCCTAACTGTAAAGATACCGGAGGCAATAACGGGAGAACGGAGCGGCGCCCAGGTATAACAGTAAGTGCAGGGGGGTCCCTGGGTGCCGCTCTACATGCCTGTATAGTTACTTTAGAAGTTTTATTCTGGTGAAAGGTCCTCTTTAACGACTACCTGTATGAACTCTGCAGCAGGACAGGTTCTGTGGAGCTTGGTTTTTTTCACTGCGTAAGTGGCTGCGCATGTGCGACACATGCAGACTTCTGCGGCCATTTGATGAGATCACCAAACTGGTCAGTCGTAGCCAGGGCGCCATCAGTGACATAGTACCTTACGCCTTCTTGCTGGAGCATGAATTGCGTAGTGTCATTGATCAAGCCATCGAGGAGCAGGAGAAGGAAGATGAGGAAGTTGCAATGGTGGATGAATTCCCAGGGGAGGCTGCTCCAACTGAGACAAGTCAACAGGAGTCTGAAGAGGAGTCAGAGGAGGATGGTGCCTGGGGGCTGGAGGAGGAGGAGCAAGAAGAGCATTCTTTAAACGTTTCTGAGATCCCTGGTGTTGTCCGAGGCTGGGGGGAGAAGACCGAGGATGACATTATCCTGGACGATGAGCAGGAGCCAGGCCACTTCACCGCTTCTAGTTTAGTACAAATAGGGGCCTTCATGCTCCAGTGTTTGAAGAGGGACCCCCGTATAAAAAGCATAAAGGGCAAGAACCAGTATGGGTGGCAACGTACTTAGACCCCCGATACAAACAAAAAATGGCCGACATGTTACCAGCATCACAGAGGGCTGTCAGAATGCAGCACTTCCAGGGCTTGCTTTGAGAAATGCGGCATTCTACTTTTGCAGGCACTGGCAGAGGAATTTCCACTCACAGAGAAAGAGTTGTGGGTACCAATCCAACAGTGCATGCAAGAAGAGGGCAGTTTAAAGATGTGTTGGTCATTTCGGATATGAGATCATTCTTGCAGCCAACCCATCGACAGCCACTTTATGGATCCAGCATCAGGGAATGCCTAGACCGACAGGTGTACGACTACATTGGGTTAACGGACGATTTGGACGCTTTGAGAAGCGAGGAACCCCTTGACTACTGGGTGTGCAGGCTTGACCTGTGGCCAGAGCTGGCACAAATTGCCATGGAACTGTTGGCTTGCCCCTCGTCCAGTGTCCTGTCTGAGAGGACGTTCAGGGCAGCAGGGGGATTCGTGACTGATAAGCGCACTCGCCTAGCTCACAACAGTGTGAACTACCTCACATTTCTAAAAGTGAATGAGGAATGGATCTCGGAGGAATTCAACACCTGTGACGACCACGTTTAATTGAATTTCCTCATGCCAGCCCACAAATATCCGCCACCACACAGAACAAATATTGGTCCCTGTCTTAGGTAAATACAGCAGCATAAAAGGCCTTTTCTGTCCGTTGAATGCCTAATGTTTTGGGCCTCGGAGGAATTCAACACCTGTAACTACCACATGTTTCAACTATTATCATTCGTTTTTTTTTTCAACAGTGGGGATTTCGTTAGTAATGTTTTTAATCCAATTTTATATTTTTAGTTCTTTTGAACATATGTATTTGACCTCTATTTGTACTGGCCTTCAGTAAAATTGATATCCATTGACCGTCTAATAGACCTCCAGCCACATACTGACTTGTTCTTTTATGTACACCGAATGCATAATTTTTGGGGCCTGTAGTACACTGGCCTGCTGGAAAATTGATATCCAATGACCGTGTAATCGACCTCCAGCCACATACATACTTGTTCTTTTATGTACGCTGAATGCATAATTTTTGGAGCCTGTAGTACACTGGTCCGCCGGAAAATTGATATCCAATGACCCTGTAATCTACCTCCAGCCACATACTTACTTGTTCTTTTCTGTACGGATTGTTGCTGCCTCTGAGGAATTCAACACCAGTGACGACCACGTGTTATCGAATTGCAACTACTAACAGTAGTTTTTTTTTTCAAAAGGGGGAATTCCGTTAGCCATTTTTTAAACCCAATTTTATATTTTTAGTTATTTTAAACATATGTATTTGATCTGTATTTGTACTGGCCTGCAGTAAAATTGATATCCATTGACCGTGCAATATACCTCCGGCCACATAATCACTTGATCTTTTCTGTCAGGTGAATGCCTAATTTTTAAGGCCCGTACTCCCGTGGCCTAAAATAAAAAATGTCTAGGCTCCAACAGGGCACATTTGAGAGAATAAGATACATCTTTTTTGTTGAAATTTTTGTCATTGATCCCCTTCTAGTATGTTACTGTACATGTTGTGGGAGTATTTGTACACTTTTACTAAGTACTTGGGGGCTGCAAATATGAGCTGAAGGTTTTTCAGGTTCGCCTGCCAATAAAGTGAATGGGACCTGCCGCGAACTTGTGGTTTGCGAACATTTGATCGCGTTCGCGAACCGTCCCGACCGATGTTCGTCCATCACTAGTAGTATGTTTACAGCATCCATTGTAACAACGGACCGCATCTGGACAGAAACATCAACCATATAAAATTAGCCTTAGTAGTTCCATCTACCATTGACCAACTTGCCGGACTCAAAGTCTCTCTGTTAGAGCATTGGCTTAATCTCTCCACTGTTGGCATCAGATGCGTTACAGTTAGAGTCCATTTACACAAGCATATCTGTTTTGCGAGCCGCAAAATGCGGATCCGGGAAACACGGATGCCGGCCGTGCGCATCCCACATTTTGTGGTCCCATACATTCAGCCCTGTGTTAGAAATGTCTATTCTTGTCCTTTTTGCAGGGCCATGGAACAGACATACTCATGTGGACTGCACACGTTGTGCTGCCCTCATCTTACCAGATTTGCATATATTATTCAGAGGTTTATGGTCTACAACTAGCAAACCTCCTTGGCCATGCCTAAAAGAGGAAAATTGATGACATATTTAAGAGACGGATAATATGAATGGTAACCAAAGAGCCCAAAACAACTTCCAAAGCGATTAGAGGTGAACTCCAAGGTCAAGGTACATCAGAGTCAGATCGCACCATTTGTTGCTGAAGTGGACTTAATAGAAAAGGATTCAGGAGGAAACTACTGTTGAAAGCAAATCATTTAAATTGAGACTGGAAACTGATAAAATGCATATTGGCAAGACACAGAACTTCTGGGAGAATGTCTTTTGGACAGATGAGACAAAACTGGAGCTTTTTAGCAAGTCATGTCAGCTCTGTGTTCAAAAATGAAGCATACAAAGAAAATAACATTTTACCTACTGTGAAAAATTGAGGCTTAGTTATGCTTTTGGGCTGCTTTGCTGTGTCCTGCACAGGGTGTCTTGAATCTGTGCAGAGTAAATGGAAGTCTCAAGATTATCAAGGCATTCTGGAGCAAAATGTGCTGCCAGTGTCAGAAAGCTTGGTCTCAGTCATAGGTCATAATTCTCCAACAGGGTAATTACCCAAAACACACAGTTAAAAGCATCTGAAAATGGCTAAGAGCAAAGCATTGGACTATTCTGATGTGGTCTTCTATGAGCTCTGATCTAAATCCCATTGAACATCCGTAGAGGGAGCTGAAACATGTGCAATAGGCGTTTCCCCCTAGGGCATCTATCTTGCGACCCAGGTGTAGGAATGCAGAGTGGTATAGTGTGGCCTATATGTTTATGTGTCACGGTGCTCCTACCTGGATACCGCTGGACCCCAGGCTTTGGCTCCGAAGCAATAAATAGGGGAATAATTGAGGGATTGGAAAGAATAACTTGAGTCCAGACCTTGAGATGAAGTTCCATGGCAGCTTTACTTCAAATAAACGTTTCTTTAAACAGTTTACAGACTTAGACAGCATGTTCCAGCATGTTTAGCATTAAACTGGCAGGCAAACTCAACTCTGCTCTATCCTTCTCTCACCCTGCTGTACTGACAAGCTGACTTCTTCTTTACGCTGCACTTCACTTTTTAGTTAGACTTATCTTCAGCCAAGGAATAGGTTAGAATCCTGGCAGCTCCAACATGGAGTCTCAACCAGCACAAACCAGAACTGCCCCAACTCCTTCTGGTAGCAAGCAGGACTGGCCCACTTCTGACCAAAGGGGGGGTATGGAATGGTGAGTTCCATTCTATCTAACTATAGCTCTGCCGTGTTTGCTGCCACCTGCTTGTGAATCAGGCAGATTACATGAACAGATACAAAACATTATTATAAATGCACAGTGTTGAGGGCCCTGGAAATAAATATATAGGTGACATACAGGTTAGACCATAAAAAATAGTAGCAAGGTGCAGAAGTGCTAACACCACTCTGGGGTGTTCCACATACAGTCTGAAGAAGGCACCCTTCAAACCTGAGAAAGGTTTGCTTGATTGCAGTGATTGTTTCAGAAGGTTGTGCAACAAAATATTAAGTTAAGAATACCATCATTTTTGTCCAGGCTAGTTTCATTCATCTTTTTTTATAAATTATTCTGTTGAGCCACAATTCAAAAGCAATGTCTGATTTTCGTTAGATGATTTTCAGTTAATTTTTATTTATTTTCACTTTTGTCAGTTTCGAAGAGTAACAACATGTTTATCCCCGTGTGTAAGATGCTTTTTAATAATTGTGCCAGTCCATGCACAAAAACGGTTAGGGAGTTGGTGTATAGTTCCACTATAAGTTATGTAAGTTTACTGGCACAAATTATAACAAATGTGGAGGGCTGGCTAAATTGACCCCACTCTGCGCACTTTTTGGAAAAGTGTAAAGCAGGGTTCCAAACTCCCGAAAAGTTTGAAAAAAAATTGGGCAACCAAGGTGTGTATGAAACTTTGTGACTTTTTGCTGCCAGTTTTTTGTGTACTGTACATAGAATAAGCATCTCCATAGTCTTTAACAATAGCATCTACCAATTATAACAGATCAACAGATTTTGGCAGCTATTTTGACCTTGTAAAAAAAAAAACGCTGCAAATTTAATTTTAAAGAAGTCTATGGGAAATGCCTATAAAAACACAGCCATAGCATGCTACAAAAAAAGCCACAAAAATCAAGTGTGCACTGCATTTTAGGGGGGTTTTAAACCTATGTAAATACTGAATTGGTAGTTGTAATTACGAACACTATCACAGAAGTCAACTACCTAAAATTTAACTTTTAATCAAGAATCAGCTAAAAGATACACATATATGATCCCTCACTTGGGGATTGATAGACAAACCAAAGACATACACAGAAAAAATAGAGCCATGTTAAGGACCAGGTCAAGGAGGGCCAATCTCGTGATATGGTGGGGCCAGACACACATGGGTCACTAAATGTATCCCTGTGATGTCCCTGTGTTATTCTCAGCCCGGAGATGATCCCTGATGGTGGGAACACTCCGTCCCCGTGCCTAACCTAATTGTCCTTGGAAAGCCCTAATCTCAGAGAAAGACCCATATGGATGTCCGGGTCCTGAGATATCCGCTATACAAACAAGTAATGTCCTATCGGACAATCCAGAAAGATATCTGGATGAAAAAAACAGAGTCACAACTTATACAGATGCCTAAAAAGTGGCGCTCTGAAACAGGGTCTCGACGCGTTTCCCCTCAACTATATGGTTCATCAGGAGACCAGTAACATTATGATAGGTTATGATAAACACACAATGTATAGAAAATAAGTTGCCTTGTAGATCAAATGGCAACTGGTTTTTCAAAACAGTGACCGCACCAGGACTTAATTTATATAAATGGTCAGACCAACAAAAATAAAGAAAAACCAAAATAACTGGGGCACCTCCATGCGGCACCGCACTGTCTGAATTAAAACAGAACAACTAACATCACATAGAAGGACCATTGATAATGATAAGGTACTTATCCATTCTAGTTGATCTTCAGCAGGCAGTGAACAGCAGCATGGGGTGCTCCAGGGGGCAAAATAGATATGGCTCCAAATTGCAAACACACAATGTGACTCTTAATACCTAGGATGAGACCAGCCCCCTCCAAGATGCACCAATCATAGGGTGCCATTCCAGTCATGTGACACACCCTTAGATTAACCTGTGTGACATCACAGGAATCAGGTGTCAAGGGAAGAAAGAAAAAAAAAAAAAAAAAAAAAAGGGAAGACACCTATCCCTAAATCGCTGAGAATGAGGGGGTAGGAAATATCAGATAATCCTGAGAATAATGTTAAAAAGTGTATACCTGTCCAGGTAATCGCTAATGGAACGCACGCCAGGATATCAACTATGGCCGTGCGTTCCACACAGAACTTCCGGTTGCCGCCTGATGACGACTGCGCTCTGTCAGAGGCGCTCTTCCACTCAACTTCCGGTCGCTGCCTGATGATAAGAGGCGCTCTGTCAAAAGCGGCATTGGAAGAAGGGGCGTGACCTGACGCCGTCTCCACGCCTCATACTTACTCCCAGCCCATACCGCTGTGTCTGTATTCCACTGCGGCCGGCCGGGGGGCGTGGAAATACGTTCCACATGCCGCTTATATTGTGCTATGCCTTGACAACCTTTTGGTATATGTCCCCCGCATGAATGAATGATCAATCAAATGTATGTACATAGCTGGAGCCCCATTAGGATTAATGGTACGTAGATACAGAGATACTGAGGCAAACAATTATATCCAAAACTGTATAGGTACATGCAGCAAAACATAATAAATGTATATCAAAAGACATGTACAAAAATAGGATATTCCATCCATAACCCCTTTGCAACAAAGGTTCGCTGCTTTATGCGAGGGGACCAGATTATAAGATGCTGAAAAATGATGAAAAAATGGTTAGCCCGCCGTGAACAATTAGTATTGGATAAAAAAAAAAAAAACACTAATGAGCACGCCAGTTTCTCAGGGGTAAAGTTGAATTGTCACACTGTGTGTTCACAAATTATCTGTACAAAAGCTTCAGATGACAACATCCGATGCATAAATAGATAATCCTAATACGGATCCTCCAGTTGTGGAGTGATCCTGGATAAAATAGAATGACACTTCGCGTGTCGATAATCAGCTATGCCAGTGAGGAAGAAGTGGTGAGATAAGGACTGCAGGTAATGTGAACTATAGGAAACAGGAGAATGTGAGTCGTTCGTTAAGTCCCGTGGGAGATTGTGACCGGAACCGGAAGATCCAGGCCGCCTCTTTCTGTAGGATCCTGCGGTCCCAGTCACCCCTCCTCGGTGAGGGTCGAATCAATTCTAAAGCAGAAAACTTAAGGGATCTCGGGTCCCCATCATGCATCTCCCATATATGATTGGCTATGGGTGTGTCCTTTTTATTCCTGATGTCCCCAAGGTGCTCCAAAATGCGTTTCCGAAATTCCCTAAAGGTCTTTCCAATATAGTCTTTGGGGCAGGTGCATTGGGCTAGATATACTACCCCCTTGCTGCGACAGTTAATGAAGTCACATGACTGGAATGGCACCCTATGATTGGTGCATCTTGGAGGGGGCTGGTCTCATCCTAGGTATTAAGAGTCACATTGTGTGTTTGCAATTTGGAGCCATTATCTATTTTGCCCCCTGGAGCACCCCATGCTGCTATTCACTGCCTGCTGAAGATCAACTAGAATGGATAAGTACCTTATCATTATCAATGGTCCTTCTATGTGATGTTAGTTGTTCTGTTTTAATTCAGACAGTGCGGTGCCGCATGGAGGTGCCCCAGTTATTTTGGTTTTTCTTTATTTTTGTTGGTCTGACCATTTATATAAATTAAGTCCTGGTGCGGTCACTGTTTTGAAAAACCAGTTGCCATTTGATCTACAAGGCAACTTATTTTCTATACATTGTGTGTTTATCATAACCTATCATAATGTTACTGGTCTCCTGATGAACCATATAGTTGAGGGGAAACGCGTCGAGACCCTGTTTCAGAGCGCCACTTTTTAGGCATCTGTATAAGTTGTGACTCTGTTTTTTTCATCCAGATATCTTTCTGGATTGTCCGATAGGACATTACTTGTTTGTATAGCGGATATCTCAGGACCCGGACATCCATATGGGTCTTTCTCTGAGATTAGGGCTTTCCAAGGACAATTAGGTTAGGCACGGGGACGGAGTGTTCCCACCATCAGGGATCATCTCCGGGCTGAGAATAACACAGGGACATCACAGGGATACATTTAGTGACCCATGTGTGTCTGGCCCCACCATATCACGAGATTGGCCCTCCTTGACCTGGTCCTTAACATGGCTCTATTTTTTCTGTATATGTCTTTGGTTTGTCTATCAATCCCCAAGTGAGGGATCATATATGTGTATCTTTTAGCTGATTCTTGATTAAAAGTTAAATTTTTAGGTAGTTGACTTCTGTGATAGTGCACTGCATTTTAAAATTCCAACACACTTACTGTCCATCTAAAAAATGCACCAAAACATTTTATACTGATGACCTATACTCGAGATAGGTCATAAGTATGTGATCGGTGGGGGTCCAACACCCAGAACCCCCACTGATCAGCTTTTTAAGGAAGCCGTGATACCTCGTTGAGTGCCTTGGCCTTCTTGCAGCTTACCCTAGGTTAGTGATGTCGGTCACGTAGCCTAAGCGCGGCTCAGTACTCTTCAAGGGAATGGGGTTGAACTGCAATAGCAAGCTGGTAAGTTGTGAGGAGGCCACGGAGCTCACTGGAGCAAACAGCAGATTTAGGTGGGTCCCCAGTGTCAGATCCCCATAGATCATATATTGTTGACCTATCCTGAGGATTGGTCATTAGTTTAAAAAAGTCATAAAACCGCTTTAAGAGGCAATAGCTCATCCAACTCTCTGGGTGTCGACACTCTGGCTCTGGTGTCCTTGGAGTGCCAGAAATGAAGATGTTTGTTTATGCACCATCTCTTTGGGGTTGTGATTTTTCTCCTTACAGCATGCACAATTGCAGATTGCATTTTCACAAGCTGACTGGTCTTTGTGATCCAGATCTGGCTCCTTTGCTAAACTCTACCTGCATTAGGATGCAGGAGCTAGGAAGTATAAGTTGGCTACTTCTTCTTCAGGCTACACCTCTCTCCACTGTGATGCTCAACTGCTCTGTGACCTTTACTACTAAGGGTGTTATACCCTTATGACTAATGCCTCAAACCTCCACTGTTAGCTGACTAAAGGAGTATGACTGGATCTATCTCCAGTACTGGTTCTCCCCAGTACACACTTTTCTCTGTGTATTTACTACTGAGGGCTGCAGGGAACTGTGTTTTACCATCTCAGACACATGTGTCCTCACTATTGCTCAAGGACCTGCATGTGATCAAAAGGTCCTTGTGAACCTAACAGCACATTTTCCAATGACAATAATACAGTTGGCCACTAGGTGGGAGCATGACCACAGTGCTGTTTCAACATACAACAGTGCAAGACATTTAAACCATAGTCCTGTCCCATACCAACAGAGTATTTCACACTCTTCACAGTGCGGCTCATCCATGATGTCCAGTGCATCCTGTGCACACAGGGTGTTCCACCCACATTGATGCAATACAATTGGAAAGTACCTTCATTACAGTAGCAGACCTACATGTTACCTTGATGCCACATTAGCTTAAAGGCACATAACATCACATTACCTGGCACATGACATTATGCTACCTTCACAAATCCCTTAGTAGTTCTCTGCTGAAACAGTCTGCCAGAGCTCTCTGAATCTGATATATGTCGGAACCCGCCTGAACAAAAACTGCTGCATGTAATTCCAGATCCAGAAACAAATGACACCAATGCAATCTCTTTTTCTCTGGATTGAACATTTTGGACTGAACAATCTTATACAAACAATTAAGCCATGTGCAGGAGACTACAGGGAGGCACAGGCTAGAAGTCTGAGCTTATCCAGCTCCGGATTAGGTACCAACCAGAGCAAGGCCAGAACATCTTCACTCATCCCTTGGTTGAACTTGATGGACTTATGTATTTTTTTCAATCATAATGACTATGTAACAAGAACATTATAAACTTGAAAAGCATTTTTATTCCATTGTTGAATGAAGGTGCAAGTACAAGCTATGTAAAGGTAAGCTGTCTGAAAGTACTTTATAGACTCTACAGCCACATTATTAACTTGTGTAAAGGCTTCAGGCTCTGAACAAGCTTACAAAAGGCAGAAATCCACATATGTCCACTGTACTACATCCAGCCAGTACAGTAGCTTCAACTATGAGTACGGCAACCTGTAGAAAGTATTACACCCAATCTAGATGCTTCTGCAAAAGCCAGCTAGAGAAGTGCAGTGTGAGGAGGATAACTTTAAAGAAACACTTTGGCCAATTATTCACCTTTGCAGCCATATAACTGTGGAAACTGCACTTCTGTAAACCTGCAACTCCATGCATGCTGAGAACTGTAATTGATCTGCTTAAACTTGAATCTTCAATAAAGACTTGTTCTACTGCAAAACTGCCTCATCATTGTCTCCTCCAATGATGCACAGGACCCTGCCTTGCAAATCATAATTCATCACCAGCAAGGGCACCCAGAACCACCATCAGGCAGGAGAACCCCAGGACCAGGGTATGCCGCAAATGGTAGAAAGGTGTGTCCTTCACTGGATGGTTAAGGTCCTTCACTTATGTCCTCTGCTCTCCTACTCCTGGATTGTTGCACATTAACATCACATTGTTTTTTTGTACATAACCCTATTATACATCTCTTCATTGCTTATGTACAATTTGACATACTCCAATAGATAGCAATGACATCTTTCTTGTAAATTGGAAAGGACTGGAGCAGCAGAAATAGAGTGGGCAAGAGTACTATGATTATCAGTACAGATCTGGACTCCAGGTAATTGACCACTTTTGTAAGTCAAAATATAGATAAAATGAGTCACTCGCTAGATGTTACAAGACTAAATATACCAAGAGCACAGGTCATAATCCATATCCCAAGGAAAAGGAAAAAAGCTAAAAATTGAAAACAAAACTTTATTAGCTTAAAAAAGACGTATGGGGAAATAAACTGGATGTTGTTTGTTGTATGGACTTACCCTTTATAAATTTAAATGTTTACTTAGAATAGATGTGTGCATCTTGTAAAATGACTGCTATCACATAAAAATAAACTAAAGCATGTTAAAACACAATACACATATCAATGCAATATGATCATGGATAAAAAGAAAAAAAGAAGAAAACAAAACAGTCTAACAGTCTGAAAGACAATCTTTTCCATGAGGCCCTTGTGAAGGCAGCTTCAGTCTTAGGGGGAGGGGGGTGACCTGTGTGACTACACAAGGCATATAATCCCTGGCTGTGAATGAGGTGGCATAGCACATGAGCTTGCTTGTCAGGTGAGTGAGGAGCAGGCACTGGATTCACTTCTGACAGCCTGTTCTGTGTTGCTACATGCATCACAGAATCCTTTCTTCTCCTTGTTATGCATCATCTCTCCTGCAGTGAATGTCTCCTCCACATCCAGAGCCAGCAGTTTTGCCACAATTTGCCCCAAATCACAGTAGTAGCTCTCCTGCCCTCCTGAAAACTCTGATGCAGACATCAATGGCAAACAATAGGGTTCAGTGATAAAATCATGATCTGCCCTTGTACCAATAATGGCTGCATAAGAGTGCACAGGAGGGCTGTAGAGCAACTACTGTCATCATGCATGGTGTGGGGATACACAGGACCAACACTAGGTATCATGGTGTGGTGTGCCATTAGCTAACATGACTTATCCCATCTGGTATTCTTGGAGGGAACATTGACCAGCCTTCAGTATGTCCAGAACATTGTGGAACTTCTCTTATTGTCTTTTTTGACTCACGAGACATAATGTTCCAACAAGATAAAGCCCGCCCACACTCTGACTACACGACACATCATGCTCTTCAGGGTGTCCAGCAGCTCCCCTGGCCAGCTTTATCACCAGAGCTCTCCCCCATCGAGGGAACTCGTTCAAGTGACGGATCTCCCATGCACAGCAGCCAACAACCACATTGGCTAAACTACGAGTCCAGAGCTTGTAAAGAGCTTTTGTAGGTGTGCCCAGGAGAACCACCCTCCTAAATGTGCACATCCCCTTTAAGCCTAACATATTTGTCTAGAAACAATACTCCAGTTTTCTATGGCACTCCCGTACTGGAGTGAGTTTTAAACTTTTTTTGCAACTTTTTTTTTTTTTTTAAAGAGCCCCAGTGATAAATGTGGCGTGAAACTTATTAACATAGCAAAATGTGTCCACTTTCCCACCCACTTTTCAAAAATGGAGTGGTGTAAAAATGCGATAAGTCACAAAATTTCTGCGCAAGTGACCCCAAAAAGTCCCAAAAGTCCTATTTTGTGATTTTTAAAAGCCAGATTTCTGGAGTGCAGGGCTTGATAAATTCTTTACCTTGTCGGTCTTATAGATCATTTAACCAAGTTAAATTATGGCGCAATGCACCTCTCACCTCTCCACAATGTCATTGCTGGAGGGTAAGGATGATGGTCTATTGGAGCCTGTTTATTGGGTCCCACTGTTTGTAGTGTGCCACAGCTGTGGCTTCCCCTGCTTGTTTCATTGCACGTGTGAATCTAACAAAGTATAAGGCGTTTCAAATGTCCAATTTCTGTATGTATAGTGTTGTTGTACACTGCAGCTGTTTGCTGTTCCTCCAGTGGTGAAATCAATGTTTGGACTTGTAATACACTTGTTAACCTTTTCTATCATGGAGGTTTTTCATTTTTGTGTTTCCATTTTGTGCTCCCTGCCATGCTAAAGCCATAATTATATTTTTTTTAAATTCCATTCAAATAGCCTTATGAGGGCTTGTTTTTTGCAGAACAAATTGTGCTTTCCAATGCCATAATTTAATATTGCATATTATGTAGTAGGAGGCAGTAAAGAATTCCAAATGGGGTGGAATTGGATAAAAAAAAAGCTATTCTGCCACAGCTTTATGTTTTTATTTTTATTTACAATGTTCGATGTGTGATAAAACTGACTTTCATTCTAGGTCAGTTCAAATCCGGCAATACCTTATATGTATAGTTTTTCTTGTGGTTTGATACTGATATTTTAAAGCATAGAAAAAAAATCTGTTTTATTTTTTTGTCACCACATTCTGACCCCTATAACTTTTTTGTAGCTATGTGTACAGAGCTGTGGGAGAACTGTACTTTTCATTGATACCATTCTGGGGTATGTACAGCTTTTTGATCACTTTTTATTCAATTTTTTATCCACAGGAAAAGGGATAAGTGTGTGATTGGCGTGTCTCTGAACACTAGGGCCCCCTCTGATCACAAGAACGGAGGCCAGCAGGGGCATAGCTAAAGGCTCATGGGCCCTGATGCAAGAGTTCAGCTTGGGCCCCCCTTCCCTCAGTGCTTTGTGGCCAGGGGCAGGGAAGCACATAGCCTTCGTGCTGCCTGAGGCAAAAATTGAAACTGCACCCCCCATGCCAAATTCTTGACCTAACCCCTTCCCTCCAGCCAGATGTGTAACTTGAGCAGCATGCACTTTCTGTAATACCGGTGTGTTCTTGTGCGGCACACAGGTCTTTGGCCCGGAAGCGACTGCTACCTCTGCACCCTCTGTAGCTATGCACCCGGGGGGGCCCTGTTTAAAGTGAGTGGGTGACACTCATGCAGGCTACTGCTCAATTCAACTCTTTGGGCCTGCCAGAGATAGCTGAGTGATTGCCCATCTTATGGTCTAATCACCTTAAAAATCTGCAGGGTTACTAACATATAAAAGTACCTATGTGTATCTTTCTAAGTAACAGTCATAGAGCTCATTTATATAAATATAGATGCAGTGTAACATTTCACTGGAATAACAGCTACTTGCCCTATTTAAACTTCTGTGGATAAAGAAATGAGTTATGTGACTTCACTACTGTATCTGGAGGAGTGATACATTCTTTTGAAAGTTTAGTGTTTTTAATCTGTGCTTCAGATTTTGTCATGAGTGGGAGCAGCAAACTGTGAAAGGTGCCGTTCTCATTAATACATCTCACACATCATTAAGTGAAAGATCTATCTACTAAAATGATTGCCGGCAGCATCTGGTTTACAATCAAGAGAGATATCATTCATAAAAGCTGGAGTGGAGTGCCAAGAGGCCAATCCTAGAACTAGGGTTTTCCAACATATGCCTTTTGGCACAGGCCTACCCTCAATGGAGGTAGACCACATGACTGCAACGGGAAGGGGAGGGGAGAAGCTGGCGCTCAACTTATTTTCCTGAAAAGAAAACACTTGTCGAACACATACAGGAAACTGGGTAGGGCAGGGAGTCCATAATAAGTTTTTATATGGGCCCTATGCAGTCTGTGTGAATCCCTGACCTTTTGGTATATTAAAATACAAATGTATTATGTGTTAATGCCTGATGAAGAGGGTGATGCGCCCTCGAAACGCATTGCAAAATAAAGATACCACCCAAAACATACTTACCAAGTTCCGAGATCTTTTCTTTAGGGAGAGCGCCGTTGGATGGGTCCTGTTTTCTGCACTTTGTTCTGCTGTTTAAGGCCATGCCACAGCACCTCAATGGGATTTATATGTGCCGCATAAATAGAGGTATTATAATCATTAATTTGTGCCTGAAAAGCTATTTCTGCTCACTCTTTTTCAGGTCGGGTTCAGACAACAGACGTCAACTTGGAAGAGAACGAATATCTTCATCTAATGATAAGGGAACAGCACCAATGGAGTCCAGTAAGGAGACTCGATATTGTGCAGTTTGCAGTGACTATGCATCTGGGTATCACTATGGAGTGTGGTCATGTGAAGGCTGCAAGGCTTTCTTCAAAAGAAGTATACAAGGTATAGTACAGTCTTCCTCATGATAAGACTTTACATTTGCTCTTGCCTTTTGTTCTTTCCCTCTGGATTGGGTTTTACTTGACTAAAGGAGTTTTACCACTAACCTGCATTTAGTTAAGGGAGTTGTAAAAAAAAAAGTGCTGTCTTCTACCAAAAACGGTGCCACACCTGTCCATAGCTTGTGTGTGGTATTGCAGCTAAGCCCCATTCACTTAACTAAAGCGAGATGCAATACCAGACACAACCTATGGACAGGTGGACCCCTTTCAGGACTCATGTACACAGCCATTGCCGTTTTGCAGTCGGCAAACTGCGTATCTGAAAAATACGGATACGATCCCTATTGTACAAATGCCTATTCTTGTCCACTAAACGGACAAGAATAGGACATGTTCTATAATTTTCTGAACATCTGCACGTATGTGGAGTGCACACAAATGGCATCTCTTCTGTCAATTTGGACCGTCCTGCAACATGGGACCACTTTTAGTTTCCAGTCCGCCACTGCAGTAAGGCATGTATTGTTTGTCATTGTGGTATTATGGAGCTGAGATTTCATATCACCAAGTCATTGCTCCATCCTCATCCCTCCACTCCTCTCTTCATTTCTGTCAATCTTGTATTTCTCATTTCACAGTTATGTCTGCACTTTCTTTACATATCTAGATTACCACAGTAGAAGAATGTAATTGTACAATGATGCTGAAATGTCTATTTTAAAAGTAGCCACGTGTGCAAGTGTCTACTATGAGAGTACGGCCACGCGGTGCAGCCACGATGCATCTGAGAGCTGCCCAGCCATGCAAGCTGCTGTGGTATTTGATTGGCTATTGTACAGTGTTAATGGCCATGTAGTAACCTGCAAAAGCCTACAGCCAATAACAATGCACTATGAACAAACAATCTGTGTCTAATGAATGGCATGGCATCGCTATAAGGTTCTTGCCATAATGCCCACATGTTCTTTTAATAGAGCAAAAAACAAAAGACAGTTATATAGAAAATGAAATTGGGTTTACAAACCTAATGTTTACTTTTTGTCATCTTAATTACAATATGTGTATTAAGTTACATTAAGCCCTCTATAAGTGTGCACATTTTTTGATTGGAGATGCCTAATGCTTGTTCCAAGCAGGTGGTGCAGGATTTAGACCCTGCACTAGGCATAAAATGATCTCAACACCCTGACGTAAGTCAGGGGCATCAGATTGTTGAGGCACTTTGGCATACTAGCTGAATATGTGGGCACTGCTATTGTGCCAACACATTCATTGGCAGGAATTTAAAAGAATTAGCAAACCTTTATGTGCCTGTAAAAAATGTTTGGATTCACTTGATATGTTCCTATATGTTTTTGCATTAGTGATGTCATTAAGATGATCTAAAATATGGGTTTTTAGTTTTCGTGATGTGCAACCTATATATTTTTTATTGGAAAGAGAACACAGGATCATGTAAATGACAAATGTAGTATTGCAATTGATATAATTCCTAATTGTGAAAGATGCTGCGTCATTTGCGTTTGAAAACTGTTTACTTAATGTCCGTATGTACGGCAAGTATGTGAGCCACATCTATAAAAGCCAATACTTTGTAGCCAAGTAGCCTTGTGTGTTTTTGTGGACTGGAAAAAAACTGGGTGATAAAATTAGTTCTATCAATGGGGGTCTCCTATAAATAACATTCCATCCCTGTTGTATCAGTCCTTTTACCTTAGCTTCATCTTCCAAGATAGACAAGTATTTATGAACAATATCTTTAATCTGATTGAACTGATTTGCTATATTGGAGAATAAGCAAAGGTTTGCTTTTAAATCTTGCTGTTTGCAACTCTGCTTTTTTATTGATATTTTTATTAACAAGACTGATAAGTTTTTTTTTCGATACTAGCTGTCTGGCATGGCGTAGGGACCAATTTGTATAACCGTGCATTTTTAGCCGTTAGGTCAGTATTTCTGCCTTCTTCTCATATTATATCTGTAATGAATAAATCAAGGCAACTGGACTTACTTCAGTAAGGCCTTGATTCAGTAAGTCCAGTTGCCTTGATTTATTATTTACAGATATACCATGACCTGGATAAATGAGAAGCTTCACAGACTTCTTCTCATATTGGGTAGGATCAGAGCAGTTGCACTTAACACGCTTTAATTCGCCTATGGGAATTGCTTTAATGGTGTGTTTTGGGTGTGAACTAGCACCATGTAAGATTGTGTTGCCTGCTGTTGCTTTCTATGAGTGGAAAAGACTATTAATTCCTCTCCCATCCCACACAGTGTTAAATCCAGGAAGGAAACAATGTGTGGATCTTGATCGTAAGTGAACCTCAGATTATAGTCATTTCTGTTTAAATGATTCACAAATTCTGGTATAGCAGACACATCACCCCGTAGGTCATCAATGTATCTGCTATACCAGAAAAGGTTATCAGAAAACAGATTTTCATCGCCATAAATGGCTTGATTCTCCCAAAAGGCCATTACCAGGTTTGCCAGCAAAGGCGAATATTTCACCCCTATTGATACACCTGAAACCTGCATATAAAAATGACCATTGAAGGAGAAGTAATTATATTTCATCAAAAAAGCAACTGCCTGTATTATGTATTCACATAGATCCGTGGTGTAATCACTCCAAAATTCCAACTGATGTTTCAGTGCTACAAGTGCCACATCATAACATCACATGTCAACCAACAGAATTCTCTGTTCCATGAAAAGCTGCACAGAACGTCTCTGCTATCTTGTAGAAAAACAGGTAATCCCCTTACTAATGGCTGAAGCAGAGAGTCTACTCAACCTTTCACACACTGCCCCTATTCCCGAGACAATCGGTCTCATGGTGGATTTTGGGCACATTTGTGTACCTTGGGCAGTTCATGAAGTATTGGTACGGTAGGGTATTCTACATAAATAAATTCTGCCTGTTTTTCAGAAATTACTCTTAGAGCTACACCAAAGTGATGAACCTTTTGCTGAATTTTAGCCGTTGGGTTACAATCAATCCTTCGATATGTGGTGATTCACATTATTCCCTTTTTCGATTTGTGGTTGGAGGAGCCACCCATTGCAGGTGTTTGGGTATTGTCAGCATCAGACAAGAATTCCTTCAGAGTCCATTTCAGACAAACTCAGGTTAACCTTACATCCTGGAGTATTATTTGTTTTAGTCAGGGGCGTAACTAGAAGTGACTGGGCCCCACAACAAATTTTTGTATGGTTCCCCCCCCCCCCCCCCCCCCCCCCCGCGCGCTTTGCAACGTCCTCCTCCTGTGTAAACCCCACTCCTTTGGCTAGTCACGATCTAGACCAGACCAGGCTTCCACGCCACCCTTTTCCTATATAATATATATATATATATATATATATATATATACACATATATACACACACACTTTGTCATGTAGTGTCGTTGTACATGGCAGCCTCACTTTTCTGCCCGCTTATTATGGCACATATAAGCACACACCCTCTACATATATAAGAGTAACAAAATAAGCAGTAGTAGATGGCAGAACAGCAAGCAGGGGGGGCGCAGACAGGGGCCATGGGAGCACAGGCCAGGGGGGTGCAGACAAGGGCCTGGAGGGGCACAGGCCATGGCCAGGGAAGCACAGATAAGGGCCAGGGGCTGCACTGAAAGGGCCAGTGTGGCACACACAGTGGCCAAGGGGGTGCACACATGGGCCAGGGGTACAGACAAGGGCCAGGGGGGCACAGATAAGGACAATGGGCACATACAAGGGTCAAGAGGTGGCATAGATAATGGCCAGGGCACAGTGGAGCAGACAGGGGCCAGGGAGGCACAGACAGAGTCCAGGGGGGGGGCACAGGCCAGGGCCAGGGGGAGCAGATAAGGGCCAGGGGCACAGACAAGGGCAAGGGACGGGGCACAGATAAGGACTAGGGCCCAGGGGCGCAGACAGGGGCCAGGATTGTACACACAGGGGCCAAAGGGGCAGAGACAAGGGCCAGTGAGGTGCAGACAGGGGCCAGGGGAGCAGACAAAGGCCTGGAGAGGGGGCACAGATAAGGGCCAGGGCCCAGGGGTGCAGTCAGGGGCCAGAGAGGTGCAGACAGGGATCAGGGAGGCACAGACAGTGGCCTGGGGGACACAAGCCAAGGCCGGCACAGACAAGGCCCAGAGGGGTGCAGATAAGGGTCAGGGGCTTTGCTGAAAGAGCCAGGGAGGCACAAACAGGGGCCAGGGGTTGCACTGACAAGGGCATGGGGGGCACACAGGCAGCAGGCACAGACATACCAGAAAAGCCCAGTGACTGATGTGCACTGTTGTGCCACTGCCGTGTTGCTCCTCTTTTCTGCCACGCTGTTTCTCCCGTCTGCCGCTCCCTCCTCAGGTCAGGACCGGAACTTGGTGGGCGAGCCTAATTAGAACAGCGCGCTGCCGGCTTGTACCGGCTTGATTCCTGCACTGTCTGGCAGTAAGATGCACCGGGAATGAGGGGGTGGAAGGATGATGATGGGTAATGTTGCTGGTGCCGCACTGTATGTGAAGGGGCCTGGCCTGCAAAACTGTATTAAATAATCATGAAACCTGACTGACATGCTGCTGAGCTCCTTGTCAGCCCGGGCCCCGAAGCAGCCGCTTCTCCGGTAGTTACGCCACTGGTTTTAGTATATTTCTTATTGTTTTTTTTTCTCTTTTAAAATAGATCTTGGAGTACTGTTCACATTATCTCTATGTTTCCACTCATAGACCTGATTGTTTGCATAGTCATATAAGTCTCGCTGAAATGTTAGTTTTTTTGTCAGATGCAACATAGTCCTCCAGCTTAGATATATTCATTCGTATTATATTTAAAGATTCATCATAATTAGTATTTTGTACGAAATCTGACAGTTGCAGCACCGCCTTGTGTATGTCCTCCTTTAGCTTCTGAAGTTTGATTGTCTCCTCAGCAATAATTAGACGTATCAGTTTGAGAGAGCAATCCGACAATGTATCATTCCATTGTTACACAAATGTCTCTGAAAACGGCGTAGTAGGAATTTTTTTGATCCTCAGTCCTCTGAGAATCATATCTTTCAACACATATGTTTGCAATGTTTTTAGATCCCACCAGAGTCTGGTCTCTTAATCAAGTAATTTCTCCAACCCCTTCAGGATATTTGCAAGGTTAGCTGTTCTTGCAGTGGCGTAGCGTGGGGGGGAACATGGGGGCTGTTGCCCTTGGCGCAAAATTGCAGGGAGCGCCAGGCAGAAAGCACTTCAATGAGGGCCACGGAAGCCTATGGCTCTCGTCCCCTCCGTTCTTCCTCATAGGCTTCAGGCTAGTGGCCTGAAACATATGAGTTAGTAGAGCGACTGTAGTGTCTAGAATGGAGTTGCTCCTAGGAGGAATTATGTCAGGGGAAGAGGCGGAGTCTCATCATCCAGGGGGCAGGGCCTAAAGATGTGCAGGAGATTCTACAGAGCACAATGTTGGAGAGAGGAGCAGAGGCTGCAGCAGGTTAGTATGTGGAGGAGAATAGTGACTGTTATTTTTACTTGGGGGGCTTTTTGCAGGGGCTGAAGGGAGGAGGACTAATCTTTGTACTGGAGACTGTATGTTAGAGGGGTCTGAAGAGAGGGTAGTGGGGGTGATATTATTTACATGGCACTGTATGCTGGAGGGGCTGGAAGCAGGGGGTGATATTATTTTACATGGGACTGTATGCTGGAGGGGCTGAAGGCAGGAAGAGTGATGAATTTTACATGAGACTGTTTGCAAGAAGGGATGGAAGGCAGGGGGGTGATGTATCTTATGGGACTGTATGCTGGAGGGTCTGAAGGCCAGCGGCGAAGAGAGGGTGGGTGATATTATTTATATGGGCTGTATGCTGGAGGGGCTGAAGCCAGGTGGAATTTTGCATTTTACATGGGGCTGTATGTTGGAGGGGCTAAAGGCGGGGAGTAATGTATTTTACATGTGACTGTATGCTTGAGGGGCTAAGGCAGGGAAGTGATGTGTCTTACATGGGACTGTATGCTGGAGGGGCTGAAGGCGGGGGTTGTATCTTGCATGGGACTATATGCTGGAGGGGCTGAAGGCAGGAGAGTGATGTATCTTACATGGTACTGTATTCTGGAGAAGCTGAAGGCAGGGGGAGTGATGTATTTTACATGAGACTGTATGCTGGAGTGGCTGAAGGCAGGACGAGTGATGCATTTTACATGGGACTGTTTGCAAGAATGGCTGGAAGGCAGGGGTGTGATGTATCTTACATGGGACTGTATGCTGGAGGGGCTGAAGGCAGATGGCAAAGAAAGGGAGTGTGATATTATTTACATAGGACTGTATGTTGGAGGGTCTATAGGTGGGGAGTGATGTATTTTACATGAGACTGTATGCTGGAGGGGCTGAAGGCAGGGAAGTGATGTGTCTTACATGGGACTGTATGCTGGAGGGGCTGAAGGAAGGGGAAAGGTTGTATCTTACATGGGACTGTATGCTGGAGGGGCTGAAGGCAGGGGGAGGTTGTATCTTACATGGGACTGTATGCTGGAGGGGCTGAAGGGGGGCATAATTATTACTATAATACTACAAAGGGGGCAATTATAATATTAATAATAATAATACAGAGGAGGAAATAATAATAATAATACAGAGGGGCCAGTATATATTATAATTATACAGAGGGCATTATAGTTATGGGCACTATGGGGGAGGGGAGGTCTGTTATCTGAGGATGATAGAAATCCCCCCAAAAATCTGTGGGGGGGGGGGCTGGATATAGAATTTGGCCCACACTGCTGAAGCCTGGCCCCAGTCTTCAGGTCACACTGTGTGTGTTCTGAATTCTGGGGCCTCACACCCATCTACTACATTATCTGTACTCAGAGAGTTATCACTGTGTTATCTATGGTGTTACGTAGGACTGCAGGTGACATCTACTGCATTATTTGTAAAAAGGGGCGTGGCCACAGGTTGGGGGGGCGTAATACTTGGCTTGTCCCGGGTGCTGGCAACCTACGCTATGCCACTGTGTTCTTGGATTGTAGATTCGTCCTCAGCAAAAACCGCAGCTGCTTTTTCTTGTCGCTGCAAATCATTGCTTGAGAGGGACATATTTGACAAATGTTTGATATCCCAAGGGTGAAAAGTGAAAGAAATGAAAGTAAAAACAACATGGTTTCCTTCAGGCCTGGAAGACTGAATCTGGAAATCACACTGTGAAGGTCAAAAGGGTAAGCTAGCACTCCCATATTACCTCTCGTGCAAGGACCCGGTCCAGTCCATAGTATAATCCAGGAAAACAACGAAAAATGTCCAGCACTAAGATGAATAAAAAGTCTTTATTTTTTATTCCATAAATTTAAAAGAATACAATTCTTCACATGGACAGCGGTAACGCCACCAACCGTTTTGATATATCAGATCTTAATCATGTTATGGGTCAAATGCAAGTTTAATACTCTTATATACCTGGAATGAAAATGGCTCCACCAAACCAGGTTCGAATTGCCATTTCCACACAGGTGGTTGTGATATCAGCAATTCCTTGCATTTAACCCCTGCTGTTCAGAATTACACATAAAAACAATGTCATATAACATAAAATAAATGTGCAACAGAACATCTGACATCCAGTTGCATATGTCTTTAAACTTTGATCCAAAAACATCCAAAAACAAATTTATTCATCTCAGTGCTGGACATTTTTCGTTGTTTTCCTATTATTGTCCTCATTCTGGAGAAGGATAGGAGTGTTCTATTGGGGCCCAGCAGTTCCACAAAACACCCAACGGTTGTGTGCATGAGTGCCTAACGTAGGTCAGTAAAAAAACAGCATAAAATAAAACTGAACCATATATGTACTCCAAAATAGTACTTGTAGAAACTATTATATATTTTGTGCTGCAAAATGTTCTGCAAAAAAAGGAGACTGCATAATGCTAAGTTAATATAAATTTTCTTTTTAAGTTATTACATCAACAATGGCAACATGAACAATCCAAAAGTTCTGTGTGGCCCTGAAGACTAAAATGGATTGGTCATTAAGGGGTTAACTGCAATTATTTTCTCCTTTTTTTAGGAGGGGAATTGGAGTATGTATTTTGTATTGCTTGTTTGTTTTGCATTGTTTTACCTTGTAGGTTTCGTGTAGATTAGAGATAGCAAAGTTTTCAAAAATTCAGTTTGGTTGCTTTGCTGAATTTTTCCTTAAAATTGGTTTGATCTGAATTAATTTATCATGAAGCTCATTAAATCAGGTCTATCCTGGCCTACATTTCAAACTTTAGGGAGAATGTATCCTGGTGTACATCACTGGCCAGTGCAGCAACATGTATAGCTAGTCCTTTCTGGTAGTGAAACAGTGACTGTTTCTCTGAATGATAGACAGGTCACATATATGGTCGTATACATCATCGTGTAGGCCACCAACATTCCTAGCTTACCCCTGCAATTTAAAAAAAAGCATACAACATCCTTAAGTAAAGCAAAAATATATATATATGCTGCGCGCCCTTATAGGTGTCCCAATGACAAAATAAGGACATTGAGGCAGCACTAATAAAGTAGTATAGAAAAAAAGGTTCCTTTAATCCGTGTTTTGGCAATGCAAACACATGTTTGAATCCCTTCTGTTAGATGTAGAATGACTGTGTGTCACTATTAGGCTTAGTTCACACTTGATTAAGTTTGTCTGTAATTGTGAGCCCAAAGCAGGTGCGGGTCAAACCCACAGAACAGGTGCAGATCTATTCTTGATACATAATCAGAGAGTAGGCTTGGCTCCTGAATTTCATTGCATAGGGTGCTGTAAACAACTTGGCCAAAAAGGGCTACTTCTATTAATCATTAACCTGATGCAATCAGCAACTGAGCGGGGGCTGGACCGTACACACTGCTCTATCCCGGTATGGAATTCATTGTTAGTTTTGCTTTTTTGACTGATCCTTATTCAGGAGTAGGCTTCCGCATTGATATGATTAGTCATTTCTGGTCAAGGTCATGCAGGCTTCAGTATAAATGTTATATAGTGAATTTACTTGCCTCACAATAAGTTATGGAAATAATTGACCAAATAACAGAAGTGTGAACTCAGTCTTACAGGTCAGAGTTAACATCAGATCGAATTGATGTGGACTTAACCACGCAGCGACCTAAAATTCAAGGAGTGGCCCCATGACATTGGGAAGGGTGTCAGCAGTAAGGCTGTGTTCACATCACTGTTTATTTTTCCTAGTGCCGAACTGAAGTTCCTTGAGCCCACTACAGGAAATTATTCTGAGGGCCCAAACTCTTGGACCTTAAGGGCCTTGTTTTTCTTGAGGTCCCTTATTCTCAGAGCTTGGGCCAAAAGGAGGATACTCTGGTGGGCCAGTTCAACTCTTATTTTACAGTTCTTCTGATCCGTCAGAAGAACAGGCCAAAAAAGCGGATCTTGTAGTTTCAGCATTCAACAGTATTTGATCAGTATTTTATCAGTATTGGTAAGGCAAAAACAGGGGTTGGTCCAAAACAGAGATAACATGTGATGGAAACATTTGCATGTGTTCTGTGTTTTGGACTTACTCCTGCTTTTGGCTTCCAAATCATGATCAAATTCTGATGCAAAATACTGACCGTGTGATAGAGGCTTCATGCTCAATTTGCATGCGTTTTGGCCATTTGCCTCTGAAATAGGCTTTATTCAGATGGAAAATAAGTCCTGCAAACGGTCAGTATTTGGTCAGTTTTTTGTATCAGTGTTTGATCATTATTGGTCAAGCAAAAACAGGAGTGGGTCCAAAACAGAGAAAACATGTGATGGAAATGTTTGCAAGTCTTCTGTGTTTTGGATCCACTCCTGCTTTTGGCTGGAGTGAATCATTATCAAATCCTGATGCAAAATACTGACCGCGTGATAGAGGCCTTCTGGGCGCTCAAAAGATAGGAAGAACAGTAATGTGAACATGGTCAAACAGGGAAACTAGTGGCTCTGTAATAGACTGGTCACAATAGTGGCCCCAGAACAGAGTGGGGCAACAACAGTGACAGTAACAGCACAAGATTGTGGCTGATAACAGTAGAGGCAGCAGGAGTGTGGCATCAGGCGGGTGACAGCATCAGAACAGTGGCAGCAGGATGTGGGCAGAAGTAATGGGCCATTTGTCACAATGCTCTGGTGTGGCAGCACACTACAGTAAAATTATTACTGCCAGAATGACCTACTCTGTTGTATCAGACACTGCTGTCTGGAAATCTTTGTTGATCCATGCCTGATCCATCTTTATAAAGGTTAGTCTCACCCGCTCTGATGCCACACTACTGGCTGGGTAGGAAATCTTGCCCAGAGCAAACTTAGCCAGTTCTGACCACAGTTCAAGTTTGGCTGCCCAGGTATGCCACCACCTGCTGGATCAGGTTCTGTTCCATGTTCTGCTGCTGACAAGGCTTAGGTTGCTGCTAAGGAGCTGGTGCTGCTCCTGACCCCCAACCCCACTCCAGCAATCATGACAGTGGAACATGAGCTCAGAGAGTTCCCCGAGATAGAGCTTTGTGACGATTGGCAATGGGTCGCATAGGCAGCAACCAACCGACTACAAAGGATGTCTTGATAGTAGTTGAGTTTTTCATCCCCCTCAGAAGGTGGTAAAAAGACCCCCATTTTGGACCGGTACCTAGGGTCTAACATTGGGGAGAGCCAGTAGTCATCCCTCTGCTGTATTGTTATAATGCAGCAGTCTCTACGCAAGCAACTCTGCATGTATTTGGCCATTTGTGCAAGAGACTCAGAGAGATTTCCTGCCTGCATCTCCACTGCATACTTCCACTGTCTGGCAGGGTCATCTGCTTCGTCCTCCTCATCGCCCTCTGGCTCCTCATGATCCTCCTGCTCCTCTCCTGTCCTTTGGGCAGATAAACAACCTAGTTCTGTATAGAATTCCTGGGCATTTATGTCCTTATCCTATTCCTCCTCCTGTGCTAGTTCAGCCTCCACAGGGCTCAGGTGGATGTGAGATGTAGGCACCACTTCTCCCGTCCCGTCGACAGTCAGATTTATCAGCATACTCTCCAGGACATGAAGCTGTGGAATCAGATCATTCATCCAGTAGTCCTGGAGACTGACAAATAAAGGGGCCTCCTCAACGGGCATTTGAATATAAAAGCTGCGACTATCTAACGTCAAAGTTACATCAAAGAGTAGACCTGTCCATCTGCATCATCAAAAATCGATAACGGATTTTCTCTACTCATACAGTCGGTCCAACATGTGGGGGGGTGGAGTTCCAACATGTGGAAACGTCTCATATGAGGAGAGATAGGAGAGGAACATCATTCTGCCTTTGCAACTCAAAAGTTGAAAAAAGTCGCAACCTACGCCAGACAACCCCCTGGTCTACTTTTACACATAAAGGTGTAAACAACATTGCACTCACTCCAAATATATTATTAAGGTGGAATGTTTCTGGAATTTGGCACATGCACGCAAAACAAAAACAGACTTAAAACTGACACAAAAGTAACCGCAAATTATAAATGTCCCCCATAATATTTAAATTCAGCTTATCTTTCTCATATTGCTCCCAAATGAGTATCAATGGGGTACATTTACAAATGCACTAGAGTTCGGTTTTAAAATGCACAAATAAATGGCACCTATGCTGCATGCAAAATTTATATTCTGTTTTAGATACTGAAAAAGAGAGAGTGACTTTGAATATAAAAGTGCAGCAGATGTAAAGAGTCTGTAAGCTAGGGTAACGAAAAGCCCCAAATCTACCAAACTGACTCATCAATATGTACAGTAATACATAGAATCTACAGAAGCCAAATGTCTTTAATAAGTGTCTGTTATAAAAAAAATACATGAAAATAATATTAAATTATAATAAAAATGTATTATAATAATAAACATTAGAAAGAATGTAATAGGATTTCCTATCAGTTCTTACGCTATATAGCGCTCAATTCTCCCTCCTCTTCTATGACTATAATACAGCTAGATACTGTACCATTGAGAAATATTTCCCATAGAAAAACACTCTTTGAAGCAACAAATAAGGCTACTTTCACACACGCGTTTGGTGCGGTCATAAATCTGCACAGACGAATCTGTTCAGATAATACAACAGTCTGCATCCGTTCAGAACAGATCCGTTTGTATTATCTTTAACATAGCCAAGACGGGTCTTGAACACCATTGAAAGTCAATGGAGGACGGATCAGTTTTCTATTGTGCCAGATTGTGTCATAGAAAACGGATCCGTCCCCATTAAATTACATTGTGTGCCAGGACAGATCCGGTCAGTTTCGTCAGACGGACACCAAAACGCTGCAAGCAGCATTGTGGTGTCTGCCTCCAAAGCGGAATGGAGACGGAACGGAGGCATTCTGAGCGGATCCTTTTCCATTCAGAATGCATTAGGGCAAAACTGATCCGTTTTGGACCGCTTGTGAGAGCCCTGAACGGATCTCACAAACGGAAAGCCAAAATGCCAGTGTGAAAATAGCCTAATTTGAACCTGTATACAATGTGCAGTCTCTACCTGTATGTGTGACTGTAAGAATACGTATACATATTCCCTTTCCGTGTCATGTGGGTGGACAATTTGTTGCAGATTTTAGTGAATTTCAGAAGCAACATTTGTGGATAGAGCTGTTTTAAGATACCATATAGACCATGTTAACCCTCTGTTTACTGTGGGGTTCAAACAAAACACGAGAACTGCTGATGGTTTATACTCTTTTTCCATATACAACCTCATGCCTCATGCACACGACCATTTTTTTTTCCATGTCCGATCCGTATTTTTTGCAGATTGGACGCACGCCCATTCATTTCTACAGAGTCGCAATTAATTCGGACAGCACACCGTGTGCTGCCCACATCTGTATGACCGTCCCGCAAATCCTTCTTGGCTGCAAAATGCGGTCTGTGGCCCATTTCAAGCCAATGGGTCCACAAAAAATGAGGGTGGCACATAGTAGCTATGCGTGTGACATCTGTCATTTGTGCATCCTTTGCCTGGAAATGCCAAGGACTGCCGTCTGAGCCATGTGACACCTGCAGGCTGTGCAGTCAAAATGCCAAATTTGGACATGGAGCACATAATACCATTAGTGCATGAATTATGAACTATGGCACACCAGAAGTGACATGTACCAAGACCATGTCCGTTAAGATCAGTCGTGGGAGGAGGCGGCGCCAGAGCTGCAACCAGACAATTGGGCGAATACCAACAAGACCCAGCGTAAAAAAAATTGGTAAGGGCCTATACTGGCATATATTTTTGCATGTGAACTTACTATTACACCACATTATACTGTAACCCCCTAATGCTCGATATGGTATCCTAACATTGCACCACAAAGCACTTTAACCCCCTTGTGCTCAATATGGCAGGCCAATTGCTTATTGCACCACAAAGCACTTTAACCCCCTAGTGCTCGATATGGCATGCTAACTGCATATTGCACCACATAGCACCTTAACCCCCTTGTGCTTGATATTGTATTTTATTTGCTTATTGCACAACATAGTACTTTAACCGCCATGTGCGCGATTTTGTCTGCTAACTTTCTATTCATTGTACTGTAGCCCCCTAGTGCATGATATTATATGCTAATTGCTTACGGCACCACATAGTATTTTACCATCCGTGTAAATGATATTGTATGTTAATTGCCTATTGCATACAGAGCACTTTAGCCCCTTAGTGCATCATATAGTCCATTAAACCCCTATTGCACAGTGATATATGTAAACTACCTATTGCATCATAAACTATAGTTATCCCCTATGCTACGCTGATATATGTTAGATACCTATTGCACAATAAGATGTGTTAAACCCCTATGTTAACCTAAAGTAAGTGAACCCACTGAGGCAAACTTTTTTTATTTTTTATTTCTGTTGGCAGTAACGCAAGTAAAGATCCGCAGGAACTCCTCAAGAGATCAGCTCTGCCAGGGTGAAGATGCCCCATCCAGAAAGCACATCTACATTTACTGTTTACCCAGCAGCTGCAGTTTCTACAAAACATAATTAAACTGCGACCTTAAGTACCACCTTTTTAACTTTTTTTTTTTTTTTTTAAAGGGGTATTAAAAAAGGGTATTTACAAAACTGGTGCAATGGTAAACTGGCTTATAGGTCCATAGCAACCATTCTGAATCAAACTTTATTTTTAAAGAGCTTCTGCTTCAATAGCCTTGAACTGTAGAATGTATTGCAGGCTGTACATGCTCAGCAATGTTCTCAGTGGTCAAAGCAACCACCCATGTTTATATCTTCACAAATTCAAATTTTAAATCTACTACTTTACAGCACTATTGACAATCTGGCGGAAAAAGGAGATTCTTTCATAATGAAAAACAGCAAACACCAGTTACAGAAGGAGCAACCATCCCAAGAACCTCTGCAGCTCGTACAACACCCACACCATAGGATTCCTGGCCCGAGGTCTCCTGGCCAGATGGCTCCTTCCCAGAAAGCTCCCGACCTGAGGTTTCCGGCCCAGAGCACTACGACCAAGAGATCTCACATCCACAGGGCGCCCACGCAGAGCTCGCCTGCGTATGTACCACGTACCACACATCACAGTAGGAAGTACCCTCACCTTGTTTTGGATTCAGCAACCCGGACCCTAATTGATGCTCAGGTGCTTTAGTATCTGAACTAAAACAGGACTGAGGAGCAAGAGGCGACTAAAGAGTTGCCTCTATCTTTCACATATGCCTCCAGAAAGGCACTTGCGTTGCATAGGGCTGATAACACTTACTGTGGACAACAAGCCCATTGAACTGCGCCAATAAGCAGGCCTAATTGAGGATGTTAGGCTACTTTCACACTAGCGGTAGGACGGATCCGACAGGCTGTTCACCCTGTCGGATCCGTCCTGCTGCTATTTCGCCGTGCCGCCGGACTGCCACTCCTCGACTCCGACTATAATGGGGACAGGGGGCGGAGCTCCGGCGCAGCACGGCAGTGCATAACGAGAGGCCGCCGGACTAAAAGTACTGCATGTCCGACGTTTTAGTCCGGCGGCCTCTCGCCGTGCACTGCTGTGCTGCTCCGGAGCTCCGCCCCCATCCCTATTCTAGTCAATGGGGACAGAGCGTCAGCCCAGCGGCACGGCGAAATAGCGGCAGGACGTATCCGACAGAGTGAACAGCCTGTCGGATCCGTCCTGCCGCTAGTGTGAAAGTACCCTTATCCCCAACTACGTGCATTCAAACTAAACCTGGACCCAGACCACTAGCTCCAAGGATGTAGATGTCATCTCCCCCTCTGTTCTCCCAGGACAGGGAGCCATATTTTAGAGCTGCCTATTATGGACAAGAGGAGATTATCCCTTCAATTCATGGCACTGGTTCATTTATCCACGATCTCTATGATTTTTTTATTTCTTTCTAATTTTTGTTTGGTAAATATATTTTTTGTCTTTTTTTAATTTTCTTTTTGTCTTTTATATTTGGTAAAGCCTTTAATGGGGTTTGATCATCTATATCACATTTTCAGTGCCCTACCCCTGGCACCCCCTACACTGCTGATTTTCTACCCAATGATTGCTAATGAGTAGTGTTGTGCGAACCCAAACTGCAAAGTTTGAGTCGTACTGAACTTTGCGAGTTCGGGTAACCGGATACGAACCAGAACTTTGCAGCAACGGTTTGGGTTCGAGTTCGGTGTTCGGGCATTTAATAAAGCTTGTTGCAAAGCCGGAGGACAGCCAATCAACAAGCTTTTAAGCTGTGGGCACTTAGAAACCATCACAGCCATGCCTAGTAATGGCATGGCTGTGATTGGCCGGTGCATCATGTAACCCAGCCTCTATACAAGCTGTATCACGTGTAGCACCGCCCATCCATTCTGAGTAGTGCAGGGACAGGAAGCAGGCAGATGATGTGAGGGAGAGTGTTAGGCATCTCATCTGGCTATTTATTCTGTGGGTTACCTATAATGATTTTTTTTGTGGGTGCAATGCACTATCTTTGCACCCCTGGCACAGAAATATAATAATTAATCTGGCTGTTAATTCTGTGGGTGACCTATAGCAATTCTTTTGTGGGTGCAATGCACAATCTTTGTACCCCTGACACAAAAATAGAATAGTTAATCTGTCTGTTAGTTCGGTGGATGACATATACCCATTTTTGGTGTGAGGTGCACTGCATCCGTGACAGGGAAATTAATATACGGTAGTTAATCCGTCTGTTAGTTTGGTGGGTGACATATACCCATTTTTTGTGTGAGTTACACCTGCACTGCATCCGTGACAGGGAAATTAATATACGGTAGTTAATCCGTCTGTTAGTTTGGTGGGTGGCATATACCCATTTTTGGTGTGAGGTACACCTGCACTGCATACGTGACAAGAAAATTGATATAGTTAATCTATCTATTAGTTCAGTGGGTGACCTCAAAGAATGAGGAGAGCGTCAAATAAGGGACATGGCTCTGGTCGAAGTGCTGCTGGTGTTGGTGGAGATCCTGTTGCAGGGAGAGGACGTGGTCGATCTGTGCCAGCTACAAGCCCAAATGAAACACCTTCCTTAGGTGCACGTAGGCGACACAACATTCAGCGTTATTTTGTAGGTCTGAATACCGGTGTGCGAATGATGAGGCCAGAACAAGTAGAAGTGGTAGTAGATTGGGTGGCTGACAGTGCCTCCAGTTCCTTCACATTATCTCCTACCAGGTCCCCTGATGAAACCACAGCAGAGTTGGCACCTGCAGCCCATGGGCATCTGTTTTTCACCTCACCCCCTTGCAAATCAGCCAAGCAGTCTTAACCCCAGGTCATGCAACACTTTCTGTTTTTATCTGCTTTTTGATTACTCTGCTAGCAGGCTTTCCGTGGGCCATCCACCTAGCCCTGCCCCAGAAGTGGAAGAGAGTGGACTGATTTCCAACCACTTATGTTTCAGGATGTGGACATGGGAGGACCACCGCAGCACGTCTCTGATGATGACTAAACATAGGTGCCAACTGCTGCGGCTTTCTGCAGTGTGCAGACCGGCAAGGAGAGCAGGGGCGAAGTGTGGGTGGAAGATGATGTGGAGGATAATGAGGTCCTAGACCCCACATGGAATCAAGGTCATGCAAGTGACGTGTGCATTTCGGAGGAAGAGGTGGTGGTCACACAGCCCCAGCCTCACAGCAAAAGAGGGAGCAGGGTGCAAAAGCAGAGTGACCGTCCTGTAGCCAGTACGCCTGCTACTGCCCACCGCAGCCAGGGAATGAGCACACCAAAGCCAGCTCCAAGGAGTTCCCTGGCAAGGCAGTTCTTCAGACAATGTGCTGACGACGCCCTGAATGACAGCATTTCAAAATTCCCGTCCTTTGAAATGCTGTCATTCTTTCTGGTAGAGACGGAGACTTTTAAAAACCTTATGGCGGTGGCTGTCCTACAGTACATAGTTCCCAGCCGCCGCTACTTTTCCAAGCAAGCCATCCCTACCCCGCACAACCAAATGGCAGAAAAAATCTGATATGCACTGTGCAAGACCTTCTGTAGAAAGGTCCACATAACCACTGATACATGGACCAGTAAGCAGGGACGTTATGTCTCCCTAACAGCACACTGGGTAAATGCAGTGGCGGCTGGGCCTGAGGAGGGTAGAAGTTTGGCACATGTCTTTCCACCACTGAGGATTGCAGGACGTTGCCTCCTGTTGCCTCCTACTCCGCTTCCTCCTCTACCGCCTCCTCATCCAGTCAGCATAACACCAGCACCACCAACTTCAGCACAGCCAGGCTGTTTTGAAACTCATTTGTTTGGGGGAAAAAACCCACAACGTGCAGGAGCTGTGGACGGGCATGGAACAACAGACCGATGAGTGGTTGGTGACACTGAGCCTCAAGCCCAGCCTGGTGGTGTGCGATAACTGGCAAAATCTCGTAGCAGATCTGGGTCTAGCTGGTTTGACGCACATCCCTTGCCTGGTGCATGTACTGAATTTGGTGGTGCAGAGGTTCCTGAAAAATTACCATGCTATGTCAGAGCTGCTGCAGAAAGTGCGGCCGTCTGTGCGCGGTTTCGGGGTTCTCACCCTGTTGCCGCTCACCTACAAGATGGAACTTACCTTGCACATGCTGGAGAGACTGTGCGAACAGCAGCAGGCGATAGTGGAGTTTTAGCTGCAGCACGCACGGGTGAGTCGCTCTGCAGAACAGCACCACTTCACCACCAACGAGTGGGCCTCCATGTGGGACGTGTGTGCCGTGTTGCGCTGTTTCGAGTACTCCAACATGGCCAATGCTGATGAAGCCATCCTCAGTGTTACTATCCCATTTCTATGTCTTCTTGAATAAACACTTTGGGCGATGATGAAAGAGGAGGTGGTACAGGAGGAAGAGGAGGAGGAAGAGGGAATTTTCTACGGTTATTAGGCCAGTCATTCACAAGTTGCTTGGAGAGTGGGTTCCTGTACCAACAGAGGCCAGGTACACAACTGTCCAGCCAGGATACAGTTCTGGAGGATGAGGATGATGAGGAGGAGGAACAGTGTTCACAGCAGGGTGGCATCCAAAGCAGCTCATGGGCAACGACCGCCAAGTTGCCCGCATTCTAACCAGTGCTAATTACTGGGTGGCCACCCTGCTGAGTCCCAGCTACAAGAATAATGTGCTGTCCTTAATTCCGTCACTGTAGTGTGATCGGAAGATGCGCGAGTACTAGCGCACACTGGTAGACGCCCTGCTGATGGCATTCACTCATCACAGTGGGGCTCAGTGGAAGCACAAGGCAAAGGCAGAGGAAAAGGAAGAAGTCGCCAACGCAGCTGGGGCACCGCCAGCACCTCAGAAGGGAGGGTTAGCATGGCCGAAATGTGGAAACTCTTTGTCAGCATGCCAAAATAACTAGCACCACCAGCTGATACGAAACGTCTTAGCAGGAGGCAGCATTTCAGCAACATGGTGGAACAGTACGTGTGCACACGCCTACACATACTGACTAATGAGTTTGCCCTATTCAACTTCTGGGTCTCTAAATTAGGCTCGTGGCCCGAGCTTGCCCTTTACGCCTTGGAGGTGCTGGCCTTCCCTGTGGCCAGTGTATTGTCCGAACGTGTGTTTAGAATGGCAGGGGGGGTGATTACAGACAAGCGCAGCCGCCTATCCACAGCCAACGTGGACAAGCTCACATTCATTAAAATTAACCAGGCATGGATTCCCACATAACTTGTCCGTACCTTGTGCTGAATAGACAAGTATACTGGCCGCCCCCAGCCAATGTTATACTCCAGCGCACGTTTTCTTTTCCATTTCCCAATGTTTTGAAGCCTTCCTAAATTAATAAAAAATAAATAAATAAAGGGGAAGAAAACAAGAAAACAAAAACAGTCTTGGCTATCTACTCCTCGACTGCCGCTTCCACCTACACCGCCACGTCTACCACCTCCTCAACCTCCAACTCCCCTTTGACCTCAGCCTCCTAGTTCAATATTATTAATTTTTTTTAATTCTATTCTGTTATTTTAAGTCATTTTCCTATACACATTTGTTTGCAAGGCAATTGTCCTGCTCTTACCCCAATTTTGCTTCCTTTTGCATCCCTCTAACCCTTACTATGACACTATTTTACAGCCATTTTAGTGAACCAAAGTTCGGGTCCCCATTGACTTCAATGGGGTTCGGGTTCTGGTTTGAGTTCGGATCAGGTTCGGGTCCCGAACCCGAACTTTGACCCGAAGTTAGGCTGAACCCAGCAAACCCGAACATCCACAGGTCCGCTCATCTCTACTAATGAGCCCTCATATTAATGCTCGTTAGCATTCATCTGCCACCGAATGAGAAAACGCCCGTTTATTGGGCAATTCAGATCTTTCAGCATATTGAAAGATCAGGATTTGCCAGTGGCAGATCGTGCTGTCTAATTACGATCTGCCGCCGGCAAACAGCTGTTGAGCATGGGGACAAGCGATGGCATAGCGATTGCTCCTCCCATTGTTGCTGAGGAGATTGCTGCATGTAATAACAGCGGTCTCCTCAGCAAGCTACCAGCAGCTTGCCAGGATGGAACGCTTCCCTCCCGACAATCGTCTGTCACCAGGGAAGACTGGAAGTTGGATTCTTCACAAACTCATGTGCTTCTGATCTTTAGAGCTGATGAAGAAAAATAATAAAATATATGATTGTCCAAAAAATAAATAAAAAACATTACCAATCTTATACAGAACAATTAGTGGCCTTCTCATTACATCAAGCACTTTCAAATTGGAGGCTGTATTCAAGGTTGTTAAGACTGTTTTTATTTTAATTAACCAACAAATGAAGGGATTTTACATAAATGTTGCGATTGAAAACTGGTTTAGTTGCTCATAGCAACCAATCAGATTTATATGTCAACTGTGAAAGAAATAAAATAGAAATCCATGTGTTGTATGGGCAGCTGGGGTATAAATCAATTGGACCAGTTTCATAAAACACATGAGAAGTAATGCAACTTTTTTAAAGCTATGATTTAAAAGAAGAGGGGTTGATTACAATGAGGTATTAGAAGGTATTTACGTCAAATTCTAATTCAAGTTTATATTGCTTGATTAACACATTATTTGAACAGATCAATCACAAAAGAACAGATTGAAAGTGGAATTTGGACAGTATAATAAAATGTCAGTTCGCAAGCCCACATCAAGGGTCCTCATTCTCTTGCAAGTCCTTAGACTACCTAACAACAGCTAAACTAACTAGAAAAACAGGCAAACTACATTAATTCTCCAGAACAAAATCAGTGACTGCATTGAATAGAGTCTATCTGCGATGGCAATGCTCCCTCAAAGCTGCTAAAGTAGTCTGCATAGATTTCCGGAACAGCCAGTCCTGACATTCCAGGTCAACCATGCACGTTCTGGTCCAAACCGACAGATACTGTAATAAGGTCAGATACTGGTCCAGGTCAACATCTGAGAAAGCATTGTGAATCCTAATGAAGTTATGTAGGAGTACAGAGGCCTGAATCACCAGGGTCGAATTGTCCGGATGCATCTGTAGGGGTGACAGGAAGATGCTCCACTTGGTGGAAAGTATCCCGATAGCACACTCCCCATACCGACGGGCTCTAGTAAATTGGTAGTAGAAGATATGCATACTGGGGAAGGGTCGCATCATATGGGGTAACAATGCAACTCCATCAGTCACAATGGCAACTAGAGCAAGTGGTCCTGCAGATCTAGACAGTGTTCTTGGCCCTGGAGGGGCAAGCTGTTCACCTATTCTGGAAGCACAGAAGATATGGGCATCAGATGTGCTCCCATAGGCCCCATTATCCACAGTTAAAAACTGGTAGTTACTGTCAGCCAAGGTCGAAAGCACCACCAAAATATATTGTTTATAGTTGGAGTACTGGGACCCTGAGTGAGCAGACTTCTTAACATTGATATTATATCATCACCCCAATGCTTTTTGGAAACTGTGCAGAAGTGCATACAATTGTACACTTCATGATTTTGGAGGCAACCTATCCCCAGTGTTCAGATAAGTCTTGATAATATTCATCAAGTAGACAGTAATTTGGTTTTACTGGTTACCTGGTACCCTTGAAATAGGTTTTTGTACTGTTTAAGATAAGAAAATAATAAATGAAATGAAACTGTATTATATAGATTCAAGGGAAGATTTATCAAAACAATCAGATTCTACCTATCATTTTTCAGAACCACTCTGGAAAAGGAAAGGCGAAATCTGATTAGTCGCTATAGGCAACTAAGCTGGTTTTCCTTTACGCCAGTTTGATAATGTACCCCTCAATCTTTATATATGCAGAGTATGGAACTGAGACTGAATGTTGATTTTTCTGTAATCAATACTTGAGATGTATCATCAATTTTTTCAAGTTGTGCCACTTTTTTGTTTCAACGAATAATAAGACACTTGTATAAAAATCAAGTGAGAACTGGTCAACTAGCTTAATGAATTGGTCAAGTACCTTTCAAGCATATTTTATCCACCCAATGTATGTAACATGAAAAATAAAGCAATTGTATAAATAGAACTAAATAAAAATAGCTTTTATAGAAATGTATGTATAACCCTGAGTAGTCTGACCCTGTAGTAATAATCATTTCCATCTGTGTCCTGCTTCTTAGTGACATGCACTTGGTAAACTAGCAAGAAATAAGGGAAAGATGGATGGCAAAATGACTGCAGGATCAGACTACACAAGGATTGTTTGTTGTCTATAACCATAGAAATTCAAATCTCTTAAGGGCCCTTTACATCAGCTGAGAAACTGCCAGATAATTGATAACAAGCTTTCAGAGGAATGCTTGTTAGCGATTATCTGGTGGTGTAAAGGTGCCACCAATTATCCGATGATCGAACAAAATGCTCATTTGTGTCATGCCCTGCTCAGGCTATGTGTGGAGGTCTGCCAGGTTAGCAGCGCGTGTGTAGCCTTTTTGTTTATGTTTTGGAATTGAGCTATATCTGCTTCCCTTCAGGTGCACTGGGTGGGGTCGTTGGTTTGAGTTTAAATTACGCCCACTCCCAGTGTCCTGTGCGGGTTATTATAGCTTCTGTCTGGCTCAGACCAAGGAAGGAAGGATTTGCTGTTCCTGCTCAGTAAAAGATAAGTGGGTTTTGTTTTCTTGTGGTTGTCTGTCTAGGCTGTTAGAGAGATGCCTGCCCCCTCCAGGTCCTGAGGTAGCAGGCTGCCTCTCTCCCCCTTTTACCATCTTAGGATTCTAGGGAATCTTCAGCCCAGGCACGAGGACACGTTATTCCCACCTTCGGGGTCTGAACGTGGGCATAGAAGTCTAGGGAGAGCTGGTAGGGATTTGTCAGAAGGTGACCTCTATCCCCAGCTTCTTGCCTAGACACTTGTTTGTTTTTATCCTGTGTATCTTGTATCCTGTCTGCCGTGACAATTTGTTGAGCAATTGGATCGTTTGTGTAGGCACCTTAATCATTGTTTTCTGCCAGCAGATCGCACTCTGTAAACAGCCTCTGCTGCCGGCAAACAACAAGTCTGTATAGGGATGAGCAATAGCATTAGCGATCACTCCTCCCCATGTAAATGCAGCTATGTCCTGCCAGGAAGGTGCCTGCCAGGAAGGAATGCTTCCTTCCCAACAATTGCCTGTAAAATTGGGCAGTGTAAAGGGACCATTAGTAGGCACAAAAGGGAAGGTGTGTAGCTTTAGTTTACGTTTAGATGTATTAAAACAATATGTGGATGCAAAGGTGGACATTACCTTTTAGGAAATGCAAATAAAAGGTGGGGCTTAACTTTAAACGAAGACAATTATGCTTAGATTCTCAGAATTAGGATATATTTTTACCTATATCATGATTGAGCATTTTTCTGTTTGGTTGTAGCAAAGAATTTTACTTTGGATGCTCTCTCAAGAGATTTTGTAAGGATGCACTGAGGTTAACATTGAGTTAAGGAGGAGTGAACTAGTATTATGTTTACTTTGCCAAATCAATAAAATCTAGACTTATGCAGAACCGCCAATTAAATCCATTTGGATGCTATGAGGAAAGAAACAACATTTGTCACTGGATGATACAATTAGTCTAGTACAAGCTGTACATTGTAATGAGTTGGCATAACTTCTGAGTTTTTTTTTCTCATTTGTCAGTTTTTCTTTTAGAAAATCTTTAATCCTTTCTGGGGGAGACCTTCGCATAAAAAAAGTTTTTTTTGTAAGATCCAAGCAGAAATACCTCCTCCATGGCCGTAATCATTTTACAGTTCAGTCTAATAAGACTAGAATCCTGAAATGACAAAGTGGCTGTAATTCATATTTATAATCTTACATCAAGCTGTGGATGCTGAGAAAGCAGATGGTTAATTGCAATAGTTTACTAGAAATCTTTGTTCTCACAGGTGTTTAGAAAAAGGTTAAAAAAAACAACCTAAATGGTTTCAAGCATTTTATAAAGATAATTTTTTTTCCAACAAAAATGTAGAATGCTTATGGGATGTCTCAAAAGCAGTGAACTCATATACGTCACATTTTTCATGTGTACACATATCTGTGGTTAATACATAGAACTGGCACATGATTTATTTGTTTCAAGGACGTTACACAGGACCAATGGACATCGATTACGTGTGGAGGAAAATTGATTTAGACAAATATAGGAAAAGGTTCTTTACAGTTACAGAAGTCAAACCAAGAGCTAGTTATGGCAGTGATGTGCATGCATCTAAAGTCCCTTGCCCCACCCAGTTTTCCAGTATGCATTTGTTAAACATAGGCAATGCAGAACAAAAAGCAAAACTCCCCAGATTTCTTACAAATTAAAGATTAACCACTTCCAGACCAGGCTATTTACTCCCTTCCTGACCAAGCCTAATTTTGCGAATCTGACGTGTCAATTTATGTGGCAATAACTTTGGAATGCTTTTACTTATCCAAGCTATTCTGAGAATTTGTTTTGTGTGTGACACCTTATAAGTCATATTAGGGTACTTTCACACTTGCGTTGTGAAGATCCGGAAGGCAGTTCGATCGCCGAAGCTGCCTGCCAGATCCGGAAATCCGTGTGCAAACGGATATCATTTGTAGACTGATCCAGATGCGGATCTATCTAACAAATGCATTGAAACACCGGATCCGCCTCTCCGGTGTCATCCGGAAAAATGGATCCAGTATTTATTTTTTAGCATTTTTTAAAGGTGTGCCCATACGCAGACCAGAAAACCGGGTCCGTTTTGCCAGAACACTTGGTGCCATATCCGTCATTAATGCATTTCAATGGAAAATAATGCCGGCAAGTGTTTTCTCGTGCCAAATACCGTAAGAATGACTGAACTGAAGACATCCTGATGCATACTGAACGGATTGTTCTCCATTCAGAATGCATTAGGATAAAACTGATCAGTTTTTTTTCTGGTATTGAGCCCCTAGGACAGAACTCATACTGGAAAACTTTAACACAAGTGTGAAAATACCCGTAGTAGTTAATTTGAGTCAACATGTTTTTGCGATACCTCATAAAATATTTATTAATTAACATTCACCATATGACTATTTTATGTTGGTATTAATTTGGTCATGTTATTTATTTATTTTAGGACGTTAGTAGATTTAGAATTTTAGAAGCAGTTTTTACAAATTTTTTGAAAATTTGCAAAATAAAGTTTTTTAAGGACCAATTCAGTTCTGAAGTCACTTTGAGGAGCTTATGTAATAGAAACCACCCATAAATTATCCCATTTTAGAAACTACAACCCTAAAACTATTCAAAGCTGATTTTAGAAATGTTGTTAACCCTTTAGGTATTCCACTGGAATTAAAGCAAAATGGAAGAAATTTCTAAATTTTACTTTTTTTTTGCAGTTTCCATTTTAATCCATTAATTCATTTTTCCTGTAACATAACATGAGTTAAAAGCAAAACAAACCTCAATATGTATTACCTTGATTCAGCAGTTTATATAAACACCCCATATGTGTTTGTAAACTACTGTATGGGCACACGGCAGTGCTCAAAAAGCAAGGATAATCATATGGTTTTTGGAAGACAGATTTTGGTGGAATGGTCTTTGGGCAGCATGTTGTATATGAAGGGACTCTGCGGTATCCCCACAGTGAACCCCAAAAAAGTGACCACATTTTGGAAACTACACCACCCAAGGAATTTTTAGGGGTTATAGTAAGCACTTTGAACCAACAGGCATTTTATAGGATTTTTAACACTTGGGTGCGAAAAGAAAATTTGCAAAATATCTTTTTCACAAGAGATGACAGGTGAATATTACCGCACAATTTGCTACACATTTTCTCCTAAATACAGAAAGACACTATTTGTGGTCAAAAACTGCTATTTAGGGCTACGCTAGGGTTCAGAAGGGAAGGAGCGGCATCTGGATTTTCTAACATTGAATTTTCAAAAATTGATTTTATGGACCATAACTTTTTAATTGTTTGTTGACTTTACTGTGTGAGGGCTTATTTTTTTGCAGGACAAGCTGTATTTTTTATTGGCCCCATTTTGGGGTACATTTGGCATTCTGATTGCTTTTTATCTCATTTTTTGAAAGATGAGGTGGGCAAAATTTTTCACCATAATGGACAAAATTATTAGCCTTCCTATGACGAATTAATGGTTTTAAATGTGTTTCCCAAGTGCTGTTAAATAGAGCACAGTACTTTTAACACAGCTTTTTCAAATATTACAGTTTTATTTTGAGTGATTACATCATTTCACTCTGCCCACAGATATAAAATTATTTCGCAAATAAACAAAAACTACCGCGGTCAAAATTATTAGCCCCCTGCTGCTAAAAGTCAATTATATATCTTTTTTGCTGGATAACAGCCTATAATCGTTTGTTGTAGTTTTCAACAAGTCTCTGACACATCTTCTGACTGGGAATCCTAGCCCATTCTTCTTTGGCAAATCTCTCATGCTCATTCAGATTTATTAGATTTCTGGCATGAACTTTCTTTTTATGTTAACCCCACAGATTTTCAATGGGATTTAACTCAGGGCTTTGTGCAGGCCAGTCAATACAGTTCACTTTGGTCTTCAGGAAGTAGTTCTTCACTAGGAGCGATGTATTTCTATTTTTTATATATTTATATATAATAATTATTTATATATATAAATAATATACATTTGTATCCTTGTTGGGAGAGAAAGCAATGACCCAGACCAAGTTTTGCTGCTGAATGCTTAAGATTTTATTTCAAAATTTTCACATATCCTTCTTTCTTTAGGATTCCTTCCACCTTGACGAGATTCCCATGTTCGGATGCACTGATACATCCCAACAACATAATACTCCCAGCACCGTATGTCACCATGGAGAAGGTGTTCCTTGGTTTATAAGCCTCTCCCTTTTCCCTCCAAACATAGGCAATGTCTCTATAGACAAAGCGCTGTAGTTGTGTCTCATCTCACCAAAGGACATGCTTCCAGTATGCATAATCTTTCTCCAGGTTGTCCTTAGTAGTGATGAGCGTCAGGAGCAATATTCGAATTTGCGATATTTTGTGAATATTTAGTGAATATACGTCCTAAATTTGTGAATTCCAGAATTAACGATTACTTTCTTGATGGCAAAAACGGCAATGTAATATGCGCGTATTGCGGTCGCAATACAGGCGTGGGTTTTCAAGCTGCTAGAAGTTTCCTGAGACTAGAGAAAATGGTTGGTACGGCAGTACATTACAATTGCTTTATATACAGAGTGCTCCAATATATATTTACGATTGTGCTAATCAGCAATTAATGATGCAAAATTTTTTGCGCAATATGTGCAACTTCACATTTTAGCAGGTCTGACTACATATTACTAATTGGTGCACTAAGTATTTTTGGGAACTTGTTACATCACAGCACTATGCCTGTAGTATGTATGTACAGATGTAGCAGGGTTAACACACAAACTCTTAGCTCAAATGTCTTAACTCATCGCGTTATCTTGAAACAAAAGCCATTACAAAGCAATTGAAGGTGTTTGCTTAGTTTAGATAACACATCTCATAAAGCATGTGTGTTAACTCTACTACATCTGTATGGTCAGCAGAACCTATCAGCTAAACTATATCATGATCTAACCTACACTGACTATCTCCCACTAACTATCTGTAATATATATATATATATATATATATATATATATATATATATATACACACTAACTAACTTTCTAATGTAATTAAACAGTAAAGCACAGAGCACAGTAATGACACTGCTGTCTCTCTCAGAACTTCATAAAACTACAGAAAATGGCTTCTGGGGAGGTTCTTATATAGTAATGAGGTAGGCAACTTTCCTAATGGTTGCTAGGGATGTTGCTAAGCTCAGACAAAGACATTGCAGCCTTCTCATTGGCCCACAAGCAAGAAGGGAAGTTACTGATGAAAAACAAAATCTAAAATATTCGTGAATATGAATATATATCACTATATTCTAAATATTTGCAAATTCTCGAAGTGGCGATACAAGCGAATAAAATTCGCATTTCTAATATTTGCGCCCAACACTAGTCCTTAGCATACTTCAGTCTGGCTTAAATGTTTCTTTTCTGCAGAAGTGGAGTTTTTCTTTCCTGTGCAAGGCTCTAGTGATTGTCTTTCTTGGGACAACAATTCCTGACTTAGGTAATTAATTTACTAGTGCAGTGATGGACAAACTGCGGCTCTCCAGCTGTTGTAAAACTACAAATCCCATCATGCCCTGCTGTAGGCTGATAGCTGTAGGCAGACTAGGCATACTGGGAAGTGTAGTTTTACAACAGCTGGAGAGACAGAAGTTTGCCCATCCCCGCACTAGTGTATTGGAAGTTATTCTGGGGTCTTTAGACACATCTCTCACTAGTTTTCTTTCCAGGGTCTTTAAAATCTTGTGCTTCTTACCTCTCCCAGGCTTGATCTATATTGTGTGGCTCTCTGAATTTCTTGATAAGGCCTCTTCCACACGGGCGTCATGTTTTTGGCCCGGATAAGATGCGGGTGCGTCGCGGGAAAATGTGCGATTTTTCTGCGCAAGTGCAAAACATTTAAATGCGTTTTGCACGCGCGTGAAAATAATCTGTATGTTTGGGTTACGTGTTGTGTAGATTGTATTATTTTTCCTTATAACATGGTTATAAGGAAAAATAATAGCTTTCTTTAATACAGAATGCTTAGTAGAAGGTCAATTGAGGGTTAAAAAATAAATTCATTAATTAACTCACCTCCTCCAATTGATTGCGTAGCTGCCGGTCTCCTGTTCTTTCTTCAGGACCTGTCAAAGGACCTGTGGGCCACAGGTCCTTTGACAGGTCCTGAAGAAAGAACAGGAGACCGGCAGCTACGCGATCAATTGGAAGAGGTGAGTTAATTATTTTTATTTTATTAACCCTCAATTGACCTTCTACTAAGCATTCTGTATTAAAGAATCATATTATTTTCCCTAAAATAATACAGTGAATAGACTTTCATCCTAGAAACCATGCGTAAAAATCGCACCGCATCCGCACTTGCTTGCGGATTCTTGCGATTTTCATGCAGCCCCATTCACTTCTATGGGGCCTGCGTTGCGTGAAAAACGCACACAATATAGAGCATGCTGCGATTTTCACGCAACTCACAAGTGCACAGCCCCATAGAAATGAATGGGTCCGGATTCAGTGCAGGTGCAATGCGTTCACCTCACGCATTGCACCCGTGTGGAAAACTCGCCCGTGTGAACCTAGCCTTAATATTATGTTTTTTGGGAGGTGAGGTGGCAAAAAAAGCTGTATTGACGTTATATTTATTTGTTTATTTTTTACTGTGTTCACCTTATGGGCTAGACCATGTGATATTTTTATACAGCCATTCGTTACGAATGCGAGGATACCAAATATGTCTATTTTTTTTTTTTAGTTTTTTTTTAAAGTTTTACATAATAAGATCATTTTTGAAAAAAAATCATGTTTTTGTGTTGCCATTTTATTGGCGCCCTATTTTTTTTTTTTACAATAGTCTTGTGTGAGGACTATTTTTTTGCGGGATGAGGTGAAGTTTTCTTTCGTAACATTTTGGGGTAGATTAGACTTTTTGATCCCTTGAAATTATGCTTTTTGGGAGGCTAGGTGACCCCCCCAAAAAAATGCTGTTTTGGCATTTATTTATTTTTTACACCGTTCACCTGATGGGGTAGAGCGTCCAAAATTTTCAAAGAGACAGTTATTACAGACTCAACAATACCAAATATGTCAATTTTTTTAAGTTTTTAAAGTAAAAAAAAATAATAATAATGCTGTGTTTGTGCTGCCATTTTCTGAAAGCCATATATAAAAAAAATTATGCCAATCATCCTGTTTGGGGGCTCATTTTTGGCGGGATGAGTAGATGTATTTATTGATGTATTAGTTTTATGTAGGAATGGCAGTTTTGACATTTTTTTACATTTATTTTACAGCGTTTACCTGATTGGGTAGATCATATGATATTTTTTATAGTGATGGTCGCTACCAAATATTTTTTTATTCAGTTTTTTACCATTTTTAAATGAGTTAATTGGGGAACAGGGCACTTTTTTACATATGAAACTTATCTTTTTATTTTCATAAAACACTTAATTTTTTTAATACTTTTATTTTACACTTTGTCTACTCCATAAGGTCATATAAGACATCTGGGGACGTTTAACATCACTTTTTTAAATTTTTTATCTTGATTTACCCTGTAACTGTGGGCTGACATAGTACTGAAAGGGGGAATACGGTCCCTAGAGAGGCTGTACTGCGATATACTATACTGTAGAGATTGCCTTACGGTTCGCCCGGCGGTCGTTTCGCGGCGAACTTTGCGTGTTCACTATTAGCTGAACAGGCGAACATATGGAGATGACACATGACATATGGAGATGTGACCCATGACACATCCATCAGGTGGTACAGGACAGCCAATTGAGATGTTTCAGCACATGGACATACCCCCTACCTTATAAATAAACCTGATCTGGCCGCCATTTTAAATTCAGTGTTTTGCCAGTATAAGGAGAGGTTGCTGTGTGGAGCAGGGACAAGCTGTTAGGGACACCAAACGCTAGCTAATAGGGCCACAAAAGTCCTTTTAAGGACTGGTATAGGTGTGCTATCGATAGGTGTGATACACAGTGGGGTGCGATATACTTATAATATACTTTTATAATGAGTCAAAAACACATAGATCTATATAGTGATCACCTGGAAGTCTAGGGGCTAGGGGCTTACTAGGGCCATTTTTATATTGGGTAAGGTTCCGGACGGGGTCACTCTTATCAGGGCGGGTTGTCTGTGGTTAGGCTATCAGGGCCAGAAAAGCATCCCCCTGTAGGGCAATATCAGGGACAGTTCTTTGCCCACCCTGTCCTTCAATACCACATCATCATCTAGCCCAGGGATGGATGTTTTTTGCTTTCTCTCTGGGATTCATGGATGTGCACTGGAACCCCCCAGATTGTGGTAGGACATATGGTTTCTGATTTGGTGCTGCCAAGCACCTGATTTAGTGCCGCCGAGCACTTGTTATTGCCTACCACATCTATGCTTTTTGCTTAACTTTAATAATTTAATTTATATTCATTTTGAGGGATATCTTTTCCATTCACACGTCCGCATTTTTGGATCTGCACTTCCGCATCCGTGCTTCCATTTCTGCAAAAAAATAGAACATGTATTCTTGTACGCAATTGCAGACAAGATTAGGGATTTTCTATTTTACTGCCTGTGATGTGCGGTCCGAAAATTGCGGAATGCACATTGCCGGTGTCCGTGTTTCGCGGATCTGCAAAACACTTATGGACGTGTGAATGGACCCATGCTTGTACGCAAAAAATTATATTGCCGATATTTAGCATAAAAATTTTTTATGAATGGAGATCGCAAATTTGAATAATACATCTGGTATGTCACTGTCCATGTTGTGGGACTATTTCTGCACTTCTAGGAATTATTTCTTGGCTGCAAATATGAGCTAAAGGTTTTTCAGGTTCGCCTGCCATTAAAATGAATGGGACCCGCTGCGAACTTGCATGAGATGTTCGTCCATCACGACTACCGTGTTTCCCCGAAAATAAGACCTAGCCCTATTTTGTAGGTTTTTGGTCTTAAATATAAGCCCTAATCCAAAAATAAGCCCTAGATGAATTTTATATTTATGGATTCAACAGCTCAGGAGCGCTCACTAATGGCTCCTGAGCTGCCAGGGCGGGCGGGCAGGACATCGGTGCTCTCCCAGCTGATCGGAGGCGGGCAGGAGTTACAGTACAGCAGCGCAGACTGCCAACATTTAGCCTTCAGTGAAGTCACTAGCCCGTGCATACATCGCAGCTTCACTAAATGCAAAATTATGCCGGCAGCCGTGCTTCCATCTATGGTACCAAACAGGTACATCGCTGGGCAGGCTTCTCTACCCTGTACTGCCACCAGCCCGCACGTTCTAATTTACCCCTACCATAGCTGAATGAGGCAGCAGGAGGATGTCCTTCTCCTCTCTGCTGCCTGGAGGTGCTGATTGGTTGTGAGCGCGTCCTGCTCCCTCCCCCGCCTGCACCAATCAGCACCCTGTCATCTCTCGCGCCGGATCTCCCTGGAACGTACCGTACACATTGCTGCCTAGGGGCTCAGGGGCAGTGTACGTACGGTACCAGAAAGAAGTGTGGCATTGCCTGCCAGAGTACTGTACCGGTATCATACCGTAATACTGTGCCACCCACTGTGATTATACTGTATTTAAATAAATCTAGATTTTTTGTCCAAGCATTAATGTGTGATTGTTGTGCATAGAAATGTATACAGTTACAATTCCCACCATGCCCTGCTGTAGGCTGATAGCTGTTGGCAGTCTGGGCATGCTAGGAGTTGTAGTTTTGCAGCATCTGGAGAGCCTCAGGTTGGCCATCCCTGTCCTACGCTGTTTGCATATCATCCATTCCTACAATAGGCATTACAGATATAGTGGAGTACTGTCACAGTCACCTAGGGCCAGCGTTTAGTCCCATCTCGCCGTTTTCACCCTTTTAATGTTATATATATGATCAAGAACAATTGGACTTGATAGACTTGTACCTTTTTTTCAACCTATGTAACGATGTAAATATGTGAATATTATTTGTTTTGGTACAGCAATAGTTAATATTGTATTAGAAAAGCATCACTGAATTGGAGAATTGTAAAAACATAATTTTTATCCATATTGCGTTAAGCAGGATTATGCATTGCTTTATACATATATCAGACAGATGCACTGGGGGCATTTATCAAAGCTTAAAAAAATACAGAATTATGACGAACAGCACAATTGCACCATAATTTGCAACTTTTTGAGCTTCTCGACGCTTTTCTAAAGTGGCGAATAAGAGGTGGGCTTATCTGGTGTAGATTTGGTGTAGATTTGAGTTTTTGGCACATGGAGGGCCAGATATGCGTAGATACAGTACCTCCTAATAAATTAGGGGCATCTCACTCCGGCAGACAGGATCAAGACGCTGGTCTTAATAAATCTCCCCCACTGAGAAAATTAATGACAGGCCCCCATACTAATATTAGAAATTCATCCTGCTTGTAAGCCTGGAGAACAATGGGCTATTTGTATTTCAGGCATATTCACACATATAATTGAATGAAAAGAAAGAAAATGTCAGTAAATGAAGATTGTTGTAAAATCTATCCACATATGCACAAAACTCGACTACTACTAACAGTACAATAGTCCTTCCCAGCATAACGGAAACGGGACGGATCCATTTTGCAGCCCATAGACTTCTATTATGACGGAATGCCTCTAAGGGCATTCCATTATGCATTCCGTCATAGAATTGCGTTATGGTCCGTGGTAACGGAATCCATAATGCAATTCACCTTTAACCAACAAACGAACTGTGAACGAATTTCATAAGCGGAAATTCGCTCATCTCTAAATAGTACATACACATTCACTTCATTTATCTCACAAATATATATCTGGACATTGTCATGGAAAATGAGTCAGTCATCTTCAAAAATGTCTAAGTTGATATGATGAGTCAATAGTAGAGATGAGCGAATCGAATCAGATGATTTGATTTGCAATGAACGTGAATTTCCTCACGTTTCGTGGTAACGAATAGCAATTTTTCCTAAAATGTCGGCTACAATGGTGGCTACACATGTGAGGACATGGGGCAAGGAACTCTGGGAAAGTGGCCTATTTCATTATAAAAAGAAAAAATATACACACTTCACTGGTGCAGTTATTTGTGGCAAAAGTGTTTAGTGGCTTATTTCATTATAAAAAGAAAAAAATATACGCACTTCACTGGTGCAGTTATTTGTCACAAAAGTGTTTAGTGGCCTATTTCAGAACATAAAGAAAAAAATATACACACGTCACTGGTGCACTTATTTGTGGCAAAAGTGTTTAGTGGCCTATTTCATTATAAAAAGAAAAAATATATGCACTTCACTGGTGCAGTTATTTGTCACAAAAGGGTTTAGTGGCCTATTTCAGTACAGAAAGAAAAATATGTACGCACTTCACTGGTGCATTTATTTCTGCTCAAAGTGTTTTTTTTACCTGAAGAAGGGGTCTGTAGACCCCGAAATACTTTGTTTGAGATCAATAAAGTAACCTTCTTCAGGCCTACAAGCATTTTTTCATGATCCTTGCAACGCTGCACACCAACAACCTCCACTGTTTTGCCTTTTTGAAATTGGGCACCACATTTGCCTTGTGCCAGTTGCTTGGCATTGTACCAATCACTACAGAATCTTTAAAAATCATGAAGAGGGGCAAAGCAATAACTGAACTAACGTTTATTTTTTATTTCACAAAGTTTTTATTGATAACAAAAGGTAATGTTTGACAGTATGCAGACATGTAGCCCAATATTTAGAAAATCAGAGGTAATTACATTGTATCCACATTACAATAGGTACATTTAACAATATATATATTTCTGTAGTAGTCGAGTGACTAGCAATCAGTTGTTGTATGGCTACCCAGGAAAAGGTAGGTAAGGTAAGGAAGGAGAGGGGGAGGGACAAAATGGAAGGGGAAGAGGTGCAAGAAACAAAACAAAAAAAAAAACAACAACAACATAACTTGTCAACTAGTGGCAGAGAAGAGTAGATCAATATTAATAAAAACGAGAAATAATCACTTAGGTAGAGCCAAATATATATCAAGGTAGTCTCAGTTCGGATACACTTTCAATCACTTATTCTAATACTGCAAATACGGTAAGAATCAGAAGATCCTCTGCAAGAAGCCATTGTACTTTCCATTGAGCAATTGTAGCCTACCCTACGTATTATATCATCAAGTGTAGGAACTTGGGTGGAACGCCAGTCTTTAGCTATTAATGTCTTTACTGTTGTGAGAATTAGAGATGTCGCGAACATAAAATTTTCCGTTCGCGAACGGCGAACGCAAACTTCTGCAAATGTTCGCGAACTGGCAAACCGCCATAGACTTCAATAGGCAGGCGAATTTTAAAACCCACAGGGACTCTTTCTAGCCACAATAGTGATGGGAAAGTTGATTTAAGGGGACTAACACCTGGACTGTGGCATCCTAGAGGGGGATCCATGGCAAAACTCCCATGGAAAATTACGTAGTCGACGCAGAGGGTGGTAAGTTAAATTCGCAATGCGATTAATATAACTTGCATTAATCGCATTGCGAATTCAACTTAGCGCTAAGTTCCTAATGGTTGTATTGCTAGAATTGACAAATATATAACGAATATAGCACTATATTCTTAATCTTCGTTATATTCTGGCAATACAACCATTAGGAACCCAGCTCTAAGTTGAATTCGCAATACGATTAATATAACCTGTATTAATCGCATTGCGATTACAACTTAGATCTGAGTTCATAATGGTTGTATTGCTAGAATTGACGAATATAACTAATATAGCACTATATTCTCAATCTTTGCTATATTCTAGCATAATAACCATTAGGAACCCAGCTCTAAGTTGAATTCACAATGCGATTAATATAACCTGTATTAATCGCATTGCGATTACAACTTAGTCAAATTTGTGACACTGCAGCTTCAGAATGTATCTAAGATGGATGCTGTCCTTGCTTTTTGATAGGAGGTGGGAGGGTCCTGGAGGGAGGGTATGCTGATTGGCTGGAATGTGTCTGCTGACTGTGAGGTACAGGGTCAAAGTTTGCTCAATGATGATGTATAGGGGGCGGACCGAACATCGCATATGTTCGCCCGCCGCAGCGAACACGAACAAGCTCTGTTCGCCGGCGAATAGTTCAGGACATCTCTAGTGAGAATATGAAATATTATGTCCCTATCGACTCTTGGGAAATATTCAATCCATAGAGAGCAGGATCTTTGGGTATGGAGGCCCCCAATTTTCTGTTCAGTAATGATAATGTACTATCCCAGATGTCAATAAGAGCTTCACAGTCCCAAAAGATGTGTTTTATGTCACCTAAAGCTTTCTCACATCTCCAGCAAGTTGCTAATACTTCTATATATATTTGTGATAAATGAGGTGTCATATACCATCTATATAGCATTTTATGTGTAGATTCAAGATGTGTTGCACAGCTTGAAAACTTCCTTGCTGCAGTAAATGCTACATGCCAAATTTGTTCTTCATTACGTAGATCTAGTTCAGATGTCCATTTCACTAACCACAATACTTTATCTGTGGAGTTATGCTCCAAAAATAGTTTATACATTTTTTACAAGCCTTTAGTTTGGTCAGATGTGCATTTCTCGGGGTTCGTGAAAGGGAGCCCAAAAGGGATCGTAATTGCAAGTATTTATAGAACTCTTTATTGGATATCTAAAAGGAATTTGCCAAGGTTGAGAAGGGGACTTACTGTCCTGAACTCCAGATCTGATGGATTTTGGTAATTCCTGCAGCTATCCAATTTGAAAAAGATATCTGGTATTATCAGTTCCACCATATGTAAAGTAATGTCAAGTTTATTCCATGATACCAAACGTTTCCTTACCACCATTTTAGTCCATGAGTCTAAACTTGCTTTCATCGGTGGTAGTGATAGAGTTAATCACGTGTTTTTTATAAGGATTGCTATTAAATAGTCCTTTAAGGGTATAGGATTTATAATATCTTTTTCTGTTTGAACCCATTGTGGCACATTATCGCTCCGTAACCAGCATCTTACTTGATCAAGTAATGCAGCATGGTAATAATAAAGTAAAACCTCACGCCTCAGGTTTGTATAAAGTAGATGCAGCTACTCTAGCATTTTTATTATTCCAGACAAAGGCATTAAATAATGATTGTAAGTTGGCTATGTATTTTTTGGGGATCATAACTGGGAGGTTCCTGAAAAAATACTGTATTTTGGGCAAAAACATCATTTTAGTAGTTGCTACCCTTCCCACCCATGATACCTTCACCTTAGAGTAGGCGGATATATCAGATTTGATTGTCCTATTCAAAGGAACATAGTTGCGGATAAACAATTCTTTAGAACGAAATGTAAGTGTTATTCCCAGGTACGGCAAGCCCTCATGTGACCATGTAAATGGGTACTGGGATGCTAGTTGATAAGTTAACCAGGGTGAAAGCCCCATATTTAGTATAAGGGACTTGTTAGTGTTGAGCTTATAATTAGAGTTGAGCGAACACCTGGATGTTCGGGTTCGAGAAGTTCGGCCGAACTTCCCGAAAATGTTCGGGTTCGGGATCCGAACCCGATCCGAACTTCGTCCCGAACCCGAACCCCATTGAAGTCAATGGGGAACCGAACTTTTCGGCACTAAAACGGCTGTAAAACAGCCCAGGAAAGGGCTAGAGGGCTGCAAAAGGCAGCAACATGTAGGTAAATCCCCAGCAAACAAATGTGGATAGGGAAATGAATTAAAATAAAAATTAAATAAATAAAAATTTACCAAAATCAATTGGAGAGAGGTCCCATAGCAGAGAATCTGGCTTCCCGTCACCCACCACTGGAACAGTCCATTCTCAGATATTTAGGCCCCGGCACCCAGGCAGAGGAGAGAGGTCCCGTAACAGACAATCTGGCTTCATGTCAGCAGAGAATCAGTCTTCATGTCATAGCAGAGAATCAGGCTTCACGTCACCCACCACTGTAAGAGTCCATTTTCATAAATTTAGGCCCAGCACCCAGGCAGAGGAGAGAGGTCCCGTAACAGACAATCTGGCTTCATGTCAGCAGAGAATTAGTCTGCATGTCATAGCAGAGAATCAGGATTCACGTCAGCCACCAATGCAACAGTCCATTGTCAGATATTTAGGCCCAGCACCCAGGCAGAGGAGAGAGGTCCCGTAACAGAGGATCTGGCTTCATGTCAGCAGAGAATCAGTCTTCATGTCATAGCAGAGAATCAGGCTTCACGTCACCCACCACTGTAAGAGTCCATTTTCATAAATTTAGGCCCAGCACCCAGGCAGAGGAGAGAGGTCCCGTAACAGAAAATATGGCTTCATGTCAGCAGAGAATCAGTCTTCATGTCATAGCAGAGAATCAGGCTTCACGTCACCCACCACTGCAACAGTCCATTTTCATAAATTTAGGCCCAGCACCCAGGCAGAGGAGAGAGGTCCCGTAACAGACAATCTGGCTTCATGTCAGCAGAGAATTAGTCTGCATGTCATAGCAGAGAATGAGGCTTCACATCAGCCACCACTGCAACAGTCCATTGGCATACAGTCATGTGAAAAAATTAGGACACCCTTTGAAAGCATGTGGTTTTTTGTAACATTTTTAATAAAAGGTTATTTCATCTCTGTTTCAACAATACAGAGAGATTAAAGTAATCCAACTAAACAAAGAAAACTGAAGAAAAGTCTTTTCAAGATCTTCTGTAAATGTCATTCTACAAAAATGCCTATTCTAACTGAGGAAAAAGATAGGACACCCTCACATGTATTCCCTCTTAAATTGGCTCAGATCTCACACAGGTATATCACACCAGGTGCACATAATTAGTAGATCGTTACTCTGCATGTTGAATGAGGCTTGCCCTATTTAAACCTCAGACATTTAGTTTGGTGTGCTCCTGACTGTTGAAGTGAGAGTGAGCACCATGGTGAGAGCAAAAGAGCTGTCAGAGGACTTCAGAAAAAAGATTGTAGCAGCCTATGAGTCTGGGAAGGGATTTAAAAAGATCTCAAAAGATTTTGAAATCAGCCATTCCACTGTCCGGAAGATAGTCTACAAGTGGAGGGCTTTCAAAACAACTGCCAACATGCCCAGGACTGGTCGCCCCAGCAAGTTCACCCCAAGAGCAGACCGCAAGATGCTAAAAGAGGTCTCCAAAAACCCTAAAGTGTCATCTCGAGAACTACAGCAGGCTCTGGCTACTGTTGATGTAGAAGTACATGCCTCTACAATCAGAAAGAGACTGTACAAGTTTAACTTGCATGGGAGGTGTGCAAGGAGGAAACCTTTGCTTTCCAAGAGAAACATCGAGGCCAGACTGACATTTGCCAGAGATAAAGTTGACAAAGACCAGGACTTCTGGAATAATGTTCTTTGGACAGATGAGTCCAAAATTGAATTATTTGGACACAACAGCAGAGGACATGTTTGGCGTAAACCAAACACAGCATTCCAAGAAAAGAACCTCATACCAACTGTGAAGCATGGAGGTGGAAGTGTCATGGTTTGGGGCTGCTTTGCTGCAGCAGGACCTGGTCAGCTCACCATCATAGAATCCATGATGAATTCTACTGTGTATCAGAAGGTGCTTGAAGAACATGTGAGACCATCAGTTAGAAAATTAAAGCTGAAGCGGAACTGGACCATGCAACATGACAATGACCCAAAACATACTAGTAAATCAACCAAAGATTGGCTGAAAAAGAAGAAATGGAGAGTCCTGGAATGGCCAAGTCAAAGTCCAGATTTGAATCCCATTGAGATGCTGTGGGGTGACTTGAAAAGGGCTGTACGTGCAAGAAACCCCTCAAACATCTCACAGCTGAAAAAGTTCTGCATTGAGGAGTGGGGTAAAATTTCCTCAGACCGATGTCGAAGACTGGTAGATGGCTACAAGAACCGTCTCACTGCAGTTATTTCAGCCAAAGGAGGTAACACTCGCTATTAGGGGCAAGGGTGTCCTATCTTTTTCCTCAGTTAGAATAGGCATTTTTGTAGAATGACATTTACAGAAGATCTTGAAAAGACTTTTCTTCAGTTTTCTTTGTTTAGTTGGATTACTTTAATCTCTCTGTATTGTTGAAACGGAGATGAAATAACCTTTTATTAAAAATGTTACAAAAAACCACATGCTTTCAAAGGGTGTCCTAATTTTTTCACATGACTGTATATTTAGGCCCAGCACACAGGCAGAGGAGAGAGGTCCCGTAACAGAGGATCTGGCTTCATGTCAGCAGAGAATCAGTCTTCATGTCATAGCAGAGAATCAGGCTTCACGTCACCCACCACTGTAAGAGTCCATTTTCATAAATTTAGGCCCAGCACCCAGGCAGAGGAGAGAGGTTCCGTAACAGACAATCTAGCTTCATGTCAGCAGAGAATTAGTCTGTATGTCATAGCAGAAAATCAGGCTTCACGTCACCCAGCACTGTAAGAGTCCATTTTCATAAATTTAGGCCCAGCACCCAGGCAGAGGAGAGAGGTCCCGTAACAGACAATCTGGCTTCATGTCAGCAGAGAATCAGTCTTCATGTCATAGCAGAGAATCAGGCTTCACGTCACCCACCACTGCAACAGTCCATTTTCATAAATTTAGGCCCAGCACCCAGGCAGAGGAGAGAGGTCCCGTAACAGACAATCTGGCTTCATGTCAGCAGAGAATCAGTCTTCATGTCATAGCAGAGAATCAGTCTTAATGTCATAGCAGAGAATCAGGCATCACGTCACCCACCACTGTAAGAGTCCATTTTCATAAATTTAGGCCCAGCACCCAGGCAGAGGAGAGAGGTCCCGTAACAGACAATCTGGCTTCATGTCAGCAGAGAATCAGTCTTCATGTCATAGCAGAGAATCAGGCTTCACGTCACCCACCACTGTAAGAGTCCATTTTCATAAATTTAGGCCCAGCACCCAGGCAGAGGAGAGAGGTCCCGTAACAGAAAATATGGCTTCATGTCAGCAGAGAATCAGTCTTCATGTCATAGCAGAGAATCAGGCTTCACGTCACCCACCACTGCAACAGTCCATTTTCATAAATTTAGGCCCAGCACCCAGGCAGAGGAGAGAGGTCCCGTAACAGACAATCTGGCTTCATGTCAGCAGAGAATTAGTCTGCATGTCATAGCAGAGAATGAGGCTTCACATCAGCCACCACTGCAACAGTCCATTGGCATATATTTAGGCCCAGCACACGGGCAGAGGAGAGAGGTCCCGTAACAGAGGATCTGGCTTCATGTCAGCAGAGAATCAGTCTTCATGTCATAGCAGAGAATCAGGCTTCACGTCACCCACCACTGTAAGAGTCCATTTTCATAAATTTAGGCCCAGCACCCAGGCAGAGGAGAGAGGTTCCGTAACAGACAATCTGGCTTCATGTCAGCAGAGAATTAGTCTGTATGTCATAGCAGAAAATCAGGCTTCACGTCACCCAGCACTGTAAGAGTCCATTTTCATAAATTTAGGCCCAGCACCCAGGCAGAGGAGAGAGGTCCCGTAACAGACAATCTGGCTTCATGTCAGCAGAGAATCAGTCTTCATGTCATAGCAGAGAATCAGGCTTCACGTCACCCACCACTGCAACAGTCCATTTTCATAAATTTAGGCCCAGCACCCAGGCAGAGGAGAGAGGTCCCGTAACAGACAATCTGGCTTCATGTCAGCAGAGAATCAGTCTTCATGTCATAGCAGAGAATGAGGCTTCACGTCAGCCACCACTGCAACAGTCCATTGGCATATATTTAGGCCCAGCACAGAGGCAGAGGAGAGAGGTCCCGTAACAGAGGATCTGGCTTCATGTCAGCAGAGAATTAGTCTGCATGTCATAGCAGAGAATCAGGCTTCACGTCACCCGCCACTGCAACAGTCCATTTTCATAAATTTAGGCCCAGCACCCAGGCAGAGGAGAGAGGTCCCGTAACAGACAATCTGGCTTCATGTCAGCAGAGAATCAGTCTTCATGTCATAGCAGAGAATCAGTCTTCATGTCATAGCAGAGAATCAGGCATCACGTCACCCACCACTGTAAGAGTCCATTTTCATAGATTTAGGCCCAGCACCCAGGCAGAGGAGAGAGGTCCCGTAACAGACAATCTGGCTTCATGTCAGCAGAGAATCAGTCTTCATGTCATAGCAGAGAATCAGGCTTCACGTCACCCACCACTGTAAGAGTCCATTTTCATAAATTTAGGCCCAGCACCCAGGCAGAGGAGAGAGGTCCCGTAACAGACAATCTGGCTTCATGTCAGCAGAGAATTAGTCTGCATGTCATAGCAGAGAATGAGGCTTCACGTCAGCCACCACTGCAACAGTCCATTGGCATATATTTAGGCCCAGCACACAGGCAGAGGAGAGAGGTCCCGTAACAGAGGATCTGGCTTCATGTCAGCAGAGAATCAGTCTGCATGTCATAGCAGAAAATCAGGCTTCACGTCAGCCACCACTGCAACAGTCCATTGTCAGATATTTAGGCCCAGCACCCAGGCAGAGGAGAGAGGTCCCGTAACAGAGAATCTGTCTTCATGTCAGCAGAGAATTAGTCTGCATGTCATAGCAGAGAATCAGGCTTCACGTCACCCACCACTGTAAGAGTCCATTTTCATAAATTTAGGCCCAGCACCCAGGCAGAGAAGAGAGGTCCCGTAACAGACAATCTGGCTTCATGCCAGCAGAGAATCAGTCTTCATGTCATAGCAGAGAATCAGTCTTCATGTCATAGCAGAGAATCAGGCTTCACGTCACCCATCACTGTAAGAGTCCATTTTCAAAAAATTTAGGCCCAGCACCCAGGCAGAGGAGAGAGGTCCCGTAACAGACAATCTGGCTTCATGTCAGCAGAGAATTAGTCTGCATGTCATAGCAGAGAATGAGGCTTCACGTCAGCCACCACTGCAACAGTCCATTGGCATATATTTAGGCCCAGCACCCAGGCAGAGGAGAGAGGTCCCGTAACAGAGAATCTGTCTTCATGTCAGCAGAGAATTAGTCTGCATGTCATAGCAGAGAATCAGGCTTCACGTCACCCAACATTGGAACAGTCCATTGGCATATATTTAGGCCCCGGCACCCAGACAGAGGAGAGGTTCATTCAACTTTGGGTAGCCTCGCAATATAATGGTAAAATGAAAATAAAAATAGGATTGAATGAGGAAGTGCCCTGGAGTCCAATAATATATGGTTAAGGGGAGGTAGTTAATGTCTAATCTGGACAAGGGACGGACAGGTCCTGTGGGATCCATGCCTGGTTCATTTTTATGAACGTCAGCTTGTCCACATTGGCTGTAGACAGGCGGCTGCGTTTGTCTGTAATGACGCCCCCTGCCGTGCTGAATACACGTTCAGACAAAACGCTGGCCGCCGGGCAGGCCAGCACCTCCAAGGCATAAAAGGCTAGCTCTGGCCACGTGGACAATTTAGAGACCCAGAAGTTGAATGGGGCCGAACCATCAGTCAGTACGTGGAGGGGTGTGCACACGTACTGTTCCACCATGTTAGTGAAATGTTGCCTCCTGCTAACACGTTGCGTATCAGGTGGTGGTGCAGTTAGCTGTGGCGTGTTGACAAAAGTTTTCCACATCTCTGCCATGCTAACCCTGCCCTCAGAGGAGCTGGCCGTGACACAGCTGCCTTGGCGACCTCTTGCTCCTCCTCTGCCTTGGCCTTGGGCTTCCACTTGTTCCCCTGTGACATTTGGGAATGCTCTCAGTAGCGCGTCTACCAACGTGCGCTTGTACTCGCGCATCTTCCTATCACGCTCCAGTGCAGGAAGTAAGGTGGGCACATTGTCTTTGTAGCGTGGATCCAGCAGGGTGGCAACCCAGTAGTCCGCACAGGTTAAAATGTGGGCAACTCTGCTGTCGTTGCGCAGGCACTGCAGCATGTAGTCGCTCATGTGTGCCAGGCTGCCCAGGGGTAAGGACAAGCTGTCCTCTGTGGGAGGCGTATCGTCATTGTCCTGCCTTTCCCCCCAGCCACGCACCAGTGATGGACCCGAGCTGCGTTGGGTGCCACCCCGCTGTGACCATGCTTCATCCTCATCCTCCTCCACCTCCTCCTCATCCTCGTCCTCCTCGTCCTCCAGTAGTGGGCCCTGGCTGGCCACATTTGTACCTGGCCTCTGCTGTTGCCAAAAACCTCCCTCTGAGTCACTTCGAAGAGACTGGCCTGAAAGTGCTAAAAATGACCCCTCTTCCTCCTCCTCCTCCTCCTGGGCCACCTCCTCTTCCATCATCGCCCTAAGTGTTTTCTCAAGGAGACATAGAAGTGGTATTGTAACGCTGATAACGGCGTCATCGCCACTGGCCACGTTGGTGGAGTACTCGAAACAGCGCAACAGGGCACACAGGTCTCGCATGGAGGCCCAGTCATTGGTGGTGAAGTGATGCTGTTCTGTAGTGCGACTGACCCGTGCGTGCTGCAGCTGAAACTCCACTATGGCCTGCTGCTGCTCGCACAGTCTGTCCAGCATGTGCAAGGTGGAGTTCCACCTGGTGGGCACGTCGCATATGAGGCGGTGAGCGGGAAGGCCGAAGTTACGCTGTAGCGCAGACAGGCGAGCAGCAGCAGGATGTGAACGCCGGAAGCGCGAACAGACGGCCCGCACTTTATGCAGCAGCTCTGACATGTCGGGGTAGTTGTGAATGAACTTCTGCACCACCAAATTCAGCACATGCGCCAAGCAAGGGATGTGCGTCAAATTGGCTAGTCCCAGAGCTGCAACGAGATTTCGCCCATTATCACACACCACCAGGCCGGGCTTGAGGCTCACCGGCAGCAACCACTCGTCGGTCTGTTGTTCTATACCCCGCCACAACTCCTGTGCGGTGTGGGGCCTGTCCCGCAAACATATGAGTTTCAGAATGGCCTGCTGACGTTTACCCCGGGCTGTGCTGAAGTTGGTGGTGAAGGTGTGTGGCTGACTGGATGAGCAGGTGGAAGAAGAGGAGGAGGAAGCCGAGAAGGAGGAGGTGGCAACAGGAGGCAAAGAATGTTGCCCTGCGATCCTTGGCGGTGGAAGGACGTGCGCTAAACAGCTCTCCGCCTGGGGCCCAGCTGCCACTACATTTACCCAGTGTGCAGTTAGGGAGATATAGCGTCCCTGGCCGTGCTTACTGGTCCACGTATCTGTGGTTAGGTGGACCTTGCTACAGATGGCGTTGCGCAGTGCACACTTGATTTTATCGGATACTTGGTTGTGCAGTGAAGGCACGGCTCTCTTGGAGAAGTAGTGGCGGCTGGGAACAACATACTGTGGGACAGCAAGCGACATGAGCTGTTTGAAGCTGTCTGTGTCCACCAGCCTAAATGACAGCATTTCATAGGCCAGTAGTTTAGAAATGCTGGCATTCAGGGCCAGGGATCGAGGGTGGCTAGGTGGGAATTTACGCTTTCTCTCAAATGTTTGTGAGATGGAGAGCTGAACGCTGCCGTGTGACATGGTTGAGACGCTTGATGACGGAGGTGGTGGTGGTGTTGGTGGTACATCCCCTGTTTGCTGGGCAGCAGGTGCCAACGTTCCTCCAGAGGCGGAGGAAGAGGCCGAGGTGGCAGCAGCAGAAGAGGCCGAGGCGGCAGCAGCAGAAGAGGTAGCAGGGGGAGCCTGAGTGACTTCCTTGGTTTTAAGGTGTTTACTCCACTGCAGTTCATGCTTTGCATGCAGGTGCCTGGTCATGCAGGTTGTGCTCAGGTTCAGAACGTTAATGCCTCGCTTCAGGCTCTGATGGCACAGCGTGCAAACCACTCGGGTCTTGTCGTCAGCACATTGTTTGAAGAAGTGCCATGCCAGGGAACTCCTTGAAGCTGCCTTTGGGGTGCTCGGTCCCAGATGGCGGCGGTCAGTAGCAGGCGGAGTCTCTTGGCGGCGGGTGTTCTGCTTTTGCCCACTGCTCCCTCTTTTGCTACGCTGTTGGCTCGGTCTCACCACTGCCTCTTCCTCCGAACTGTGAAAGTCAGTGGCACGACCTTCATTCCATGTGGGGTCTAGGACCTCATCGTCCCCTGCATCGTCTTCCACCCAGTCTTGATCCCTGACCTCCTGTTCAGTCTGCACACTGCAGAAAGACGCAGCAGTTGGCACCTGTGTTTCATCATCATCAGAGACATGCTGAGGTGGTATTCCCATGTCCTCATTATCAGGAAACATAAGTGGTTGTGCGTCAGTGCAGTCTATGTCTTCCACCGCTGGGGAAGGGCTAGGTGGATGCCCTTGGGAAACCCTGCCAGCAGAGTCTTCAAACAGCATAAGAGACTGCTGCATAACTTGAGGCTCAGACAGTTTCCCTGATATGCATGGGGGTGATGTGACAGACTGATGGGGTTGGTTTTCAGGCGCCATCTGTGCGCTTTCTGCAGAAGACTGGGTGGGAGATAATGTGAACGTGCTGGATCCACTGTCGGCCACCCAATTGACTAATGCCTGTACCTGCTCAGGCCTTACCATCCTTAGAACGGCATTGGGCCCCACCATATATCGCTGTAAATTCTGGCGGCTACTGGGACCTGAGGTAGTTGGTACACTAGGACGTGTGGATGTGGCAGAACGGCCACTTCCTCTCCCAGCACCAGAGGGTCCACTAACACCACCACGACCATGTCCACGTCCGCGTCCCTTACTAGATGTTTTCCTCATTGTTATGGTTCACCACAACAACAAAAATATTATTTGGCCCAATGTATTGTATTCAAATTCAGCGGGATATAAATTTGAGGCCTAGTATTTAGGCGCTGGGTGACCGGTATGGATTTAGTGACAGAATTAGACTTGGAAATGCACAGTAGCGTGTGTGTGAAGTTATTCTGAATGACCCTATGTGCACCTTGAATATTATATACCCTTTTAGGGATAGATTTCAAATAGCTCTGATATAGCAGAAACCACTAAATTATGAAATTGCTAAATTGGGAATTGTATTTCAACCCAGAACAAAAAATTTGCTTTGGCGGACACTTGTCATGGTCTTACCTTCTCACTGTTCTCCTTCGTTTGACATGTGCTGGCGGCCATCTTGGTTTCTGGGTTTCTTGTAGCCTCCCACCCTGCGGCTCCTCCTTCCCACTGGGAGGAGCTGGATGCCTAGCTCATATATATAGAAGGTCTGTGGCTTCAGTTCCTTGCTTGGTCCTCCTGTGTGCACATGCTTCAAAGACTGCTGCTGCTTCTGGTTCCTGATCCTGGCCTCGTCTGACTACCCCGTTGGTTCCCGATCCTGGCTTCGTCTGACTACCCCGTTGGTTCCTGATCCTGGCTACGTCTGACTACCCTCCTGGTTCCTGACCTCCGTCTACGCAAGACCCTGCTTCAGTTTAGCCATCCGTTTGGACTTTAGCTACGGCTTGATTTTCAATAAAGCCTTCTTATTCCACCTATCTCTGTTGTACGTCTGGTTCATGGTTCCATGACATTAGGACCAAGCCATGAATTCTGACGGTACAGGGCCATCCTCGCTACCTACGCTGGTTGCCAGACTTGATCAGCAGGATCACCTGTTGGGTCGGTTCGCTGTGGCGTTACAAACCCTGCTTGAACGCACGGCTCATTTAGCTTCCGTTGCCGATGGGTCGGTTGTCGCTCCTGGGCCCGCTCCTACTGCCGCTCCGGTTGTTGCGCCAGAGTCTACCCCGACACCTGTTGCTGCACCTGCGGTGTTTCGGGGTATGACCGGTTCTGCCCCCCTTCCACAGCGCTTTGGGGGAGAGCCAACTCAGTGCCGAGGTTTCCTTAACCAGGTGGCCATTTATTTCGAGTTGCTGCCACATGCCTTTCCTACTGAGAGATCAAAGGTGGGCTTCTTGATCTCGCTGCTCTCGGACAAGGCCTTGGCCTGGGCCAGCCCTTTATGGGAGAACAACAATCCGGTGGTTGCCGAGTTTTCCGGTTTTGTTGCTTCTCTTCGGAAGGTATTCGATGTGCCGGCTCGTGCTGCCTCTGCTGCGAAGCTCCTTATGTCCATCAGACAGGGTTCACGATCCGTAGCTGAATACGCCATTGAGTTTCGTACCCTGGCAGCAGAGGTGGGCTGGAATAATGAGGCTCTGGTCGCTGCTTTCTCTCATGGTCTCTCGGATGCCTTGAAGGATGAGATTGCAGCCAAGGACCTACCAGTGGAGCTCGAGTCCCTTATTTCTTTCCTGATTTTGATTGACACCAGACTCAGGGAGAGACCTTCCTTTAAGGAGAGCCTGCGGAGGCCTTCTAACAGATTGGCGCCTACGTTTGCTGTCCCACCCGTGCCTCCCTCTCCTCCCACGCCTCCTGGGGATGACTGGTCTGGGGGTCAACCCATGCAGCTGGGGGTTGCTCGCCTGTCCGAGGGGGAGAGGGTACTCCGGAGACGCGAGGGCCGATGCATGTACTGTGGTCTCGGTGGGCATTTTCGGTTGGCATGCCCGAACCGTCCGGGAAACGCTCGCACCTGAGATCCTGTCGGGGGCAGATCTTGGGTGGAGTCTCCTCGTCCCCGGTTTCCCGTGTTGACAAACCACTGATTACTGTTGTCCTCTCCTGGGTCGGGGGCTCGGTGACGACCCAGGCGTTGGTGGACTCTGGTGCTGGTGGCTTGTTCATTGATAGTGTGTTCGCCGCCGCCAATTCCATTCCTCTGCAGCCTCGAGGTTCCCCACTGGCTCTTGAGGCGATAGACGGCAGACCCCTTCTGCCGCCACACGTGACTCAGGAGACCCTTCCAGTGGGGATGGCCATTGGTGCCGTTCACAGAGAGTCGGTCTGTCTCCAGGTTATTTCGTCTCCACACTACTCGGTGGTCTTGGGGTACCCCTGGCTCCTGAAGCATAATCCGACTTTCGATTGGAGATCGGCCGAGATCCTCTCGTGGTCACCGCAGTGTGGGGCTAGTTGCATCCATGGGCCTGTCAAGTTGCTGTGTACTTCCTCGGACTCTCTGTTGCCTCCTGAATACGAGGAGTACCGGGATGTATTCGATAAGGTGCGTGCGGTTGCCCTACCTCCGCACCGCCCATACGATTGTGCCATAGAGTTACAATCTGGTGCCGTTCCTCCTCGTGGCAAAGTCTATCCACTGTCGGTAGCGGAGAATGAGGCCATGGAGGAGTACGTGAGGGAGGCGCTTTCACGCGGACACATTCGCAAATCCTCGTCCCCGGCAGGGGCTGGATTTTTCTTTGTGAAAAAGAAGGGCGGTGAGTTGAGGCCTTGCATCGACTACAGGGGTCTCAATCGCATCACGATCAAGAACGCTTACCCGATACCCTTGATTTCCGAGCTGTTCGATCGCCTCAAAGGGGCCACGGTCTTTACCAAACTCGACCTGAGGGCGGCATATAACCTGGTAAGGATCAAGGCGGGCGATGAGTGGAAGACCGCGTTTAACACCAGGACCGGTCATTATGAATCCTTGGTTATGCCCTTTGGGTTGTGCAATGCGCCCGCAGTCTTCCAGGAATTCATCAACGATGTTTTCCGTGACCTGTTGCAGCAGTGTGTGGTGGTCTATTTGGATGACATCTTGGTATATTCTGCATCCATGGAGGCCCACATTCTGGATGTCAGACGAGTGTTGCAACGCTTACGAGAGAACAAGCTGTTCGGTAAGCTTGAGAAATGCGAATTTCACCGATCCCAGGTAACCTTCTTAGGTTACATCATTTCCGCTGAGGGGTTCTCCATGGATCCTGAGAAGGTTTCGGCTGTCTTACAGTGGCCCCAGCCCAGTGGGCTTCGTGCCCTGCAGCGCTTTTTGGGCTTCGCCAATTATTATCGGAAGTTCATCAGGGACTTTTCCATGCTAACCAAGCCTCTCACGGATCTGACCAGGAAGGGCAGTAATCCTCAGGTCTGGCCGCTCGAGGCCATCCGAGCTTTTGAGGCTCTAAAGTCCGCCTTTGTGTCGGCTCCGATTCTGTCGCATCCCAACCCTGGGTTGCCTTTTGTCCTCGAGGTGGACGCGTCTGAGACGGGAGTAGGCGCCCTCCTGTCTCAGCGTAGAACACCAGAGGGTCCTCTGCTTCCTTGTGGGTTTTACTCCCGGAAACTGTCTTCCGCGGAGTGCAACTATCAGATTGGTGACAGGGAGTTATTGGCCATCGTGCAGGCCCTTAAAGAATGGAGGCACTTGCTCGAGGGCTCGGTGGTTCCGGTTCTCATCCTGACGGACCACAAGAATCTGACCTACCTCTCTGAGGCCAAGAGATTGACACCACGTCAGGCCAGATGGGCTCTGTTCTTGTCACGTTTTAATTACGTGGTCTCCTACCTACCCGGCTCCAAGAACATCAGAGCGGATGCCTTATCACGGCAGTACTCCGAGCTGTCCGGGGAGGAGTCGATTCCGACTACGGTCATACCCCCGAATCAGATCCTGGCTGCTATTCGCACCAGCCTGACCTCTCCTCTGGGTGAGCAGATTTTGGCGGCTCAATCTGGTGCTCCCTCTGGGAGACCCAACGGCAGATGTTTTGTGCCTGAGGAGTTGCGCACTCGGTTGTTGCGAACCTACCATAACTCCAAGGCCGCGGGGCACCCTGGAAAGAATCAGCTGTCCTGGGCGGTTTCACGTCTGTTCTGGTGGCCTTCTCTACGTTCCGACATCGCCGCATATGTAGCGGCATGCTCCGTTTGTGCCCAGAGTAAGTCCCCTCGGCACCTTCCGTTGGGCCTTTTGCAACCCATAGCCACCGGGGAGCGTCCATGGTCACACCTGGGGATGGATTTCATTGTGGACCTTCCTGCATCCCGAGGCCATACGGTCATTCTCATGATTGTGGATCGGTTTTCCAAAATGTGCCACTGTGTTCCTCTCAAGAAGTTACCCTCTGCACAAGAGTTGGCCTCGATTTTTGCCAGGGAGGTCTTCCGGTTGCACGGTTTGCCCAAGGAGATTGTGTCGGATCGGGGGAGTCAGTTTGTGTCCAGGTTCTGGCGCGCCTTTTGCTCCCAGTTGGGGATTCATCTCTCTTTCTCCTCGGCCTACCACCCTCAGTCCAATGGGGCCGCAGAACGATCCAATCAGGCCTTGGAGCAATTCCTTCGTTGCTATGTCTCCGATCACCAAGACAATTGGGTTGACCTCCTGCCTTGGGCTGAGTTTGCCAGGAACACGGCGGTGAACTCTTCCTCTGGGACGTCTCCCTTCATGGCCAATTATGGGTTCCAACCTGCCGTGTTACCGGAGGTATTCTCTCCCCAGGATACTCCGGCTGTGGAGGATCACCTTTCCGTCCTACGTACTTCTTGGGTACAGATCCAGAGGTCCCTTGAGGTCTCTGCGCAACGCCAGAGACTCCAGGCTAATCGCAGACGAGCGCCCGCTCCTTCCTACCAGGTCGGAGACCGTGTATGGTTGTCCACCCGCAACCTCAACCTTCGAGTGCCCACTCCCAAGCTGGCGCCTCGCTTTGTTGGTCCCTTCCGAGTGCTTCACAGGGTAAACCCGGTAGCCTATGCCCTTGCGCTTCCTCCTGGCATGCGGATCTCCAACGTGTTTCATGTCTCCCTGTTGAAGCCATTGGTGTGTAATCGTTTCACTTCCTCGGTTCCTCGGCCCCGTCCGGTCCAAGTGGGCAATCGTGAGGAATATGAGGTGAGCAATATCCTGGACTCACGCCTGGTCCGCGGTCGGTTGCAGTTTTTGGTCCATTGGCGTGGTTATGGTCCAGAGGAGCGTTCCTGGGTTCCCTCCACAGATGTCCATGCTCCTGCGTTGCTCCGAGCCTTCCACGCACGCTTCCCTCTGAAACCGTTCCTTACTCCGCGGAGGAGGGGCCCTTGAGGGGGAGGTACTGTCATGGTCTTACCTTCTCACTGTTCTCCTTCGTTTGACATGTGCTGGCGGCCATCTTGGTTTCTGGGTTTCTTGTAGCCTCCCACCCTGCGGCTCCTCCTTCCCACTGGGAGGAGCTGGATGCCTAGCTCATATATATAGAAGGTCTGTGGCTTCAGTTCCTTGCTTGGTCCTCCTGTGTGCACATGCTTCAAAGACTGCTGCTGCTTCTGGTTCCTGATCCTGGCCTCGTCTGACTACCCCGTTGGTTCCCGATCCTGGCTTCGTCTGACTACCCCGTTGGTTCCTGATCCTGGCTACGTCTGACTACCCTCCTGGTTCCTGACCTCCGTCTACGCAAGACCCTGCTTCAGTTTAGCCATCCGTTTGGACTTTAGCTACGGCTTGATTTTCAATAAAGCCTTCTTATTCCACCTATCTCTGTTGTACGTCTGGTTCATGGTTCCATGACAACACTAAATAACTTGCCCATCCACAACAGGACAGCGGTAACGACAGATTTAGCGGGATATCAATTTGAGGCCTACTATTTAGGCGCTGGGTGACCGGTATGGATTTAGTGACAGAATTAGACTTGGAAATGCACAGTAGCGTGTGTGTGAAGTTATTCTGAATGACCCTATGTGCACCTTGAATATTATATACCCTTTTAGGGATAGATTTCAAATAGCTCTGATATAGCAGAAACCACTAAATTATGAAATTGCTAAATTGGGAATTGTATTTCAACCCAGAACAAAAAATGTGCTTTGACGGACACTAAATAACTTGCCCATCCACAACAGGACAGCGGTAACGACAGATTTAGCGGGATATAAATTTGAGGCCTAGTATTTAGGCGCTGGGTGACCGGTATGGATTTAGTGACAGAATTAGACTTGGAAATGCACAGTAGCGTGTGTGTGAAGTTATTCTGAATGACCCTATGTGCACCTTGAATATTATATACCCTTTTAGGGATAGATTTCAAATAGCTCTGATATAGCAGAAACCACTAAATTATGAAATTGCTAAATTGGGAATTGTATTTCAACCCAGAACAAAAAATGTGCTTTGGCGGACACTAAATAACTTGCCCATCCACAACAGGACAGCGGTAACGACAGATTTAGCGGGATATAAATTTGAGGCCTAGTATTTAGGCGCTGGGTGACCGGTATGGATTTAGTGACAGAATTAGACTTGGAAATGCACAGTAGCGTGTGTGTGAAGTTATTCTGAATGACCCTATGTGCACCTTGAATATTATATACCCTTTTAGGGATAGATTTCAAATAGCTCTGATATAGCAGAAACCACTAAATTATGAAATTGCTAAATTGGGAATTGTATTTCAACCCAGAACAAAAAATGTGCTTTGGCAGACACTAAATAACTTGCCAATCCACAACAGGACAGCGGTAACGACAGATTTAGCGGGATATAAATTTGAGGCCTACTATTTAGGCGCTGGGTGACCGGTATGGATTTAGTGACAGAATTAGACTTGGAAATGCACAGTAGCGTGTGTGTGAAGTTATTCTGAATGACCCTATGTGCACCTTGAATATTATATACCCTTTTAGGGATAGATTTCAAATAGCTCTGATATAGCAGAAACCACTAAATTATGAAATTGCTAAATTGGGAATTGTATTTCAACCCAGAACAAAAAATGTGCTTTGACGGACACTAAATAACTTGCCCATCCACAACAGGACAGCGGTAACGACAGATTTAGCGGGATATAAATTTGAGGCCTAGTATTTAGGCGCTGGGTGACCGGTATGGATTTAGTGACAGAATTAGACTTGGAAATGCACAGTAGCGTGTGTGTGAAGTTATTCTGAATGACCCTATGTGCACCTTGAATATTATATACCCTTTTAGGGATAGATTTCAAATAGCTCTGATATAGCAGAAACCACTAAATTATGAAATTGCTAAATTGGGAATTGTATTTCAACCCAGAACAAAAAATGTGCTTTGACGGACACTAAATAACTTGCCCAGCCACAACAGTACAGCGGTAACGACAGATTTAGCGGGATATAAATTTGAGGCCTAGTATTTAGGCGCTGGGTGACCGGTATGGATTTAGTGACAGAATTAGACTGGGATATGGCCAAAAAATAACCACACTATTGCTGGTTAAATGCACTTGGTGACGGGCGCAGCTTGCCCCTGATGTAGTATATGGCCAAAAAATGAACAGACTATTGCTGGTTAAATGCACTTGGTGTGACAGCTTCACCCTGATGTAGGCTTTAGCCAAAAATCAACCACACCATTGAGGGTTAAATGCACTTGGTGACAGGCGCAGCTTGCCCCTGATGTAGTATATGGCCAAAAAATGAACAGACTATTGCTGGTTAAATGCACTTGGTGTGACAGCTTGACCAACCACACTACTGAGGGTTAAATGCACTTGGTGACGGGCGCAGCTTGCCCCTGATGTAGTATATGGCCAAAAAATGAACAGACTATTGCTGGTTAAATGCACTTGGTGTGACAGCTTGACCAACCACACTACTGAGGGTTAAATGCACTTGGTGACGGGCGCAGCTTGCCCCTGATGTAGTATATGGCCAAAAAATGAACAGACTATTGCTGGTTAAATGCACTTGGTGACGGGCGCAGCTTGCCCCTGATTTAGTATATGGCCAAAAAATTAACAGACTATTGCTGGTTAAATGCACTTGGTGTGACAGCTTCACCCTGATGTAGGCTTTAGCCAAAAAACAACCACACCATTGAGGGTTAAATGCACTTGGTGACAGGCGCAGCTTGCCCCTGATGTAGTATATGGCCAAAAAATAAACAGACTATTGCTGGTTAAATGCACTTGGTGTGACAGCTTCACCCTGATGTAGGCTTTAGCCAAAAAACAACCACACCATTGAGGGTTAAATGCACTTGGTCGCAGCTTGGATGCACTTGGTCGCAGCACCGCACAAGACACAAAATGGCCGCCGATCACCCCAGAAAAAAGTGACTGACAAACGGTCTAGGCAGCCTAAAAACAGTGAGCATTTGAATTTCAGCAGCTCAATGATGCACAGCTGCAGATCGATCGATTAATCAAGTCCTTTGGAGGAGTTAATCTGCCTAATCTCGACCTACTGTCGCAGCCGCAACCTCTCCCTACGCTAATCAGAGCAGAGTGACGGGCGGCGCTATGTGACTCCAGCTTAAATAGAGGCTGGGTCACATGGTGCTCTGGCCAATCACAGCCATGCCAATAGTAGGCATGGCTGTGACGGCCTCTTGGGGCAAGTAGTATGACGCTTGTTGATTGGCTGCTTTGCAGCCTTTCAAAAAGCGCCAAGAAAGCGTCACAAAAGCGCCAAGAAAGCGACAAACACCGAACCCGAACCCGGACTTTTACGAAAATGTCCGGGTTCGGGTCCATGTCACGGACACCCCAAAATTCGGTACGAACCCGAACTATACAGTTCGAGTTCGCTCATCCCTACTTATAATATGAAATGTCACTAAATTGCGAAAGAAGGTTCATAACTTCCGGTAAAGTCTTCTGGGGATTGGTTAAAGCTATAATGACTTCATCAGCGAATAGCCCTATTCTGTGATCTACCCCATTAATATTAATTATGTTATCTCGTTTGAGGATCTGATAGCCACATCCTGCTATTTCATTCGTAATATAGAATGAGTCCGATAAGTGACCAGAGGCCAATACCTTCGCTGATGGGGTCAAATATAGTGCCAATATGGCTTTTTAGGCCAGGCCAATGATCCCAAATTTATTTATTATGGCTTCTAGATATCCCCAATGTACTCTGTCGAACGCCTTCTCCGCATCGAGGAAAAGCAGCAGAGAAGGCGTTCGACAGGTCCCCACTCTCCCCCGCAGATCTAGAAATGTCTTTGTGCCGTCTACTGATTGCCTACCTTTGACAAATCCCACTTGATCTCCGTGAATCAATGTAGGAAGGATATCTGCTAATCTAGTAGCTAATATCTTTGCATACAGTTTCAGATCCGTGTTCAGGAGAGAAATCGGGCAAAAATTCCCCCCTGTTTAGGTAAAGCAACTATCGTTGCTGAAAGTAATTCTTCGGGGAAGGACACAAAGTCACGTACATATTTAAACAACCTGTAAAGGCATGACATCAAAATGGAGAATTTGTTTGTAATAATCATTGGAAAGTCCATCTGGACCCGGAGTTTTAAATTCTGATGATAAGAATTCCAATTGAGATGCTTCAATTAGTGGGAGTTTCACCGAATTAAGAAATATTTAAATGACTTTTGGATCAGGCAGGGATGTGTTACTGTCCTCCTTTAAATGATACAATTTAGAGTAAAACCCAGCTATGGAGTCCGCTATCCCCTTAGGGTCAATAATATTATCCCCTTTAGAATCATGTATATAGAATATTTTGGATTTGGCCTGTAAGGCCTTCAGTCTAGGTGCCAAGAGAGAGGTGGCCTTATTATGGCCATAATATGTTGCTTTAAGTCTTCTTAAAGCTAGCTCATACTTATGAAGCTCAAGAAGATGTAACCTGTGGTGCAGATCTTTAAGTTCTTGTTATCTTCCCTGGTCATAAGACTGTTTATTCATTTGAGTGAGCTTAATAATAGAGTCATTAAGTTGCACACACTGGGCTTCCCGTTCTACTTTGTCTCGTGATGCTATACTAATATAATATCCACGAATAAAGGCCTTATGAGCACACCAAATTGGGGCAATGCCCGTTTCTCCCTGATCATTAAAAGAGAAGTACTCTTCAAGAGTCTTCCTTGACTGGGGTAGATATTTTGAGGAATGTAAAATCTTTCCATTAATTCTCCAAGGTATTGTAGGAGGAGAGTTATATTGCTCAGAGATTATAACTTAAATAGGGGCATGGACAGACCATTCTATGTGACCTATTGTACAGGAGGCTACCCTTTGATAGGTGTTATGGTCCATCAGGAAGAGATCAATTCTGGAATAAGTTTTATGAGCAGATGAAAAGAAACTGTAATCCCTTTCGGTGGAGTGTTTCAACCTCCATATATCTAATAATCCTTCTTTTTGCGTAGGGCAGAATAACTTAGAGGGGTGTGATGTTTTAGAGACCGTCGAGGAATTGAGTTCAGGCCACATAAGTAAGTTGAAATCACCCATATAAAGAAGAGACTCCTTACCAACCGTCCCCACCTTCACGAAAAGCCTCCCGAAAAAAAAAAGTTGTTTCTTATTAGGAGCATATACAGCTACTAGAGTGTATAACACATTATTAAGTTCACAAATTAAGATCACGTATCTGCCCCCTGCATCTGTGTAAAAGTCTATTAGCTTAAATGCTATAGTATCCCTTATTGCTAAAGAGACTCCTCTCTTCTTTGAATCTGCAGTTGCTGAGACTATGACAGGAAAAAGTTTGTGTCTGAGTTTGTGAAGAAAATGTGTCTCTTGTACACAAAGAATGTCAGATTTAGTTTTAATGGCCTTACGCCATAATTGAGATCTCTTGAATGGGCTATTTAAGCCTTTAGCATTAATTGAAGTAAACTTAAGTACCATTATAATGTAACAGTAAGACTGCTAGCTGGCGACCTCCACCCACCCAAATCACTTGTGACCTACACATTTTCAGGCTCCAGACATTTTTAAGTTGCAGTGAAGTGTTTTCTCCGGCTACAAAAAAGAAAGAAAAACAAACAACAAATACAGAAACAATAAAATGTAGATCAAATAACATGGGTCCCATCTCAAGGAACATCTAACGCCTAATTCAGATGGAAAGTAACGTTACTAGGGGAGAATTACAAAAAAGTCCCAGATTCGGACAAACAGGTCTGAGACAATGGAGCATTATTCCCTAAGGGAAAAAAATGCTTATTTTGTTCAGTAATTTGGAGAATTCCTCTGCCTGACTGTGGTCCATTCTTCCACCAAGTGCATAGGCTAAGCAAGTTTAGATGGTGTTGCAGATCCATGACGTACAGATAAGTTTAAAGTTAGAGATCAATTGCAGAGCTTCTGATGGAGTGGATACCACCACTTTGTCTCCTTCTCTTGATATCAACAATTTAGCTGGAAAGCCCCATCTTTATGGAATTCTGTGTGCTCTCAGGATTTTTGTAGCTTCCTGGAATTCCCATCGCCTACTGAGAGTGGCTGCGGAGAAGTCCGTATAGAGAGAAATGGAGCAAAATCTTTCTGGTACTTCCGGATTGTTGCGAGCAGCAGCCATGAGGTTTTCTTTGATATGATAGAAAGTAATGTGTGCTATGACATCCCTAAGGATGTCTGCTGGTAATCTTTTAGGTTTCGGTATTCTGTGAGCTCTATCGATGAAGAGTTCAGTTTGAGATGCTGTGGGTAACAGAACCGTAAAAAAGTGTGTCAAAAATTTGTGCAGTTGGTCAGGTTTCACCACTTCAGGAATCCCACAAAATATTATATTATTGCAAAGAGACCTGTCTTCCAAATCTATCACTTTTGCACGTAGTGTTGCTAGCGCGTCATCTTTTCCATTTGTAGTGTCCACCAGCTCATTATGAGCTTTTGCAAATTCAGACATTTTATTCTCTAAATGGAATGTGCGGTTTCCCACTTCTGATATCTCCTTCTTTAAAGGACTTAACATAGCACGAAGGTCTGCTTGCAAAGACGACCTCAAGTCACTTATTAGTGCTTTAAGAAACTATTCTGTAACTGGTCTATCAGTACCAGTGTTATTAATATTGGTAAATTGTTGTGGGTATATTACAGTGAAGCATTCCCCATAATGCTGATCCAGTGACTCTACTTGTGCTTGGGGCCTCCCAGCATTTATATAGTACAGTCCCGGAGATGATTTGTGGCTGACATGTGGCGTCGCCATATTTGTTCCCTGCAGGGTGTTGGGTATCTGTGCCCCTGAGCTGCTGGGGGACGAAGTAGGGTATTGTATTAAGGGACCTTGTGCAGGAGATAAGCAAGGCTGAGTACCTGCAGGAGAACTTGCTGCCCTCACTGTTTCTTCAGGGCCTCGCAGCGCACCATCGCCGCCATCTTGTGAAGCGCTTGTTGCAGAGAAGAACTCAGTTTACTTCCCCGTGGCTACCTTTTTCCGGGTTTTGGTCATCTCTGGGTGTGTCGATTTTCTCTCTGTATAGGTGGGTTTTGAGTGGAGAAGTTGTGCTGTGAGCCGCTGTCTCAGATCTATAGCGCTGGAGTTGTTCAAAAGCGTGACTCACTCCATGCGCTGCTGGCCATGCCCCCCAGTTTTTATTTTTAAGAACTCTTGGGTGTAATCCATTTGGATTGAGGGCCTTGCTCACATTTACTTAATTTTGTTTAACTTGGACCATATCTACATTTAGCCGTTTATGTATAGTAATAGATGTATTGTCAGTACTGACACCACCAACATCACTTCCTCTTTCTTCTTGTATATACAGAACTAAAAACCCATTTGTTAGCTCTGACTTGTTATGATCTCCAGTGGATGTGACTTTGTAACCATTATTTAGGGAACCTACCTGCTCTGAATTTGGTTTCTTAGCATTTAACACATTTAAATAATTTTTGGGGGATTTGTTTTGCTCTCTTCGGCCTCCTGCCATTCATTTTGTAATCCAGCAGACTGTATTTTTTTTTTTTACAGATTTTATTAAGATTTTTGTAATGTTCGAAGGTTATAGCTGACTCCCTAGATACCTATCTTTAAATTGTCCTTTTTAACATTTATTTCCCTTTTAACAGTAGCTGTAAGCCATGTGTAATTAAATTTTAGTCATTTATCCTTTACTTGCAGAATACATTTTGCATTATAATTACACAAAGTAGGTTTAATTCAAGCTGGGCAACAAGCTCAAATTTGTCACAATAGTATTTACCCTGCACCTCTAACTCCATTGTGTACGCATGGGGCATGAGTGAATAGAAAAGTAAAGTAAGATACTTACATGGACTTCAACTTTTAAATCTGCTTTTCTAACTCCACTTATTCACAAGCTACTTAGTGCAGCAAGCCCAGTGAGATCTGATTTCACAGTCTTTCCTGTAATTCATCTAAAACATTGTGAAAATTCAACCAGTGGCTGAAATTATTTCAAACCCTCTTATATCAGCTGCATCAAGCAGAGAAATGTCCATAAAATTATATTAGATTCAAAAAATTTCTATTAAAGGGGTTGGCTGGGTTCACAGTTAAACCCGGACATGCCCACATTTTCATCCAGGCAGCCCCCCTAATATGACCATTGGAGCATTTCATGCTCTGATGCTCTCCTTTGCCCTGCACTGAATTGCACAGGACAAAGACATTTAATGCAGATCCGGTGACGTACCAGGCTCTCCATAGGGACTGCTAAGCTGAGGTTTCTGCATAGCAGTGAGCCCACTGATGTCACCAGCCCTAATGGGGGGCTTTAGCGCTGCCCTAGCCTGTAAAATGGCTAGGGCAGCGCTAAAGCCAGCCTATCAGTGCTGGTGATGTCATCGGCAACACTGCTGGGTGGAAGCCTACGCCTAGCAGTGTGCCAGAGTAAGCAAACAGCCCTTGCATTAAATGCTCTGATGCTCATATCAGGGAGGACGTGGATTGAAAGAGAAAAAAGGGGCATCTTTATGGGAATATGAGTGTGGCCTAATATGTGACATTTTGCTCTGCAATTTTGGTGTCACATTCTGTTGCAAGCTAAGCCAATCAACAGTTGGTATGGCATCCAACAAAAGTGTCTAAGCATGCACCAAATTGACCATCTAGCTTGAGCAACTGCAATAAATTAGTTCACACCATCTGAAGGATTAATTAGTAACATAGTAACATAGTAACATAGTACATAAGGCCGAAAAAAGACATTTGTCCATCCAGTTCGGCCTGTTATCCCGCAAGTTGATCCAGAGGAAGACCCCTCTCTAGTAGCTATAGCCTGTAATATTATTAAGCTCCAGAAATACGTCCAGGCCCCTCTTGAATTCCTTTATTGTACTCACCATCACCACCTCCTCAGCCAGAGAGTTCCATATTCTCACTGCTCTTACCGTAAAGAATCCTTTTCTATGTTTGTGTACAAACCTTCTTTCCTCCAGGCGCAGAGGATGTCCCCTCGTCACAGTCACAGTCCTGGGGATAAATAGCTGATGGGATAAATCTCTGTACTGACCCTTGATATATTTATACATATTAATTAGATCTCCCCTCAGTCGTCTTTTTTCTAAAGTGAATAACTCTAATTTTGATAATCTTTCAGGGTACTGTAGTTGCCCCATTCCAGTTATTACTTTAGTTGCCCTCCTCTGGACCTTCTCCAGCTCTGCTATGTCTGCCTTGTTTACAGGAGCCCAGAACTGTACACCATGTGTGGTCTGACTAGCGATTTGTAAAGTGGTAGGACTATGTTCTTATCACGGGAATCTATGCCCCTTCTGATGCAACCCATTATCTTGTTGGCCTTGGCAGCAGCTGCCTGACACTGGTTTTTGCAGCTTAGTTTGCTGTTTATTAAAATTCCTAGATCCTTTTCCATGTCAGTGTTACCGAGTGTTTTACCATTTAGTATGTACGGTTGACTTGCATTTTTCCTTCCCATGTGCATAACTTTACATTTATCAGTGTTAAACCCCATCTGCCACTTATCTGCCCAAGCCTCCAGTCTATCCAGATCCCTCTGTAGTAGTATACTGTCCTCATCAGTGTAAATTACTTTACACAGTTTAGTGTCATCTGCGAAAATTGATACTTTACTATGCAAAGTACTTTACTAGTCTGTCCCAATAAATTTTCCTTCCTTTACATGGCCATATTTGTTATGTACATTTATACCTTGTTGAATAAACAGTGGGCATGGGTATTAATACTGTTTAAAAATAAGACATTGTAAACTTAGACTGCATCAGATTTATCCCAGTGGCTGATGGTAAATTTGATGCACCTTTAGACTGGCTAGTCTAACTTTATACCACCTATTTGTTGGCTTAGTTTTACTCCAAAATGTGCAAAAATTGTGGTGCTCTTTTGGGGTATGCTGTCACATTTAAGCCTTGTCCTTTCCCACAACCCACGCCCTATTCCAGTAAGCCACTACCCATGTCGGTTGAGGTATAAAAAGTATGTAAAAAACTTCAGTAAAGACTGTGCAAAACATGTATGCCATTTTTGGTGCAAATTGAACAAAAGAGTGGTACATTTTCAAGTAAATCTGCCCCATGGTTGCTACCTATGGTTACCCTTATCAATTGGTTCTTTATCTCCCATACATTCTACTTTTGATCTGGTTTTTAGCCTGCTAATTGAGTTCTCCCTGCATAGAACTAGTTAAGTTTGTGTCATGCAGATGTGGGATTGATCTGGTGCCAGCCTCTTAAATGTTATGTGATTTATAAAAATCAGATAAAAAGTAGAAGGGAAATATCATAGTTCTTGCCAATTTTAAGGAAAAAAGGATTAGAATCAGCCATGTAACCCTGGTGGACTTTTTAATTATTTTATTTATGTGGGTTTTTATTTTTAATGTACAAATTGGTATAAAAGAGTCCATGAGTTATTGCAGAAGATGAGCGGTTCTTTTTTTTTCTTTCTATATTCTTATTTTAGGGGATTTGCTGGGAATATGTCTCAAGGGGAAATTTTTGTCAAATCCATAACTGTAGTGCCATTATACTGGTGCCAAACATTAATGATTTCACCTGGGATTTATTTATTTATTTACATTGAACTTGCTGTTTGTTCTATTTTAAAAGTTAAATATTGAATGGATGAATTACGGTAATTATTTTTGATAGGTGGTAGTAAGCTTGCTACCCTGATTAAACTTTTAAGATACTATAATAATAGATAGTTCTTAATTTACAGATATGTACAGTGCTGCCCAAAAATACCTGTGGAGACATGCAAAAAGCTGGTCTGCAATTATAGGAAGCGTTTAATTGCTGTAATAGCCAATAAAGGCCTTTCTATTGATTATTGAGAAGGGTATGAATAATTTTGGACTGGACACTTTTTGCTCAAATGTAAATAAAAGCTGAGAAATGTTTTTTTTTTCACAATAATGCCTCTTTTACATCGTCTTATTATCTTTTGGGAGACACCTATGTCATTTCCCGTCAAAAAATTACTTGCTGGTTCAATAAAAGTAACTTTAAGTCAAAATTTGCCAGGGGTATGAATAATTATGGGCAGCACTGTAGATAAAAATCTGTTACTATTATTAATGTGCTCAATCAAATTTTATACAGTTATAGTCCGAAAAATATACTTAGCAGAGCTGGCCTCACCATTCAGAAAAATCCTCCCCCTAACCAAACATTTCATAGTCTCCAGAGCCCACATGCAAATACAACCTTCGTACCCCTTTCAGTTTTGGACTGAAGTTGGGTCCACCAAAAGAAATGATTCTACAGGCCCACTCTCTGTGTATATAGGACCTTAAGAGTCCTGTTCTATTAGAAGTCATTATTGTTGGAGCTGGGACCTACCAGAGGATCCTCTTTTACTCTGGTGAGCCAGTCCAGTTTAGTAAAACCATGGTACCAAAATCCCTGATGATAACAATAGGGTTAATATCAAAATCTCTGATAGTCTAGGGTTTTGGAGCTACATCCTGTATGTTTTGGTTGTGTTATATATAGTAGGGACCAAAGCCCCTTTCCTAATACCTATTAACATCCATCCTCAATCAGTTTAAGATATAGTATGGTTACTAAATGATTCCCACAAAATATGTTTTGTAGTTTTATGTTCTGTCTTTCTCTTGGAAAGATTTGAAAGACTATAAAAATTCAGATTACTAGTTTTAGCCCCTTTTTTGTATTTATTAATCTGATGACAACCACGTGCTGTACATGTATGATGCTTGGTGCTAAACTTTAAAGGCTATGTACACCTTTGGTGGCATTTTTTTTCTTATTGTATTATACTCATTTTAAGCTAAAAGTCATTTTTTCAATTGGTCTTTATTAAAACTGATGAACCATTTTCTCTGCTCTGTTTTCAGTTTATCTACTTGCAGGATCTGTATTTTCTCTCTTTTCCGTCAACCAGGGAATTGACAGGCTCCTTATGTCTGCTCTCTGACCTTTTAAACACTCATTAAAGCTCAATTCTTATTTTACTGATTAGAATGTGGCTTAAGCAAGTGTTTATGACCTTTAAGTAATCTACAGATAAGGGTTATTAGATGTCCAGCACAAAGTCTAAGTGAAAGTACCATTCACAGAGCTAGAAAAACAGTTAACCCTTTCTGGCAGAACAGCTCAATATTTTTAATAAAGACCAATTGAAAAATTTATTTTTGGCCCTTAATGAGTAAAATGCAATCATAAAAAAACTGTCCCCGAAGGTGTACATAGCTTTAATCTAGAGCACTGTAATTTATGGTGTGGGTTTAAATATTCAGCTTCTGCATTCTAGTAGAAGCAGGTCAGGTCCGTAGCTGTCATAAACAGCTGTGAACCCAGAGGAGAAGACTGAAGCAATTTATTACTGCTTCTACCTTCTTCTTTCCTCAGTACATTGCGCTATGCAGTGAATAGAGGCTATTGATTTGCCACGTATATCAGGAATAGCAGAACGGCTAAGTTTTGGCAGGCCCAGATCAGCTTTTCATTTGAAGAATACCTCTGGATGTACCAGTTACAGTGAAAAAGTACAAAAAATTTGTAAATGTCCTCCAGAGGTTTTTTAATAACCATTTTGGGAATATATTATGTGCCAAAAATATATTAAAAAATAAGTCAAAAGATAATAGAAAAATAAAATGGAACTGAAAAACTCACACCAACTGAAAACATCACCATAATCATTTCATTCAAGCAAAAATATACATATTATACATGAAAATGACCGTCACAAAATAGGGAACCTATTTTAATGATACATGTTGGTTTTAATTTGCATATTTGAAGGATAAAGAACTATAGTTTAAAGAAAGACAATTTTTTCCTATAGTTTTCCTCTAAAACGTTTTTTTTTAAAAGCTTACAAGTAGGGAAACTCTGAATCATAAATGAGAGAGGGAATACCTGCGCTGGTGGGATAATAGAAATAGTCAGTAAAAAAAAAGTGTTAATAAAAGATGGTAATCAGTCCGTTTGATGGTGCTCATAAATTGTCTATAGTTGTTTTCTTTATTTACCTGTCCGGACAGGGGGTAGTAGGTGGATCGTAGGTAGAAATATCTTCTTATCGCTTGGCTGCAGTGCAGGTCCGGGGTGCAAATTACTTCTTGCTCTAACCTTCAAGCGTGGTGTCGCTCCGGCTGGCAGCAGTCGCGCGAGGGAGCTAAAGGTCTGTTCCTAGGTAACCTCAGCTAGTGACGTCACAGCCCTTGCTACGGATGCTGTAGAGGGACAAAAAAGTCTCCAATACGTTTCTGACCCTAACAGGCTCCTTAGTCAGGGATTTTGTCTCCTCACTAACTTTAGGTATTTATAGGCATCCAGTTTCTATGGCAACGCCTATTTGTTAGGTCAATCTACTTTGTGTGATCATCTTTTGGATTTTAACCCCTGCATGCCAGGTTCCTAAGGGAAGGGATGAAGTTATTTCAATTAGGCTTAGTGGGGATACTGTTATGCATAATGGGTTAATCACCCTTTGGTCAACCTTTTTAATTTATTCATTGGGAAATATTATGTGTGCTTTATTGCGGTTTTTTCATATATTAATCCTGGAAAGCAAATATTTCAATTTCCTGGTTTAGAACATTTGGTGCAAGGCTATTGAGTCTGAAAATCCATTTTGTTTCACTGCGGGACATTTGTTTGATATAGTCGCCCCCCTTTTGTTCATGACCATTTTCTCTATCCCTTCAAAATGGGGTCCTTTAAATTTCCCTGCATGATGTTGTGAGTAGTGGCGTGACAGTGGGTGGCTGTCAAATTTTTTATTTATATTTCGGATATGTTCCTTAGTTCTGGTTTTCAGCTCCCACTTTGTCCTTCCCACATACATTTTTTGGCAGGGGCATATAATGCGGTATATGACTCCCTTTGTGTTGCATGTAATATGCTGATTGATTTTATACATACAGTGGTTCTCCTTTATTTCTAATAGTGGGAAGAAGCCTTTCTTGAAGACATCCTTTATGATCGTCTTATTTTTATTATGTTTTACTGTAGGGGCTATAAGGTTTGATTAATTAAGGGCCCGCCTGAATATAAATGTAGGGTATGTGGGAATTTTGTCACCAATCATTTTATCCTGCTTTAAGATATCCCAATGTTTCTTTATAATCCCCTTAAAGGTATGGGTACCCTCACTGTATCTAGTGATTATAGGGACCTTAATGGTGTCAGAGTTCCCCATGTCAGCTGCCCTGTTTCTATATGCTCCTTTTTCCTTTCTGTCATCTGTTAGGAGTGTGTTCTGATCCAGTTTTCTCACTTGTTCAACAACAGGTTCCAGTTGTTCAATCTGATATCCTTTCTTGGTACATTTTTTGTTTAGCAGATCCGTTTCTTCATTAAAATGTGTTATGTGTGTGCAGTTTCTGCGGGCTCTGATGTACTGGCTCCGTAGAATGTTTGTCAGCCATGTTGGTAGATGGCAGCTGTCCAGAGGGATGAAACTGTTGGAGTCCGTGGGTTTATGGAATGTTTTTGTCTGTATCTGTCCATTTTCTATAAATATGGTTATATCCAGGAAATGTATTTGTTGTTTATCCCAACCAGAGGTAAAATAAAGATAAAAGTCATTTTTATTCAGTTCATCTAAAAACTCAATCAGTAGTGTTTCCCCTCCTTTCCATATAAAAACAATGTCATCAATAAAACTTAAGATCAAATAATGAAAGCAGTTAACTATGTTAAAAAATTGGAGAGACTCCTAATTACGGAGATGAGAGATTTATGGAAGGTAGCATCACTAGAGAGATATCTGAACAACGATGCGGTCCCAAATGGGCTAAAACTCTCCAAAGCCCTAAACGGAGATCTAGGAGACTCAGCAGCTATAAAGGAGTGGGATGAACTCCTGCACTCCTTTTCTAAAAAAAGTGGTAACTTTTATCATTGAAAAAAGAAAAATTGGATTAATTAAAAAGAACAAAGAGATTAGAGAGCTATTTGAGGCAATAAAACCTCATCAAGACTGCCATGAAGTCGTTAAAATCTCAGAGTCCGTCAAAAGGAGGATTAAAGCAAAGGGAGAGGAGATTATGCATAAAAACAGAAGAAATTCCACAGGGATCTACCACTAACCAGGAGCATGACAAAGATGGATCCCAAAAAGTTAGTAGACAGTATCGTCTCAGACTTTAATACAACAGATGACACGGTCTGTGACTGTAACTGCACCTTAGATAACATCTCTGTATATGAGGAAAGCGTAAACGACGGGATAATGGAACGGGGACTAAGAGACGTCACTCGCCACATTCCAATATCACCAGAAATAAAAATACAGAAAAATACTATATATGATCCCAGAAAAAATGGCTCTGTACTAATAACAAAAAATAGGTACGACATGTTAGAACTAGCAATGAAGGAGGAATCTATGAGAGAATCAAATCACGATAAAAACACACCGACAGACATGATTAGTACTACCAATAGGTCCAATAGCAATATCACCAAACAGACTAGTTACAGTGCGGCAGTAAAAAGAACCCCAAAGAAACATAAAGGGAATACTACTGAAAAAAGTTACATCAAAACAACCCACTAACACAAAAAAAATAACATAAAAAGAAAAACTGTTAATAGGGATTTTTTCCAGGCAAGAAAATCTACAAGAAAAAAATTAAAAGAGGAAAAAGAGGCATGGGACTAACCAATAAAGCCACAAAAACAAAAACACGAGGATAGGGTATTTTCAACTAAGCATAAAAAAAAGTCCTCCACAACCTAGGCATCAAGAAATACTTTATGAAAAAGCACAGGGTAAATAAACCCGAACAACTAAACACTACATTAAATGAAAATTGCCCCAACATTGAGACTAGTGACCCTATTAATAGAACAAGGGAAACCACCAAGACACCAAAACAAGAAGATGTGGTCACCTATCTCCATACCGGACTGAAGCGAAAATCTAACTTTAATCCTATCGGGGAATACTCAGATTCCTTCAAGACCTTTCAGACCCTTGTTATAAGGGATCTACATAAAATCAACCCCAATAGGAGAAGAGGCCCACACAACCTATCAAACAGAGAGAAAATAGCAATCAAAAATTTGCAGGATAACAACAACATTGTTATCAGACCAGCGGACAAGGGAGGGGGGATTGTGATCCTAGATAAGGATCATCCTTGCAGCCTCTCATGGATCATAAAACATACAAGAAACTCCCCGCCAACTACACTATACAAAAAAAAAAATCAATAGCTTGGTCAAAAAAAGGAAAGGGATGGGGATCGTTTCAACAGAAGATGCTTCATACATAAACAAGAAAAACCCTAAAATACCTATGTTTTATTACTTATCAAAGGTCCATAAAAATTATAATCAATCCTCCAGTAAGACCTATAATTTCAGGAATACACAGTCTTACCTCCAACCTATCAAAATATGTTGATGTTTTATTACAGAAACATGTACAAGACTTGCCAGCATACATTAGGGATACTAAACACATTTTATTAATACTGAAGGAGGTAGAATGGCAGGACGGATACATGCTGGGAACCTTGGCCGTAACCTCCCTCTATACCATCATCGAAAATAAAAAAAGGGAGAACATTTTATAAGGAAAGATACAAAGTCGGAAGAACAAATCAATTTTATCAGGGTTTGTATCACTTTTATTTTAAATACGGAAATGACTTTTTCCTACTGACATGGGGGAACGCGATGGGGACCAAATTCGCACCAAGCTTTGCTAACCTCTATATGGGCCTGTGGGAGGAGCTAATCATACACCCGCGACTGGGGATCGATGCGAGTATGGTCATCTGAAAGTGTTTTATTGATGACATTGTTTTTATATGGAAAGGAGGGGAAACACTAGTGATTGAGTTTTTAGATAAATTGAATAAAAATGACTTTTACCTCTGGTCGGGATAAACAACAAATTAATTTCCCGGATCTAACCATATTTATAAAAAATGGACAGACACAGATAAAAACATTCCATAAACCCACGGACTCCAACAGTTTCATCCCTCTGGACAGTTGCCTTCTACCAACATGGCTGACAAACATTCCGTGGAGCCAGTACATCAGAGCCCACACAAACTGCACCCACGTAACACATTTAATGAAGAAACTGATCTACTAAACAAAAAATTTAACAAGAAAGGATATCAGATTAAACATCTGCAACCAGTTGTTGAACAAGTAAGAAAACTGACAAAAAGGAGAAAGGAGCATATACAAACAGGGCAGCTGACACTAAGAACTTTGACACCATCAAGGTCCCTATAATCACTAGATACAGTGAGAGTTCCCGTTCCTTTAAGGGGATTATAAAGAAGCATTGGGATATCTTAAAGCAGGATAAAACAATTGGTGACAACATTACCACATACCCCACCTTTATATTTAGGCGGGCCCCTAATTAATCAAACCTTATAGCCCCTACAGTAAAAATTTAATAAACTAAGACATCATTAAGGATGTCTTCAAGAAAGGCTTCTTTCCATGTAAAATGTGTGCAAATTGTCAAAAACTGGCTGAAAACCAGAATTAAGGAACATATCCGAAATATAAATAAAAAATTTGACGGCCACCCATTGTCACGCCACTACTCACAACATCATGCAGGGAGATTTAAAGGATCCCGTTTTAACCACTTAAGGACCACAGGTTTATACCCGCCTAGTGACCAGGCCCTTTTTTACAAATCGGCACTCCACAGGTTTAATGGTTTATTGCTCAGTCATGCAACTTGGCACCCAAATTAATTTTACCTCCTTTTCTTCTCACTAATAGAGCTTTCATTTGGTGGTATTTCATTGCTGCTGACATTTTAACTTTTTTGTTATTAATCAAAATTGACTGAAATTTTGGCAAAAAAATGACATTTTTCACTTTCTGTTGTAAAATTTTTCAAATAAAACTACATTTATATATAAATTTTTCTCTAAATGTATTGTTCTACATATCTTTGATAAATAATGCAATAAGTGTATATTTATTGGTTTACGCAAACTATGGTACAAAAATGTGAATTTCCGCATTTTGAAGCAGCTTTGATTTTCTGAGCACCTGTCATGTTTCCTGAGGTTCTACAATGCCCAGACAGTAGAAACACCCCACAAATGACCCCATTTCTGAAAGTAGACACCCTAAGGTATTCGCTGATGGGCATAGTGAGTTCATGGAAGTTTTTATTTTTTGTCACAAGATAGTGGAAAATGATTATGTTTTCTTTTTTTTTCTTTTCTTACAAAGTTTCATATTCCACTAACTTGTGACAAAAAATACAATTTTACATGAACTCACCATACCCCTCATGGAATGCCTTGGGGTGTCTTCTTTCCAAAATGGGGTCACATGTGGGGTATTTATACTGCCCTTGCATTTTAGGGGCCCTAAAGCGTGAGAAGGAGTTTGGAATCCAAATGTACTCATTGGAATTTGGGCCCCTTTGCGCATCTTGGCTGCAAAAAAGTGTCACACATGTGGTATCGCCGTAATTAGGAGAAGTAGGGCAATGTGTTTTGGGGTGTATTTTTACATATACCAATGCTGGGTGAGAGAAATATCTCTCTAAAAGACAACTTTTCAATTTTTTTTATACAAAGTTGTCATTTGACAGAGATATTTCTCTCACCCAGCATGGGTATATGTAAAAATACACCCCAATGGTCCTAGTGGCGTAGCGGCATGACGTGAAAACGTGGGCGTGCTGCGCTTCCTCCCACCCCTCTCCTCGTGCACCACGGGCCTTGGTATCGGAGTTAGGGCTGCTCTCCGCTGATGGCTTGCCGAGACGCCCTGGAGCCTTGGACGCCCTGGAGCTGCGCCTCGTGGAATGAGATGTCTGCGGTTCCAGACGGAAAGGAGCGGTTGTGAGTGACCTACGGCAGCGGTACTGAGGCAGCATACACTGCACACAGCGTGAGCTCGCGGCTTCCCCCACTACGTAATGGTATGAGGAGCGGTGCTGCTCCCCCTCAACTAGAAGTCTGAAGCAGCGGACGAGCGGAGACCCTGCCAGGTGGCGGACAAAAGGACAGGTACCTCTCTACTGTTTTTCTCCTCTGCCTGAGTGCATCGGTGAACGGGTAAATTGATCATTGCTGCTATGTGCAGAGGTGCCGAAAACTGCAAACATCCACCTAGGGGTTTGAAGCTGTAGTAAGAAGCGGGCCTTGCTTGGTGTGCATGACTGGTGTTGGGCTCAGTGTTGTTTAAAGCTGCTGACGGGGTGAGGTGGAGAAGAGGAGGTTTAAACAACAGGCAGCACCGCAGGAACATCTTGGACTCTCAATATGAACTGAGGTGTACTTGACTACCCTAAATAAATTGAAACGGCCCCAAAGTAAGGGAAATCAAGAGTGGGGTTATTGCCAATATTTCTCTCTTGTTTCCTTTATATGAGCACATATGAGGACATCAGTGTTTCTGGATAGTGATCTTTAATGCTGGAGTGAAAAAACTTACTTGTTTCCTCGGGTCCGGTGATTGAAAGAACCAAAAGAATGGCGGATTGAGAAGCCTGGGATTCAAAAGAACGGGACATGAACAGTTTTTTTTTTTTCTTCCTATATGGCTTATTTGCTGAATATAAGGTTGGCCTGGTAAATGGGGAAGCCTGGTCTGGATTAGTATACAAGATCTATTGATCTGCTGCTCTCTACTCTATTTACCCCGGTGATTTTTGGCCTTTCCCCCCTCAGTGTGTCGTTCCCCTTTTCTGTGTGCACCCTCTCCCCTTTTTTTGCGGCTGCAGATATGCCTCCAAAAGAATATAATAAAGTCTGTTGGCACCTTCTTGCCGGGTGGAGGAAAGGGTAATAGCACAATAACCGGCTTAGAGAAATACCTTAAGTCTCCCCCAAAAATCAAGAGTGCGTTACGGGGAAACAAGGAAAGCCAGAGGGAGGGTGGTGAATTACAGGCGACAGAAGAATGTGGTAGGGTGGACAAGAGGACAGGTAGCAGAGAGGGTATGGAGGAAAGAATAAATTCAGTGGATAAGAAACTGGTGGAAATCTTGGGGTCAGTACAACAGTCTAACCACAGTTTGGAGGAATTGACTTTGAAGATCGCATCAGCACAGGTGGATCTCTCTCTTATCAAGGAGGAGATGAATAAAGTTAGGGAAAGGTTAAAGATCTGCAGATATCCTCTGGAGGAATGAAAAGGGATTTGGAAGGAATAAAAAAAAGAGTAGAAGACATAGATGGGGGGAAAAAAAAATCCTTTTAGAGAGAATCACCACAATGGAGGATATGTCCCGCAGATCAAATATCAGATTAGTGGGATTCCCAGAGGGAGTGGACGGAGAGGCTATAATGGGGTTTATCCAGCAGTGGTTACAGGACAGCTTCAAAAAATAGGTTCTGTCCCAATGGTTCGCAGTTGACAGAGCCCATAGGATCCCTGGGAGACCTCCCCCAAAAGGGGGCCCGCCTAGGGAAATTCTAGCTAAAATACTAAGTTCTAAGGATAGAGATGCAATAATGAGAACCAAAAGGAAAATGCAGACAATAGAGTTTAATGGAAATAATATAGAGATATATCCAGATTACTTTAGAGCAACACAGGCAAAAAGACGTGAGTTCAGAGAAGTGAAGAAGAGGCTAGCTGCCGCCCAGATACAATATTCCCTGATATATCCCACTAAGTTGCGTGTAATATATCGTGATCAGGTTAGTTTTTTCGGCTCTCCAGAGGAAACAGTGGAGTGGTTGGACGCCAAGGGAATAGGAATATGATTGGTACCGGATTGCACGAGAGGGGAGGGGAAGGGGAAGGGGAGGGAATGGGCAGAGTGTAAGAGGTGGGGGAAATGTGTGATTTCTACCGACCAGTTGGGGGGAAAGGGAGGGGGAGAAGGGTAGGGGTAGGGGGAGGAGGTTGGGTAATGGTTGGAAAGGATGTCTTGGGGGGTCTAGTAGGGATGAAGAATATGAAAAAGCAGGTGGGAGGCCCACATGAGTAGGATCATGACATGGAATGGACGTGGACTAGGAGATAGGGTCAAGAGGGTTATGGTCTTTGATATTGTTACTAATTGTTACTAGACATCTCCCGGCAATAGTGGGATTAATGGAGACACATAATACAAAGGATAAGACCAACTTATTTATGAAGAAATGGGCTATGTACCATTCATGTTTATCTACCTACTCATGTCGAGTCAGCGTATATATCCATCATAAAGTAGACTACCTCCCACTTGATCAGAAGATAGACGATAGGGGTAGATATGTATTCCTTTATTGCCAGTGGAATGGTATAGTTTGCATTTTAGCTTTTGTTTATATACCCCCGCCATTCTCCTTATATGTTATCCATCGATTGGTGGAGTTTGCAGACTCCAAACTTAATAATGGGTGACTTCAACAATGTTATGAACAGTAATTTAGATAGATACTCAGCGATCTCAAATGATAAATATGATATAAGAGTGTTTTCATGTTTTAGCCGTGGAAGTAAAATAATGTCAAGAATAGATATGGCACTAGCTAGCCCGGAATTGATAGATCAGATATTAAGTATGAGGTATGAGGCCAATAGTATCTCAGATCACTCCCCTATTAGCTTAACATTTAAAACAAACTCTAGGCTAAAAAGCTGGGAGTTTCGCCTGAATCCGCACTGGCTGAACTTAATTAATAAGGAGCAAGGCATCAGTGCAGATATAGAGGAGTATTGGCAAATTAATCTAGGATCCACGCAAATAGGGTACGTATGGGATGCATTTAAAGCATACCTACGTGGTATCCTTGTTAGCAAAATTAAGGGGCTAAAGTGTGAGTTTGCCAAAAAGGAGAGAGAGCTGGGAGACAAAATAAAGGAAATAGAAGAAGAACACCTGGTAAATAACCTCCCTGAAATGACGGGTCAGTTAGAAGATGCAAAAAGCTCATAAAAAAATTACCTGGCGGATGAAGCACAACAAAAAGTGTTTTTTGAGGGGGCACGGTATTTTAGGGAGTCTGGGAAACCAGGGAGACTGTTGTCCACACTTATACAGAATCAAAAGGGGGGCAGCAGAATTAAGAGTGTTGAGAGGAGAGATGGGGGGATGACATCCAACCAGGGAGAAATTGAGCAGGAATTTGTTAAATACTTTAAGGACCTCTACTCCTCAGAGGGAGTGGGGGGGGGGGGGGGCGACATGAGACTCTTTCTGGAGGGTGTACCGCTCCCTAGACTCTCCGAGGAGGATAGGGAATTGTTGAATGGTCCTATTAAACTGGAGGAACTACGGGATACTTTGAAATCTATACAGGGCAACTCTAGCCCCGGGTTGGATGGTCTCCCCTTAAAGATATATAGAAGATACGGAGAGGTTATTCTCCCAGTCTTCTTGCAGGTCCTCAATGAATCAATGGACAGGGGTGAACTCCCAAACAAATATTTGACGGGCCCTGCTAAATATCCAGATGAGCAGGGAGGGTGCCCACTCCATCCTGTCTTTGGAAGCGGAAAAAGCGTTTGACAGGGTGGAGTGGGCATACCTCTGGAAAATAATGTATGAATTGAACTTGGGGGAAAAATTCACCAGATGGGTACAATTGCTTTACCGTCACTCGAAAGTGAGGATAAAATTCAATGGTGTGATATCAGAGTCGGTAACATTGCAAAGGGGAACCAGGCAGGGGTGCCCACTCTCCCCATTATTGTTTGCTTTATTCGTCGAACCGCTGGCGTGCAAGGTTTGAGCAGATGATAAAATCAGGGGGTTTGGGGAAGGGGTGCATCAGATAAAATGTCTATACGCGGATGACATCCTGTTCTTTTTAGAAGGGGGGGTGTCAACGGTGCCATACCTGATCGGGATAGTAAACCAATTTGGTCAAATCTCTGGCTTCAGGGTGAATTGGACAAAATCGGTGTTGCTCCCAATCGGATATGAAATAACGCGAAAGGATATAAATGTCAAAATACTGAAACCCACAGATTCATTTGAATATCTCGGAATAAAAATTAGCTTGAGGATCCAGGAGTATATAGAATTTAATATTTACCCTCTGCTTAAAAGAGTTAAAAATAAAATAAGCACCTGGCAAAAATTACTGATTCGACAGGCTGATCGAATTGCCATTACTAAGATGGTCCTGTTACCGCAGATTCTTTATGTCATCTCCTCCTGCCCTGTGTGGATAGGGGACCATTTTTTTTATGCATTGGAAGGATTGATAAATGATCTTATATGGGGGAGAAAAAGGGTTAGGTTGAAACAAAAATATTTGGGGTTAGATGAAGAAGATGGTGGTTTGTCTGTCCCCTGCTTTCGAGGCTACTATTATGCATCCCAGCTTCAGTGGTTAATGATGGAGGATGACAGACTGCGTCGTTTCCTGGTGGGCGAGTTTGAAGGTCTCCAATATAATATTGTTAGTGTCCTAGAAACTGGGATCATAAAAATAAAGGGCAGGAAGTGCCCAATTAGTAATATGATGCACTTAATATGGGTTAATGTTAAAAAATTACTGGGTATAAATCATTCACTAAGGATTACCCCTATTTGGGGAAATATAAATCTAGGTGAGTTTCAGAAGTTAGATGATTATGTATTTTGGGAAAAAAATGGTATTAAGTTTATCTCACAGATAGAGGTGAAAGGAAAGCTCAAGACACTAGAGGAAATGGGGCTTAGTATAGACCTAGACGCTCTTACACGGTTTAGATATTTCCGATTAAAGCACGCATTTGACTCAACTGAGAATAAAGAATATTTAACCACTAAACACTCAGAATTTGCAGAATTCTGCTATCACAGTAACGGGACTAAAATATCAATTTCACAGATATATAAAAAATCAAGAGGGGGCTAGGGAGTGTGACCAAATTTAAAAGTGAAAGTAAATGGGCACTAGAAGTGGAGTCGAATACTTTAGATTGGAGATGTATTTGTAAAAGTATAAAAAGGAGCACTATATCGAGCAATTTCCGGCTGACGCAGTTTTTTATTCTCCACCAAACTTATATAACTCCCTGGGTGTTGAGCAGGATGTTTAAAACAAAGGACTCTGGATGCTGGAAGTGCAGAACGGACAATGCAGATTTTATCCATTTGATCTGGTATTGTCCTCCTATGCAGGTTTATTGGACCCAGGTATTTCAGGAGCTTACCAGAGCAACTGGGTGCACTGCGCCACTGGAGATCTCGATAGCGGTGCTTGAACATATTAGAAAAATTGGCATGGACAGAAAAAGTGAAATGGGAAAAAGGATTAATGCTGGCGCGGGTTTCAGTGGCTAGAGAGTGGGGGGCGGACAGACCACCAAATATTGAAGAGTGGAGGAACCTATGTGAGAGGGTGCAGAGATATTAATATGCCTGTAAGATAGAATAAAAATAGGGAATGCAAACGGACAGGAGAAAAGAGAGGGGAAAAGGAGTAAGGAATGAACAGTTTAAAATGCAGAATTAATAAATAAATGAATGAAGGACGACTGAAATCCCCGATTTGAGATCATGAAATCAATTTTTTCTATAGAAACTCCCAAGACAACCGAGGGGGGGAGGGGAGGGGGGGTTATACTGTTTCGTTATATTTTTTTTTTAATGTGAAATGAAACAAGATAAGGATAGAATTCCGATGTTATTAACGATAATCATGTAACATACGTTTGTGCATATTTTTGTATTTTTACTGTCTATCCTTTGTGTTTTCTTGTATTTTTATATGCTGAAAATGAAAATAAAAATATTTAATATAAAAAAAAATACACCCCAAAACACATTGCCTTGCTTCTCTTGAGTACGGCGATACCACATGTGTGACACTTTTTTGCAGCCTAGGTGCACAAAGGGGCCCAAATTCCAATGAGTATCTTGAGGATTTCACAGGGCATTTTTTACGCATTTGGATTCCAAACTACTTCTCACGCTTAAAGGCCCCTAAAATGCCAGGGCAGTATAAATACCCCACAAGTGACCCCATTTTGAAAATAAGACACCCCAAGGTACTCCGTGAGGGGCATGGCGAGTTCCTAGAATATTTTTTTTTTGCCACAAGTTAGCAGAAGATTACTTATTTATTTCTTTTTCCTTACAAAGTCTCATATTCCACTAACTTGTGCCAAAAAATAAAATTTTACATGAACTCACCATACCCCTCACGGAATACCTTGGGGTGTCTTCTTTCCAAAATGGGGTCACATGTGGGGTATTTATACTGCCCTGGCATTTTAGGGGCCCTAAAGCGTGAGAAGAAGTTTGGAATCCAAATGTGTAAAAATGCCCTGTGAAATCCTGAAAGTACTCATTGGAATTTGGGCCCCTTTGCGCATCTTGGCTGCAAAAAAGTGTCACACATTTGGTATCACCGTACTCAGGAGAAGTAGGGCAATGTGTTTTGGGGTGTCTTTTTACATATACCCATGCTGGGTGAGAGAAATATCTCTCTAAAAGACAACTTTTCCCTTTTTTTATTTTTTTACAAAGTTGTCATTTGACAGAGATATTTCTCTCACCCAGCATGGGTGTATGTAAAAAGACACCCCAAAACACATTGCCCTACTTCTCCTGAGTACGGCAATACCACATGTGTGACACTTCTGCAGCCTAGGTGCACAAAGGGGCCCAAATTCCATCGAGTATCTTGAGGATTTAACAGGGCATTTTTTACGCATTTGGATTTAAAACTACTTCTTACGCTTAAGGGCCCCTGAAATGCCAGGGCAGTATAAATACCCCACAAGTGACCCCATTTTGTAAAGAAGACACCCCAAGGTATTCCCTGAGGGGCATGGGCATTGTGGAGTAAGGGTGACACCAAGTCCCAGACAATCTTGCCACTGCTCCCCAGGTAGTCAGGACATCCAACTGGCTCCAGTTTTGAGTCTTTTCCCTCATAGACCCTAAAACTATATGTATAGCCTGTGGCCCTTTCACAGAGCTTATACAGTTTGACCCAATACTGGGCGCGCTTGCTGGGGATGTACTGTTTGATGCCAAGGCGCCCAGTAAAATGTACTAGGGACTCGTCTATGCAGATGTTTTGATTAGGGGTATACGCATCTGCAAATCTGGATGACAAATGGTCTATGAGGGGCCGAATTTTGTGGAGCCGGTCATAAGCAAGGTGGCCTCTTGGATGACAGGTGTTATTGTCAGCAAAATGCATAAAGCACATGATGACCTCAAAACATGCCCTGGACATTGCAGCAGAGAACATGGGCATGTAATGTATTGGGTCTTTAGACCAATATGACCGCAATACATTTTTTTAAGTTAGACCCATGCTGAGGATAAAAAAAAATTTACTCAGAAACTGTGACTGGTTTCCACCGATAAGGCTGGGCATAGAAGCTTTCCGGATTGGCGGTAATAAACTGTGTGGCGTAGCGATCAGTCTTGATCACTTACAGATACTATATAGTACTAGTGCTGATTAGCAACAGCGATGACGCTAATCAGCGACTAATCAGTGACTGCGGTGCGGTGCGGTGGGCTGGGCGCTAACTACCTAGCAAGTAGCTAATTATCTGGCGGTGATGAGGGACCCTTACAGGAGGTGATCAATGACAGGGGGTGACAGGGGGGTGATCAGGGAGTCTAATATGGGTGATCAGGTGCTAAATAAGGGGTTAATAAGTGACAGGGGTAATGTGTAATGTGTATGTGTGGTGATTGGTGCTACTTACAGAGCTGCCTGTGTCCTCTGGTGGTCGATCCAAGCAAAAGGGACCACCAGAGGAGCAGGTAGCAGGTATATCAGATGCTATTTTCAAAATAGTGTCTGACATACCTCTTTGATTGATCATTTCAAAAATCCACAGCCTGTCAGCCAATGATCACAGCCGGCAGGCTACAGATGAACTTGTGAACTGCGCGATCCTGTGAACGCGAGCTCCTGTGAGCGCGTGTTCACAGGAAATCTCGTCTCACGCGAGATGACGCCGAATCGGCGTTAGTGTGACCTGGGAGCGCTGCCGCAATCACGCCTTTCAGCGTTAGCGAGATGGGAAGAGGTTAAAGAGAAAGTGATCATGAACAAAAGTGGGGCGACTATATCAAACAAATGTCCCACAGTGAAACAAAATGGATTTTCAGACTCAATAGCCTTGCACTAAATGGTCTAAACCAGGAAATGTAACTATTTGCTTTCCAGGATGAATATATGAAAAAACAGCAATGAAGCACACATAATATTTCCAAATGAAAAAGGTTGACCAAGGGTGCTTAACAAACTATGCATAACAGTATCCCCACTAAGCCTAATTTAAATAACTTCATTCCCTCCCTTAGGAACCTAGCATGCAGGGGTTAAAATCCAAAAGAAGATCACACAAAGTAGATTGACCTAACAAACAGGAGTTGCCATAGAAACTGGATGCCTATAAATACCTAAAGTTAGTAAGGGGACACAATCCCTGACGAAGGAGCCCGTTAGGCTCAGAAACTCTTTGGAGACTTTTTTGTCCCTCTACAGCATCCGTAGCAAGGGCTGTGACGTCACTAGCTGAGGTTACCTAGCAACAGACCTGTAGCTCCCTTGCGCGAGCGTCTGCTGCCAGCTGGAGCGACGCCACGCTTGAAGGTTAGAGCAAGAAGTAATTTACACACCGGACCTGAACTGCAGCCAAGCGGAGGAGATAAGAAGATATTTCTACCTACGATCCACCTACTACCCTCTGTCCGGACAGGTAAATAAAGAAAACAACTATGGACAATTTATGAGCACCATCAAACGGACTGATTACCTTCTTTTATTAACACTTTTTTTTACTGACTATTCTTATTATCTCACCAGCGTGGGTATTCCCTCTTTAATTTATGATTCAGAGTTTCCCTACTTGTAAGCACATCATTCTGGGGTCAGAACAGCAGACCTCTCATCAATACCCAGCAGCGGCCACACATCCCCCTCTGAACTAACACAGATAGGAGTGTGGATAAGATAAGACGCGAGTGTCACTGCATTTAGAGATTTTTTTGAAAATATATAAATAAATAGCCCTATGTATCACACAAATGTTGCAAAAATTATTTTATGCTCCTATGCTATCTCTTGCCCTAATAGTGCTCCCTGTGACATCACTGGCACTAATGGGTGGGCTTTAGTGCTTCCATAGCGTGTAAAATGGCTACGTCAGCACTAAAGTCCGCCCATCGGTGCTGGTGATGTCACCGGGGACACTGCTAGGCGGAAGCCTCCGCCTAGCAGTGTAAGCTTATAAACAAAAAAGCCCTTGCCTTGCACTGTATTGCATCAGAGCATATTACAGGGAGAGCATTTGAGCATCAAATTATCCGATGCTCATCCCAGAGGGGCTGCCTGGATGAAGACAGGATATGTCCGGGTTCAGCTCTAAACCCGGACAACCCCTTTAAACTAATACAAGCAAAATAGCTGGAACTATGTGTATACACTTTCTGCAATACTCATTCTGAAGCTTAAAGGAGTTATCCAACCACAACAAAACCTTACAATGATGTAAAATAACAAAAGTAGTAATTTTTCTTGAGTTTCATTACTGAAAAAAAAATGAAAAACCTTTTTTGCAGTTATGCGTACTAATTGAGGGTTCATTTATTGTGGAATGATCTGTACTTTTCAGTGATGCCACATTGAAGTGTGTGTGACTTTTTCGATCCTTTTTATAATTTTTTTTGGGGAGAGTTGAAGTGACAAAAAAATTGTTATGTCATACGCTGTATTGTATTAATATTGTTATATTTTAATATTACCAGCATTTTCGCATGCAGCATTGCCCATGATGTTTATTTGGGGGGTGATTTGAACTTAGATTTTTCTTATTTTTTTTATTTTATTTATTTAAAAAAATATATATTTTGAGAATTTACGTGATAATGTGTTATTTTTTTCCTGTGTGTAGTGATAAAGATACGGTTTATACTATTAACCTTTGTTCCTATAATTTTGTTTTAAACATGTCTGTTAGTGTCATCAAAACAAACCCTTTGAAAGAAAGACCTCTTTTTTTTTTTTTTTGCAGGCCATAATGACTACATGTGTCCCGCAACCAATCAGTGCACTATCGACAAGAACAGAAGAAAGAGCTGTCAAGCCTGTCGACTTCGCAAATGCTATGAAGTAGGGATGATGAAAGGGGGTATGTACTAAGTGCACTGAGAGATGGATCTGCCAAATGTAAAACATTTCTCACTTTGTTCCAATCAAACAAACGTACAATGTAGAAATCCTCAGCGTTTTTTTCGTGAGTGCTTACAACCAGCATGCTATCTGCTAAATTGAAATGTTCATTTAAAGGCAATCAGTGACCACAGTAAATAAGCCTTTATAGTGTCTGGAAAGTTGGCACAAAAAAGGACACTTAAAGGAAACCTGTCACCAGGATTTTGCGCATAGAGCTGGGGACATGGGCTGCTAGATGGCCGCTAGCACATCTGCAGTACCCAGGTCCCATAGCTCTCTGCGCTTTTATTGTGTTAAAAAACTGTTTTGATTGATATGCAAATGACCTGATATGAGTCCTGTATCCGGAGATGAATCAAGTGGAAAGGAGCCCAGCACCGTGTCCTCCGAATCTCCTCCTTGCTGGCTGACGTCACAGAGCTGGAGCGAGACTTCGGCGCTCCAGCTCTGTGACGTCAGCCAGCAAGGAGAAGATTCGGAGGACACGGGGCGGCGCTGGGCTCCTTTCCGCTTGACTCATCTCCATCTAGCAGCCCATGTCCCCAGCTCCTGGTGACAGGTTTCCTTTAAGATGACTTTTGTTGCATTGTGTAGTAAGTGCATTCATTCTGTAACGTTGTAGGCTTTATTTAATTTTTAGTATGAAAAGTGGGATATCATGAAAGTTAGTGCTGCAATTTTATTTTCATACATACAAAAATATTGGCATAAAAACAAAGGGGGAGATTTATTAAGGCTTTTACATTGACTAAGTGGTAAATCAGACCTTATTAGATCAAATATTGAGAGACCTTTACTAATTTAATAAGTAGGGGATGTCCTGGTTTGGACACATCAACGTGCTCAAAGTGGACATATTGCCTAAGCTATTATACATATTACAGGCCGTTCCTGTTTCTTTGCTCTCTTTCCCCCCCCCCAAAATTTAAAAAAACAGCAACGATCTGTTTTATCTGGGGACATCTTAGACCAATGATTGGCATTTCCTCTCTTGTTAGGCACAAGTCCCTAGGGGTTGTGAGACTAGATTTTAAACTATACCACATGGTGGATATATTGACTAGACTTCTGGACTAGCATTATCATGGGGCGAGCAAACAGTGGGTGCAGTTAGAGCAGGTCTTCTATTTTCTTCCTCTTAAGCGGACTTCTTGGATCCATCTTGACTATAGACCTTAATGGACTAGGCAAAGCACCCTGCCGACGCAAACACTTAAACTTTGGGACTTATTGACACTAAAAGGTATATGTTCCAGGAGAAACAGTCCACTTTTATTTTTTTACAACCCCATTGCGCATATTTTGGCTAAAATATGACCAACTGAAATCATTTATCTCGGCATTGGGAGGAGCATTCGTTTTTTAGTTCTTCCCCATCTAAGATGGAAAAACAATTTTAATTGTCCACTGCACAAACACACACCATCTCTCTCCTTTATCTGAACCTACTTGCAGGTTATCATACAGACCCTCCTTGTTTAATTTTGGTATGGGAATGGGACATGGGCAATACCATAGAATCTAGAGATTGGCATTAGATATGAGCGAATTAAAAGTTTGATTTGGCTGATTCGACGAATTTTACAAAAAAATTAGCTTTGTGACAAATTACTTTGTCACGAAGCACATTTTTATGTAAGTAGCTGGTGCAATGACAGGGATCTGCGATAGCATCAACCCCCCGTCATAGTACCCCTCAGATGCCGCAATCATACACGATAGAGGCATTTGAGTGTAAAAATAGTGTAAAATTAACATTAAATTTTTTAAATCAAACTTACTGCCTCCATTTGCTCACAATGGGCCGGCCGCCTCCATCTTGCTTAAAGATCTGGCGTGAAATCTCGCATGGCGTGAGATGATGTCACCACGCACGGGATTTCAGCCGAGATTTTCAATCAAGATGGCGGCTGGTGGCCCATGGAGAGGAAATGTAGGAGATAAGTATGAATTTTTTAGTTTTTTACACTATTTCAGGTTAAATCAATTCGCTAACACGAAGCACAAGGAAATAAACTTTCAATGGCCTGTCATGCCCAGGAAAATAATTATAAGATTTTATCTCGAAGGTAAAGGTACCTGGTTCCGTTACATAGAGATGTGGTAGGGGAAGGGGTACATTGCTACATGTTTAGTGGAGTTGCAGCTTCATTAAGGCTGGGTTCACACCTGAGCATTTTACAGCTCGTTCCTACGCGCTGTAAAACGCTCAACAAGGAGAAACCAATGATTCCCTATGGGAATGGTTCTCACCTGGGCGTTTTACAGCGCGTACGATCGCGCTGTAAAACGTCCGACGCCCCAAGAAGTACATGAGCTTCTTTGGGGCGTCTTGTCGCACGTTCCCGTACATAGACTTTCGGGAACGCGCGACATTGGGCGTTCGCTTGTCTCTGTATGCGCGATTGCAAACGCCGGTACAATCGCGCATGCAGAGCGCTCCTTTCAGAACGCTCAGGTGTGAACCCAGCGTAAGCCTTTTTGGGATAAGGTCTTCAAGGTATCCCATGCTGTCTCCAGGAAGACGGTTGCCAGTTCTCCTCAGGTGGTGCTCCTCTCCATTCTCCCAGGCTCAATTGCTTCGCAAAAGAAAAGTATTTTGCCATTCTGCATCACTAAAGCTAGATTGGTGAAACTTAGACATTGGCAACGGCACATGTCCCCACCTAGCTAGAATGGTATCAGTAGATGCTACACATATGTTGGATGGAATACGTTTCTGCAAAAGCTCACTGTGATCCCGTTCGATTTTTTACTCTTTAGCAGGATTGATTTAAGTTCCAAGACTCTCCCTTAAATACCTTTTTCAATTAGTCAAACCCAGCCTCTAAGGTTTCCCCCCCCCCCTCCCTTTTCCGTATTCCCCCTCTCTCTTTTTAATTCTCTTTCCCCCTTTTCTTGTCACTTCTATTATTCTACCTCTTGTCTTTCTTCTTTATGAACCGCTATTGTCTACCTCCTGATGATGATTTTCCACAGGATGATTCTTTCATATATTTTTCTATGGATAGATGATTATTTTACTGTTTGGCATTTGTAATTGAATGGTTTTTAATATGTTAATAAAAAGTTATTAAACTGAAAAAATGGTATTAAAAAGTTGCAAATAATGGTGCATGCCATATGTGTACTATAATTTGCTACTTATCGAGTTTCTCGCTGCTAAGTGGCGAGCAAACTTTTGGGACATAACAGGAGTTCATGGCCTCCCCGGCCCACAGGATTTACTATCATTTAAGCCAGAGACTGGCCTAAGTGATAGCTCAAGCTTTTGCCAGCCTCTAGCACATTGTTATTAGTAGAAGTGAGCCTTCTTTCCTTGAGATTATATCTTAAATTGTATAAAACTTTACAACTAACCATAATACTGTAGCAGAAAAAGAACACCTGAAGAACCAAATTCAAATGAACTGAGATTGACAAAGTATAAACTTCTAGTTGTGCTTGGTCAGTGATTACATAACTACAGTGGTACACACTTATTGGGTTCTGCAGCAGAGTCTGTGTTGAGGCAGGGTCATTTAATGCTGGGTGGCATGTCCCCTTTCTGCAATACAGACTGCCACTTTATCATGGTAACAATCATACTGATGCTGGATATCCTTCTGTGGCTTGTCATTCCAAGCTCTTTTAACTTGGACCTGTAGTTCAGCCAAGGTGATTGGTGTCTGCTGTGCATGGGAGGACTGTTACCCCATACATTCCTAGACATTTTTCATAGAGGAGAGGTGATGAAGCTAGTCAGTGGAGATACTGGTTACCCTGAAGAACATGTTATATAGCGTGGACATCATCTTGTTCCATGTCTCCTGAGTTTAAAAAGGCATTAGGACTGGTTCAACAATGTCCTGGACATTTCAAAGGTTGGTCAATGTTCCCACCACGAAAACCAGATGGAAACAGCCAAGGTATCTAATAGCACCCCAACATCATGACACTTGGTGTTGGTCCTGCATGTCTCTGCACTATGCAAAATGATACTAGACACTCTTCAACCTGCCTACAAATGCTGATGTGGCCATCATTAGTACCAAGGCAGAACCTGCTTTCATCACTTAATGCTGTTTGTCATTCACACTTTCAATAGGCTCTCTCATGACCCCAGTGCAGTCTCTGTTGAAAATGATGAGGTAAGTTGTAGATAGAGATGTCCCGAACTATTCGCCGGCGAACAGTTCCCGGCGAACATAGCTTGTTCGCGTTCGCCGCTGCGGGCGAACATATGCAATGTTCGGTCCGCCTCCTATACGTCATATTGAGCAAACTTTGACCCTGTACCTCACAGTCAGCAGACACATTCCAGTCAATCAGCATACCCTCCCACCTCCTATCAAAAAGCAAGGACAGCATCCATCTTAGATTAATTCTGAAGCTGCAGTGTCACAAAGTTGTAATCGCAATGCGATTAATACAGGTTATATTAATCACATTGCGAATTCAACTTAGAGCTGGGTTCCTAACGGTCATATTGATAGAATATAGTGGAGATTGAGAAAATAGTGCTATATTCATTGTCAATTCTAGCAATACAACCATTAGGAACTCAGATCTAAGTTGTAATCGCAATGCGAATAATGCAGGTTATATTAATCGCATTGCGAATTCAACTTAGATCTGAGTTCCTAATGGTTGTATTGCTAGAATTGACGAATATAACGAATATAGCACTATGTTATATTCTAGCAATACAACCATTAGGAATGCAGCAGCTCTAAGTTACAACTTTCTCAAATCCGACAGTACATTCTAGCCTAGAGCCGTTCCCATGGTGATGGGGACACTCCATGAGCACGTAAGTCGGCAGAAGCTCTAAGTTGAAATCGCAATGCGATTTATTCAAGTTCTATAAATCGCATTGCGATTTCAACAGAACTTCTGCTGACTTCCGTGTTCATGGAGCGTCTCCATTACCATGGGAATGACTCCATGCTAGAATGTACTGTTGGATTTTAGAAAGTTGAAATCGCAATGCGATTAATTCAAGCTCTATAAATCGCATTGCGACTTCAACTTACCACACTCTGCGTCAACTACGTAATTTTCCATGGGTGTTTTGCCATGGACCCCCCTCCGGCATGCCACAGTCCAGGTGTTAGTCCCCTTGAAACAACTTTTCCATCACTATTGTGGCTACAAAGAGTACCTGTGGGTTTTCAAATTCGCCTTCCTATTGATGTCTATTGCGGTTTGCCCGGTTCGCACGTTCGGGAACATTTGCGGAAATTCCCGTTCGCGAACGCAAAATTTTATGTTCGCGACATCACTAGTTGTAGATGAGCTAGTAGAGTATCTGAATGCAGTCTCACTTTAAGTAGACAGTTTCTTATGTTCTAGGCGGTCACTGCAGGAACTACAGCAGAACCAATTTGTGATGACATAAATGTCCTTTGAAATACAGCAGCTCTTCTTATATAACAATCTTGGGTGCATCTGACTGCCTGTGGTGTCCCCACTGTTGACATTACTGATGCACTATTTTTCAAGGTTTGACAGATGGACCATCCCAATTTTTGGACCTTTTAAAAGTTAATTAATTGCACAAATGGTGCATGCCTTCATCTAGCAGTCATAGTGAACACTGACACATTGACACAATCAACAGTCCTGTAAGGCTACTTTCACACTTGTGGTAGGACGGATCCGACAGGCTGTTCACCATGTCGGATCCGTCCTGCGGCTATTTCACCGTGCCCGCGGACCGCCGCTCCGTCCCCTTTGACTATAATGGGGATGTGGCGGAGCTCTGGCGCAGCACGGCGGTGCACGGAGAAAGCCGCCGGACTAAAAAGCCTGACATGCAGTAATTTTAGTCTGGCGCCCTTTCTCCATGCACCGCCATGCTGCGCCCCCGTCCCCATTATAGTCAATAGGGACAGAGCGGCGGTCAGCGGGCACGGCGAAATAGCCGCAGGACGAATTCGACATGGTGAACAGCCTGAAGGATCTGTCCTGCCGCAAGTCTGAAAGTACCCTAAGAGAGTAGACAAAACAACAGTGATGCCAGACAAAAAAAAAAGTCTATGGAACATCTGTATTTTTTGTACTTTAACCACTATATGTAACACCCTCCAGCATTGCCATATTATAAAATAGGCTTTTTATCTTAACTTCTTCTACAATAAACGTACCTTTCTTTGTAAAATGCATTGCTTGTAATTTGCCACTTTCACTCTCCGCACCTCTCACTTTCCTTTGACTGACAAGCCAAGGCTTCCCCTGCATCATCATTCCTGACTGAAATCATGTGCCTGGACTAAATGTTCCAACTTCAAAGCATTCATTGAATAGCCCCCATGTGCCGAAGTTAAACTGTGGCACAGGCACAGGATTTTGAAGTCAGGAGTCAATCAAAGCAGAGTGGGAGGCTCTGGACAGTGAATGCGGCGGAGCGATGGTGAACCAAATGACGCACTACCAATGGTGCATTTGAATCCTAATTAACATACCATACAGATACGTAAAAAAGTTGAATTTCTCTATATTATAGCAGTGGATTTACAAAGAACGGTATGTTTATTTTACAGGGAACTAATAGTTTTATAGTTATTGTTTGGGAGTTAAATTGCGCCACTCTCAGAACCAATAATGTAAATTATAATTGTTGATGTTTTAACTGATTCTTTAGTCAGGTCTCTTAACACTCTTAGGCTGCGTTCACATCATGTTTTTCTCATACATTTAATGTATACAAAAAAAAGTATATATTAGCGGATGCCTCAGATCACAATAGAGTTCCATTGTAAAAAAAAAATACTACAGTATACATTAATGTGCACATATCTTTGCAGGACTCTGCAAGATGGTAAAACATAGAGTACCACACTTTTGCATCCTGCAAAATCCAGCAAAAAAACAAACAAACATATATGTTAGCATATACGCTTACATTTTATTTATTCTTACAATGGAACTCTATAGTGATGGATAGTGTTGAGCGAATCAAAGTTAAACAAATTGACTTCGATCCCAATTTCAGGAAAAATTTCATTTGCCATGAATCCGAATTTCCTGGCCCTTTGTGGTAACTAATACATTTTTCCAAAAATGGCAGTAAAAAAAAATATTCTCACCACAAAAATCCATTTGGCTTTGCGACCAAGTTGATTGAAAATGCACCATATCTCGCTAATCACGTCACCGCATCCGCCCAGCGTGATCAGTGCATGTGAAATTTGCCGCATTTTCTTCCATCAAAAAAGATTTGAGGGGTTTGATAACGGGGGACGGCGCGATTGCCTTTTTCCCCATCAATGCGTCTGCTACATACAATGGAATGTGATTCATGACAAAGTAGTTTGCTACAAATTGAATTTCTTTGTGATTTTTGGCGAAGCAGCCAAATTGAGTTTTTGATAACTTTGCTCATCTCTAGTGATGGATGTCACAGTATGGCATCTGTGTGAGACATAAAAATTTTTTGTGTACATTAAACGTATGACAAAAACGTGTTGTGAACCCACCCTAAGGCTACTTTCACATCTGCGTTTTCAATTCGACTATTGAGTTCCGTCATAGGATCTGAATAGCGGAAGAAAACGCTTCAATTTTGTCCCTATTCATTGTCAATCGGGACAAAACGGAACTGAACAAAACGGAATGCACCAAAATGCATTCCGTTCCATTTGATTGCGTCCCCATCGCGGACAGAAAAACACTGCAAGCAGCGTTCTTCTGTCCGCAATGTGGTGCGGAGAAAGACAGATCTGTCCTGACACACAATGTAAGTCAATGGGGATGGATCCGTTTTCTCTGACACAATAGAAAACGGATCCGTCCCCCATTGACTTCTAATGGTGTTCATGATGGATCCGTCATGGCCATAGAAGACATTATACAACCGGATCCATTCCTGATGGATGCATGCAGTTGTATTATTGTAACTGAAGCGTTTTTGCAGATCCATGACAGATCCGAAAAAAATGCTAATGTGAAAGTAGCCTTACTTGTCAAAATCGCTATGGCTGTTATTGTTACTAAGCATTTAAAAATGATTGGGTATTTACTCTGTTATCAACCCTCTACACAAATATAAAAAGGCTTGCGTATTTCCAAAACTAAGGGACTAGTAATGCACAGACTATATGGTTTGTACCAACAAATACAGGTCCTTCTAAAAAAAATTGCATATTGTGATAAAGTTCATTATTTTCTGTAATGTACTGATAAACATTAGACTTTCATATATTTTAGATTCATTACACACCAACTAAAGTAGTTCAAGCCTTTTATTGTTTTAATATTGATGATTTTGGCATACAGCTCATGAAAACCCCAAATTGGCATATCATGAAAAGGTTCTCTAAACGAGCTAGTAACCTAATCATCTGAATCAACTAATTAACTCTAAACACCTGCAAAAGATTCCTGAGGCTTTTAAAAACTCCCAGCCTGGTTCATTACTCAAAACCGCAATCATGGGTAAGACTGCCGACCTGACTGCTGTCCAGAAGGCCATCATTGACACCCTCAAGCAAGAGGGTAAGACACAGAAAGAAATTTTTGAACAAATAGGCTGTTCCCAGAGTGCTGTATCAAGGCACCTCAGTGGGAAGTCTGTGGGAAGGAAAAAGTGTGTCAGAAAACGCTGCACAACGAGAAGAGGTGACCGGACCCTGAGGAAGATTGTGGAGAAGGACCGATTCCAGACCTTGGGGGACCTGTGGAAGCAGTGGACTGAGTCTGGAGTAGAAACATCCAGAGCCACCGTGTACAGGCGTGTGCAGGAAATGGGCTACAGGTGCCGCATTCCCCAGGTCAAGCCGCTTTTGAACCAGAAACAGCGGCAGAAGCGCCTGACCTGGGCTACAGAGAAGCAGCACTGGACTGTTGCATGTCATTCGGAAATCAAGGTGCCAGAGTCTGGAGGAAGACTGGGGAGAGGGAAATGCCAAAATGCCTGAAGTCCAGTGTCAAGTACCCACAGTCAGTGATGGTCTGGGGTGCCATGTCAGCTGCTGGTGTTGGTCCACTGTGTTTTATCAAGGGCAGGGTCAATGCAGCTAGCTATCAGGAGATTTTGGAGCACTTAATGCTTCCATCTGCTGAAAAGCTTTATGGAGATGAAGATTTCATTTTGCAGCACGACCTGGCACCTGCTCACAGTGCCAAAACAACTGGTAAATGGTTTACTGACCATGGTATTACTGTGCTCAATTGGCCTGCCAACTCTCCTGACCTGAACCCCATAGAGAATCTGTGGGATATTGGGAAGAGAAAGTTGAGAGACGCAAGACCCAACACTCTGGATGAGCTTAAGGCCGCTATCGAAGCATCCTGGGCCTCCATAACACCTCAGCAGTGCCACAGGCTGATTGCCTCCATGCCACGCCGCATTGAAGCAGTCATTTCTGCAAAAGGATTCCCGACCAAGTATTGAGTGCATAACTGAACATAATTATTTGAAGGTTGACTTTTTTTGTATTAAAGACACTTTTCTTTTATTGGTCGGATGAAATATGCTAATTTTTTTAGATAGGAAATTTGGATTTTCATGAGCTGTATGCCAAAATCATCAATATTAAAACAATAAAAGGCTTGAACTACTTCAGTTGGTGTGTAATGAATCTAAAATATATGAAAGTCTAATGTTTATCAGTACATTACAGAAAATAATGAACTTTATCACAATATGCAATTTTTTTTAGAAGGACCTGTATACTGGAAAATACAAGTGACATAGTAAAAAGTTATTACTGATCCACTTGAAGGGCTATTCCAGTTATATCAAGTAGGGATCGACCGATTATCGGATTTACCGATATTATCGGCCGATATTCAGGATTTTGAACGTTATCGGTATCGGCATTTATTTTGCCGATATTCCGATAACGTCCTGGGAACACAGATCGCGCTGCTGACAGCGCTCTCCGTGTTCCCTCAGCAGCAGCACAGGGGAGAAGGAGCAGTGTCTCCTCCCCCTGTGCTGCTGCTGCCGCTCCAGCCAATGGGAGGACAGGGGACAAGAGGAGGGGAGAAGCTATGGCCACTGCGCCACCAATGAAGCTTAATCTTACATTAATTCATATACAGGAGGCGGGAGCTGCAGAATCACGTAGCCGGCTCCCGGCCTCTATGAGCTGTAGCTGCGATCTGCGGTAGTTAACTCCTCAGGTGCCGCGGATCGCAGCTACAGCTCATAGAGGTCGGGAGCCGGCTATGTGATCCTGCAGCCAGCTCCCGCCTCCTGTATATGAATAAATTAGAGATTAAGCTTCATTGGTGGCGCAGTGCGCCCCCCCCAAGCCCCCCAGTATCAGACATTGGTGGCGCAGTGCGCCCCCCCTCCCCCCCCAATATTAGGCATTGGTGGCGCAGTGCGCCTCCCCCCCAAGCCCCCCCAGTATTAAGCATTGGTGGCGCAGTGTGCCCCCCCTCCCCCCAGTATTAAACAGTGGTGCGCCCCCCACAGGATTCCCTCTCCCCTGCTCCTCCGATCGGAGCCCCAGCAGTGTAATGCTGGGGCTCCGATCGGTTACCATGGCAGCCAGGACGCTATTGAAGCCCTGGCTGTCATGGTAAGCTCCATGCTGCTGTGTGCACAAAGCACACAGCAGCAGGGACAGTGTGATCTCCTATTCACCCTGATAGAGCTCTATCAGGGTGAATAGGACAAGGGTTCTAGTCCCTAAGGGGGCTAAAAGTTAGTTTAAAAAAAAAAAAAAAAAAAGTAATAAAAATAAAAACACCAAAATATTAAATATAAATGAAAAAAAGATTTACAAAAAAAATAAAAATACACATTAACAATAAACATTAATTTTCAGCAGATTTGTGGGAATTTTAATTTTTTTTTCAAAAATGAAAATTCCCAGAATATCGGTATAAATTATCGGCTATCGGCCTGAAAGTTCACAAATTATCGGTATCGGTATCGGCCCTAAAAAATCAATATCGGTCGATCCCTAACCTATCCCCTATCTACATGGGATAACTAGTAGATCAGTGAGAGTTCAACTGTATCAACCCCACCTATCACAAGAATGGGGACCCTGTTTCCCACAGGAACCTCTGAAATGAATGGATCAGCAGGCCGGGTGTGAGCACTGCCTCTCAATTAATCAGATAGCTGAGCAGTATACTCCCCTGTCTCGGGCAGTCTCCTATAGATAAATGGAGTGGCAGTATGCATGCTGGACTTGCCCCTTCATTCATTGCTGGGATCCACACAAAGCACATGGCTCCCGTTCTCATCCTCATTGGTGGTCCCAGCTGGACCCCTACTGATCTAATAGCTATCCTTTGTCTTGCCAATAACTTGATTTATATCACTGCCTAAATGTACGGTTAAAAGGAAATCTTTATTAGAAAATGTGTTAAAATCACTAAGCTCATATGCCCTTACTAGGACTAGGCAGAAAAGGAGAAGCGCCACTTGTGGAGCTGTGTAGAAAATTATCCACAGTCCCACTGGCATTACTAGTGTTCAGAGCAGTAGGTATGCTGATAGATTGTCGCAATACCTATGGACCTGACGGTACTGCTGTATCTCTGCCCTAAACCACTTCCCAGAGGTAAGTTAGTAGTAATTAATAAATTCACTGGACCTTGTGCGTCCTCAAGTGAATACTACTAATACTCTCAGTGTCAGATGCTCCTTGTCTATCCTGGATGACCAGGTCCCACAACAAGGTAGCCGTCTAGACACTACACCCCTATGTCAGGCTGAGGCTTTTAATCAGGTATTAGCCTCCTTACCTTGACTAAAGATATGCCAGGAGCGCCAGGGAGAAGAATAAGACAGTGTCACAGCCAGGCATCTATTAAGACAGAGCGCTATTATGCCTGGCTAGTGGACTATCACTCCCTGCACTACTTAGCAGCCGCTACACTCGGTGTCAGATTCTAATGCCCTACATGCACGCTACGCGTTTCTGTGCCCCTATCAATGGGACACTTCATCAGGAGCACCAGGCAAAGCAAGAAGAGTCATTTTCTGACAATCACTTGAGTAAACATGGAGTCGGCAGTGAACGCTGCACATGTATATCACAGCATTAGCGGCGCTATGATGGCCATGAGCACGCCACCGACTTCAGCTCTTTTTGTAAGGGAACGCTTGTGAAGAGGGGAGTGGGCGCTGTACACAGCAGCCAATCAGAGGAGGGGGGCATGGCAGAAGCTCACTCCCACGGCCGGACTCCCGATCGTGCTGCTACATTCTATGTGATGCGACCTATATCCCATAGGATTAGTATGGGGGATCTGTAGGCGACTTTGAAACCCCCTCAGAGTGACAGAGAATATCGAGAGTGGCAGACATAATAAAAAGGCCTGTGTAAGCAAAAGAAGATGAATTAAAACACCCACATTATGATGGCTAATGATGTTGGAGAGCATATAGTCACGGGCCAATAATTCAAATACAATGAATAATGTTTGGCTGATGGTACCTCATGTATTCATAAGGGAAAGACAATAAATGAATATACAGGCATAGCCAAAATGGGGGGGGGGGGAGATGAACGCTAGCGCCCCCCCCCCCCCCCCTTCTATGTTGGCTATGCCTATATATGCCTGGCTGTGACACTGTCTTATTCTTCTCCCTGGCGCTCCTGGCATATCTCTAGTCAGGCTAAGGGGGCTAATACCTGATTTTAAAGCCTCAGCCTGACATAGGGGTGTAGTGTCTAGACGGCTACCTTGTTGTGGGACCTGGTCATCCAGGATAGACAAGGAGCATCTGACACTGAGAGTATTAGTAGTATTCACTCGAGGACGCACAAGGTCCAGTGAATTTATTAATTACCACTAACTTACCTCTGGGAAGTGGTTTAGGGCAGAGATACAGCAGTACCGTCAGGTCCATAGGTATTGCGACAATCTATCAGCATACCTACTGCTCTGACCACTTGTAGTGCCAGTGGGACTGTGGATAATTTTCTACACAGCTCCACAAGTGGCGCTTCTCCTTTTCTGCCTAGTCCTAGTAAGGGCATATGAGCTTAGTGATTTTAACAAATGTTCTAATAAAGATTTATTTTTAACCGTACATTTAGGCAGTGATATAAATCAAGTTATTGGCAAGACAGAGGATAGCTATTAGATCAGTAGGGGTCCAGCTGGGACCACCAATGAGGATGAGAACGAGAGCCATGTGCTGTGTGGGGATCCCAGCAAAAACCGTACATTTAGGCAGTGATACACTTTTATAGCAAGTACGGTCTCATGACCAAAGATCTTTCAGTTAACCCGATTTATTTGATTTAACCAGAACCCCCCCTTTGAATGCACTCTACAGGGAAATACTACTACAAAAGACTATAGTTTTCTATGAGTCTTTAAAGGTTATAAAGGAGAACCCTAATAATAACTAAATCATCGGATGCAGTTACATTTATCAGGGGATCAGATGCTGTACAATGGACAATAATTTCTTAACAAAGTTATGTTAACTTGGGTAACAACTTTTAATACATTTTTAGGAAAACAGAAGATAATGCATCTACAAACCAGCAAGAAAATAAATAAGCCCTGTAGCCTATTTATTAATAAACATTTTGGGGAGGTTTCTTGAGGCCCTTGAATCTAGCAATAATTTGTTCAGAGACACCAACATTCAAATCCATGGGACAAAGCCCCATGAATATCCTGAAGCCTACGGTCAGATGTCCATCAAGACAAGTTACCCTTGCCCTGCTATTTATTCTAATTTTTGGGCACTCCTTTCTAAAACATCAGGGAGTTTTAGTTTATTTTCCAACTGCAGCACCTACAGGTGTCACTTTTGCCAAGTCCTGGGCAGAAGGCACACATTTTACCAACACTCCACCTGATTGGTTGGCTAACTCCCGCCTCCAGTCATTGATTGGCTGCCTGTGGAGATTGACACTTTTCACCTCTCCCAACTAGACCCATACTAGATCAATCCTTCAAACACCAGACCCATAATAATGATCAATTTTAAGCAGACCCCACTACTATGCCTTTCTAACTGCTTAGCCATTTCCATCTACTGACCTTGCTTCCAGCTTTAAACAATGGAATATGGGCAGGAGGATAATATGCAAGTACAATTACTCCCAAACCACCTTTTCCAGTCACTTTTATATTCTTTCATCCTTCTCCCCCTCATTTCTCCTCCTTCTCCTCGCATTTGACATAGAAAATATTGCAGCATACATCGCTATTTATTTCTGGTGTAAAGCTGGACGCCATGCCGGAAACCCATGGTTCCCATTATAAGTCAGAGTTTTCCGATGAGCTTGAATTGCAGTTTTCTCCTCCTATTGTGCAACAGAAAAATAAAATCCATGACCGTAATGTGAACAGAGCCTTAAGATGTCCAGGATTTAGGACACATCTATGTGTTCTGGTGGAGAATGTCATATATATGAAGGGTGACGCACTGGATCCCACACAGATAGAAGAAGCTTACAGCAAAGCGGATGTTGAAGTAGAAGAAGAAAACATTCCAGACAGAATATACTGTAGGTTTAGCACAAGTAAAATTTTCTCCAGAGAATTCTTTTCCCATGGGGGGCATACAGGAAGTATTTAATAAGTTGAAAATGTTGAGAAACTACAAGTATTGCTTATGATATGAAGCTTGTGAAAAACTAAAATGAATCCTGCTGAAAACCGCCCGTCTTCTGATTTCAGTAGTTATGTCCAAATTGTTCTTCCCACCGTGCCTGACATATTTTTTTTTTCTCTTTGATGAATGCAAAAATGTAGACCAGTGATTCTTCTATTTGGCTGAATGAAGCTGCAACGCTGCCAGTAATGTGTCTTGTACAGGAGCCAAGCAAAAATAATGTTACATTTTAGCTGGGAGAGGAACCACTGCTCATTCCTCTCATAATAGAACATGATATATCTCATGTAATCCCATTTTAGCACTCAACACTGTGCAAGCCAGTGGCACTGATCCAAAATGCCAATCTATGGCAGGGAGTTAACGCTTGGCACTTATGTCTTCTTATCTAAATTTGCCTAAACTGCTATGTGCTATGGCATTTACCTTTTGAAGTCTTTTGCAAGTTTCAGATTTAAGATGATGGCAGACAGTTTCAGATTTAGGATGATGGCACACACAGTTTATTGCTTTAGCATAGCGGGGGTAGCACAAGCTTTCTAAGCATCCGAGGTAAGGGTTCTGAAATGTGCGCCACCAACCTCAGTCCATGAAGTTTAGCATAACTCGTAACTCTCAGAACCACAGTTCTCTAAGGGGGCAATGACATAATCGTATTTTTGGTCAGGATCGGGTGTAGACCCATTCATTTCAACAGTGCTGGGGATGCTGTCCGCATCCATATGTCCATTCCACGGCCCTGTAAAAAACAGGTAGAGATGTGCTGATCCGCAAAATGCGGAATGCATGCGGGCAGTATCCGTGGTTTGCGGATCTGCAATTTGTGGACCATAAAAAGTAATACAGTCATGTGGATGCCCCGTAACATATATATATATATATTCTCTGTAATATATATATATATATATATATATATATATATATATAATGAAGAAAATCCGCAGAACTCCTTGAAGTGTAGAAAAAATGTGTAGTTTTATTCACACATGTCAAATAAGACAACGTTTCGGTTCTCTCACAGAACCTTTTTCAAGTCAAGTGAACATAAAGTGCATAAGTGCTAGTATAAATACATCATCACATTGTAATCAATTAGTCATCAACCAATACAAAATCAGTGCACTCCCATATTTAGGGCATGTTACAATTCATTCCTTCTCTCTCTGTGCCTAGATAGAGACTAATCACAGTGCTTCTCCATTCATGATTCACATTTACTACATACAAGTGCCAAAATTAAAGTGCAAAGTGCAATATAAACCCTGTTTCCTAAGTTACCTTGCTGTGGTTATATATGAAGGAACAGGAGGAGATGGCGTCTGAACTTGTGTGGAGGCACGCCACCGCTCGCGTCTCTCCCTCCTCAGTGCGCATGTGTCAATTCCATCCCCACTGACAACGCAGTACATAACCTCTCTGCGTCATCCGAAGGCGGAGATCTAACGTCATGACGTCAGATCCACTCCGTCAGCCACCACCACGCACGCATGCGTGCCAGTAAGCCGCGGCAGTGATCCACGCCAAGTCATAGATCTCTTCCGCCATTTTACTCTAGGGCAATCGTTTGGGCATTGTCTTGCGCCTTTAACTCCTTCTGTTCCTTCTTACCTCTTACCAACCAGCAAAGGTACAGGCTTGAACCATATTTTCAAAAAGAGCATAGAATATTCTATCATGAATTCGTCATGTAACATCCATTGGGTCCACCCCATACATTATAATGAATACACACAGAAGTTAGATCAGTGAAAGGGCATTATCCAACCATCCCTCCTGTCACCCTAAATTCGACATTTAACCCTTTGGGTTTCAGAGTATCTAACCGAAAAATCTATCTAAGCTCAGTTTTCTTTAAGATGGTTAAACGGTCCCCTCCTCTGTCCAATGGTTTTACATGATCCAAAAGCATGAATCTCAACTCACTCTCTTTATGATTTTTTTCGGCAAAATGTTTCGATACGGGCAAATCACGTCTTTTATTCCTGATAGATTGTCTGTGGTTATTCAACCTCGTTTTTACATCGCATGTGGTTTCGCCCACGTATAGCATCTTGCATGGACACCATAAAACATATATCACCCATGCTGAATCACATGTGAGATAATGCCTTATCTTGAAGATTTCTCCCGTGTCTGGATGCGCAAACGCTGATCCTTTTTGCATCAGTTTGCAATTAACGCATCCCAGACATGGGAAAGATCCCAAGCGCTTCGTCTTCAAAAAAGTCTGTCTCAACTGACCCTTTTCGGGCAATCTGGAACGCACCACTTTATCCCTAATATTGCCCGCTCTTTTATATGCCATCATAGGCTGTTGTTTAAAGGCCTCTATGTTGGGATGTCCACTGCTAAGCAGCCCCCAATGGCGTCTCACTATTTTTTCAATATTGGGGCTCAATTCATTATAAGTTGACACAAACGGTAATCTGTCATTGGCCTGTCTTGGTTTCAACATCAATAGTTCCCTTCTAGGGATATCCCTTGCTCTATCAGCATGTTTCTTCACTAACCCACTTGGGTACCCCCTAGTTATGAAGGATTGTTGCATCTTAGACAATGCTGAAGTCATATTTTCGTCCTTATCAACTATTCTCCGCACTCTCAACATTTGACTATATGGCAAAGAATTCAGCATTCTCCTAGGGTGTCCACTCGTAAAGTGTAACAATGTATTCTTATCGGTGGGTTTAACATTCAAATCCATGTGTAGTTGTTCATCCTCAATATACACCTGCGTATCCAGAAACTGGATACGGGCAATATTAGGGATAAAGTGGTGCGTTCCAGATTGCCCGAAAAGGGTCAGTTGAGACAGACTTTTTTGAAGACGAAGCGCTTGGGATCTTTCCCATGTCTGGGATGCGTTAATTGCAAACTGATGCAAAAAGGATCAGCGTTTGCGCATCCAGACACGGGAGAAATCTTCAAGATAAGGCATTATCTCACATGTGATTCAGCATGGGTGATATATGTTTTATGGTGTCCATGCAAGATGCTATACGTGGGCGAAACCACATGCGATGTAAAAACAAGGTTGAATAACCACAGACAATCTATCAGGAATAAAAGACGTGATTTGCCCGTATCGAAACATTTTGCCGAAAAAAATCATAAAGAGAGTGAGTTGAGATTCATGCTTTTGGATCATGTAAAACCATTGGACAGAGGAGGGGACCGTTTAACCATCTTAAAGAAAACTGAGCTTAGATGGATTTTTCGGTTAGATACTCTGAAACCCAAAGGGTTAAATGTCGAATTTAGGGTGACAGGAGGGATGGTTGGATAATGCCCTTTCACTGATCTAACTTCTGTGTGTATTCATTATAATGTATGGGGTGGACCCAATGAATGTTACATGACGAATTCATGATAGAATATGCTATGCTCTTTTTGAAAATATGGTTCAAGCCTGTACCTTTGCTGGTTGGTAAGAGGTAAGAAGGAACAGAAGGAGTTAAAGGCGCAAGACAATGCCCAAACGATTGCCCTAGAGTAAAATGGCGGAAGAGATCTATGACTTGGCGTGGATCACTGCCGCGGCTTACTGGCACGCATGCGTGCGTGGTGGTGGCTGACGGAGTGGATCTGACGTCATGACGTTAGATCTCCGCCTTCGGATGACGCAGAGAGGTTATGTACTGCGTTGTCAGTGGGGATGGAATTGACACATGCGCACTGAGGAGGGAGAGACGCGAGCGGTGGCGTGCCTCCACACAAGTTCAGACGCCATCTCCTCCTGTTCCTTCATATATAACCACAGCAAGGTAACTTAGGAAACAGGGTTTATATTGCACTTTGCACTTTAATTTTGGCACTTGTATGTAGTAAATGTGAATCATGAATGGAGAAGCACTGTGATTAGTCTCTATCTAGGCACAGAGAGAGAAGGAATGAATTGTAACATGCCCTAAATATGGGAGTGCACTGATTTTGTATTGGTTGATGACTAATTGATTACAATGTGATGATGTATTTATACTAGCACTTATGCACTTTATGTTCACTTGACTTGAAAAAGGTTCTGTGAGAGAACCGAAACGTTGTCTTATTTGACATGTGTGAATAAAACTACACATTTTTTCTACACTTCAAGGAGTGCTGCGGATTTTCTTCATTGTTTTACGTCTCGAATCGAGGGACCACCGCCGGCACCACACAGCTACGGCTGAGTAAAACGACAGGAGTGCTGCCTGAAACTTCTTTTATATATATATATATATATATATATATATATATATATATTTACAATTTCTCTTCTAAATATTATGTATAGGCAGTAATGTGTGTCGTCAAATAGAGACTTTGCTCCACAGAGCTGTGCCGACTGGTTACAGAACACGCATGTCATACAGTGAAAATTTGTTCTTGTGTGAAAAATTGCACTCCTCCAATGTGCTAAAACAAGAAGCTGCAACCTCCGGCCTTACAACTGTTCTGAAACTACAACTCCCAAAATCCTCTTTTCACTCCTATGGAAGTTCCAAGAACAGCTGAACATGTGAGCATGCTGGGAGTTATAGTTTCACAGCAGCTGGAGTGCCAAAGCTTGCTGCTTCCAGCACTAAAACGTAGGGCTCCTTGAAACTCGCCACCTACAAATATAACAGCAGTTCTACAAAGAAATGTTATGGGAAAGTTAGTAAATTGGGCTCCCAGTCATCAATGGCACACTCACTGGGTCATCCCAGTGAAAATAGTGGTTCACAAATTGTACTGAACAGCAGACAATTTAGAGGCAATTTATCATGTGGGGTATTTTTGTATGAAGTTAGTTTTGCTAGAGGTAACATTGTCATTATTTCTAACAAATTTATCAATGTTGCACGATGTTGATAATTTTTTTGCATATTTAAACGTTTGTAGAGATTCACCTACTGGGGGATATTAGACATTGCAATCTATGATTGTGCCTAAATCCTGGGCAAGCAGTAACCCAATCCTACTTTTCACTCCATTTTTACAAAGGGATATGCACTGCAGAGATGGCTGTAATTTCTGGTGCAAATGGTTAATACAGGAAATGTGTTTCCCAGCATAGAAGACATAAATACATTGATTTAAATTAGATAAACCACTTTTCATGATAAAACGATGGTCCATCCTAGGATATCACAGGCTGCCTGGTGGTGATGTGGCCTGACAACACCATTTTCTGTGTTGTTTTCTTATTCAGTGATAAAGTGAATTATATTCTGTGCACAAAGACCCAGTCTACTGAGAGTTGGCAACAACGTCTTAAAGGATGTTAGAATTATAACAAGTAATTAAATGTAGCTTTATTATAACATGTTCAGAAGGCTTTAACCCGTTCCTGGTGCAGCCATTTTCCATTTTTCCAACAGCACTCTGCAAACCAAATAAAGTACAAAAACTGTATTTTAATGCTAATGCTATGCTTATTAGGTACATTTGAGATTCTTGCCAAATACATTTTGTACAAAATTATTTGGGCCCGTCTGCCACACGTCAAGGCGATCTCTGTAAGACGGGAACCTAACACTAAATTCTACTTGTTATGTGCCATGGCGGCTACCATAAAATTCAGGGAGTGTAGGATCCACATGCATGCTGGGCCCACCTTAATTGTTGTCATTTTTGGTGCCAAAATGGCCTCTATTAAATCCAGGGAATGTAGGTACCAACATGCATGCCGAGCCCACGCCACACCTCCCTGCATGCATGTGGAACCTACACTCCCTTAATTTTATGGTAGCCGTCTTGGCACATAACAGGTAGAATTTACTGTTAGGTTCCCATCTTAAAGAGATCACCTTGATGTAGCATAGCATCAAAATACTGTTATTGTATTTTATTTGGTTTGCAGAGTGCTGTTGCATTGTATTTTTTCTTTGTGTTTTCAGCCATAGCAATGTGCACCTGCGCATTGGGATGTGCTGACTGACCCCCTTTTTTTCTTAGCATTTTTCATTTTTGTCATTTAGTATTCCATATACTGATGTATTGACAAGCTGGAAAATATTATTGATGGGGCCCAAAAAAATGCAATTGTGCCATTGTTTTAATTTACTGAATTTGGGGCTCATTTATTAAGACCAGCGTTTTAGGCGCGGTCTTAATAAGCACCTGTGGTGGCGCCGGGCTCTACATAACTTTGGTGTATCCACCGTAGATTCTAAACGTAAGAAAGCTTTCTAGCTGTTGTACATTTAGACCATTTTCTACGCCTAAGGCCTCATGCACACGGCCGTTGTTTTAGTCTTCATCCGAGCCGCCGTTTTGGCGCCTCGGATGCGGACCCATTCACTTCAATGGGGCCGCAAAAGATGCGGACAGCACTCCGTGTGCTGTCCACATCCGTTTCTCCGTTCCGTGGCCCCGCAAAAAACAAACAAACATGTCCTATTCTTGTCCGCGCTTTGTGGACAAGAATAGGCATTTATACTGAAGGCTCTCTGTGCCGTTCCGCAAATTGCGGAACGCGCACTCCGTGTTTTGCGGATCCGCGATTTGCGGACAGCAAAACACACCACGGTTGTGGGCATGAGGCTTAAGCCAGATGTAGAAAATGGTAAATGAGACGGGCCTGCCGGCCGGTCCCCCTCCCTGCCCACGCCACGCCCACTTTTTTATACCTGGCATTAGTGGGGAAAAGTTGCAGATTCTGCCGCTCCATGGCGTCCGACAGAATCCTCGCCAGATATCCGCCACAAAAATGGCATATATCTGGTCCTAAATGAACCCCCTTGTTTTTACAGTGTTCACTGTGTGATTAAAATGACACGCTACCTAAATTCTACCGGTCTGACAATCATTTTGATATTTTTACCTACAGAACTGTGTGAGGGCGTGTTTTTGGGGGGAGCTTTAGTTTTGGGGTGCGTACAACTGTTTACTCACTTTAGAATTTAAGAGGGGAAGCATCCAAAAATGGTGATTTGGGCATTTTGATATTTATTTCTTTATGGAATTCACTGTATGGCATAAATACTTTTATATTTTAATAGTTTGGGCATTTTATTAAAATGAACTGTACAATGGCAGAACTGGGAGCCTTCAGTAAGCCCTAGGATGCAATAGCAACCAAATGCTCCCATGGTGGTGGGTGATTCAGTCATCAGAGGGAACACTCTTCTCAGATTCCTTGTTCGCAATGTTTCTGATCATGGACACTGCTGTCTGGTGATTGCTGTGTAAAACCAGTCGGCTATGTTGCCTGTTAAAGAGGTCCTTTCACTTGTATAAACTATGTGAACTGAGTATGCTGCCATATAGAGCGGCGCCCGGGGATCTCACTGCACTTACTATTATCTCCAGGCGCCGCTTCGTTCTCCTGTTATAGGCTCCGGTACCTTTACTCCTTAAGTTATAGTAGGCGGGTCTTCCCTTGTCTGGTGGGCGTCTCCTTCTCCTAGGCTGCAGCGCTGGCCAATCGCAGCGCACAGCTCACAGCCTGGGAGGTTTTTTTCTCCCAGGCTGTGAGCTGTGCGCTGCGATTGGCCAGCGCTGCAGCCTATGAGAAGGAGACGCCCACAGGACAAGGGAAAACCCGCCTACTATAACTTAGAGTGAACATACCGGAGGGCATAACGGGAGAATGGAGCGGTGCCCGGGGATAATAGTAAAAGCAGTGAGATCCCCGGGCGCCGCTCTATATGGCAGCATACTCAGTTCACATAGTTTATACAAGTGAAAGGTCCTCTTTAAGTTCCTGAGTGGGTGCTCAGATACCCGCTTTACATGTACAGTGGATGTTGCAAAGGTGAAAATGAAAATGGGAATAATAATGTTAAGTTATAATTTTAATAAAAAAGAGTGCAAATTTCTAAGAAAAGATCCATTATTCCCATTTCATTAGTAATACAAGTAATTACTAAACAGAAGGGGGAGGGGATGACAGAATTTCTTCAAGTAGATGAAGCAGACCCAGTAGAGAACTATCAACTTCATCCTGGACACAAGTTCTTCTCTTACTGCTTATACAACCCACAAGTGCTGTTTCCATCCTGCAGACCACTAGGCCAGGTGGATCCATCAAACTATAAAATCATTATCCATATCACTGAACAATATACTGTAGGTGGCTTGGGACAGAAAATCCATTAAAATATAACTTTTGTTAATCCAAATTAAAACCTATCCAAAATACTCACAACATATACCAAAGAAGAAATGTACTACCTTATAAGTAGTCACTTGGGATTAATGCTGTAGCCACAAAAAATATATTACCCGCAGGCTAAAGCGTGTCCTTAAAATAGACAGTAGCAATACGAATGAACCAGTGCCCAAGGTATTAGGGACCAATAGTAGTGACAGCGCTTGCTCCATCACCAAGTAGGCATCCAAGTAAAATGTTATAGATGTTGCAACCTCTGGTGACATTTACCCCTGTCATTGTACTGCGCAAAAGTTTTAGGCAGTGTAAAAAATGCTGCAATATCAGAATGCTTTCAGAAATAGAAGTGTTAATAGTTTATTTTTTATTAATTAACAAAATGCAAAGTGAATAAACTAAAGAGAAATCTAAATCGATATTGGGAATTTACATCCTTTGCCTTCAAAACAGCTTTTAGGTACACAGTTTTTGAAGGAAAATGGCAGGCATGTTCCAAACATCTTGGAGAACTAAACACAGATTTTCGGTGGATGTAAGCTTTCTCAAATCCTTATGCCTCTTCATGTAATCCCAGACAGACTTGATGATGTTGAGATCAAGGCTCTGTGGATGCCATATCATCACTTCCAGGACTCCTTGTTCTTCTTTATACTAAAGATAGTTCTTAATTACATTGGCTGTATGTGTGGGGTTGTTGTCCTGTAGCAGAATAAATTTGGAGCCATTCTGATGCCTCCCTTATGGTATTGCATGATGTATAAATAACTCCATTTGCTGAAATGCAGCCCCAACCTTGCAAGAAACCTCCACCATACTTCACTGTTGCCTGCAGACACTTATCATTGTACCACCCTCTAGCCTTTTGGCAAACTGTCTTCTGTTACAGCTAACTATTTCAAATTTTCGTGCATAGTTGAGTCACATGACCTTGTTTCCTCGTCGAAGATATGGCGTTTTTGCTACAATACCTCCATGAAGACCACTTTTGGCCAGATTCCTCCTAACAGTAGATGGATGTACCTGGATCCACATTTTTTTTCAAGTTCTGAGCTGATGACACTGCTGGACATCTTCTGATTTTGAAGGGAAATAATACAGGCAGATACTTATGTATCATGCAATTCTATCATGGAGACATCTGATTTATGAAGAGATGTATGATTTATGAAGGATTTAAGGAAGCCTACATCCACAGAAGATCTGTGGTTAGTTTTCCAAGATGTTTGGAACAGCCTCCTCGCCAAGTTCCTTCAAAAACCGTGTGTACGTGTACAGTACCTAGAAGTATTGATGATATTTTGAGGGCAAATGATGGTCACACCAAATATTGATTTACATTTCTCTTGCTTTGCACTCACCTAGCATTTTGTTAGTTGATAAAAATAAACTAGCAACACTGCTATTTTTTAAAGCATTCTTACTCTTATTCTTACTTATTGCAGCATTTTTCAACACCTATCTAAAACCTTTGCACAACACTATATAAAAGCAACAATAGCTACTGTTTTCTCATTTTTTTTATTTGAATTTGCCCTGACTAAACTGGTAGGTATGACATTATTATTGGGGCCATTTGGCTGCTTACAAAAATACTCCATAGTAGTTACCAGGGTACAATCATAGGTCCTTGAACGGGACAATTCTTCTCAGGGTGACCTCATTAGATCTTCAGATTAGAGAGCATCAGGTCCCTCATACTTTTAGTGCCCTTAGTTTATACTCATGGTTACTGCTAGAGATGAGCTCATTTCTCAAAAATTCGGTTCAACCAGTTCGTCGAATTTACCGAAAAGATTTACTTCGATCCGAATTTATTCTCGGCAAATTACGTAAAACAACGGCTATGTACGGGCTGCATAGAGCCTTTATAGGGATGTAGAACACTGTACCTTGCAATAATACACTTCGGGAGTTTGCTGTGGTAGTGAAATAATACTGTGAGTCAGTATGACATGCAGATGACAGGCGTCGCTCTTAAAATCAGGGCCAAAACTGATCAAATAACTGAAGTATCAACTCAGCCTTACAGGTCGATGTTAGCATCAAGAAGAAGCGCAGTCCCTTTACATACTCCACATACTGTATTTTTAGCTTTATAAGGCACACCTAGGTTTTTGAGGAGGAAAATAAGAAAAAAAAATATTTTGAACCAAAAGGTGTGCTTTTGGTGGGTTTTGAACTAATGGTGGTCTGTGGATGACAATATTATGGGGGATCTGTGGGTGACGCACTGTTATGGGGGATCTGTGGATGATTCACTGTTATGGGGGCATCTGTGGATGATTCACTGTTATGGGGGCATCTGTGGATGGCGCACTGTTAGGGGGGATCTGTAGATGACACTGTTAGGGGGATCTGTGGATGACATTGTTTTGGGGATCTGTGGATGATACTGTTATGGGGACATCTGTGGATGACACTGTTATGGGGGGGATCTACGCATGACACATATATAACATCTTATGCTATATATATGTGTCATCCACAGATCCCTCCATAACTGTCCCTGTGTAAATAGTGACCCCAATACACTGTGCCTGAGCACAGCAATGTTCATATGTAAAGTGTATGATGAAGTGGAGAACCGCACTCTATTCGATGGACTCTGGTGCCAATCAAGGGCTGAAACCAGCCAATGTATATATAGTGAAATTGAGGCACACAGGGCACATATGTAAAGTGTAGTCATGTAATCCTAATTAAAGTAGCGCAATCCTCTGCAGTAGTACTTACTATCAAACTAACGTAGCAGGCAGGCCGGACGGCAGCGTAACGTCACTCACTCCGCCACGCGCCTGCTCCTCCCACTGTATTAATGAAGCAGGAGGAGCAGACGCGTGATGGAGCGAGTGGCGTTACGCTGGCCGGCCTGCCCTCTATGGTAGTTTGATAGTAAGTACTACTGCAGTGGATTGTGCTACTTTAATTAGGATTACATGACTACACTTTACATATAAACATTGCTATGCGGGGCCAAGTGTATTAGAGTACAGTGACTGCACCGGCCCCGCCGCGAGTTGCTGGCCTCCGGTCCCTCCACCCTCCCCACTGATACATTGCAGGCCACACTGTGCAGCATAGCGGCCAGCGATGTATCAGTATCAGCAAAGTAAAAATAGCAGTATTCGCTTTATAAGATGCACTGCCAATTCCACCCCACCCCCCACTTTGGGGGGGGGGGGGGGGGAATGCATCTTGTAAAGTGAAAAATATGGTAGATGTCTACAAAACCTGTTCTATTAAACGTTTAATACAAGTGGAGCCCCCCTGACAGAGTCGAGAGGGTGTCAGCCGTAAGTTTGTGTTCCCGTCACTGATTAATTTGCCCTTCCTCTGATCCGTCAGAACAATAACCCATCAAAATGCATACGCCTTCACTCGGTCAGCATTTGCTCAATAATCCATCAGTATTGCTATGCCCAAAAAAAGTGGATCTAAAACAGAGATGACACGTGAATGGAATATTTGCATGTCTTCTGTGTTTTGTACCCACTCCTGATTTTGGCAACTAAATCATAAGCCAATTTTGATGGGACCATACAGGCCTTACAGCTGCTACACAGACAGAATCCGTTGTGCGTCTCATTTTTCCTTCCTTCTGATAGATCAGAAGAAAGGTCAAATAAATGATGATGTCAGCCAGGCCGAAAGCCATAATAGTGGACCAGTCATGAAGTGGGGAAAGTGGGAACAGTATGAAAAGTTCAGAGTGGACCCATGACATAGTGGTAAGGTGGAAGCAGCATGAGGAGATCACAGAGTGACCCAATGACACATTCTGGAGTTGGCAGCATCAGGAGAAGGCTACCGAGTGGCACAATGACAAAGTCTTGAAGTGGCAGCAGTATGAGGAGGCCACTGAGTGGCACAATGACAGAGTCTGGAGGTGGCAGTATCAAGAGGAGGCCACAGAGTGGCACAGTGACAGAGTGTGGAGGTGGAGGCAGCATGCGGAGACCACAGAGTGGCCCAATGACAGAGTGTGGAGGTTGCAGCAGAATCAGGAGGCCACAGAGTGGCACAATGACTATGTCTGGAGGTGGCGGCAGCCTGAGGAGACTAAAAAGAGCACAATGACAGAGTCTGAAGGTGGCAGCATCAGGAGGAGGCCACAGAGTGACACAGTGACCGAGTCTGGAGGTGGCAACAGCAGCAGCATCAGGAGGATACCACAGAGTGGCAAGGTGACATAGTGTGGAGGTGGCAGCAGCAGCATCAGGAGACAACAAAGTGACCTAGTGACAGAGTGGGGCAGTGGGTGGCAATACCAGTACCCGCTGACGAAGGTGGGTGAAAGAAGGAGCACTTGACATCAGATTTGTGGCATCAGGTGGGTGGCAGCATCAGAGTGGTAGATGGCACAAGCCATCTCTGAAAGGTGCAGAGACCACCACTTGGAAAGGGAGGGACTGCAGCACCAGCAACTTGGATCACATTCAACTTCTGCGCTGTTGGATGCATGCACGCATACTGTTGTCTCTTGGCAATCACTTCGGTGATCGGTTGCTAACCAAATGACTGACGAGGAGTAGGAGGAGCAGGATCATCAGGACCAGGAGACTATGGGAACGACAGACAGCTTCACCTTCTGACCACATATTCCACATATGGTCATGTTGACCTACTCCGACAGCTTAACAAAAAACTGCCAAGTAGCTGATTTTACCCCCAACACTGCTCACTAGCTGACTACTACTGCTGCTGCTTCTGTGAACCCATGCACACTCCTTTCTGGGCAGTTAGGCTGTTGCAAAGCGTGTGGTCTACCCCGTGCCCGTTTGGCTCCCGACCACTCACTACTGCCAGCCTGCTGACTCCCAGCCACACTAGCGACTTGCTGGCTCAGCTGCTGCCTCATAGGCAAGCTGCCTCCCTATTCTTCTGATGATGACGAAGCCCCTTCTTCACCCAGCTTCCAAGTGCGATCGGCTTCATCATCATCGAGTACTGATGTCCTCCTCAGCGGTCTCTGGGTCAGGAGCCTGACCGTTCGCTACACCTGCTCCCATGCCACTCTCATCATCACTACTTGCCCACCTAGTGGAGGAAGCGGCAGATGTGTCCTCCAGATTTTGGCTGGGCAGTAGCTACTCACTCTAGTAGCTCGTCCTTGCTGTATAGTGGAGCTGAGCCCACAGCATACATACTGTAACTTCTCTGGCTGAGGGAAAAGAAAAGGACCTGGGCCCGGCCAACTAAGGGTTGTGTCTGACGAACCCGACGATTGTTGGCAGGGGGTGTCCGATGTCATTTGGGCTGAATTGGATGAACAAGTTAACCAATCAAGAACCACTGGATTGCTGGTCAAGACACGACCACTAAATGACACTAGGAGCTCAGGCCTCTCGCTGCGACTCCTGCTGCCACAGTCTCTTACTCTGCTGCGACCTGTGCCTGCGACAGAAACATTTAAGCCTCTTCCAACCCCCTGTGCAGGTCCTGGCACTTCTCTGACATACTGTTAGCTGAACTAAATAAAAATAAGAAAAAATTACACACCCCTAAAAGCACCAAATATATTTTTCTTTTTGTACTGAAATACGCCACAAAATGCTTTCACCACATATAACTGCAGAAGTGAACTGAGAATATATTTTTCTTCTTGTACTGAAATAGGCCACTAAACGCTTTTACCACATATAACTGCAACAGTGAACTGCATATATATTTTTCTTTTTGTACTGAAATACGCCACTAAACGCTTTCACCACATATAGCTGCAGAAGTGAACTGTGTATATATTTTTCTTTTAGTACTGACATACATCACTAAACTCTTTTACCGCAAATAATTGCAACTGTGAACTGCGTATATATTTTTCTTTTTGTACTGAAATACGTCACTAAACGCTTTCACCACATATAACTGCAGAAGTGAACTGCATATATATTTTTCTTTTTGTAATGAAATACGCCACTAAACACTTTCACAATATATAGCTGCAGAAGTGAACTGCGTTTATATTTTTCTTTTAGTACTGAAATACGTCACTAAATGCTTTTACTGCAAATATCTGCAACATGGAACTGCATATATATATATATATATATATTTGTACTGAAATACGTCACTAAACGCTTTCACCACATGTAACTGCAGAAGTGAACTGCGTATATATATTTTTTTCCACAGATATAAGCCACTAAAGGCTTTTTAACATAGCACTTGCACCCCAAGAACAAATTGCTGGAATGACATAGCTGTCTAATGGCTATTTGGATCCCCAAATAATCTTTCCCTGCACTTGTAAATCGCTTTTTTTCACAATGAGGTTTTTCCTATCACTGCCCCTAGCGCCTTCTGACGTCTCTCCCTGCACTAAAAGGCTGTGAAACGATTCCTCCCTATTATTTCCCAGCACTTATAAATCATTTTATTTATTTATTTTCACAATTAGGTTTTTCCTATTGCTGTTCCTAGAGCCTTCTCACGTCTGTCGCTGCACTCAGAACGCTGGAAAATGTCTGAATTCAAGAGGGCTGAGGCTATTTCTAAGGCTGTGACATCACAGGGCTGGCTGGCTGCTGATTAGATGCATGCATGGCATTATGGGTTATCCCGCCTTCCCAGAGTTCCCTTCCCCATATCCTCACACGTGTAGCCGCCATTTTAGAAAAAATTGTGATGCGTAACCAAGAAGCGTTAGGAAATTTGCATTCGTTGCGAATAACATTTTTCCTGAAATTCGGATCAAATTCCACTTCGTCAGCTTTGATTAGCTCATCTCTAGTTACTGCCTAACAGCTTGTGGGTGTCAAATGTTAGTTATACTTTTATAAAAGCTGGAGATCCACTGTTAGGGTCCTCCAGTGTTCTGTGCTTTTAGACATTCGAACTGTATTTAGTACTGGGTATCCTCCAAGGGTCTCTTTATATGCAGCTAGTTCTAAGAAAGCATGATATGCATACAATTTAGCATGAAGCAGCAGTGAGTAAAAATTATTTTAGAATTTGTGAGATATATAGCATTTTGCAGATACTGTGGGAAATGAAGACATTCAGTAAAACGATATGTATTCAGTATTACAACAAAAAAAATATTTTTCATATGCAATGATTCCTTGAAAGGAATTGGGTTTTTGAATGACCTTAATAACATCTTAAGATATATACTTGTGACTTACAACTTGTCATGTAGCAGCCAATTGTAGGTGTGATATTGTCCAAGTGTCCTATTCATTGTTGTAGAGAGATTAGTGAACTCATGTCAGGAGCATGCTCAAAATGACCTGCTGAACTTTTATATAACCTACCATTACTGTTAATGATATGATTGAGTGGACGTTGTATTCAGTACTCATTATATTTTATGCTATTGAAAGGGAGATTAAAGGACAATTTCTGCAGTCCACAGGTTTTTACAAGTGCTTAGAATTGAAGGAGGAATATATATATATTTTATTTCAAAATGGTCCAATTTTGTGACTTCTGATAAAGTAATTTTCTTTAATAGTGCAATTTTCATCTTCTTAGAAAAATAGAAACCCCCATTTCTCTTTTCTGTACTTGGAAATATGTATTTCTGTTCGTGCATGTGTGTGGATGTGCGTGATATGTGTGTGTGTATATATGTATGTATATATATATAGTGAGGAAAAAGTCTGGATACACCCTTTTAACCGGCATAATTTGTAGAAAACAATGTGTGAAAGTACAGTATTTTTCAGCCCAAAAGATGCACTCCCCCCATTGTCATTGTGTCTTATGGGACTGCTCATTAGTACCAGAGGACTGGAAAGCAGTGCATGCAGCGCCCCCCGGGCTCTGTATTCACCGCTTGTTAGTCCTCTGCCGTCTGTGCTGTGACTGCGCACAGTGGACGCTCTGTGACCTCACGGTGTGCGCATCGAGTCACAGCACAGCCAGGAAGAAGAGAGAGCTGGATACTTCTTTCACTTTCCTTATGTTTTGGGATATATAAATATCTGCTGGGGTACCCACATATCGTGTCATATTGTAAATGGTCACATACTTTTGCAGAATTTTTGGGAGAAGGGTTTTGAGGCAGATTTTCCTTTAGGAAAGAGAAGTCCTTCCTTTATATTTCGGACTCCTATTAAATTCACTTCTGGCTTTGACTGTAAAACCTGCAGGAAAATGCCTCAAAACCTCCTCCAAACTCTGTGTGAACCTTCCCTTACAGGTAAAGCAATGTTTTTTTGTTTTGTTTTTTTTTACAATATAACCTTCATTGAATATTATGAGCCCATATATTTTATTTATAAAACTGATACATCTAAATCGATACCCTACGCAACAAATGTAAACCAAGAAAGGTGTCATAAAAAAAAATCATATTAGAATTAGAAACGGGAGGGGACTGTAGTTACAGTTTGGCTAGTATAAGCCATTGGAGGGTCTGTGTTGGTAATTGGGGCTTTGTGGCGGGCCATTGGTTCTTATGTGCCTAGCAGTATATGCGGGATCTAAGAATGACATTACTGTATATAAGGATTCTATGGCTGTTATTGTAAAGGACAGACGCAGACTGGCCCACAGGGGAGCAGGTGGGTCTCTAGTTTTACCAGTCCCTGCACAACTGGTAACAGACACAGTATGCTGACTGTGCCATACAGATACTCAGTGTACATCATCTCAATCTATATGCAGTCATATGAAAAACTGAGTACAGTTGACTTGTAGGCACAGAGACAGGGTTTCCAGGACATAAAAGTCTGAGGCATAGGCCAGAAAGCAGACTACTACTGAAAATAAATGTGTGTTTCTGCACAGTTTTAGGTATTGTAAATGGGATCAGGTGATATTTGCATGTAGCTGCTATGTGGGCCCCCAAAATTCATTTTACTGGTGGGCTCTAGGCTTCTCAGTCCTACACTGGTAAAGGAAGTGTTGCTGATTGTGTTATGGGGGCCTTATGCTTTGTGTGTATGTGCATGCCCCTTTGACAGAATTCTGGGATCTGTTAAAAATCTCAGTAATGTAAATAGTAATATTTTTTATTGGTATTTGTCTTTACAACCTCCGTGAAGATAAGTATTTACTTAATCTTACTAATTTTTTTGCATACTATATAGAGTTGATTACTGCACTAAATAGAAATATAAGGATAACCTTTCCCCCACAACCATAAATTAAACTTTACAGGGTTCACCATGGACCATTTACACCATTGATTTAATGCATTTGGTATTACTTCTGGAGACCTGAAGTGAAACATTTATAAACCATTTTGTTTCTTTTTATGGTGCAATTTCCTTTTGAGGTTTATGAAGGACAAGTATATGGTGATGTAAACCCATAAAATGATTTTAATTGCTTATTTTATTTTTGTTTATATTAATCTTGGACGAGAGGCGCCACATTTACAATACGTGACTATTGCTTGGCAGGAACATCTATAACAAATGTTATCGCAAGATGATATGATACACATGTATCCCAGATATACAGCATGAAACAGCTTCCAAAAGGCTTTTGGGCAAGAAGATGGAGATTTTGGGAAATGGTTGAATATGAAGAAGAGACACAATGATATAACAGCTTTAAATCAACAATCGGTTAAGAACTTATACCAATAAGAAATATATACATAAACTGTGTGGTCACACAATGACTGCCAGCCATTGGTATCAGGTCTATTGATATATAAGTTCATATTTATATTCAGATATTTTATATTCATATTTACCATTTGTATTTTGGTCATTCCTATGTATTTGTGTAAATTGTATAGATTGGTGCTCACAACCTATTGCTACAGTTGGGATCATGATAATAAAGAACATCAGTCAGAAGATTTGTACCTATAAAACTGGTTGAGCTGTTGCATGTTTTCTTGGGGCCTGAAGACATCTGTGTCTGTCCCATGTTCATATTTGCCCACATTGCTGAGAAAATGATGTTTTAATACATGCAAATGAGCCTCTAGGAGCAACAAGGGCATTGCCATTATACCTAGAGGCTCTGCTCTCTCTGCAACTGCGACGCCCCCTCCACTTTGTGTAATGACCGGCGTCACGCACAGGGAGGGAAAAGGGAAAGCCCTGCCCAAGGGAGAGGGAAAGGTGGTGACCCCTGACTCACCTTGCGGCTGGCACCTGACTGCCCTGACATCCCTAGACGGGTTCCTCACCCGTGTGGCGATCACGTGCCTAAACCCTGGCTTTCCCTAAACTGAGCCCTATATAGTGAACGGGCCAGTGGGATCGCTAGTCCGCACCACTGACACTAAGAGGGAAACACCAGGGAGAGGACAGACAATACAGACAAACATATAAACCCAGGTGGGCGACCACAGCAGACCACAAAGGTCCAACAGGGATCCAGAGGGAAACGTTCTGGACCAACAACCAGAGAACGCAGCAACACAGCTCCAGTGGGTCAGTATAGAAGTCCAGGCAGGAAGCTCTATATCTGGCAACCAGAGAAGTGTGAGAGGGGAATATAAGGAGGTTGGGAGTGCTGGAAAAGGAACAGCTGAGGAGAAGGAGCTACGGATCCCTGAGTGAGCCAAAAAGGGTTGCAAAGCAAACCCAGAAAGCTACCATAAGGAAACAGCCCTATCTTACATAGAGCGCGCAGCCAACCGCTGCAACTTCCTGACCCCGGGTATAACGGAGTCAGGCGTGGGTCTTGACACCCTCGTGACACTTTGATTGACAAGGCCAGGTTTGATGGTGTGTTTTCACTGCCTGGAAGGGGGGGCAAAAGAGTGAAAATAAAAGAGTCCAATTGCCCCCCGAATCAATGCCAGAACAGGTCAGAAGCACAGAGGTTAAGAAATGATAAGCTCAGAGTCCTGTCTACAAATGCTCGCAGTTTAGGTAAAAAATCTATGAACTTGGGTCAATAATGGCATCTGAGAATGTAGATTTAGTGGCTGTTACGGAGACATGGTTTAATGAAAGAAATGACTGGGACATAACCATACCAGGGTACTCTTTATACAGAAGAGACAGAGAAGGCATGAAAGGAGGAGGAGTGGCCCTGTATGTGAAAGATAGCATTAAATCTAACCTAATACAAGTTGGTGAGGCCAACATAGAGTCAGTTTGGGTTACGTTGCAGTTTGCTAATCATGCAGTAACTCGTGTAGGTGTGATATATAGACCACCTGGTCAAGTTAAAGAACTAGATGATCTACTAGTTGAAGAAATAGCTAAAATGACAATGAAAGGAGAAGTTATCATCACGGGAGATTTCAATCTTCCAGATATAAACTGGAAAACCAAAATGGCAAGTTCTACCAGGAGTACAGATATTCTAAATTCCCTACTGGGGTTATCCCTACAACAAATGGTTGAGGAGCCAACCCGGAGGGAGGCCATTTTGGATTTGGTATTCACAAATGGGGATTCAGTATATGATGTCATTGTAGGCGAAACCTTGGGATCTAGTGATCACCAGTTAGTGTGGTTTAATATAAGAACTGTGAAAGAGTCCCACCACACAAAAACAAAAGTTTTAGATTTTAGAAAAACAGACTTTTCAAAAATGAAATTACTCATAAATGAGTCCTTATCAGACTGGAACGGATTACATGGAGTCCAGGAGAAATGGGACTACTTAAAAGGTGCATTATTGAAGGCAACAGAAAATTGCATTAGACTTGTCAATAAAAGCAAAAAAAGGAAGAGACCACTGTGGTACTCAGCAGAAGTGGCCCAAATCATTATAAATAAAAAGCTAGCATTTTGTAATTATAAAAAAAAACAGAGCAATGAAGATAAGGAAATCTACAAGATTAGGCAGAAAGAGGCCAAGCAAGTTATAAGAACTTCTAAAGCGCAGGCAGAAGAAAAACTAGCTCAGTCTATGAAAAAAGGGGATAAGACATTCTTCAGATATATAAATGAAAAAAGGAAATTAAAACAAGGAATAACTAAATTAAAAACAAAGGACGGGAGGTATGTAGAAGAGAATAAAGGGCTAGCCGACTGCCTTAATGAATACTTCTGTTCAGTTTTTACAAAAGAAAAAGAAGGAGAAGGACCTCCACTAGAAAGGATGACTAATAAATCGTTTGATGCATGTGTCTTTACAGAGGAAGATGTTCTAAGTTTGCTGTCTAAAGTGAAGACAAATAAGTCACAGGGGCCTGATGAGATACACCCAAAATTATTAAAAGAGCTTAGTGGTGAGCTGGCAAAACCGTTAACAGATTTATTTAACCAATCATTAGTAACAGGAGTCGTCCCGGAAGATTGGAAATTGGCAAATGTCGTGCCCATTCACAAGAAAGGTAGTAGGGAGGAATCGAGCAACTATAGACCAGTGAGTCTGACATCAATAGTAGGCAAATTAATGGAAACCCTATTAAAGGATAGGATTGTGGAACATCTAAAATCCCATGGATTGCAAGATGAAAAACAACATGGGTTTACTTCAGGGAGATCATGTCAAACAAATCTTATAGATTTTTTTGACTGGGTGACTAAAATAATAGACGGTGGAGGTGCAGTAGACATCGCATATCTAGATTTTAGTAAGTCTTTTGACACTGTCCCACACAGTCTGCAGTCATTGAGCATGGACTCCCATATTGTTGAGTGGATTAGGCAGTGGCTGAGTGACAGACAACAGAGGGTTGTAGTCAATGGAGAACATTCAAAACAAGGTCATGTTACCAGTGGGGTTCCACAGGGATCTGTACTGGGACCAATTTTGTTTAATATCTTCATAAGTGATATTGCAAAAGGCCTCGATGGTAAGGTTTGTCTTTTTGCTGATGACACAAATATGTAACAGGGTTGATGTTCCCGGAGGGAAACGCCAAATGGAAAAGGATTTAGGAAAACTAGAAGAATGGTCAGAACTCTGGCAACTGAAATTTAATGTGGATAAGTGCAAGATAATGCACCTGGGGCGTAAAAACCCAAGGGCAGAATATAGAATATTTGACACAGTCCTGACCTCAGTATCTGAGGAAAGGGATTTAGGAGTAATTATTTCAGAAGACTTAAAGGTGGGAAGACAATGTAATAGAGCAGCACGAAATGCCAGCAGAATGCTTGGATGTATAGGGAGAGGTATAAGCAGTAGAAAGAGTGAAGTGCTTATGCCGCTGTACAGAACACTGGTGAGACCTCACTTGGAGTATTGTGCGCAGTACTGGAGGCCATATCTCCAGAAGGATATAGATACTCTAGAGAGTCAGAGAAGAGCTACTAAACTAGTACATGGATTGCAGGATAAAACTTACCAGGAAAGGTTAAAGGACCTTAATATGTATAGCTTGGAAGAAAGAAGAGACAGAGGGGATATGATAGAAACTTTTAAATACATAAAGGGAATCAACTCGGTAAAGGAGGAGAGCATATTTAAAAGAAGAAAAACTACCACAAGAGGACACAGTTTTAAATTAGAGGGGCAAAGGTTTAAAAGTAATATAAGGAAGTATTACTTTACTGAGAGAGTAGTGGATGCATGGAATAGCCTTCCTGCGGAAGTGGTAGCTGCAAATACAGTGAAGGAGTTTAAGCATGCATGGGATAGGCATAAGGCTATCCTTCATATAAGGTAGGGCCAGGGACTATTCATAGGATTCAGATATATTGGGCAGACTAGATGGGCCAAATGGTTCTTATCTGCCGACACATTCTATGTTTCTATGTTTCTATGTCTACTGTATGCCACATTTATCAAATTTCCCATGTTTGATAAATTTGTCTCATTCTTAGACCTCATGTACACGACCGTTGTTCTGGTCCGCATCCGAGCCACAGTTTTTGCAGCTCGGGTGCGGACCCATTCACTGCTAAAATGTCCTATTCTTGTCTGTTTTGCAGACCAGAATAGGCATTTCTACAATGGACTGCCTGTTTCATTCTGCAAATTGCAGGTACACGGGCGGCTTCCGTGTTTTGCAGATCCGCAATTTGCGGACCGCAAAAAATGGTGGGTCGTGTACATGAGGCCTAAATGTCACGATCGCTCCCATAACAGACACCGAAAAACCGCCATTTTGTTTGTGTCAGTGCAGTGATGGATACTATTTCTGCACTTGTCGGACAACTGCAGGGGCTGTCTTTGGAGGTAGCTGACCTCCGCACGACCGTTTCACAGATCCAGAGACCACAGGCAACTGGTTCCGGCAGTGGGAATCAGGCCTGTCCTGAACCTAAGGTCGCTCTCCCAGAAAGATTTTCCGGGGGAAATTACAACTTTATTCGGTTCAGGGAGTTGTGCAAAGAGTGGGTATAATCATTTTGTTACTTAAAGGTGATGCTCAGTCTTGGGCTTTTTCGTTGTCGACTGGATCACAGTCCCTCCAGTCGGTAGATGAATTTTTCAGAGCTCTAGGTCTTATCTATGATGACCCAGATCGGATCTCCCTGGCCAATACTAAGTTGCGTGGCTTACGGCAGGGAGAGCGTTCTGCGGAGACCTATTGCTCTTAATTTAGGAGATGGGCTACTGATACACGGAGTGGAATGATCCAGTTCTCCGTAGTCAATTCTGTCAAGGGTTATCCGAGAGCCTGAAGGACGTGTTGGCGTTTCACGAATATCCTGAGTCATTGGAGGCAGCCTTGTTCCTTGCAGTACGTATTGATAGATGCCTGAGGGAGAGATCTAAGGTTCCTCACACTCAGGACGTACTATCATCTAAGGTGGCGGTTCCTCTGACACTTTGGGTAGAGAGACAGCTTATGTCTAGTGATGAACCAAAGCAGCTGGGCGAGCTACCCTTGGAATTGGTGATAAGAACTTTAGGCTTAAGAAGAGACTGCTTTTTCTGTGGAAAGGTGAAAAAGAAAAAAAATGTTTAATTCTCATCTCACTCTTGGTGTTGGTAGGGAATCTGAGAATTTACTTTTGTCATTTGCTGATAGTACCGAATTTCTCCTGTCTGCCGAGATGGAGCTAGATTTCAAAACTGTGGGAATTGAAGTGTTTATTGAAAGTGGGGCAGGGGTTAACCTAGTTTATGGTCAGTTCGTCCATATGTATGGGTTCACTACAAGTGCATTAGACAAAATATTTCGCTATTTGCAATTCATTCCGTCCACTTACACAGAAATGTTTGTTACAAATGGGGCAGGACATCCATTTAAAAGTGGGTGATTTTCATCAAGAATTCATTTTGTGTTTTGTGCTAGAGGGTCTGCCTGATCCCTTGGTGCTAGGTTTACCATGTTTATACAAACATAATCCTACCATCGATTGGCAAGCGAGACAGATTCTTGATTGCAGTGATTATTTCATAGACAACTGTCTTAGCACATTGCTTTCTGTTGTAACCACTAAAGTTATACCTTCTTTATCTCTGATTTTTCTGATGTATTCTCTGAAAGTGAAGACCAGGAGTTACCTCCACATCGGGAGTATGATTGCCCCATCAACCTTGTTCCGGGAGCTAGGTTTCCTAAGTCACGATTGTATAATCTTTCTGAACCCGAAAGAGCAGCCATGCGAGAATATAGCACCGAGAGTTTGGCTAAAGGTCATATTAGACCATCCAAATCCCCAGTTGCTGCAGGGTTTTTCTTTGTTAAGAAAAAGGACAGAACTCTTAGGCCATGTTTGGACTTCTGTGAGCTTAATCGCATTACTGTCTGTGATGCTTATCCCCTTCCGTTGATCCCAGATTTGTTCAATTAGATTGTCGGCGCCAAGGTGTTTTATAAGTTGAATTTGAGGGGGGCATATAATCTGGTAAGGATCAAGGAGGATGGCGAATGGAAGACAGGCTTTAATACCCCTGAAGGTCATTTTAAGAATATGATTATGCCTTCTGGGTTAACCAATGCTCCTGCTGTTTTTCAACATTTCATTAATGACCTCTTTCATCATCTGGTGGGGAGGTTTGTGGTGGTGTATCTGGATTATATTCTAGTTTATTCTCCTGACATGGAGATGCATCAGGATCACGTGAGACAAGTGTTTACAGATCCTAAGAGAGAAAAAACTGTATGCTAAGATGGAGAAGTGTGTATTTGCAGTTCCAGAAGTGCAATTCCTGGGTTACCTACTCTCATGTTCAGGATCTTCACCTAGTAAATGGCACCCATGTGCTTTATTCTTTAAGAAGCCCTCAACTGCTGAAATAAATTATGACGCAGGTAACAGAGATGCTGGCTATTAAGTTGGCTTTTAAGGAATGGCGTCATTGGCTGGAAAGAGCAAATCATCCTATTATGGTAATTACCGATCACAAAAATCTGGCTTACCTGGAGTCAGCTAAACGTCTGAAACAAAGCAGGCCAGATGGTCGTTGTTTTTACCAGATTAAATTTCGTTGTAACCTATCGCCCTGGGGTAAAGAACGTCAAGGCGGATGCTTTGCTTTCTTGGGGGGAGGGGGGGGGGGGGGTGATTCGGAAGATCCTGGTCCAATATTAGCTGAAGGGGTGGTAATATCCGCCCTTTATCCTGACCTTGAGGCAGAGGTGTTGGAGACCCAGGGAGATGCACTGGATTCCTGTCCTCCGGGGAAGTTGTTTGTTCCTTCTGAATTACAGCACAAGGTATTCGAGGAACATCACTGTACAGTTCTTACAGGACACCCTGGGAGAGGATCCACGGTGAAGCTCATTTCTCATAGATTCTGGTGGCCGGGGTTGCGTAAATGTGTTGAGGGCTTTCTGTCAGCTTGTGGTACTTGTGCACGTGCTAAGGTGACACATACTCTGCCTTCAGGATCTCTACTTCTATTATCCATCCCGTACCGACCTTGGATTCATTTATCCATGGACTTTATCACAGATTTGTCGAATTCATCAGGAAAAACTGATTCTTGTGGTTGTTGATCGCTTCAGCAAGATGTCACACTTTATAGCATTATCAGCTCTACCTAATGCTAAAACTCCAACACAAGTGTTTGTTGACAACATCGTGAAGCTACATGGTATTACCTCTGATGTGGTGTCTGATAGGGCAGTGTTGCCCAACCAGTGTGCCTCCAGCTGTTGCAAAACTACAACTCCCAGCATGCCCGCACAACCAAAGGCTGTCCGGGCATGCTGGAAGTTGTAGTTTTGCAACAGCTGGTGTCACGACCATGTTTATGGCCGTGACTCCTTCGGAGCCGCATACAGTTGCCCGCAGTTTGGGTTGTAGTGTCAACCGCAGCGGGAGGCATATTGTTGTTTGCCTCAGGTGCGGTTGCCGCGGACAACAGCTATGTGTGCGGTTCCCTTGGAGTTGTTTGCGTGTTTGTAAGCACTTTTCGTATGTCTGTGTGCACTCTGTGTTATGTGTGGTGTGCACTTACATCTTCCCCTCACTGTGGTTGCCCGTGGCAACGTTTGGTGGTTGTGTGTACATGTGGTGGCAGTGTCCCGGCCTTTGGGCTGACTCCCAGGACACGGTTGCCACCCATGTCGTTGCCTGCGGCAACAGCCACAGTGTGTTTGTTGATTGGATACTTCCCCTTTAAGTTAGTGTTTTCCCTTCTGTGGTATTCGAAGGGTTAACTCCCTTGCTGCGCGTGTGACACATGGGGTGTGTCTGATTGTTGGGTGTGGCCTCTTGGCCCTATAAAGCCTCAGTTGTAGGCAGTAGCCAGAGAGGGTGCTTCAGCTATGCTGGCTGGAGACATCCTCCTGGTTACTTACCAACTGCCAGTGGGGGCCATCCTTCTGGTCATAGCAAAATAAAATCTCGTTTGGTGTCTTGAAGATGTGTTTGGTTTTATGCTTGTTTATTGCACCTATGGTCCTGGGTTCCCGTGTGTTGTGTGCTGAGTCCTGTTGTCTGTGTTCAGTACTTCCACATGGGTTCCAGGCTTTGTGTCTGTGGCAGGTGAGTGTTATGCTTGTGGCAAGTACCTGCCATTGCCATAGGTTGTATTTGTTTCTCCCTTCCTTGCAGCTTGGCCAGTGAGACTCCTGTTCCTCCGTATCCAGAAGGAACAGGTTGTCTTACCCTGACTCCTAGTCCAGGGACCGGTCGGAGGGTGAGTTAGGGCTCCGAGGTTCCTGAGCATGGGTCCTCCTACCTTAAAGGTCGGCCCATGCAGCTAGGAGTTAGGGTCAGGTTAGGGACGCGATAGGAGGTGACCTGCTCCCTAATCCTGTCGTCCTGGTCAAGCAGCGACCATCTTCCACCATCGCACGGCTGAGGGTTTCCCCCATCCTCAGCCGTGACAGTTGGAGGCACACTGGTTGGGAAACACTGTGATAGGGGGAAGGCATTCTGTACTCGCCTGGGGGTACAATTGTCCTTCTTTTCGGCCTTTCACCCTCAGTTGAACGGACAGACTGAACGCACTGACCAGAATCTAGAGACTTATTTGAGATGTTTTGTCTCAGATAATCAGGAGGAGTGTTCTTCATTTTTGTCTTTGGCCGAGTTTGCATAATTAACCGTAGGCTGGAGTCCACTGATAAGTCGCCGTTTTTTGGGGCATATGGGTTCCATCTGCAGTTTGGACAATTTTCTGGTGTTGAGACTTCTGGTATATCTAAAGACGAACGATTTTCCTCTTTGTCATCTATTTGGCGGAAAATTCAAAATAATAATAAAAAAAGGGCAACAAGTATAAACGCATGGCTGATGAGAGATGTATGAGTAGTCCGGACCTGAGAGTGGGTGATTCTGTGTGGCTATCTACAAGATACATTAAGTTGAAGGTACCTTCTTGGAAGTTGGGTCCAAGGTTTATTGGTCCATATAAGCTCTCTGCCATTATTAACCCGGTAGCCTTTCGTCTTGAACTTCTGCAAGCTTTACAAATTCATAATGTTTTCCACAAAGCATTGCGGAAGAGATATGTCGAACCTGCTAAACTGTCCTCCTTGCCTCCCACTCCTGTCATGGTGGATGGTAATCTTGAATTTCAGATCAGCAGGATAGTGGACTCATGAATTCTCCATAGAGTCCTTCAGTATCTCATTCACTGGAAGGGTTACGGTCCAGAGGAGAGAATGTGGGTTCCAGCGGCCGACGCCAATGCTAGTCGCCTTGCGAAAGCCTTTCACAGGGCTCATTCGGATAATGTCGGTTCTGGGTGCCCGGAGGTCATCCGTAGAGGGGGAGGGATACTGTCACAATCCCTCCTGTGACAGAGGTTAGAAGATCTGAGAGACTGGCTGCACGTGAGGTTATCTGACAGCCTTTCAGTATTCACTTGTTGCAGTGTTGTTGTTGGAAAATATTAGGGCCTAGGATTCCGGTGTATGAATATTCCCACCTTCAGGGTCTATTTATACTGACAGTAGTCAGGGCTAGGTTTAGGGTTTCCTAGGTGGTTACCATTTCCCTTTCCCTAGCCTTGAGGCCTGGTCATTTTCCTTCTGTTGTCATTCTGGTGTTCCTCCCCGCCCCCCACATTTGTGACACTTAAAGGCTATGTACACCTTTCGAAGCAATTTTTGTTTGTTTGCATTTTACTCATTTTTGACTAAAAATCATGTTTTCAATAGAGCTTTATTTAAAAATATCGAGCTGTTCTGTTACAAAGGGCTAACTGTGTTCTAACTGTGTGATTAGTACTAGTACCTTATCTCTAAATTACTAAGGGGTCGTAAACACTTATATAAGCCTCATTCTTATCAGTAAGAAAATAACTGAGCTATAATGATTGTTTATAATGTCAGAGAGCAGAGATAAGGAGCCCGTCAGCTTCCCAACTGATAGAAAAGACAGAAAATCCAGAGGCTGCTACTAGAGCATGTCAACTCTGTACAGAAAAAGTGTTACATATTTTTTATAAAAACCAACTGAAAAAATGTTTTTAAGCTCAATCTGTACAATGCAATAATAAGAAAACGTCCCTAAAGGTATACATATCCATTAAACATAACATTTCTGTCTAGAAAAGCTACTCCAGTTTTCCTACTCCACCCTCTTACTGAAGTGAGATTGTGACTTTTTTTTTACAACTTTTAAAAGAAATCTCAATGATAAATCTAGAGTGAAACTCATTAACATAGCTAACCACTTTACAAAACTGGAGTGAGTGGTGTAAAAATATAAAAAGTCATAAAAGTTTTGCTCAAGTGAGTGCAAAAAGTTGCAAAAGCCTTATTTTGTGACTTTTCGAAGCCAGAATTCTAGAGTGAAGGCATGCTAAATCATGGCCATGCAGTCTACTACAATATGTCAAGACATCCTGTTGTCACGGATGGTGTTACAGAAAACTAGAAGACACAAATGAAGATCCAACTGACTTGATCCAAAACTAAGGAACAGGAGGGTAAGCCCTGTAAGAGCCCTAGTTATCTTCCTTACTGCTCAGCCTATGCAAAAATCTCAATGGTAGAAAATTGCATAGCCTCGTTCCTCGACTGTATGCACCTGAACACCCTATAATAGTGAGGGGACACGACCACCGGCTCCCTACACTTAATACGGAGGGAGTCAGGGTCACCTAGGATCAAGCCCATAGGCAAACAGAAATAAAGAAAACAGACTTATCTTGTGGATGCAGTAGTAACAGCTTCTAGCATCAGCACACTCCAGGAAGATGTATAAACCGCAAAGTGATGCAGTATGGGAGGGGATTTAAAGGGATGCAATCAGTGTAACTAGATGACAGCTGAGAAAAGGGAAACGAGATGATAAAACAAAAGCAAAACAAAAGAACCTCAGGCAGGAGGTTCTGAAGAACGTCTGTCAGAGCTTCTCAAATGTCTGGCGGTGACAGTACCCCTCCTTCTACGAGTGGACTCCGGACACTCAGAGCCCACCTTCTCAGGATGGGACCTATGGAAAGCCCTGATAAGACGAGTGGCCTTAATGTCCACCACTGGGACCCACATCCTCTCCTCAGGACCATAACCCTCCCAATGAACGAGGTACTGGAGAAAACCGCGGACAACACGGGAATCCACAATCCTAGAGACCTGAAATTCAAGATTACCATCAACCACAATCGGAGGAGGAGGCAAAGAGGAGGGTACAGTGGGTTGAACTTAAGGTTTTAATAGGGACTGGTGAAAAACATTATGGATCTTCCAAGTCTGAGGAAGATCAAGACGGTAGGCAACGGGATTGATGACAAGATTTTGTAAGGCCCAATAAACTTAGGACCCAACTTCCAGGAGGGAACCTTTAATTTTATATTCTTAGTAGACAACCATACCAGATCACCAACATTCAGGTCCGGACCAGGCACACGTCTCTTATCCGCCACACGCTTATATCTCTCACTCATGCCCTTTAGATTATCCTGAATCTTTTGCCAAATAGATGACGAGGAGAATCTCTCCTCATCAGGTAAACCAGAAGCCCCTTCTCCAGACAATGTCCCAAACTGCGGATGAAACCCATATGCACCAAAAAATGGTGACTTATCAGAGGACTCCTGACGACGGTTATTTAAAGCAAACTCAGCAAGGGAGAGAAAAGAACACCTATCCTCCTGATTCTCCGCCACAAAACAACGCAGATATGTCTCCAGATTCTGATTGACGCGTTTGGTCTGGCCATTCGACTGCGGGTGGAAAGCAGAAGAGAATGACAACCGAACCCCCAAGCGAGAACAGAAGGCCTTCCAGAATCTGGAAACAAACTGCGTGCCCCTATCAGAGACTATGTCTGAAGGGATACCATGCAGTTTGACAATGTGATCAATAAATGCCTGCACCAGCGTTTTAGCATTGGGCAAGCCAGGAAAAGGAACAAAATGCGCCATTTTGCTAAAACGGTCCACCACCACCAGAATCTCTGTCTTCCCCAAGGAGCGAGGCAGGTCTGTAATGAAATCCATGGACAGATGTGTCCAAGGACGGGAAGGAATGGGTAACGGAAGGAGAGGACCCGATGGCCGTGAATGAGGGACTTTGGCACGAGCGCAGGTCTCGCAGGCTGCCACAAAACCCTCAACCGACTTACGAAGAGCCGGCCACCAGAATCTCCGAGCAATGAGATCCACTGTGGCTCTACCCCCCGGGTGCCCAGCAAGGACAGTATCGTGGTGCTCCTTAAAAACCTTGTGTCGTAAAGTGAGAGGCACAAACAACCTCCTAGGAGGACAAAGATCAGGAGCCTCTGCCTGGGCTGCCTGAACCTCTGCCTCCAACTCAGGATAAAGAGCAGACACAACCACCCCTTCAGCCAAAATGGGACCCGGGTCTACAAAGTTCCCCCCTCCCGGAAAACAACGTGACAGGGCATCCGCCTTCACATTCTTAACCCCAGGGCGGAACGTGACAACAAAATTAAACCTTGAAAAGAACAAAGACCATCTGGCCTGTCTCGGGTTCAGACGCTTGGCCGATTCCAAGTAGGCCAGATTCTTATGGTCGGTAAACACGGTAATAGAGTGTCTGGCTCCCTCTAGCCAATTCCTCAAAAGCTAACTTGATGGCCAACAACTCCCTATCTCCCACATCGTAATTTCTCTCTGCGGAGGAGTTTCTTCGAGAAAAAGGCACACGGTCGCCATTTGGCAGGAGAGGGACCCTGAGACAAGACCGCACCCACACCCACCTCAGAAGCGTCCACCTCAACTATGAAGGGCAGAGAGATATCAGGTTGTACCAAAATGGGAGCGGAAGCAAAACTCTCCTTGATATTAGAAAAGGCCTTACGCGCCTCTACCGACCAGGAGGAAAAATCTACCCCCTTTCTAGTCATATCAATGAGTGGTTTAACAACAGAGGAATAATTCAAAATAAACTTCCTGTAATAATTGGCAAAACCCAAAAAACGCATTAGCGCCTTCTGATTCTCAGGAAGCTCCCACTCAAGCACAGCGCGGACCTTCTCGGGGTCCATGCGAAAACCAGAAGCGGAGAGAAGAAACCCCAGAAATTGAATTTCTGGAACCGCAAACACACATTTTTCCAGTTTAGCGTACAATTTATTCTCCCGCAGGATGAGCAGGACCTTACGTAGGTGGTCCTTATGAGTTTTGAAATCAGGAGAAAAAATCAAAATGTCATCTAGATACACTAGTACAAATTTCCCCATTAAATGATAAAAAATGCTGTTCGCAAAATGCTGAAAAACGGCTGGAGCATTCATCAAACCAAAAGGCATAACCAAATTTTCAAAATGGCCCTCAGGGGTATTGAAGGCCGTCTTCCATTCATCTCCTTCTCTGACCCTGACCAGGTTGTATGCCCCTCTTAAGTCCAAATTGGAAAAAACTTTAGCCCCAACAACCTGGTTAAACAGGTCCGGGATCAGAGGAAGCGGATAAGGGTCACGAATTGTGATACTGTTCAGCTCCCTGAAATCCAGACATGGTCTTAAAGAACCATCTTTTTTCTTAACAAAGAAAAAACCAGCGGCAACAGGTGACTTCGAGGGTCGTATGTGTCCCTTTCTCAGGCTCTCAGAGATATAAGCACGCATAGCGACCCTTTAAGGTTGGGAGAGATTGTATAAATGAGATTTAGGCAGTTTGGCGCCTGGGATGAGATTAATAGGGCAATCGTACTCCCTGTGCGGGGGCAACTCCTGAACACCACTCTCAGAAAACACATCCGAAAATTCAGAGAGAAAAGATGGTACAGTCTTAGTAGAAACCTCTGAAAGAGATGCCGTGAGGCAATTCTCTCTGCAAAAGTCACTCCAACCATTTATTTGCCTCGCTTGCCAATCAATGGTGGGGTTATGTTTAGTGAGCCAGGGTAGCCCCAACACTAGAGGAGTAGGCAACCCGCTTAGGACAAAACATGACACATCCTCAACATGAGTATCCCTCATAATCAAACGGATATTGTGAACTATGCCTTTTAACGATTTCTGAGAAAGTTGAGTGGAATCAATAGCAGAAACAGATATATCCTTTCCCAAAGTGCATACCTAAAAACCATGAGTTATAGCAAATTGATTATCAATGAGATTGACAGCTGCCCCACTATCTACAAAAATCTCACAAAAAATGTTCTTGCTCTCTAGCGCCACCCTGGCAGGTAGGACAAAACGGGAACTACAAGCAAACGGAAAACATTCAATTTCCGCATCAACCTTGCCAATAGTAAAAGATGGAACGTTTTTAGAGGATTTTTTTCTTTTTGTTTCTTTATTACTCTCAAAAAACTGCCTGAATCTCCTAGAGGGACAAACATTTGCCAAATGATTTATACCTCCACAACAGAAACAAACCCTCCTCTGAGAGCTGAATCTTCTATTGTCAGAGGCAAACAAACCCAGCTGCATGGGTTCCTGCTCAGAAGGGATTGAGAGAGACTGAGACCCCGCGCACTGAATGAGACCGCCGCACTGTCCTTGGACTGAATATGACAGGAAGGAGTGATCTCTCCTCTCTCTCTAAGATGCCTGTCAATACGAACGGCCCGAGACATGGCAGACTCCAAAGAGAGAGGTCTCTCATGAAAGGCAAATGCATCTTTCAATCCCTCTGAAAGACCATGGCAAAATTGACTTCGGAGTGCAGCATCATTCCAACCAGTATCAGCTGCCCATCTCCGAAATTCTGAACAGTATATCTCTGCGGACTGTTTACCCTGACATAAAAGACGTAGTCTAGACTCAGCCAGAGCAATACGATCCGGATCATCATATATCTGACCCAGGGCTAAAAAAAATTCATCCATTGAACGGAGGGGCTGTGCCCCCACCGGCAGCGAAAAGGCCCAAGACTGAGCGTTATCCCTGAGCAGTGAGATGATGATCCCCACCCTCCGCTCCTCATCACCAGAGGAATGGGGAAGTAGGCGAAAATGGAGTTTGCAAGCCTCTCTAAAACAAACAAAATTCTCACTACCCCTGGAGAACGTATCCGGGAGCGAGATCTTAGGCTCAGAACAAACTCCATGAATGCAAGCTGAACCGGTCACCTGAAACTGATTTACAGTTTTACGGAGATCTGCTACCTCCAATGAAAGACCCTGCATGCGTTCAGTCAAAAGTGAAACCGGATCCATGCTTGAGACGGTTTTGGTGGTTTATAATGTCACAGATGGTGTTACAAAAAACTAGAAGACACAAATGAAGATCCAACTGACTTGATCCAAAACTAAGGAACAGGAGGGTAAGCCCTGTAAGAGCCCTAGTTCTCTCCCTTACTGCTCGGCCTATGCAAAAATCTCAATGGTAGAAAATTGTATAGCCTCGTTCCTCGACTGTATGCACCTGAACACCCTATAATAGTGAGGGGACACGACCACCGGCTCCCTACACTTAATACGGAGGGAGTCAGGGTCACCTAGGATCAAGCCCACAGGCAAACAGAAATAAAGAAAACAGACTTATCTTGTGGATGCAGTAGTAATAGCTTCTAGCATCAGCACACTCCAGGAAGTTGTATAAACCGCAAAGTGATGCAGTATGGGTGGGGATTTAAAGGGATGCAATCAGTGTAACTAGATGACAGCTGAGAGAGGGAAACGAGATGATAAAACAAAAGCAAAACAAAAGAACCTCAGGCAGGAGGTTCCGAAGAACGTCTGTCAGAGCTTCTCAAATGTCTGGCGGTGACACCTGTTCTTTGAGAACAGTCATATGGACCATAGACACAATGGACTGTAGAGGATATCTATTGACTTCTATGGGAGAGTTTTCTAGGTATGCTTGCTCTATGTCCTGTGTAATGGTCAGGAGGGAGTAGATAAGCTGTAATATTGCCTATTGTGAATGGTGGATCCTGTAATATCTGTATAGAGGTGATTTTTATAATTGTCATTTATATATGTCATTTTCTGTGAAATGTCATTGGCATTGTTTGTGATGATAATAAGATGACTGCTGAACAGTTACCTGTACAGAACAGGAAGTCTCTACATATTATTAGACCTATATTTTTAGGCTTGGAGAATTAAGACAAAAATTGCCCAAAACAGTAAACTGATTACAATGTTTAACATGAAAACATGATTTAAACAAATGTCCATAAAAGAGGTGGACATGATCTTATTTATTTTTTTTTCAATTGAGAAAAAAGTTTAATTCCTGAAAGCATACCTCTGCTAGATTAAACAGTAGGTCATTTTGCTATTTTAACAAAATATTTTTTGTGCTAAAACAAAAGATTTTAAATTACCATAATGGTTTTATATATTTTTGCATTTTAATTCAGATAAGGGATGCTGTTGATCCATTTAGGTACTATATGGGCAGAAACGACCATTGGGCTTCCCAGCTATAGATAAGGTATTTATGTCTTGCTATCTTATGTATTAGTCTACTTTCACACTCTCATTTTGGCTTTCCGTTTGTGAGATCCGTTAAGGGCTCTCATAAGTGGTTCAAAACGGATCAGTTTGCATTCTAATGCATTCTGAATAAAAAAAAGGATCCACTCAGAATGCATCAGTTTGCATCAGTTCAGTCTCCATTTCGCTTTGGAGACCGACACCAAAACGCTGCTTGCAGAGCGGATGCAGATGGTTGTATTATCTGAACGGATCCGTCCATTACGGATCCGCACAAAACGCGAGTGTGAAAGTAACATAGTACATAACATAGTAACATAGTACATAAGGCCGAAAAAAGACATTTGTCCATCCAGTCCGACCTGTCATCCTGCAAGTTGATCCAGAGGAAGGCAAAAAAACCCTGTGAGGTAGAAGCCAATTTTCCTCACTTTAGGGGAATAAAAATTCCTTCCCGACTCCAATCAGGCAATCAGAATAACTCCCTGGATCAACGACCCCTCTCTAGTAGCTATATCCTGTAATATTATTACACTCCAGAAATACATCCAGGCCCCTCTTGAATTCCTTTATTGTACTCACCATCACCATTTCCTCAGGCAGAGAGTTCCATAGTCTCACTGCTCTTACCGTAAAGAATCCTCTTCTATGTTTGTGTACAAACCTTCTTTCCTCCAGACGCAGAGGATGTCCCCTCGTCACAGTCACCGTCCTGGGAATAAATAGATGACGGGATAGATCTCTGTACTGACCCCTGATATATTTATACATATTAATTAGATCTCCTCTCAGTCGTCTTTTTTCAAAAGTGAGGTTGCATATAGTGAGGTTGAGTGAGGTTGCATATACATCTAAGTAGCCTTAGATGTATGTAACAAGGCAATAAATCACCAGTCAGTGAACAAGTAGGGGATAGTGTTCAATTTGTGCTCAGTGATTGTTTCAGTTACATTAATTATAATATATGACATAACCATAGAAACTGTACAATATAGATGCACAAGATATCAAGGTATATGCAACCTCACTCAACTTTATGCAGAGATTTTATATGTAAATGGTAAAACTGTGTTCTATGGTGAACCTATGCTTTAACTGGCCAATACATCACCTAAGCGAAAACAGGATAGTGGACAAAGGTACAGATAACAGGAGCGCAGAGAAATATTTTGTGGGAAATTAGGTATGTTCCTGTAAATGCCTTTTCTGACAGAAAGCAGATATTATACCAATTCTGGAAAGCTTTCATTTTTGAAGACCAGAACATCTCATGGAATCTAAACTCATAAATCACAGAAGCCGGTTGGTAAACCAAGCCAAAGAGAGGGCAAATGAAATAAAAAATTTCAGTAGCTGGTAAACCACAAGTATTTAGTGCAAACTTTAAGAAGAATTAGTCTAGAAAACACAATAACTTTTATCATAAGCCAAGTCCAATTCTATTTCTAATATCTACTAGTAGGTGGGTTCTGGGATTTGTAAGCCCCAAAAAGAATGATAAATTAAGGTTAAATCATGTAATATTTGTCATGGAGGTTATCCACTTTGAAGACCCTTCTTGTGCAATTTTATCCTCACTAACCTTTAAATTGTGTATTAACAATTTTGCCTGCCAGATAACTGACATTTCACATGAAATACATTTGGCCATTTGGCTTGTTTGCCATTAAATCCACACCTTTGGCCCTTTGTTCTGGGATAATGAACATGTTATTCTCATTTGCCTTTTTGGGTTATTTTCAGTTAATTATTTTTACCATTTAATTTATGGATGTTTACTAGTACCATAGATGTTAATATCAGCTGTGGTAGGTTTGTGCTCCTACATTGTGGAGTGCTAATGTACATAACATTTTTATTTCAAAGAGGACCTGTCCTGTTATTCAGAACAGTGTTTGTGGGATAAAGACAGTGTTTGCTGCTCTCATGCTGGGCATTCACATAAGATAACAGTCACCTGAAAACAATGATTCCAGGTTGCAACAATCCCTTCTGTATGAGGGACTCTCGACTCTTGGCAGCTGTGGGGAAAAGGAGAAAACAGCCATGTGGGAGTTCAACATGCCTGATCCTTTTTGCTAGCAGGAGATAAAGATGTCTGACAGTAAGTTCTCCATACTGAAATAAACATGTACATTTGGAGAGAGGGCATGTGTATAGTGGAATTGGGATAAATGTGCATACTGCTACAGTGGTTTACCTCCAATAGAGGCAGACCACGCAGCTGCTATGGGGCCTGTAGGGAAAAGTTGCCCGCAGTGGAGTATAGGCCTTGCCCCATAATTATGTACCTCACACAATCACCATAATATATAACTGACCACATATATCTGTACACACTGCTACTATTATACATTGTATGTCTGATATCAGTACACTGCTCTGTAACATATAAATATATATATATATATATATATATATATATATATATATAGTAGGGATTTGCTCTGGTAGACAGGCTAGTGGACGCAGTATAGAGGCAACCACAAAGTCTTTAACTTAAACAGTTCAGTGATTTATTTACACATAAGGAAAAACAAAAAGTGACATTTTGCAGTCTAGGTGTTTGTTCACACCATGAAAAGTCCACAGAACAAAAACCTTCACCTGGTTTGCAGTTTCTCCACCTATGGTCCACAGCAGGCTTTAGGGGCCTGTTTCTCAGCAGGCAGCTCCCAGCCCTTTTGCACGGCACAAGTTTTCAGATCCCAAAACACACAGGGACTGACAGCGTTCCACTGTCAGAGCGGAGTAATCCACACCCAGCTGAGACTGCTGGCTGGGTTTGATATAGGCCAGTAAAGAACCGGCCTGGAGCGTGGGGGAGAAGCCATCCACCCAGCACTTTGGCTACTCCCAGTAAGAGCCGGCCCGGATCAGCTTACAGCCATACTAAAATAGCAACGTGTCAACCAGCACTAGCTGCCGCTGACACTTGAAAATACCGGCTCTTACTTCACCGAGGCCAGGAACCTCGGTGACACATACCTTCCATCAACGACGGACCCTTGCGCCTTCCTACATACCTCCCCCTTTGTTCAACCCTGAGGGGGTGAACACTTGCCAGACAGTGTACTCGGCACAGAGCATACACGTTTCACTGAAAGCGGCCTGCTCTGTGTTCCACTGAGAACTTGAAGTTCTGTAACATCAAGAACCATCTGGTGACCCGAGCTTTGGCTTGGCTCATCCACTTGAGAGGGGAGTGGTCAGTCACCAGACGGAACTTTCTCCCCAACAGATAATAGCGGAGAGACTCGAGTGCCCACTTGATGGCTAGGCACTCTTTCCAATATACTGTACCTAGTCTTGGGTAAGTTTGTGGCTCAGGAAAACAATGGAATGTTCCTCCCCATTGATTTCCTGAGAGAGTAGAGCTCCGAGGCCTACTTCAGAGGCATCGGTCTGTACCACAAACTTGAAGTCAGGCGTCACCAAAACCAGTGACCTCTGCACTTTTGGTAGATGACTTTCCTAGTTGGTACTAAGAACGACAATATAGTCCAGGTAAGCCGAAGCGTATCGACGATGTGGATGAAGTACAATGTCCATGTACTGTTGAAAAGTGGCAGGGGCACCATGCAGACCAAAGGGTAACAACTTATGTTGTTATAGCCCTTCTGGCGTGATGAAGGCAGTTTTCTCTTTGGCAGCCTCCATCAAGGGTACCTGCCAGTACCCTTTGGTGAGGTCTAAAACAGAAAAATACCGAGCTTGGCCTAACCTCTCAATAAGCTCATCCACCTGAGGCATAGTATATGCATCAAACTTAGAGATTTCTTTTAGTTTGCGAAAATCGTTTCAGAACCGTAATGTTCCGTCCGGTTTGGCTATTAAGACTATTGGACTGGTCCATTCACTTTTGGATTCCTCAATGAAGTCTAGCTGCAGCATTAGCTGCACTTCTTCCGCAATGGCTTGTTGCCGAGCCTCGGGTACCCGGTATGGTTTTAACTGGACTTTTGCCTGAGGCTCAGTGATATAGTTATGCTATGGAAGTTCGTCAAGGGAGGTCCAAGAACACATCCGTGTTCCGACTAATGAACTCCCTGGCTTCCTGAGCCTGTTTAGAGGAGAGGCTGTCAGCAATTTTCACTGTGGCAGCCGCTTCCCTTGCTTCAGACAGAGGGCTGAAACCGCTTTCCCTAGAAACCCTGGTCGCGGGCTGTCTTCAGTACAGGACTCCCTATCTTTCCATGGTTTGAGCAGATTCACATGCTACACCTGCTCTGGCTTTCGCCTCCCTGGCTGATATACCTTGTAATCTACAGTACCTCTCCATTTTTTTCAAATACCTCGTAGGGGCCCTGCCATCTAGCTAGGAACTTACTGGTTACGGTTGGTACCAGAACCAGTACCCGATCACCCAGGTTAAAGTTCCGGACCCGAGCCTGCCGATTATAGACCCTACTCTGGGCTTGCTGTGCTGCCTCCATATGCTCCCTAACCAGAGGTAACACTGTTTCTATCAGTCTTTGCATCTGGGTGATGTACTCAACACTTTTGTGCAGTGTGGGTTGTTATTCCCACGCCTCTTTGGCTACGTCCAACAGACCGTAAGGGTGTAGATAGGGCAGAAGAAGATCCCAGTTCCTCTCATCCTTAGACACCACTCTTTTTAGCATATTTTCAAAGGTTTGAGTAAACCTCTCTACCAGGCCATTCGTTTGCGAATGATACACGTCTGTAGCTGTTTTATGTGGAGCAACTTACAAGATTTGTTGGTGCCATCTACCGGCCTTCGATAACTGGCCTACGAGATCCATAGCGATTCGCTCGAACGGGACCTCGATAATCGGGAGGGTTACCAGGGGACTATGGAAATGTGGCTATGGGCCCGTTATCTGGCAGGTTGGGCAAGATTTACAATATTCTTCTACCTCTCTGAACATACTGGGCCAGTAAAACTGTTGTAGTATCTGGTCCTGTGTTTTCTGCATTCCCAGATGACCCCCGAGAACATGCTGGTGGGCTAATTCTAACACGAGTTTGCGATAAGCCTGGGGAACCACCAACTGTACAATGGATTCACCTTGCAGCTGGTTTACCCCAAACAACATATCTTGATGAACCACAAAATGGGGAAACACTGTCTCTGCCCCCATTGTTGTGGTTCCCCATCTATTATTAACATATTTTCCAATGCTCGGGATAGGGTTGGGTCCCGGTGTTGTGCAGTACCAAAATTATCCTCGGAGACATTGAGGTCTGCCAGCTCAGGACCCTGCGGCAAGTCATCCATGTCTCCCACCGTCACACTTAGCGGGGTTGTCTCCCCTCTTCCACCGAAGTGGCGGACACCCCTATCGCTGGCCCTTCGGACTCAGGTTCCCAGGGTTCTGGTCTCCCCCCTGAGCTGGGCCACTCTGCTAGAGTTACATCTGTCTCATGGGTATCGGTAACTTTCGTAGCTGGCCTCAGCGCCGGGAAACCAGGGAAGTCTCTCCCAATTATTAGTTCATACTGTAATTTTGTGGCGACGACCACCTCATGAGTCCACCTGCTGGCCACCGTTGACAGAGAGACCAGTGCAGTGGGATAGTCTTTTAAGTCCCAATGAATGCACACAACGCCGACCTTTCGGTCAGTATACTCAACGGGCCGTACCAGGGCAGCTCTTACCAGGGACACCAGGCTCCCCAAATCCAGCAGTGCCACTGCCATAGTGGCCCACACTTCCACCTGGCACAGGTGGCTATTGTCTACAGTCTCGGAAGTACCTGTGGCACACAGCTTCTTGGGATACAATGAGTGGCGGTAGCCATAGTTGGTATCCATGGGTTCACCCCAATGGGGACAGTCGGCCCTTATGTGTCCAGGCTCGTAACACTGCCAGCAAACCACTGGGGCCGGGGCTGCAGGGAATACATCCCAGGCGGGTTTAGCTGACACTGGCCGCCGGGTCTGGGGTGGAGATTTCCAGGGTTTGACTGGCCCCCTCCCAAAATAATGCCCCTGCAGATTTCTGGTGGCCTAGTAGCACTCCACCAGGTCGACCATCTCTGAGGCATTACCAGGAGACACCTGGCCAATCCATTGCTGGAGAGGGTACAGCAAAGCCCTCCAAAACACATCCGGCAACAGACGGTCCAGCATAGCAGTGGGAGTCAATATGTCAGGCTGCAGCCATTTCTGCAACCGGTGTAGCAGGTCATAATATTGTAGTCTGACGGGTTCAGCCGAGTTAAATTCCTACTGGTGCACCCGCTGAGCCCGGACCAATACATTCACCCCCAGTCTCGCCAGGATCTCACCTTTTACGGTAAGGTAGTCCGCCGCTTGATCATCGGGAAGATCAAAGAACACTTGCTGGGGTCCAAAAGCCAGGAATGGAGCGGCGACCTCAGCCCACTGGTCTCGGGGTAACTTCTCCCTCACGGCCACCTTTTCAAAACATTGGCAGATAGGTCTCAACGTCACCCAAGGGGGACATCTTAGGGATCGCCGCACGTACAGTTTTCCGGGCATCATGGACATTCTGGGACACTCCAGCCGCTTGCAACACCATTACATGTTGTAATAGCAGCTGGTTAGTTTCCTGCTGCAGCTTGTTAGCCTCCTGCTGCTGCAAGTTAACCTCCACGAGGGCTTTCACGACCCCCTCCATTTTGTCGGTTTAATATAGGACATGCACTTGTGCCCGGGAAAAACAAAAAACTTTTTGGCCTTCAGGCCTGCCACTCTGTGTTTGCCCGCATCCGACACTAATTGTGGGGATTTGCTCTGCTAGACAGGCTAGCGGACTCAGTACAGAGGCAACCACAAAGTCTTTAACTTAAACAGTTCAGTGTTTTATTCACACATAGGGAAAAACAAAAAGTAACGGTTTGCAGTCTTCGCGTTTGTTCACCATAAAAAGTCCATAGAACAAAAGCCTTCACCTGGTCAGCAGTTTTTCCACCCGCAGTAAAACAGCAGGCTTAAGGGCTTGTTTCCCAGCAGGCATCTTTCAGCCCTTTAGCATGGCACAAGTTCCCAGTTCCAAAACACACAGGGACTGACAGCGCTCCACTGTCAGATGGAGGATCAGCTTTACAGCCACACTAACAACAAGCTGTGTCAACCAGCACTATCTACCACTGACACTTTAAACTACAACTCTTACCTCACCAAGGCCAGGAATCTCGGTGACACATACCTTCCATCAATGACGGCCTCTTGCGCCTTCCTACAATATACACACACTGCCCAATGTATATTCTTGCTATGGCGCCCAGTGACTTCTATTTATGCCCCTGTTCTGCTAACAGCTATCCGATGTGTATGGCCAGCTTAAACAACCATTTGACCTGACATTTAAACTTAAAAGCATTGTTGGACTAATAAATGGGCTTAAAATACCCCCCCACACACACACACAGACACACTTAGTGTGACACGTCAAGGGAAACATACTTACCTGCTCCCCAATGCATGGTTTTGGCTCCTTGCGTGCAGTGCTGCGATGATAAATAAAGCAACATAGCAGGGGATCACCCTTTTAGATGTATATATATGGGTGCACTGCCTGTGGCACACACACTGCCGCATAAAATACCAGTAGGAAATGAAATTAATGGCAGGCACTATCTAGCTATATATACTGTATATACAAACTGGATTCCAAAAAAGTTGGGACACTAAACAAATTGTGAATAAAAACTGAATGCAATGATGTGGAGATGGCAAATGTCAATATTTTATTTGTAATAGAACGTAGATGACAGATCAAACGTTTAATCCGAGTAAATGTATAATTTTAAAGGAAAAATACGTTGATTAAAATTTTCATGGTGTCAACAAATCCCCAAAAAGTTGGGACAAGTAGCAATACGAGGCTGGAAAAAGTAAATTTGAGCATAACGAAGAGCTGGAAGACCAGGTAACACTAATTAGGTCAATTGGGTGATTGGGTATAAAAAGAGCTTATCAGAGTGGCAGTGTCTCTCAGAAGCCAAGATGGGTAGAGGATCACCAATTCCCACAATGTTGCGCAGAAAGATAGTGGAGCAATATCAGAAAGGTGTTACCCAGCGAAAAATTGCAAAGACTTTGCATCTATCATCATCAACTGTGCCTAACATCATCCGAAGATTCAGAGAATCTGGAACAATCTCTGTGCGTAAGGGTCAAGGCCGTAAAACCATACTGGATGCCCGTGATCTCCGGGCCCTTAAACGACACTGCAACACAAACAGGAATGCTACTGTAAAGGAAATCACAGAAATGGGCTCAGGAATACTTCCAGAAACCATTGTCAGTGAACACAATCAACCGTGCCATCCGCCGTTGCCAGCTGAAACGCTACAGTGCAAAGAAGAAGCCATTTCTAAGCAAGATCCACAAGCTCAGGCATTTTCACTGGGCCAGGGATCATTTAAAATGGAGTGTGGCAAAATGGAAGACTGTTCTGTGGTCAGACGAGTCACGATTCGAAGTTCTTTTTGGAAATCTGGGATGCCATGTCATCCGGACCAAAGAGGCAAGGACAACCCAAGTTGTTATCAACGCTCAGTTCAGAAGCCTGCATCTCTGATGGTATGGGGTTGCATGAGTGCGTGTGGCATGGGCAGCTTGCATGTCTGGAAAGGCACCATCAATGCAGAAAAATATATTCAGGTTCTAGAACAACATATGCTCCCATCCAGACGTCATCTCTTTCAGGGAAGACCCTGCATTTTTCAACAAGATAATGCCAGACCACATTCTGCATCAATCACAACATCATGGCTGCGTAGGAGAAGGATCCGGGTACTGAAATGGCCAGTCTGCAGTCCAGATCTTTCACCTATAGAGAACATTTGGCGCATCATAAAGAGGAAGGTGCAACAAAGAAGGCCCAAGACGATTGAACAGTTAGAGGCCTGTATTAGACAAGAATGGGAGAGCATTCCTATTTGTAAACTTGAGAAACTGGTCTCCTCGGTCCCCAGACGTCTGTTGAGTGTTGTAAGAAGGGGAGATGCCACACAGTGGTGAAAATGGCCTTGTCCCAACTTTTGACACCATGAAATTCTGATTCAACATATTTTTCCCTTAAAATTGTACATTTTCTCAGTTTAAACTTTTGTTCCGTGATTTATGTTCTATTCTGAATAAAATATTAGAAGTTGGCACCTCCACATAATTGCATTCAGTTTTTATTCAAGATTTGTATAGTGTCCCAACTTTTTTGGAATCCGGTTTGTAGATATGGATATAAAAATTGCAATTTATTATGGATCATTAGGGAAACATGATTAGTAATATATGAAAAAACATATATTGAGAAGAATTGAGAAGATCATATATGATGTATCATGATTTATAGAAGCAAAAATCTAAATATAAAAAAGATACCCAAATAAAAAATAAATAAAAAAATAGAAGTAAAAATAGAAATAGAAAGGATGTCGTATTAGCTAATTATTTTTGCAACTTATAGTAAGTGACAAAAATGACTAAAAATTGTCATAATGTCACACTATATAGATTGCTCATAATTTAGCTAATGATTAGATGGTAAAAAGTGATCGATACATAGAAATATAGATAACAATGAAATTAAATTCATATAACACATTAATAAAAAGTGTTAAAAATTTGAGATTATAAGATATATATAACTTCGTGGAGATAAAAAACCATAAATTCATATATGCTATTTGATTAATAAATTGGGTGATCCCAGATTGTTCAGTAATGGCACCTCTATGATATATTGTTTCTCTGTTAAATGACCCAGTTTGTAGGGGTAGTTAGTAGACTGAGAAGCTCGAGCTCATCCAATATTTACATCTAATATTGCCAATTGTATTGTGATTTGAACAATGGTTACTTAACATCCAGTGTGTGTGGTCGTGTTACATTACCACTTTATAGGCATCTCCACGGCTCCTTATAATACATCCACACAGACGTGTTATGATCGCTGCTGGGAGCGTGTGGTCTGTGTCCCAGCTGCTCACTGTACGAGAGAAGCAAATTGTCCGGCGTCTCACGTGGCATCCCACGTTGTAAGCAATGTGGAGTAGCTGATTAGCGGGGACGATGTAACAAATAGACCGTAATTTGCTCCTTCATTGGTGATATACAGGCCCTTCTAAAAAAATTAGCATATTGTGATAAAGTTCATTATTTTCTGTAATGTACTGATAAACATTAGACTTTCATATATTTTAGATTCATTACACACCAACTGAAGTAGTTCAAGCCTTTTATTGTTTTGATATTGATGATTTTGGCATACAGCTCATGAAAACCCCAAATTCCTATCTAAAAAAATTAGCATATCATGAAAAGGTTCTCTAAACAAGCTATTAACCTAATCATCTGAATCAACTAATTAACTCTAAACACCTGCAAAAGATTCCTGAGGCTTTTAAAAACTCCCAGCCTGGTTCATTACTCAAAACCGCAATCATGGGTAAGACAGCCGACCTGACTGCTGTCCAGAAGGCCATCATTGACACCCTCAAGCAAGAGGGTAAGACACAGAAAGAAATTTCTGAACGAATAGGCTGTTCCCAGAATGCTGTATCAAGGCACCTCAGTGGGAAGTCTGTGGGAAGGAAAAAGTGTGGCAGAAAACGCTGCACAACGAGAAGAGGTGACCGGACCCTGAGGAAGATTGTGGCGAAGGACCGATTCCAGACCTTGGGGGACCTGCGGAAGCAGTGGACTGAGTCTGGAGTAGAAACATCCAGAGCCACCGTGTACAGGCGTGTGCAGGAAATGGGCTACAGGTGCCGCATTCCCCAGGTCAAGCCACTTTTGAACCAGAAACAGCGGCAGAAGCGCCTGACCTGGGCTACAGAGAAGCAGCACTGGACTGTTGCATGTCATTCATAAATCAAGGTGCCAGAGTCTGGAGGAAGACTGGGGAGAGGGAAATGCCAAAATGCCTGAAGTCCAGTGTCAAGTACCTACAGTCAGTGATGGTCTGGGGTGCCATGTTAGCTGCTGGTGTTGGTCCACTGTGTTTTATCAAGGGCAGGGTCAATGCAGCTAGCTATCAGGAGATTTTGGAGCACTTCATGCTTCCATCTGCTGAAAAGCTTTATGGAGATGAAGATTTCATTTTTCAGCACGACCTGGCACCTGCTCACAGTGCCAAAACCACTGGTAAATGGTTTACTGACCATGGTATTACTGTGCTCAATTGGCCTGCCAACTCTCCTGACCTGAACCCCATAGAGAATCCGTGGGATATTGGGAAGAGAAAGTTGAGAGACGCAAGACCCAACACTCTGGATGAGCTTAAGGCTGCTATTGAAGCATCCTGGGCCTCCATAACACCTCAGCAGTGCCACAGGCTGATTGCCTCCATGCCACGCCGCATTGAAGCAGTCATTTCTGCAAAAGGATTCCCAACCAAGTATTGAGTGCATAACTGAACATAATTATTTGAAGGTTGACTTTTTTTGTATTAAAACCACTATTCTTTTATTGGTCGGATGAAATATGCAAATTTTTTGAGATAGGAAATTTGGGTTTTCATGAGCTGTATGCCAAAATCATCAATATTAAAACAATAAAAGGCTTGAACTACTTCAGTTGGTGTGTAATGAATGTAAAATATATGAAAGTCTAATGTTTATCAGTACATTACAGAAAAAAATGAACTTTATCACAATATGCTATTTTTTTTTAGAAGGACCTGTATACAAAAAGACTGGTCATTTGGGTATTTTATAGAGGGCAAGGGGGGACTGTTCCTCCCATAGATTTGGTACTTTATAAAACCTGGAAAGGCATATGAACTGTGTAGATGCCTAATTATCATTGTAAATAAATTGCAATTCTAACTGATAGAATAAAATAAATGCATGTAGGTCATATAGTATATATAATAAACATATAATACATATGATAACACAATAAAATAAACATATGGAGAAACTTAGAATGCAAACTGATCAGTTTTGGACCGCTTGAGAGAGCCCTGAACGGATCTCACAAACGGAAAGCCAAAACGCCAGTTGTGCATTGGGGAAACAAAGAAAGAAGATGGCTTTTTAAATGGATGATCTTTTGTTCCCCACAAAGATAAATACTGCCAGGGGTACTTATTCTCCATTGCCTATTAACCACTTCACATCTGGGCCATTTTCCCCCTTCCTGACCAGGGCTAATTTAGCAAATCTGACATATCTCACTTTATGTGGTAATAACTTCGGAACGCTTTTACTTATCCATGTCATTCAGAGAGTGTTTTCTCGTGACACATTGTACTTCATGCTAGTCATAAATTTGAGTCAATATATTTCACCTTTATTTATGAAAAAATCCCAAATTTACCCCAAATTTTGAAAAATTCGCAATTTTCTAAATTTCAATTTCTCTGCTTTTAAAACAGAAAGTGATACCTCATAAAATATTTATTTCTTAACATTCCCCATATGTCTACTTCATGTTGGCATCATTTTGGAAATGTCATTTTATTTTTTGGGGATGTTAGAAGACTTAGAAGTTTAGAAGCAATTCTTAAACTTTTTAAGAAAATTGCCAAAACCCACTTTTTAAGGACCAGTTCAAGTCTAAAGTCACTTTGTGGGGCCTTCATAGTGGATACCCCCATAAATGACCCCATTGTAGAAACTAAACCCATTAAGTTACTTAAAAATGAAGATCCCATTTTTAAATTTCACTTTTTGGGCAGATTTTCAATTTTAATCCAAGTTTTTCTTTAACACATCGATGGTTAACAGCCAAACAAAACTTAATATCTATTACCTAGATTCTGGGGTTTACAGAAACACCCCACATGTGGTCATAAACTGCTGTATGGGCACACGGCAGGGCGCAGAAGAAAAGGAGCACCACATGGTTTTTAGATGCCATGTCCCATTTGAAGCCCCCCTGATGCACCCTTACAGTAGAAACTCCCAAGAAGTGACCCCATTTTGGAAACTAGGGGATAAGGTGCCAGTTTTATTGGTAGTATTTTTGGGTACATATGATTTTTTGATCATTCATTATAACACTTTATGGGGCAAGGTGACCAAAAAATTGGTTGTTTTAGCACAGTTTTTATTTATTTATTTTTACAGCATTCACCTGTGGGGTTCGGTCAAGTGACATTTTTATAGAGCAGATCGTTACAGACGTGGCGATACCTAATATGTATACTTTTTCTTATTTATTTAAGTTTTACGCAATAATAGCATTTTTGAAACCCAAAAATTATGTTTTAGTGTGTCCATGTTCTGAGAGCTATAGTTTTAGTTTTTTTGAGCAATTTTCTTATGTAGGGGCTCATTTTTTCCGTTATGAGGTGACGGTTTTATTGGTACTATTTTGTGGGACATACGCCTTTTTGATCATTTGATGTTGCACTTTTTGTGATGTAAGGTGACAAAAATAGCTTTTTTCAACACCGTTTTTTTACGGTGTTCACCTGAGGGGTTAGGTCATGTGATATTTTTATAAAGCTGGTTGTTATGGACGCGGCGATGCCTAATATGTATACTTTTTTTTATTTATTTCACTTTAACACAATAATAGCATACAGGGAGTGCAGAATTATTAGGCAAGTTGTGTTTTTGAGGATTAATTTTATTATTGAACAACAACCATGTTCTCAATGAAACCAAAAAACTCATTAATATCAAAGCTGAATATTTTTGGAAGTAGTTTTTAGTTTGTTTTTAGTTTTAGCTATTTTAGGGGGATATCTGTGTGTGCAGGTGACTATTACTGTGCATAATTATTAGGCAACTTAACAAAAAACTAATATATACCCATTTCAATTATTTATTTTTACCAGTGAAACCAATATAACATCTCAACATTCACAAATATACATTTCTGACATTCAAAAACAAAACAAAAACAAATCAGTGACCAATATAGCCACCTTTCTTTGCAAGGACACTCAAAAGCCTGCCATCCATGGATTCTGTCAGTGTTTTGATCTGTTCACCATCAACATTGCGTGCAGCAGCAACCACAGCCTCCCAGACACTGTTCAGAGAGGTGTACCGTTTTCCCTCCTTGTAAATCTCACATTTGATGATGGACCACAGGTTCTCAATGGGGTTCAGATCAGGTGAACAAGGAGGCCATGTCATTAGTTTTTCTTTTTTTATACCCTTTCTTGCCAGCCACGCTGTGGAGTACTTGGACGCGTGTGATGGAGCATTGTCCTGCATGAAAATCATGTTTTTCTTGAAGGATGCAGACTTCTTCCTGTACCACTGCTTGAAGAAGGTGTCTTCCAGAAACTGGCAGTAGGACTGGGAGTTGAGCTTGACTCCATCCTCAACCCGAAAAGGCCCCACAAGCTCATCTTTGATGATACCAGCCCAAACCAGTACTCCACCTCCACCTTGCTGGCGTCTGAGTCGGACTGGAGCTCTCTGCCCTTTACCAATCCAGCCACGGGCCCATCCATCTGGCCCATCAAGACTCACTCTCATTTCATCAGTCCATAAAACCTTAGAAAAATCAGTCTTGAGATATTTCTTGGCCCAGTCTTGACGTTTCAGCTTGTGTGTCTTGTTCAGTGGTGGTCGTCTTTCAGCCTTTCTTACCTTGGCCATGTCTCTGAGTATTGCACACCTTGTGCTTTTGGGCACTCCAGTGATGTTGCAGCTCTGAAATATGGCCAAATTGGTGGCAAGTGGCATCTTGGCAGCTGCACGCTTGACTTTTCTCCGTTCATGGGCAGTTATTTTGCGCCTTGGTTTTTCCACACGCTTCTTGCGACCCTGTTGACTATTTTGAATGAAACGCTTGATTGTTCGATGATCACGCTTCAGAAGCTTTGCAATTTTAAGAGTGCTGCATCCCTCTGCAAGATATCTCACTATTTTTGACTTTTCTGAGCCTGTCAAGTCCTTCTTTTGACCCATTTTGCCAAAGGAAAGGAAGTTGCCTAATAATTATGCACACCTGATATAGGGTGTTGATGTCATTAGACCACACCCCTTCTCATTACAGAGATGCACATCACCTAATTTGCTTAATTGGTAGTAGGCTTTCGAGCCTATACAGCTTGGAGTAAGACAACATGCATAAAGAGGATGATGTGGTCAAAATACTCATTTGCCTAATAATTCTGCACTCCCTGTATAGCTGAGAGCTATAGTTTTTTTTATTTTTTGAGAGATTTTCTTATGTAGGGGCTCATTTTTTGCGGGATGAGGTGACAGTTTTATTGTTACCATTTTATGGGACATACGCCTTTTTGATCACTTAGTGTTGCACTTTTTGTGATGTTAGGTGACAAAAATGGCTTTTTTTTTACACAGCTTTTTAAAATTTTTATGGTGTTTATCGGACTGGGTCGATTATGTGATATATTTATAGAGCCGACCGTCACGGATGCGGCAATACCAAATATGTCTATTTTATTTAATTTTTTTCTATTTTTAACATTTATTTTTTATTCCTTACATGGGGAATTTTTTTTTTACATGAAACATTTATTTGATTTTTTTTACACTTTGCATCCCCCATACGGTCATACAAGACCTCTGGGGGACATTTACTTTTTTTTTTACTGTTGATTTCTCCTGTAACTGGGGCTGACATAGTAGCCCCAGTTACAGGAGAAATGCACCCCCCAGAGGTCTGAAAGACCTCAAAGCTTCGGCACTCACCCGGCTCCAGCGGTCACATGACCGCCGGGCCGGAACAGGAAGCGCATAGCGGTGAGCGCTGTATATACAGCGATATAGAAGGCAGGGACACCTGGGCACTGTGCCTGCCTTCTCTAAGGGTTGCCCTGCTGTCACTGACAGCGGGCAACCCGATCAGCAGCTGCACGATTAGCGTGCAGCTGCGATCTCTGAATGGACGTTTTAAAATATCCATTCAGAGATGGAGAACCACCTCCCGGACGTTTATATGCAATGGGAGGTGGTTAAAATATACAATTATACAGATCTCCCACTCAAAGATATTACAGACATAAGGATTCTCATTATATAGCCTTGGCCAGGGGCGTTGCTAGAGTCTCAAAAGATCTGTGACCCAAGCCGACCAATATTCCTCTATTTACTGTCCTCATAAGTTACAAATCCTCAGCCCCTCCACCATACAGTCCCATGTAAATAACATTATTTCCCTCCTCCGCCATAGAGTCCCATGTAAATACCATCACACCATCTCTCCGGCCCCCTCAAATATACAGTCCCATGTAAATAACATCCCTATCTATCTACAGCCCCCTCCAAAATACAGTCCCATGTAAATAACATCACACCATCTATCCTGCCCCCTCCAATATACAGTCCAACTTAAATAACATCATCCCCTCAATATTCAGTCACATGTAAATAAAATCACTCCCTCCCCAGCCACCTCCAACATCCCATGTAAATAGCAATACCCTCCAACATTCAGTCCCATGTAAATAATGACTCCCTCCCACAGCTGCCTTCCAATGTAAATACCACACCCTGCCCCAGCCAACTCCAACACACAGTCCCATGTATATAACATCACCCCTTCAACTTTCAGTCCCATGTAAATAACTTCCCTCCCTTCAGCCCTAACCTAAGGTCTCAGTTAAATAACTACAACATTGCTTTGCCTCTCACACTGATTAATCTCCCCCTTAACTTACCTCTCCTCATGTAGCAGACCTCACCACAGCTTCTTCCCAGGGCTTCTCTTCACTGCTGAGCCGCCCTCTTCTGCACTGGTCACATGATGGTGACATCATCGCAGGTCCTTTTCAGCTGTTGCTTTTAGAACTGATCACATGGACTGTGATGTCATCTCAGGTCCTTCAGCTCTTGCAGGGCATTAGATTAAATTGTATTGCAGTCCTGAGGATGGCAATACAGTTGGATCTATCTGGCAGGCAATACATTTGGGGCCTGGACTCTGCATCATATTGGGATATTTCACTCAAAATCACACATAGAGCATATATCTCACCACAGAGGAACTTCCTCATGGAATGGATCCTTGATTCTTCGTGCTTTAGATGCACGCAAAGGTAAGGGTACTTATACCACTGCTTTTGGGGTTACCCTATAATTGAACAGTTTTGAAAGAGGGTCGAATTATTCGCTCTTGCCCATCTGATAAATGTGATCCCTCTTATGCCTTTTTGGGTGATTTTTGGTCACCTGGATTCCCAGGTCTATCACTGCTTTCTGGACATGAAGAAGTTAATGTTTATTTTACCCAGTGTGGCCTGAAAGACTATATGGCTCTCCCCCAAGCCCCACAATTTCGATTATTTTTGCAAAAACTATCCAGCCTATTTCGAATGAATTGGGTGAAAACTTCCCAACACAAAGAAACTCCCGGCAAAAAGTTATTCACCCTATGAGAGCTGTTCATCAAGATTTTACCTCCTCAAACCAAAACACAACACCTGTCTGGTGGTTATCACGGGATGTTTCACAAAAATGGTGATAAAACAATAGAGAGCTGGGCAGGGAGGAAAAGGTTTGTATATACCTATCCCTATCTAAACCCCGTCCCCGGAGTTGCACCCTAATAGTGGATGCACCCCGTGTTCCTACCTATCCTCAATTGTCCCTGAGACGCCCTTTAAAGTATCAATAATACATAGGACTAATAACAGTTACCCCTCACTAATTCCTGAGAATGCTCTGACGTGTTTCCTCTTGTACCAGATTCATCAGAGGGACATCTAAAGACTACCTTTAAATATAGACACAATAGTACACTGTTATGTGCTGGAATATGTCAGATAATGAGATAAATATGTATATCTGATGGTTTGCAGTAGAGACACTCACTCTAACGGTTGGATGAGGGTCCTGTGCCGTGCTTAGATGAGCACTGCGAGCCGCCCGAAGCACATATTTATCTCATTATATGACATACTCCAGCACATAACAGTGTACTATTGAGTAGCATAAGTTGTCTTTTCTGTCTCAGTTTACATCATGAAGTGAATGATTTTTTTACACCCTATATAACTGTGGCAGTCAGTGTGTGCCATGATTTAAGACAGCACTGTATTTGATGTCTCTATGTGGTATCGTGTTGTTTTGTCCTAATTTTAATCTAATTCTGCCCTAGTGGGATAGGGATAGGTAGGAGCATGGGGTGCATCCACCATTAGGGTGCGACTCCGGGGACAGAGTTTAGGATGAGGACAGGGGCGTAGCTATAGGGGTTGCAGAGGTAGCGCTACCAGGCCCAGGAGCCTGAGGGGGCCCAAAGACCCTTGCGCTGCATAAGAAGACACACAAAGCACTGAGGGAAGGGGGGCCCAAGCCTAACTCTTGCACAAGGGCCCATGAGCCTTTAGCTACACTCCTGGATGAGGAATAGATATATATAAAGCCTTTCCTCCCCCCTCCCTGCCCAGCTCTCTATTGTTTTATCACCATTTTTGTTTTTTGTTATCATTTGGGCTTATGTTTGTTAATACTTTGGATTATATTTTAGATGTAACATTAATAAAGGTTAAGTTTTAGTGACTCCAGTAAAATTTAGCAGTGTCTAAACTTGGATCAGCATATCAGCTATACTTCAGTGATTTGTCCATAACAGACTGAGATGGGGCAACCCTTTTAATGTTTGATTTTCTGCACCTGATATTGCTTTGGCTGAAATGTTGCAAAACATTTAGATACTTTTGTAGTAGCAGTGCATTTCTTCTTTCAACCAAATAATTGAATCATTTTTAGTGTATGTCCTATAATACCATGTTAAATTCAATTCATTCAATTCATTCAATTATTAACCTGGTAACAGACAAGATAACGTCTTTATTTCTTTTTAGGAATCAGGAAAGATCGTAGAGGAGGACGCATGATAAAACACAAACGTCAAAAAGATGAACAGGATCAGAAGAATGATGTAAACACATCTGAAATAAGGACAGCATCCATTTGGGTGAACCCAACTGTTAAAAGCATGAAACTGAGCCCAGTATTGTCTTTGACAGCAGAACAGCTAATCAGTGCCTTAATGGAAGCTGAGCCACCGATAGTTTATTCGGAGCATGACTCAACCAAACCTTTCAGTGAAGCCTCCATGATGACATTACTCACAAATCTTGCAGATAAGGAGCTGGTGCATATGATTAACTGGGCCAAAAGAGTGCCAGGTAGGTTTCTAGAGAACCATTAGAACTCAGTTAGCTTTTTTATTCCCTTTTGTAACTGTTCTACCACTATTCACTGTACAAGAAATGTATCTTATAGATAACCCTTTGAAAATGTCACATGCTATCTTGTACAAACAACCTGAAATCGAATTTCCACCCTACATAATTTCTTTTACCTACAGTGGTGCTTAAATGTTTGTGAAGCCTTCAGAATTTTCTATATTTCTGCATAAATTTCACCTAAAACTACATCGGATTTTTACCCAAGTCCTAAAAGTAGATAAAGATAACTACATCAAACAAATGAGTCAAAAATATTAGATTTGGTAATATATTTATTATGGAAAATGATCCAATATCACATGAATGAGAGTGGCAAAAGTATGTGAACATTTGCTTTCAATATCTGATGTGACCAAACACACTATGGCATTACTATTTGAGTGTTGAGTTCCGTCACAGGAGCTCAATACCGGAAAAAAACGGACCAGTTTTATCCAAATGCATTCAGAATGGAGAGCATTCCGTTCAGTGTGCATCAGGATGCATCAGTTCAGTCCCTCATACGTTTTTTGGCCGGAGAAAATACCGCAGAATGCTGCTGTTTTCTCTCCAGCCAAAAATCCTGAACACTTGCCGGAATGCCGGATCCGGCATTAATTTCCATTGAAATGTATTAGTTCTGGATCCGGCATTAAGTGTGCATGCGCAGACCTTTAAAAATGCAAAAAAAAAAATACATACCAGATCCGTTTTTCTGGATGACACCGGAGAGACGGATACGGTATTTCGATGCATTTGTCAGACGGACTCTAGGAACAATATATAGGGGGGGCACATAAGATACCACAGTCAAAAATAGGGGGGCACTAATACATTTTTATTGTACTATCCTAATACTTAAAAGACAAGCTTTCAAGAGTTTTCCTTTCTTCCTCGGTATTGCTTCAGACCTGAGAAAGAGAGAAACACTCTCCCAAACTTTTTTTTTGAGTTTAAAGCAGTTTCAGCACTATAATAAAATAATTTACTTACAAAAGAAGCTATTCAGTCATCTGCTGTGCCGTCCTCTGCTTGCTTCCGCGGATCTTCCCCTCCTTTCAGTCTCTCCTCAGTGCGCAGGTGCACTGTTATGGGGGATCTGTGGATGACAGTGTTATGGGGATCTGTGGATGACACATTGTTATGGGGGAATCTGTGGATGACACACTATTATGGGGGATCTGTGCATGCCACACTGTTATGGGGGATCTGTGGATGACACACTGTTATGGCCCATAACAGTGTGTGATCCACAGATTCCCCATAACAGTGTGTCATCCACAGATCCCCATAACAGTGTGTCATCCACAGATCCCCCATAACAGTGTGTCATCCACAGATCCCCCATAACAGTGTGTCATCCACAGATCCCCCATAACTTATGGGGGATCTGTGGATGACACACTGTTATGGGGGATCTGTGGATGACACACTGTTATGGGGGATCTGTGGATGACACACTGTAACGGGGAATCTGTGGATGACACACTGTTATGGGGCATCTGTGGATGACACACTGTTACGGGGCATCTGTGGATGACACACTGTTATGGGGCATCTGTGGATGACACACTGTTATGGGGGATCTGTGGATGACACACTGTTATGGGGGATCTGTGGATGACACACTGTTATGGGGGATCTGTGGATGACACACTGTTATGGGGGATCTGTGGATGACACACTGTAACGGGGAATCTGTGGATGACACACTGTTACGGGGCATCTGTGGATGACACACTGTTACGGGGCATCTGTGGATGACACACTGTTACGGGGCATCTGTGGATGACACACTGTTATGGGGCATCTGTGGATGACACACTGTTATGGGGCATCTGTGGATGACACACTGTTATGGGGCATCTGTGGATGACACACTGTTATGGGGCATCTGTGGATGACACACTGTTATGGGGCATCTGTGGATGACACACTGTTATGGGGCATCTGTGGATGACACACTGTTATGGGGCATCTGTGGATGACACACTGTTATGGGGGAATCTGTGGACGGCACACTGTTATGGGGGAATCTGTGGATGACACACTGTTATGGGGGATCTGTGGATGGCACACTGTTATGGGGGATCTGTGGATGACACACTGATATAGGGGCATCTGTGGATGACACACAGTTATGGGAGATCTGTGGATGACATACTGTTATGGGGGACCTGTGGATGACATATGACTGAGGAGGGCTATCAGGGGACATTATACAGGGGGTAATATAATTGAGGGGTATCAGGGTAAATTATACAGGGGGTAATATAACTAAAGTGTATCAGGGACATTATGCATGGGGTAATATAAGTTATATTACCCCTGTATAATGTCCCCTGATAGCCCTCCTCAGTTATGTTACACCTGTAAAATAATGTCCCCTGATACCCCTTAGTTATATTACCCCTGTATAATAATGTACACTGATACCCCTTAGTTATATTACCCCACCCTATATAATTTAACCTGATACCTCTCAGTTATATTATATAACTGAGGGGTATCAGTGTACATTGTACAGGGGTAATATAACTGAGGAGGGTTATCAGGGGACATTATACAGGGGTAATACAACTGAGGGGTATCAGGGTAACTTATACAGGGGGTAATAAAACCAAGGGGTATCAGGGTACATTATACAGGGGTAATATAACTGAGGAGGGCTATCAAGGACATTATACAGGGGTAATATAACTTATATTACCCCTGTATAATGTCCCCTGATAGCCCTCCTCAATTATATTACCCCTGCATAATAATGTCCCCTGATACCCCTTAGTTATATTACCCTGTATAATAATGTACACTGATACCCCTTAGTTATATTACCCTGCCCTGTATAATTTAACCTGATACCCCTCAGTTATATTATATAACTGAGGGGTATCAGGGTACATTATACAGGGGTAATATAACTGAGGAGGGCTATCAGGGCACATTATACAGGGGGTAATATAACTAAGGGGTATCTATCAGGGTACATTATGCAGGGGTAATGTAACTGAGAAGGGCTATCAGGGACATAATACAGGGGTGAGGGGTAAGATAAGTTATATTACCCCAATATAATGTCTGATAGTAGCCTAGCCCTCCTCAGTTATATTACCCCTCATGTACCCTGATACCCCTAGTTATATTACCCCCTGTATAATTTACCCTGATACCCCTCAGATATATTATATAACTGAGGGGTATCAGGGTAATACAGGGGACAACAGAGGAGGCATAGCACAGTGGGACAGGGGAGTACAATGTTACATACTTCCATACATGTGATAGATGAAAGAAAATCTCGCCCATCCAGTTCATATAAAAATCTTCAGCTTTAGGCCTCATGCACACGACCGTTGTGTGCATCCGTGGCCGTTGTGCCGTTTTCTGTTTTTTTTCGCGGACCCATTGACTTTCAATGGGTCCATGGAAAAATCGGAAAATGCACCGTTTTGCAGCCAAGACCGTGATCCGTGTATCCTGTCCGTCAAAAAAATAGGACCTGTCCTATTTTTGACGGACAACGGTTCACGGACCCATTCAAGTCAATGGGTCCGTGAAAGAACACGGATGCACACAAGATTGGCATCCGTGTCCGTGATCCGTGGTTACTTTCATACAGACGGATCCGAAGATCCGGCTGCATAAAAGCTTTTTCAGAGCTGAGTTTTCACTTTGTGAAAACTCAGATCCGACAGTATATTCTAACACAGAGGCGTTCCCATAGTGATGGGGACGCTTCTAGTTAGAATATACAACGAACTGTGTACATGACTGCCCCCTGCTGCCTGGCAGCACCCGATCAATTACAGGGGGCTGTGATCAGCACAATTAACCCCTCAGGTGCTGCACCTGAAGGGGTTAATTGTGCGTATCATAGCCCCCTGTAAGATATCCGGGCCCTCCCTCCCTCTATTGTATTAATAATATTGGTGGCACAGTGTGCGCCCCCCCTCCCTCCCTCTATTGTAATAAGAACATTGGTGGCCAGTGTGCGGCCTCCCCCGGCCCCCCTCCCTCCCTCTATTGCATTAATAACATTGGTGGCCAGTGTGCGGCCTCCCCTCCTCCCCCCCGATCATTGGTGGCAGCGGAGTTCCAATCGGAGTCCCAGTTTAATCGCTGGGGCTCCAATCGGTAACCATGGCAACCAGGACGCTACTGTAGTCCTGGTTGCCATGGTTACTTAGCAATAGTAGAAGCATCATACTTACTTGCTGGCTGCTGCGATGTCTGTGTCCGGCCGGGAGCTCCTCCTACTGGTAAGTGACAGTTCATTTAGCAATGCGCCGCACAGACCTGTCACTTACCAGTAGGAGGAGCTCCCGGCCAGACACAGACATCGCAGTATCCAGCAGGTAAGTGTGATGCTTCTACTATTGCTAAGTAACCATGGCAACCAGGACTGCAGTAGTGTCCTGGTTGCCATGGTTACCAATCTGAGCCCCAGCGATTAAACTGGGACTCCGATCGGAACTCCGCTGCCACCAATGATCGGGGGGGGGGGGGAGAGGGGAGGCCGCACACTGGCCACCAATGTTATTAAGGCAATAGAGAGAGGGAGGGGGGCCGGGGGAGGCCGCACACTGGCCACCAATGTTCTTATTACAATAGAGGGAGGAAGGGGGGGCCGGGGGAGGCCGCACACTGTGCCACCAATGTTATTATTACAATAGAGGGAGGGAGGGGGGGGCCGCCAATGATATTCAAACTGGGCAGGGGGGGTTCTGCCACCTGCTGCCTGGCAACCCTGATCTCTTACAGGGGGCTATGATACGCACAATTAACCCCTTCAGGTGCGGCACCTGAGGGGTTAATTGTGCTGATCACGGCCCCCTGTAAGAGATCGGGTGCTGCCAGGCAGCAGGGGGCAGTCATGTACACAGTTTGTAGTATATTCTAACTAGAAGCGTCCCCATCACCATGGGAACACCTCTGTGTTAGAATATACTGTCGGATATGAGTTTTCACGATGTAACTCATATCCGACAGTATATTCTAACATAGAGGCGTTCCCATGGTGATGGGGACGCTTCAAGTTAAAATATACCATCGGATTGGAGAAAACTCCGATCCGATGGTATAAAAGGGACTCCAGACTTTATATTGAAAGTCGATGGGGACGGATCCGTTTGCAATTGCACCATATTGTGTCAACGTCAAACGGATCCGTCCCCATTGACTTGCATTGTAATTAAGGACGGATCCGCTTGGCTCCGCACGGCCAGGCGGACACCAAAACGACTTTTTTTTCATGTCCGTAGATCCTCCAAAAAACAGTCACGGATCACGGACCAACGGAACCCCGTTTTGCAGACAGTGAAAAAATACTGTCGTGTGCATGAGGCCTTATTCCAAATACAATAAAAAGGTTGCAGCCTGTCTCACTGAACAGATAGGTTCTTAGCCATGGCATAAAGTGGATAGTACCTTCATACTGATTTAAAGAGGACCTTTCATCGGTCCAAACATTGTGAACTAAGATCTGTACAGTGGCGTCCAGGAATCTCATTGCACTTACTATTATCCCTGGGTGCCGCTCCGTTCTCCTGCAATGTCCTGCGGTATGTTCGGTCACTTGGTTATAGTAGGAGGAGACTGCTCTTGTTCTCCTGGGCGTCTCCTTCTCCTAGGCTGTAGCGCTGGCCAATCACAGCGCAGAGCTCACAGCCTGGGAGAAAAAAAGATATCAACAGTTTCCCCTAAAATAGTGACCTCTACTGTACCCGCCCCTTTAAAAATGACCTCCACAGTGCCCGCCCCTTTAACAGTGACCTCCATAGTGGCCGCCCCTAAACATTGACCTCCACAGTGGCCACCGCTTTAACATTGACCTTCACAGTGCCTGTCCTTTTAATAGTGACCTCCACAGTTCCCGCCACTTTAACAGTGACCGCCCCTTTAACAGTGTTCTCAACAGTGTCCGCCCCGTAACAGTGACCTCCACAGTGCCTGCCCCTTTAACATTAACCAATCCTTTACCAGTAACCTTCATAGTGGCTGCCCCTTTAACAGTGACCTTCATAGTGCCGGCTCCTTTAACAGTGACTTCCAGAGTGCCCGCCCCTTTAACAAAGACTACCACAGTGCCCGCTCCTTTAACAGTGACCTCCACAGTGCCCGCCCCTTTAACAGTAAATGCCCCCCTTAACAGTGACCTCAACAGTGCTCGCCCATTTAACATTGCCCACCCCTTTAACAGTGACCTTCATTGTGGCCGCCGCTTTTACAGTGACCTTCACAGTGCCCGTCCCTTTAACAGTGACTTCCACAGTGCCCGCCCCTTTTAACAGTGACAACCGCAGTGCCTGCCCCTTTAAAAGTGACCTTCATAGTTTCCGCCCCTTTAACAGTGACTTCCACAGTGCCCGCCCCTTTTAACAGTGACAACCGCAGTGCCTGCCCCTTTAAAAGTGACCTCTACGGTTCCCGCCCCTTTAACAGTAAACTCCACAGCGCCTGTCCGTTTATTAGTGGCCCCTCCCCCACATGCATGTATCAGTGTAGTTGTGCCATCATACGTGATATGAATGAATATTTAAGGACCTGCGAACTGCTAAAACATGTGATCAGTTGTTATGGCAACCTGAAGTAGGACCTGGGAGCTTCTATTGGCTGATAAGGGACATGTGACCGTGTAAATGGCAGTTCGGATTTAAGTGAAAGGCTTGCTGGCTTGTATTGGCTAATGCAGGTAATTTTTTGTCCCAGTCTAAAACCTCCCTGGACACCTGATGTACCTGTGTGCAAAATTTGGTGAAGTTCGGTCCAGTCGTTTGGTCCCGCATAAAGGACGTCCAGACAGACGTCTAGACAGAAACTCATTTTTATAATATAAGAGACTAGCAGAAGGACCCGGTTTCATCTATTTCATTTTATGTTTCCATGTGTCGTAAAAAGATATCAACAGTATTCCCCATAACAGTAACCTCTACCCGCCCCTTCAACAGTGACCTCCACAGTGCCGCCCCTTTCCACAGTGCATTCCCCTTTAACAATGATCTCCACAGTGCCCGCCTCTTTAACAGTGACCTCCACAGTGGCTGCCCCTTTTAGATTGACCGCCACAGTGGCCGCCCTTTAACATTGACCTCCACAGTTCCCGCCCCTTTAACAGTGACCTCCACAGTGCCCGCCCCTTTAACAGTGACCTCCAGTGCCCGCCCCTTTAACAGTGCCCACCCCTTTAACCCCTTAAGGACTCAGCCCTATTTCACCTTAAAGGGACACTGACAGCCCCAATTAGCATATTTAGGTATATATACGTGAGTACAGGTCTTATAAAGTCTATTAAAATTATCTAAGTATCCCCCCTGTCCACCTTATAAGTACCAAAATATAAAGTTATATAACCTGCTTGTCCGGTCACCAATCTGCCCAAGGGGCGGCGTTTCATCACAAAATGCGCCCAGCCAGCCGCTCCCAACTGCCAGTCTGAAGCGCCGACCAGCTCATCAATATTCACTTAGCTGGGCGGCGGCTACAACTCTCCGGACTCAAGTGCTGCAGCCTCTTCTTTATGCGCATGCGCCGGGCACTTGAGTTGGGAGAGTTGTAGCCGCCGCCCAGCTAAGTGAATATTGATGAGCTGGGCGGGGCTTCAGAACGGCAGTTGGGAGCGGCTGGCTGGGCGCATTTTGACATGAAACGCCGCCCCTTGGGCAGATTGGTGACCGGACAAGCAGGTTATATAACTTTATATTTTGGTACTTATAAGGTGGACAGGGGGGATACTTAGATCATTTTAATAGACTTTATAAGACCTGTACTCACGTATATATACCTAAATATGCTAATTGGGGCTGTCAGTGTCCCTTTAAGGACCAGGCCATTTTTTGCAAATCTGACCAGTGTCACTTTAAGTGCTGATAACTTTAAAATGCCTTGACTTATCCAGGCCATTCTGAGACTGTTTTTTCATCACATATTGTACTTCATGAAACTGGTAAAATGAAGTCAAAAAATTTTTTATTTATAAAAAAATACCAAATTTAACAAAAATTTGTAAAAAAAATTGCAAATTTCCAAGTTTCAATTTCTCTACTTCTATAATACATAGTAATACCTCCAAAAGTAGTTATTACTTTACATTCCCCATATGTCTACTTCATGTTTGGATCATTTTGGGAATGATATTTTATTTTTTGGGGATATTACAAGGCTTAGAAGTTTAGAAGCAAATTTTTCAAAAACCTAATTTTTAGGGACCAGTTAAGGTCTGAAGTCACTTTGCGAGGCTTACATAATAGAAACCACCCAAAAATGACCCCATTCTATAAACTACACCCCTCAAGGTATTCAAAACTGATTTTACAAACGTTGTTAACCCTTTAGGTGTTCCGCAAGAATTAATGGAAAATAGAGATACAATTTCAAAATTTCACTTTTTGGCAGATTTTCCATTTTAAATTTTTAGTTTTTTTTTTACACCATGTCCCATTTGAAGCTCCCCTGATGCACCCCTAGAGTAGAAACTCCAAAAAAGTAAACCCATTTTAGAAACTACGGGATAGGGTGGCAGTATTGTTGGTACTAGTTTAGGGTACATATGATTTTTGGTTGCTCTATATTACACTTTTTGTGAGGCAAGGTAACAAGAAATAGCTGTTTTGGTACCGTTTTTATTTTTTGTTATTTACAACATTCATCTGACAGGTTAGATCATGTGATATTTTTATAGAGCAAGTTATTACGGACGCTGCGATACCTAATATGTATACTTTATTTTTATTTATGTAAGTTTTACACAATGATTTAATTTTTGAAGCAAAAAAAAATATTTTAGTGTTTCCATAGTCTGAGAGCCATAATTATTTCAGTTTCTGGGCGATTACCTTGGGTAGGGTATGATTTTTGCGGGATGAGATGACGGTTTTATTGGCACTATTTTGGGGTGCGTGTGACTTTTTGATTGCTTGCTATTACACTTTTTGTGATGTAAGGTAACAAAAAATTGGTTTATTTAGCACAGTTTTTATTTTTTATTTTTTACGGTGTTCATCTGAGGGGTTAGGTAATGTGATCTTTTTATAGAGCCACTCGATACGGACACGGCGATACCTAATATGTATACTTTTTTTATTTATGTAAGTTATACGCAATAACAGCTTTTTTAAAACAAAAGAAATTATGTTTTAGTGTCTCCATATTCTGAGCCATATTTATTTTTATTTTTTGGGCGATTATCTCAAGTAGGGGCTAATTTTTTGCGGGAAGAGGTGACGGTTAGTTTGGTACTATTTTGGTGGGCAAATGACTTTTTGATCGCTTGCTGTTGTACTTTTTGTGATGTAAGGTGACAAAAAAATGGTTTATTTATAACAGTTTTTATTTTTTACGGTGTTCATCTGAACGGTTAGGTCATGTGATATGTTTATAGAGCTGGTCGATACGGACACGGCAATACCTAATATGTATACTTTTTTTTCCCTTCCTATTTTTTACCAAATTTTTTTTTAATTTTATTTGGGGAAAATGACGTTTTTGTTTATTTTTACTTGAAACTTTTAATTTTTGGGGGGAAAACTTTATTTTTTCAACTTTTTTTCACTTAATTTTTTGTCCCACTTTGGGACTTGAACTTTTGGGGGTCTAATCCCCTTTACAATGCATTCCAATACTTCTGTATTGAAATCCATTGGCTGTATGAGTTATACAATGTGTATTACTCATACAGCTTCCGGCCTGTGAGATCCAGGGGGCTGGATCTCACAGGCTCATCACCGTAAGGCAGCGCAGATACCTCAGGAAGGCATTGCACTGCCTTCCATGCCATCAGGTCCCCCCTACAGTCGCATGGGGACCCGATGGCACTGCCGCCCGCCGGATAAGGTAAAACCGCAAACCGCAGGTCTGAATTGACCAGCGGTTTGCAGCGATCACCGATGCAGGGGGGTCACATAACACCCCCGGCGTTGTGATAGGATGCCCACTGAATGATTTCAGCGGACATCCTGTTCCGATTCACCCCCGCCACGCCGCAATCGCATTTTAAAGTTAGGACGTACCAGTAAGCCCTGGGTCCTTAAGGACTCGGCAAACATAGCGTACCAGTACTTCCTAAGTCCCTAAGGGGTTACTAGTGACTGCCCGTTTAACAGTGACCTCCACTGTGCCTGCTCCTTTAACAATGACCTTAACAGTGTCCGTCCCTTTAAAAGTGACCTCCACAGTACCCACCCCTATAACAGTGACCTCCACAGTACCCACCCCTATAACAGTGACCTCCACAGTACCCACCCCTATAACAGTGACCTCCACATTGCCCGTCCCTGCCCCTTTAATATTGACCACGCTTTTAACAGTCACCTTCATAGTGGCTGCTCCTTTAACAGTGACCTTTATAGTGGCTGCTCCTTTAACAGTGACCTTTACAGTGCCCGCCCCTTTAACAGTGACCTCTACAGTACCTGCCCCTCTAACAGTGACCACCCCTTTAACAGTGACCTCCACAATGTCCGCCCCTTTAACATTGACCACCCCTTTAACAGTGACTTCCACAGTGTCTGCCCCATTTAACAGAGACTTCCACAGTGCCCGCCCCTTTAACATTGACCACCCCTTTAACAGTGACTTTCATATTGGTTGCCCATTTAACAGTGACCTCCATAGTACCCGCCCCTTTAACAGTGACTTCCACAGCCCCAGTCCCTTTAACAGTGACCTCCACAGTGCCCACAGTGCCTATAACAGTGACCTCCACATTTCCCGTCCCTTTAACATTGACAACCCCTTAAACAGTGACCTTCATAGTGGCCGCCCCTTTAAAAGTGACTTCCACAGCCCCCACCCCTTTAACAGTGACCTTCACATTGCCCTTCCCTTTAACAGTGACCTCCACAATCCCCACCCCTATAACAGTGACCTCCACATTGCCCGTCCCTTTAACCACTTCAACCCCGCTAGCTGAAACCCCCTTCATGACCAGAGCACTTTTTACACTTCGGCACTACACTACTTTCACCGTTTATCGCTCGGTCATGCAACTTACCACCCAAATGAATTTTACCTCCTTTTCTTCTCACTAATAGAGCTTTCATTTGGTGGTATTTCATTGCTGCTGACATTTTTACTTTTTTTGTTATTAATCAAAATTTAACGATTTTTTTGCAAAAAAATGACATTTTTCACTTTCAGCTGTAAAATTTTGCAAAAAAACGACATCCATATTTAATTTTTTCGCCAAATTTATTATTCTACATGTCTGTGATAAAAAAAAATGTTTGGGCAAAAAAAAATGGTTTGGGTAAAAGTTATAGCGTTTACACACTATGGTACAAAAATGTGAATTTCCGCTTTTTGAAACAGCTCTGACTTTCTGAGCACCTGTCATGATTCCTGAGGTTCTACAATGCCCAAACAGTAGAAAAACCCCACAAATGACCCCATTTCGGAAAGTAGACACCCTAAGGTATTTGCTGATGGGCATAGTGAGTTCATAGAACTTTTTATTTTTTGTCACAAGTTAGCGGAAAATGATGATGATTTTATTTTTTTATTTTTTTTCTTACAAAGTCTCATATTCCACTAACTTGCGACAAAAAATAAAAAATTCTAGGAACTCACCATGCCCCTCACAGAATACCTTTGGGTGTCTTCTTTCCAAAATGGGGTCACTTGTGGCGTAGTTATACTGCCCTGGCAATTTAGGGGTCCATATGTGTGAGAAGTACTTTGCAATCAAAATGTGTAAAAAATGACCGGTGAAATCCGAAAGGTGCACTTTGGAATATGTGCCCCTTTGCCCACCTTGGCTGCAAAAAAGTGTGACACATCTGGTATCGCCGTACTCAGGAGAAGGAATGGGGAATGTGGTTTGTGGTGTAATTTTACATATACCCATGCTGGGTGAGAGAAATATCTTGGCAAAAGACAACTTTTCCCATTTTTTTATACAAAGTTGGCATTTGACCAAGATATTTTTCTCACCCAGCATGGGTATATGTAAAATGACACCCCAAAACACATTCCCCAACTTCTTCTGAGTACGGCGATACCAGATGTGTCACACTTTTTTGCTGCCAAGGTGGGCAAAGGGGCACATATTCCAAAGTGCACCTTTCGGATTTTGCAGGCCATTTTTTACACATTTTGATTGCAAGGTACTTCTCACACATATGGGCCCCTAAATTGCCAGGGCAGTATAACTTCGCCACAAGTGACCCCATTTTGGAAAGAAGACACCCCAAGGTATTCCGTGAGGGGCACGGCGAGTTCCTAGAATTTTTATTTTTTTTGTCACAAGTTAGCGGAAAATTTTTTATTTTTTTTTCTCTTTTTTCCTTACAAAGTCTCATATTCCACTAACTTGCGACAAAAAATAAAAAAGTTCTAGGAACTCGCCATGCCCCTCACGGAATACCTTGGGGTGTCTTCCTTCCAAAATGGGGTCACTTGTGGCGTAGTTATACTGCCCTGGCAATTTAGGGGCCCATATGTGTGAGAAGTACTTTGCAATCAAAATCTGTAAAAAAATGACCGGTGAAATCCGAAAGGTGCACTTTGGAATATGTGCCCCTTTGCCCACCTTGGCAGCAAAAAAGTGTCACACATCTGGTATCGCCGTACTCAGGAGAAGTTGGGGAATGTGTTTTGGGGTGTCATTTTACATATACCCATGCTGGGTGAGAGAAATATCTTGGCAAAAGACAACTTTTCCAATTTTTTTATGCAAAGTTGGCATTTGACCAAGATATTTTTCTCACCCAGCATGGGTATATGTAAAATGACACCCTAAAACACATTCCCCAACTTCTCCTGAGTACGGCGATACCAGATGTGTGACACTTTTTTGCAGCCTAGATGCGCAAAGGTGCCCAAATTCCTTTTAGGAGGGCATTTTTAGACATTTGGATCCCAGACTTCTTCTCACGCTTTCGGGCCCCTAAAAAGCCAGGGCAGTATAAATACCTCACATGTGACCCCACTTTGGAAAGAAGACACCCCAAGGTATCCAATGAGGGGCCTGGCAAGTTCATAGAAAAAAAAATTTTCGCATAAGTTAGCGGAAATTGATATTTTTTTTTTTTTTCTCACAAAGTCTCACTTTCCGCTAACTTAGGACAAAAATTTAAATCTTTCATGGACTCAATATGCCCCTCAGCAAATACCTTGGGGTGTCTTCTTTCCAAAATGGGGTCAGTTGTGGGGTGTTTGTACTGCCCTGGCATTTGAGGGTCTCCGCAATCATTACATGTATGGCCAGCATTAGGAGTTTCTGCTAATCTCCTTATATTGAGCATACAGGTAATGAGATTTTCTTTTTCGTTCAGCCTCTGGGCTGAAAGAAAAAATGAACGGCACAGATTTCTTCATTCGCATCGATCAATGTGGATGAAAAAATCTCTGCCAAAAAAAAAAAAGGAGGGGAAAGGCGTCTGCCAGGACATAGGAGCTCCGCCCTACATCCATACCCACTTAGCTCGTATGCCCTGGCAAACCAGATTTCTCCATTCACATCAATCGATGTGGATGAATAAATCATTGCCGGATTTTTTTTTTTTTTTTATATATACAAAGTGTTTGCCAAAGCATAGGAACGCCGCCTCCTCCTCAGCTCGTATGCCTTGGCAAACGTATCTGTTACTGCAGAGTAGAAATCTCGTCTTGCAGCGCCGCATACACCGACTTGCGTGTAATCTGACAGCAGCGCAATGCTTCTGTCAGAATGCACATCAGTGCTGCAGCTAATCAATCGGTTGGTCCACCTGGAAGGTAAAAAAAAAAAAAAAAAACAGGCCGCAACGCAATAATTTTATTAACTTTGGAACAGAATATATAAACTTTAACTTTTTTAACTGAACATTAACCTTTTTGCTTACTGGTGTTTTTTTTTTTTTTTTTTACCTTTATAGAACAAACCTCTCCTTCCCCATGGGTCAATGTGCAAAGCGCAAATCGCCCAAAGATGTGGCGAAGTGCGTTATGCACTTTGTCCCAGGTGAAAGGAGACGTTTGCAGCAGCTGTGTGAGTGAATGGGCCCTAATAGCCCTATGTGCCTGTCCTGGTGAGATGATCCCTATGCTAATAGTGTACCTGTGAGTGGTACTTCCGGAAACACTCTCCAAAGCATAGGGCAGGGTGGTCAGGACAGTCAGGACAGAAATAGCGGGTGTCACGCCTTATTCCACTCCTGCTACAGACACGACATCTTTTTCGGGGTGACGGTTGGGTTGAGGTACCAGGAACGACATTGGGGAAATGTCGCTCGTGTAGACGGCTAACTACACTGGTGGATGGGGCCACGGAACCTCCTGGGTACAGGAGGTTCTCGATGATCTCTTCCTGAAATTTGAGGAAGGATCCAGTTCTCCCAGACTTACTGTAGAGAACAAAACTATTATACAGAGCCAATTGAATTAAATATACAGACACCTTCTTATACCAGCGTCTGGTTCTGCGGGAAACTAAATACGGAGACAACATCTGGTCATTGAAGTCCACCCCTCCCATGAGCAAATTATAGTCGTGGACTGAGAGGGGCTTTTCAATGGCACGGGTTGCTCGCTCAATTTGTATTGTCGTGTCTGCGTGAATGGAGGAGAGCATGTAAACGTCACACTTGTCTCTCCATTTCACCGCGAGCAGTTCTTCGTTACACAGTGCGGCCCTCTGCCCCCTTGCAAGACGGGTGGTAACGAGCCGTTGGGGGAAGCCCGCGTGACTAGTTCGCGCGGTACCACAGGCGCCAATCCATTCTAGAAACAAATGCCTAAAGAGGGCCACACTTGTGTAAAAATTGTCCACATAAAGATGGTACCCCTTGCCGAATAAGGGTGACACCAAGTCCCAAACTGTCTTCCCACTGCTCTTCAGATAGTCAGGGCAACCGACCGGCTCCAGGGTCTGATCTTTTCCCTCATAGATCCGAAATTTGTGGGTATAGCCTGTGGCCCTTTCACAGAGCTTATAAAATTTGACCCCATACCGGGCGCGCTTGCTTGGGATGTATTGTTTGAAGCCAAGGCGCCCGGTAAAATGTATCAGGGACTCGTCTACGCAGATGTTTTGCTCTGGGGTATACAAATCTGCAAATTTCTGGTTGAAATGGTCTATGAGGGGCCGAATTTTGTGGAGGCGGTCAAAAGCAGGGTGGCCTCTGGGACGGGAGGCGGTGTTGTCACTAAAGTGCAGGAAACGCAGGATGGCCTCAAAACGTGCCCTGGACATAGCAGCAGAGAACATGGGCATGTGATGAATTGGGTTCGTGGACCAATATGACCGCAATTCATGCTTTTTAGTTAGACCCATGTTGAGGAGGAGGCCCAGAAAAGTTTTAATTTCGGAAACTTGGACTGGTTTCCACCGGAAAGGCTGGGCATAAAAGCTTCCCGGGTTAGCGGTTATAAATAGTGGATTTGAAGCGAATCCTGCGCAACCTGTGGTCTAGCGACACGGGGCCGGGTACGCCTGGTGCTATCAGGGACCTCAGCCTCCTCGTCCGAACTTTGGGTCAGAGAGCCACTGCTTTCTACAGGTTCGTATTCTGACCCGCTGGATTCATCAGATGAGGGTTCCCATTCCTCATCCGACTGGGTCAGAAGCCTGTAGGCCTCTTCAGAAGAATACCCCCTGTTTGACATTTTGGGCAACTAAATTTAGGGGTATTCCCTGAGACTACCCAAGAAAAAAAAAGCAAGCCTGTCTTACAAAGGGGAGGCTAGCGAAGTACCGGAGGCCGCTGCGGTTGATAAAAAATATCAAAACTGATTTTTTTATCGCCGCAGTGCGTGTAAAGTGATTGTGCAGTGATCAAAAAAAAAATTTTTTTTTGTCACTGCGGTGGGGCGGGCGTGGGTGAACGCACGTGTGGGCGACCGATCAGGCCTGATCGGGCAAACACTGCGTTTTGGGTGGAGGGCGAATTAAAGTGACACTAATACAATTATAGATCTGACCGTGATCAGTTTTGATCACTTCCAGATACTATAAAAGTACAAATGCTGATTAGCGATACGCTAATCAGCGAATAACGGACTGCGGTGCGGTGGGCTGGGCGCTAACTGATCGCTAACTACCTAACCAAGGGGCCTAAACTATACCTAAAACCTAACGGTCAATACCAGTGAAAAAAAAAAGTGACAGTTTACACTGATCACTTTTTTCCTTTCACTAGTGATTGACAAAGGGGTGATCAAAGGGTTAATTGGGGTTCAGGGGGGTGATCTGGGGCTAAGAGTGTAGTGTTGGCTGGCGATCATTGGCTGGCAAGCTGATGATGAAATAGTCCTCTACGAAATGCCGGCCCGAACTGCGCATGCGCGGGCCGCATAGTGCGTCATCTCGCGTCTCGCGAGATGACGCGTATATGCGTCGTTGTGCGCAGCGCTGCCGTCTCCGGACCGCACATCTGCGTTAGGTGGTCCGGAGGTGGTTAATAGTGACCACCCTTTTAACAGTGACCTTCATAGTGCTCGCCCCTTTAACAGTGACTTCAACAGTGCCCGCCCCTTTAACAGTGACCTCTACAGTACCTGCCCCTCTAACAGTGCCCACCCCTTTAACAGTAACCTCCACAATGCCCGCCCCTTTAACATTGACCACCCCTTTAACAGTGACTTTTACAGTGCCCGCCTTTTAACAGTGACTTCCACATTATCTGCCCCTTTAACAGAGACTTCCACAGTGCCCGCCCCTTTAACATTGAACACCCCTTTAACAGTGACCTTCATATTGGTTGCCCGTTTAACAGTGACCTCCATAGTACCTGCCCCTTTAACAGTGACTTCCATAGCCCCAGTCCCTTTAACAGTGACCTCCACAGTGCCCACCCCTATAACAGTGACCTCCACATTTCCCCTCCCTTTAATAGTGACCGCCCCTTTAACAGTAACCTCCACAGTGCCTGCCCCTTTAACAATGACCACCCTTTTAACAGTGACCTTCATTGTGGCTGCTCTTTTAACAGTGAGCTTTACAGTGCCCGCCTTTTAACAGTGACTTCCACAGTGTCCGCCCCTTTAACAGAGACTTCCACAGTGCCCGCCCCTTTAACATTGACCACCCTTTTAACAGTGACCTTCATAGTGGTCGCCCGTTAAACAGTAACTTCCACAGCTCCCGTTCCTATAACAGTGACCTCCACATTGCCTGTCCCTTTAATAGTGACTGCCCCTTTAACAGTGACCTCCACAGTGCCTGCCCCTTTAACAATGACCTTCACAGTGCCTGCTTCTTTAACATTGACAACCCCTTTAACAGTGACCTTCATAGTGGCCGCCCCTTTAACAGTGACCTTCACAGTGCCCGCCTCCTTAACTGTGACTTCCACAGTGCCCGCCCCTTTAACATAGACCTCCACAGTGCCCGTCTTTTTAATAGTGACCGCCCCTTTAACAGTGACCTCCACAATGCCTGCCCCTTTAACAACGACCTTCACAGTGCCTGCTTCTTTAAAATTGACAACCCCTTTTACAGTGACCTTCATAGTGGACGCCCCTTTAACAGTGGCCTTCACAGTGCCCTCCCCTTTAACTGTGACTTCCACAGTGCCCGCCCCTTTAACAGTGACCTCTATAGGCCCCGTCCCTTTAATAGTTACCTACACAGTGTCCTCCCCTTTAACAGTGACCTCCTCAGTGCCCACCCCTTTAACAGTGACCGCCTTTTTAACAGTGACCTCCACATTGCCCATCCCTTTAATAGTGCCTGCCCCTTTAACAGAGACCTCCACAGTGCCCGCCCCTTTAACAGTGACCTCCACATGGCCCTCCTCTTTAACAGTGACCTCCACATGGCCCTCCTCGTTAACAGTGACCTCCACAGTACCTGCCCCCTTAACAGTGACCTCCACAGTGCACGCCCCTTTAACATTGACCACCCCTTCAACAGTGACCTTCACAGTGTCCACACCTTTAACAGGGACTTCTATAGTGCCCGCCCCTTTAACAGTAACCTCCACAGTGCCAGCAGCTTTAACATTGACAACCCCTTTAACAGTGAACTTTATATTGGGCCACCCCTTTAACAGTGACCTCCACAGTACCCACCCCTTTAACAGTTACCTCCGCAGTGCCTGCCCCTTTACCAGTGACCTCCACAGTGCCCGTCTCTTTAACAGTGAACTCCACACCACCCGTCTGTTTAATAGTGGCCCCTGCCCCCCCATGCATGTAGCAGTTTAGTTGTGCCGTCATACTTCATATGACTGAATATTTAAGGTCCTTCAAACTGCTAAAACCTGTGATCAGTTGTTATAGCAACCTGGAGTAGGACCTGCAAGCTAATAAGGGACATATGACCGTGTAAATGGCAGTTCGGATTTAAAGGGCTTCTACCACCAGAAATACTATTATGTAGCTGAGGGACATTAGCGATGCGCTAATGTCAGCACTACATAACAGTATGTTTCTAACATTTGTCCCTGCAGCCGTTTTTGTAATAAAAGCAATTTTATTAGATGCTAATGAGCCTCTAGGTGCTATGTGGGCGTAAAATCAGCACCTAGAGGCTCCGTCTACTCATGCTTTATCCTGCCCAGGTCCCCTGTTCTGCCCTCCCCGCTCCTCTTGATTGATGCCACCGCATGGTTGACGAAATCCCGCGCCTGCGCCATTCACTTCTGTCTTCAGTGCAGGCGCAGTGAGTGAATGATGCTGTCCTGGTGCCGGATTCCTCACTGCGCCTGCGCCGACTACATCACAGTGAGGAAGCCGGCATCAGGAAAGCGGCCTTTACTCACTGCGCTTGCGCCGAAGACAGAAGTGAACGGCGCAGGCGCGGGATTTCATCAACGATGCGGTGGACCGTGGCATCAATCAAGAGGAGCTGGGCGGGCAGAACAGGGAACCTGGGCGGGATAAAGCGTGAGTAGACGGACCCTCTAGGTGCAGATTTTACGCCCACATAGCATATAATAAAAGTGCTTTTTTTTTTACAAAAACGGCTGCAGTGACAAATGTTAGAAACATACCGTTATGTAGTGCTGACATTAGCGCATCGCTAATATCAGTCAGCTACATAACAATATTTCTGGTGGTAGAAGCCCTTTAAGGGAAAGGCTTGCTGGCTTCTATTGGCTAATAATGGTCATATTTTGAGAATATCTCCGAAACGGTACGTCCTAGAGAGCTGAGACATGGTCCAAAACCTTCCCGGACACCTGATGTACCTGTGTGCCAAATTTGGTGAAGGTCAGTCCAGTCGTTTGGTCGCGCATAAAGAACATCCAGACAGACGTCTAGACAGACAGAAACTCATTTTTATATATATAAGAGACTAGCAGAAGGACCCGGCTTCGCACAGGTATATTTTATCTGTTTCATTTTATGTTTCTGTGTGTCGTAAAAAAAATATCAACAGTTTCCCCCATAACAGTGACCTCTACAGTGCCTGACCCTTTAAAGGGGTTATCCAATCTTAGACAATGGGGGCATATCGCAAGGATATGCCCCCATTGTCTGATAGGTGCGGGTCCCACCTCTGGGACCCGCACCTACAACGAGAACGGAGCCGGGGAGAGTTGTGGTGGGAGGACCCCGGGTTTCCCAGGGTCCGACCACCACCAGGCACAGCTCCCCGCCTCTCCCATTGAAGTGAATGGGAGCGCACCGCACATGCGCGGCCAACGCTCCCATTCATTTCTATGGGGCCGACGGAAATAGCCGAGCCAGCGCTCAGCTATTTTCGGCGGCTCCATAGAAATGAACGGAGGACGGCTGCTCATGCGCAGTGCGCCCTCCTCCACTTTCTCTGCTCCGTTCTCCTTGTGAGTGGGACCCGCACCTATCAGACAATGGGGGCATATCCTTGCGATATGCCCCCATTGTCTAAGATGGGATAACCCCTTTAACTGTGACTTTCACTGTGACTGCCCCTTTAACTGTGACTTTCACTGTGACCGTCCATTTAACTGTGGCTTTCACTGTGACCGCCCCTTTAACTGTGACTTTCACAGTGACCGCCCCTTTAACTGTGACTTTCACAGTGACCGCCCCTTTAACTGTGACTTTCACAGTGACTGCCCCTTTAACTGTGACTTTCACAGTGACTGCCCCTTTAACTGTGACTTTCACAGTGACTGCCCCTTTAACTGACTTTCACAGTGACCGCCCCTTTAACTGTGACTTTCACAGTGACCGCCCCTTTAACTGTGACTTTCACTGTGACCGCCCCTTTAACTGTGACTTTCACTGTGACCGCCCCTTTAACTGTGACTTTCACTGTGACTGTCCATTTAACTGTGCCTTTCACTGTGACCGCCCCTTTAACTGCGACTTTCACTGTGACCGTTAATTTAACTGTGGCTTTCACTGTGACCGCCCATTTAACTGTGACTTTTACTGTGACCGCCCCTTTAACTGTGATTTTCACAGTGACCGCCCCTTTAAGCAGTAAATAAATATGGCTGGGTTGTTATGGAAACCTGGAGTAAAACTGTGTTTCTGGCATTTGGGCTTTGAAGAGAAAGAATTTCAGGCTTGTATTTGGGGGGGGGCTATTTTTGGGGGGATATCTCAGTAACGGTACGTCCTAAAGAGCTGAGACCTGGTCTAAAACCTTCCCGGACACCTGACGTACCTGTGTGCCAAATTTGGTGAAGATCGGTCCAGTCGTTAACATGTGTTTAAATTGAATGGGTGCTTTTGTTTTTTAAAAGGTTTCTGTCATGAGAAATAACATTATGTAGCTGACTGACATTAGCGATTTGCTAATGTCAGCAGTACATAACAGTATGCTGTATAACTCCCTGCCTGCCGCCGTTCTCTTAAAATAAAGGCTTTTAAAATGTGCTAATGAGCCTCTAGGTGCTATTAGGGCGCTACTTCAGCACCTGGAGGCTCGGTCTACGCACCCTTTGGCACGCCCAGGTCCAGTTGATTGACTTTCGAGTTCTCCACAGTGTCCAGTAAATCCCACGCCTGTGCCGTCCCTTTTAGTATTTGGCGCAGGCGCAGTGAGTGAAGGACGCTCTCCTGCTGCCAGCTTCCTTCCTTCAGAGCAGGTGCAGTGATTTACGGGACACTGAGGAGAACTCGAAAGTCAATCAACTGGACCTGGGCATGCCAAAGGGTGCGTAGACCGAGCCATTAGGTACTGAAGCAATGCCCTAATAGCACCTAGAGACTCATTAGCATATTTTAAAAGTTATTTTAAGAGTTATACAGCATACTGTTATGTACTGCTGACATTAGCACATCGCTAATGTCAGTCAGCTACATAACGTTATTTCTCATTACAGAAACCCTTTAAGTGGCAAACAATGAATTGTTGCATGGCTGCTTTTAAATCAGTGTAAAGGTAATATCTGTTTGAAATATGTCATCCTAAATGATACAGGCTGCAACCTTTTCATTTTATTTGGAATAAAGCTGAAGATTTTTATATGAATTCGTTGTGTGAGATAGGTTAAAATATATCACGTTTGGTGTGACCCCCTTGTGCAGCAATAACTGCAACCAAACGTTTCCAGTAATTGTTGATTAGTCCTGCACATCGGTTCGAAGGAATTGTAGCCCATTCCTCCATACAAAACAGCTTCAACTCTGTTATTTTGATGGTTTATCAACTGCTATCTTCAGGTCCCTCTACAACATTTCTATCTGATTAAGGTTAGGACTTTGACTTGGCCATTCTAAATCTTTCACTATATTCTTTAACCATTTTTTAGTAGAACGACTTGTGTGCTTAGGGTCGTTGTCTTCCTGCCTGACCGTGACCGATGTTCTCTTGAGAATCAGCTCATGGACAGATGTCCTGACATTTTTCTTTACAATGTAGGGCAGGTTGACATCAACATTATGAATTGCGTTATTGCTATACCCATGTTATATGGAAAATAACAGAATTCGTAAGACGGAATTCAAAACGGAAACCTTTATAGACATTCCATCCTTCATAATAGAGGTCATGGGCAAGCATAACGGATCCGTCTAGTTTCCGTTATAATAGGAATTCAGGAGTTAGGAATTTTCAAGCTACTCAAGCATTCCCTATGGACAGTGATTTTGCATTTTTTGTAGAATAATAAAAAGTCTACAGGGAGTGCAGAATTATTAGGCAAATGAGTATTTTGACCACATCATCCTCTTTATGCATGTTGTCTTACTCCAAGCTGTATAGGCTCGAAAGCCTACTACCAATTAAGCATATTAGGTGATGTGCATCTCTGTAATGAGAAGGAGTGTGGTCTAATGACATCAACACCCTATATCAGGTGTGCATAATTATTAGGCAACTTCCTTTCCTTTGGCAAAATGGGTCAAAAGAAGGACTTGACAGGCTCAGAAAAGGCAAAAATAGTGAGATATCTTGCAGAGGGATGCAGCACTCTTAAAATGGCAAAGCTTCTGAAGCGTGATCATCGAACAATCAAGCGTTTCATTCAAAATAGTCAACAGGGTCGCAAGAAGCGCGTGGAAAAACCAAGGCGCAAAATAACTGCCCATGAACTGAGAAAAGTCAAGCGTGCAGCTGCCAAGATGCCACTTGCCACCAGTTTGGCCATATTTCAGAGCTGCAACATCACTGGAGTGCCCAAAAGCACAAGGTGTGCAATACTCAGAGACATGGCCAAGGTAAGAAAGGCTGAAAGACGACCACCACTGAACAAGACACACAAGCTGAAACGTCAAGACTGGGCCAAGAAATATCTCAAGACTGATTTTTTCTAAGGTTTTATGGACTGATGAAATGAGAGTGAGTCTTGATGGGCCAGATGGATGGGCCCGTGGCTGGATTGGTAAAGGGCAGAGAGCTCTAGTCCGACTCAGACGCCAGCAAGGTGGAGGTGGAGTACTGGTTTGGGCTGGTATCATCAAAGATGAGCTTGTGGGGCCTTTTCGGGTTGAGGATGGAGTCAAGCTCAACTCCCAGTCCTACTGCCAGTTTCTGGAAGACACCTTCTTCAAGCAGTGGTACAGGAAGAAGTCTGCATCCTTCAAGAAAAACATGATTTTCATGCAGGACAATGCTCCATCACACGCGTCCAAGTACTCCACAGCGTGGCTGGCAAGAAAGGGTATAAAAGAAGAAAATCTAATGACATGGCCTCCTTGTTCACCTGATCTGAACCCCATTGAGAACCTGTGGTCCATCATCAAATGTGAGATTTACAAGGAGGGAAAACGGTACACCTCTCTGAACAGTGTCTGGGAGGCTGTGGTTGCTGCTGTACGCAATGTTGATGGTGAACAGATCAAAACACTGACAGAATCCATGGATGGCAGGCTATTGAGTGTCCTTGCAAAGAAAGGTGGCTATATTGGTCACTGATTTGTTTTTGTTTTGTTTTTGAATGTCATAAATGTATATTTGTGAATGTTGAGATGTTATATTGGTTTCACTGGTAAAAATAAATAATTGAAATGGGTATATATTTGTTTTTTGTTAAGTTGCCTAATAATTATGCACAGTAATAGTCACCTGCACACACAGATATCCCCCTAAAATAGCTAAAACTAAAAACAAACTAAAAACTACTTCCAAAAATATTCAGCTTTGATATTAATGAGTTTTTTGGGTTCATTGAGAACATGGTTGTTGTTCAATAATAAAATTAATCCTCAAAAATACAACTTGCCTAATAATTCTGCACTCCCTGTATGTGTAGCCTTATCCTCAGGAGGTCATTTACTGAGCAGAATTGTACCCACTCGATTACCGTTATTTGGGCTGTTTTATAGGCCTCTATTGAAGACATCTGCTCTTTAAAATTTACCAGACAGGCACAAGATTACTATGTGGATAATATGACTTTATAGAGCTCCCACACAAATATCTTCTTTGGCTCTTCAGGCTGTTTCTCCCACACAGCAACTTGTGTGCTCCTCTACAATTGTCTAAAGGAAATTGCCATAATTAAATTCAGTGTCTCTTCTTTAATGTTACACTCTCAACAATTTTATGTAAGTGTTTCAGCCTGACTTTCAATCAGCTGTGCCTATGCATAATAAATAAAGCGGGAAATATTGGATTACTCTTTCTTAATGAGTTTTGAAACAATTGTGATAATGCTCAATTGATAGTTTACCTTCGGCTACTTTCAAACTTGTGCCGCAGTGATCCGGCAAGCAGTTCCGTCGCCGAAACTGCCTGCCAGATCAGGCAATCTACAGCATTTGCAGATCCGTCTTACAAATGCATTGCAAGAACGGATCCGTCTCTCCATATGTCATATGGAGAAACGGATCCGTTATATATTTTTTTTACTTTTTTACCGGTCTGCGGACGGATCCGGCATTGCGGTATTTTTAATGCTGGATTCAGCACTAATACATTTCAATGTAAATTAATGCCGGCATTGTGGCAACTGATACGGAATTTTAGACTGAGATAATACCGCAGCATACTGTTCAGTGACTAAACTGAAGACATCCTGATGCATCCTGAACGGATTTCTCTCCATTCAGAATGCATGGGGATGAAACTGATCAGTTCTTTTTCCAGTATTGAGCCCCTATGATGGAACTCAGTGCTGGAAAAGAAAAACGCTAGTGTGAAAGTACCCTTAGTCATTTTAGGTGAGTTGATCACAGACTTGTAAAATGGCTGGCATGAAATAAACCATGGGTACATCATTTATATTCCTTCCAAATGATTTATATATTTTACAAGAAGGAATAAAATTTAGGCTTAACATGAAAGCCATCATTTAAAGCCATCTGCAGGTGTCTTTAGCAGAAATTGATTTTATTTTCTAATAGCTACATGGAGTGACCAGACCTTGAACTTCTTGGGCTAAGCTCCGATCTTTCGATATAGTACATTATGTTCTGAAAAACTTCTATTTGTAGACATTATGCTGTGTTAGTCTTCAAGTTAATTTTTCAAGTTTAATTTCCTGGTATGTTAGAATACAAGCCTCTCTTCTGATTGAGCAATTTTGTTCAAATTATTTTGAGAGACATTCTCGTATGCTTAGTACACCATATGCTGCACAGTGTAAAAACAAGTTATATTCATTTCTGTCATTTCTTTTCAGCTCATCAACAATGTACAATGATAACTAGAGATGAGCAAAGTTTTAATAAATTTGATTCAGCCAATTTGCCAAAGTTCACCAATAAATTTTATTTGTTCCGAATTAATTAGACACAACTCGCTATAAATCATGCATACCTAAGCCACTCTGTCTAATCAAATTCTTCCCACTTGGTGGCCCAATCTCAGTGTGAAGGCTTGGAAGTTAATCCTTTCCCGGCCACAGACAGTAAATTCACGTCTGAAGTCAGGCATAAAAAAATGGCACTCGCTGGCATGTTGTCACCAAGTTGGCACCTCACATGCAGTCAGTCTCTCAGATCTTCTAACCTCTGTCACAGAAGGTACCGTGACAGTACCCTCCTTCTACGGGTGACCTCTGGACACCCAGGACCGACCTTATCAGATTAGCCCTGTGAAAGGATTTCACAAGACGACTGGCATTAACATAGGCTGCTGGAGCCCATATTCTCTCCTCTGGACCGTAACCCTTCCAGTGACTGAGATACTAGAGGGATCTACGGAGAATTCAGGGGTCCACTATCCTGGCGATCTGAAATTCGAAATTACCGTCCGCCATGATGGGGGGGGGGGGTGGCAGGGAGGATGGTAGAGCAGTTTCGACATATCTCTTCAGTAATGATTTGTGTAAAATATGAATTTTTAAAGCCTGCGGAAGTTAAAGACAAAAGGCTACCTGGTTAATAATAGCAGAGATCTTATCTGGACCAATAAACCTTGGACCCAACTTCCAAGAAGGTACTTTAAACTTAATGTTTCTTGTGGACAGCCACACAGAATCACCCACTCTTAGATCTGGACCACTCATACGTCTCTTGTCAGCCATTAGTTTATACTTCTTGCACATTTTTTCAGATTATTTTGAATTTTCTGCCAAATAGATGACAATGAAGAGGAAAATCTTTTCTCTTCAGGTATACCAGAAGTCTCAGTACTAGAAAATGTGCCAAACTGCGGATGGAACCCATATGCCCCAAAAAACAGCAATTTATCAGTGGACTCCTGCCTGCGGTTATTTATGGCAAACTTGGCCAAAGACAGAAAAGAAGACCACTCCTCCTTATTCTCTGAGACAAAACATAAGTCTCCAGATTCTGGTTAGTGCGCTCAGGCTGTCCGTTCTACTGAGAATGAAAGGCTGAAGAGAAGGACAATTATACCCCCAAGCGAGTGCAGAACGCCTTCCAGAATCTGGATCCAAACTATCAGACACCACATCAGAGGGAATACCATGTAGCTTCACGATGTCAACAAACACTTGTGCGAGAGTGCTTTTACTGAAGCAATCAACAACCACCAGAATCACAGTTTTTCCTGAGGAATTCTGCAAATCTGTGATAAAGTCCATGGACAAATGAGTCCAAAGTCTGGACGGGATAGACAACTGAAGTAGAGATCCTGAAGGCTGAGTATGTGTCACCTTAGCACATGCACAAGTACTACAGACTGACACATAGCCCTCAACACATTTACGCAACCCCGGCCACCAGAATCTACGAGACATGAAATCGACCGTGGATTTGCTCCCAGGGTGTCCTGTAAGAACAGTAGAGTGATGTTCCTCGAATACCTTGTGCCGTAATAGGAACAAACAACTTTCCCAAAGGACAAAAATCCAGTGTATCTCCCCGGGCCTCCAACAACTCTGCCTCAAGGTTGGGATAAAGGGGCAGAAATTACTACCCCTTCAGACAAGATAGGACCAGAATCTTCCGAACGTTCTTAATCCCAGGGCAATAGGTGACAAATAAATTAAATGTGGTTAAAAACAACGACCATCTGGCCTGCCTTGGGTTCAGACATTTAGCCGACTCCAGGTAAGCCATTAATGAAATGTTGAAAAACCGCAGTAGCATTGGTCAACCCAAAAGGTATGTCCAAATTCTTAAAATCACCTTCAGGGGTATTAAAGGCTGTCTTCCATTCATCCCCCTCCTTGATCCTTACCAGATTATAAGCCCCCCCTCAAATCCAACTTAGAGAACACATTGGCACTGACAATCTAAATAGAACAAATCTGGGATCAAAGGAAGGGGATAAGGATCACGGACTGTAATGCAATTAAGCTCACGGAAGTCAAAACATGGTCTAAGAGTTCTGTCTTTTTTCTTAACAAAGAAGAACCCTGCATCCACTGGGGATTTGGATGGTCTAATATGACCTTTAGCCAAACTCTCGGTGATATATTCTCGCATGGCTACTCTTTCGGGTTCAGAAAGATTATACAACCGAGACTTGGGCATCCTAGCTCCCGGAATAAGGTTGACGGGGCAATCACACTCACGATGTGGAGGTAGCTCCTGGTCTCCACTTTCAGAGAATACATCGGAAAAATCTGAAATAAACGAAGGTATAACTTTATTGGTTACAACAGAAAGCGACATGCTAAGACAGTTGTCTCTGCAATAATCACTCCAATCAAGAATCTCTCGCTTGCCAATCGATGGTAGGATTATGTTAGCTTAACCATGGTAATCCTAGCACCAAGGGAGCAGGCAGGACAAAACTGCACAAAACACAAAATGGATTCTTGATGAAAATCCCCCATCTTTAAACAAATATCCTGCACCATTTGTGATAAACATTTTTCTGTGAGTGGAGCGGAATCAATTGCAAACACTGAAATATTTTTGTCCAATGCACTTGTCAACCCATACATATGAACGAACTGACCATCAATTATGTTAACCTCTGCCCCACTGTCAATAAATACTTCAATTCCCACAGTTTGGGAGTCTAGCGCTACCTTGGAAAGCAGGAGAAATCGGGTATTACCGGCAAAAGTTATTTCTCAGATTGCCCACCCACACCACCAACAGTGAGATGAGGACTGAACACATTTTTTTTTCTTTTTTTAACATAATGACATACGTTGTCCCCCTTTTTCACAGAAAAATCAAAGTCTCATCTTAAGCCTAAAGTTCCAGGGGTAGCTCCCCCCAGCTGCATTGGCTCATCACCAGACATGTGCTCAAGTGTCTCTTTACCCAAAGTGTTGGAAGAGGCCGCCACCTTATATGATAGTAAGTCCTGAATGTGAAGAACCTTAGATCTCTCTCTCAGGCATCTATTAATACGAACAGCAAGGGACATGGCCACCTCCAATGACTCAGGATATTCATGAAACGCCAATGCATCCTTCAGGCTCGAATTGCCCTTGACAGAATTGACTACGGAGAGCTGGATCACTCCACTCCGTATCTGTAGCCCATCTCCTAAAGTCAGAGCAATAGGGCTCCGCAGAACACCCTCCCTGCCGTAAGCCACGCAACAGTCATGATTATACCCAGTCTTTGACTATCGTCCCCAGAAGAGCATGGGCACAGTTTAAAATATAATTTGCATGACTCCCTGAATCGACTAAAATTGTCACTTCCTCTGAAAATCTGTCCGGAAGAGCCACCTTGGATTCGGGGCAGGCCTGGTTCCCGCTGCCGGAACCAGCCGCCTGTGGTCTCTGGATCTGTGAGACGGTCGTGCGGTGGTCAGCTACCTCCAGACACAGCCCTTGGTGTTGTCCGACGAATGCAGAAATACATTGCCACACTGATGCAAACAAAATGGCTTTTTTTTTGGGTGGTTGATAATGTCACAGATAATGTGGAGGGGAGGGACACCAGAATGACAACAGAAGGGAAATGACAAAGAACTACGCCTCAAGGCTAGGGAGAGGGAAAAGGTCACCTCCTAGGAAACCCCTAGAACTGGCCCTGAAGGCCTGTCAGTATGTATAGACCCTGAAGGTGGGAAAATATATACGTCGGAACCTAAACCCTAGGAGCCCTGAAATGTCTTAGAGGTAGTGACAGGGAATGAGACTACTGGTTCCTTCCCAGGTGAACGAACCAGCATCTCCCTGAGGCGCAATCCCTTGCAAGAGATAACTAGGACTCTTAGTTCACCCATAGACAAGCAGTGGGTTTTAAGCCTATAGCCCCCTAACAGTTTGCCCTTCATATCGAGTTTTAAACTTTATATGTTTTTTGTGGCTATATTGTTTATTAAAAGAAAAATAAAAGTTATATTTTAATAATAAAAAAACTAGAGAAAAGGCCAGAAACAGGAATTATAGTCCTTGACTATTGAAACCGTACTTTTGACCTCCTGGGTCCAGAGGATCACCTGTAAATATCCCTGAGGCCTAGTAACAACAAGCACAAGGAAACAACCAAATACAAAGAGCAGTACAAATATCTTATAGAAAATGGATGAGTATGGTATCAAGTGTGAGACCAAACTAAATAGAGACCACAAGCTGCACCTGACAAGAGGTGTGGTCATTACCAAACAACAACACTGAGAATCAAGAGACTGTCAGTTGACCTCACATGCAGTCAGTCTCTCAGATCTTCTAGCCTCTGTCACAAAAGGTACCGTGACACATGTGCTGCGGGCTCCATGGCCTCCTGGTGTCTTCTGTTTTAAAGAGCAGACACCCGGCAGATTACTGAAGGTCATGGACTTTTAACTCTTTAGATGTCGTGGCCATCTGGGTGTGCTCTGGCTCCCGCCGGCGGAGATCGGGGGAGCCGGAGCGTATGTATGGCAGCCCCTGTTCTCCTGTGTGATGGTACCAGATATGGTACACAGCATTTAGGTGGGAAAATCTTCCTCAAAGCAATAAAATGGAGGGATTCACAACAGGGATGACCATAATCCCATGTGGATTCCTCCATAAGGTTTCGGATCCCTCCCTACTATGAACCAAATGGTATTTCACTTTTAAAATTATTAGGGTTAAAACCAGATGCTGAACATGGTGGATGGATCAAACATGGCCGCTGGATTATTGCAGCAACACTGTCCCTAGCGCATGAGCACTTGCCACATCTTTCCCTATGCTCAGCTCACAAGACAATGCCGGAGACCGTGCTGGATGAGGCTTTATAGGGCTGCGACTTAACAAGGAATGGCTACCTATGGATTGCCTTGCTGCAGGTCTCGCTCTCCCATGCGTCTTACTTTCACTTTGTAACACGTGCAGCAGCCCATTTTAGGAAACCTGATTTATTACCAAGAAGTTCAAGGAAATTTGGCTTTGTGGTGAATCAAAGTTTTCCTAAACTTTGGACTGAATTCCATTTCAAATGCTTCGCTCAACATCAATGATAACAATTAGAGAGTAAAATATTCACCAAACTAATGTAATATAAAAAATATTATGATTTTTCATCATTTATGTAATTCAATATTTGAAAATTATTTTAAATGTGGGTGTTGGTCACTTTGACAAAGATTTTTCATATTTTTTTGCCTAGCAGTGCTAACCCTTAGGATACTGGAGGTTTTTCATTTTTGTGTTTTCATTTTTCTTCCTTGTCTTCCTGGAGCCATAACTTTTTTATTTTTCCGTTTAAATATTCAAGTTGTACTTTCTAATGCCACCATTTATTGTGGCATACAATGTAGTGAGAAGCAGGATTTTTTTTTCAAATGGATGGAATTGGAAAAAGAAATGCAATTCATCCACAGTTTACAGGTCTTGTCCCTATGCCACCATTTTAATATTACAGATTTTTTCAGAAGAGGTGATGCCCATGATGTTTATATTTTTCATTATTTATGTTTTTTTTATTCTACGGAAAGGGGGGTGATTTAAATTTTTATATATTTTTTATTTTAAATTGTAGGAGGAAGGTCCTCCTTACAAGACTGGAGTAAATAAGTACATCAAGTGGTTTATCTGTGTACTCCCACGGGCCACAGACCTCCCTTGATAAAAAATAAATTACGGAACACAAAAACTTCACTGATGGTGGTGGTCTGTAGCATGCACACAGTGTTTTTTTCTCTTTTTCGCTCACATTGTCTAGAGGACTTTTCTCTTCCTTGTCTGTGGGTGGGCAGCAGCTTGTCAAATGGGACTATCAAGCACCTGCATCTCCCAGGAGTGCATTTCAATAAGCTCTTGCTAATTCCTTCCTCCCCTTACATAGACAATAGTCCCCCACAAATAGCACCAGTGATTCCAATAATGATATCACTATGGTATGCAAATCTCTACAGAGTGAGACAGCTGTATATATCAATGAATTTCGAAGCAGTGACTAATTATTGAAAGATGTTTGGGCTGCTTTACTATGAAATCATATGTTGGCACTGAAAGAAGGAAGAGATCAGGGAAGCTAATGAGCATGTCTGTCCACAGCTAAATGCAAGAGAAGGTGGACCAGAATCTCAGCAACAGGAGAAACAGCAGGGAGCTCTACCAGAGAGGACAACAGTGATGGCCAGTTCGCAGTTTTCGCCAACGAACACATGAGGGCTGCCATCTTGACTCACAAGTCCGGTGATGCACAGGTAAGCCCTTACCTGTGCCGGGAGCTGGTCTGAAACCAATGCAGTCGGGGGCCTTCATCAGGCTGTTCTTGGAACTGCCTGCTCCCAGTGACCCCATTTGTTTCAGACCGGCACAGGCACAGGTAAAGGCTTACCCGTGCATCGCCGGACTTGTGAGTCAAGATGGCAGCCCGGATGTGTTAATTGGCGAACACTGCGAACTAGCCATCACTGGAGGACAATATACATAAAAAGCCTTACAATATTTCTATATTTCTATTGTGTGTATACTGAAATAATACTTTGCAATGCCCTATTCATGGTATAATAATACTTTTTGTTGTATAACCCCTTTTATGTTAGTGGTTTACAGTATTATATACATTACATGAAATTAGAAATATACATGTAGTTAATATCTTTAGACTTTATCAATTATGCAAGCTTTTGAGTAACTAAACAGTTTCTGCATATGTGCAATCTCCACTCTGTTAAAAGTTGGGAGAATGAAGTACCCTCATACTTCAGATCAGTGTGGACTCCTAGCTGATCAGACACGCATGGAATATACTATGAATATGCGACACATTTCTTTATTCATTTAGGCAGATAACTTTAGATAAGAACTAGAATTAGCAGCTAATCTGAGCTATTGCACACATGGAATAGCACTGAATGAGCACTGTATTCAGCAATATTTTTTCTCTTGCCTCAGTTAAGATGGACCGCAGTTGAATGATCAACTGTATTGAGTATAAAGAGATTAACTTTGCATTTACCTATAATTCATTCTTTGTTATTTTAAATAGATAACAGAAGATTATAGCTTGCAGACAATAATACATCCCAAAAGCCTTATGGATTTATAGATGTAACATGTAATGATACTCTTGAGATAGTTCTTTGAATGTTTATCAGCCTGGCGACATCAGCCACCAATCTATTGCCATTCACCTAGACACCATTCTATTGCCATTGTGATCATGAAGGGGTTACTATCTACCAGCAGAGAATTTCTCAGCAGGATCTGAAATGCACTAGGTGTCTTGTGCTCTAGTTCCACAGCGAGCACACAATACAGGTTTGAGCAGTGGCTAGAATTTCCTAATTTCAATTTCTCTACTTTTATAATGGATAGAAATAACTCCAAAAATAGTTCAGGTCTGAAGTCACTGTGTGAAGTCACTTTGTGAGGCTTACATAATAGAAACCACCCATTTTAGAAACTACACCCCTCAAAGTATTCAAAACTGATTTTACAAACGTTCTTAACCCTTTAGGCCCCTTTCACACAAGCGAGTTTTCCACGCCAGTGCAATGCGTGACGTGAACGCATAGTACCTGCACTGAATGCTGACCCATTCATTTCAATGTGTCTGTGTACATGAGCGTTGTTTTTCACGCATCACTTTTGCGTTGCGTGAAAATCGCAGCTTGTTCTATTATTCAGCGTTTTTCACGCAGCCCTGGAAGTGAATGGGGCTGCCCATAGAAGTGAAAGGGTCTGCATGAAAAACGTATTGCATCCGCAAGCAAGTGCGGATGCAATGCGTTTTTTGCTGATGGTTGCTAAGAGATGTTGTTTGTAAACCTTCAGTTTTTTATCACGCGCGTGAAAGACATATCAAAATGCACTGCACCCGTGCGGAAAAAAAATGAACAACTGAACGCAATCACAGACAAAACTGACTGAACTTGCTTGCAAAATGGTGCGAGTTTTACTGAACGCACCCTGAACGCATCCGGACCAAATCCATATCATTCGTGAGAAAGAGGCATTAGGTGTTCCACAAGAATTAATGGAAAATGGAGATGAAATTTCAGAATTTCACTTTTTGGGCAGATTTTCCATTTTAATTAATTTTTTGCCACTAACAAAGCAAGGGTTAGCAGACACATAAAACTGAATATTTATTGCCCTGATTCTGTAGTTTACAGAAACACCCCATATGTGGTTGTAAACTGCGGTACAGTCACATTGCAGAGCGCAGAAGGAAAGGAACGCCATATGGTTTTTAGAAGGCAGATTTCACTGAGATACTTTTAAGCTGCCATGTCACATTTGAAGACGCACCCCTAGAGTAGAAACTCTAAAAAATGATCCCATTTTGAAAACTACGGGATAATGTGGCAGTTGTGTTGGTACTATTTTAAGGTACATTTGATTTTTGGTTGCTCTATATTACACTTTTTGTGATTTAAGGTAACAAAAAATAGCAGTTTTGCCACTGTTTTTAATTTTTGTTATTTACAGTGTTTATCTGAGAGGTTAGATCATGTGGCATTTTTATAGAGCAGGTTGTTATGGATGCGACAATACAAAAGATGACTAGTTTGTCTGGTTGTTTGTTTCAGTTTTTCATAATAAAGCATTTTTAAAAAAAAAAGATTTTTTTAGTGTCTTATTCATATTCTGAAAGCCATAGTTTTATTTTTATTTTAGGCGACTCATTAGGGGCTAATTTTTTTCGGTATGAGATGAAGGTTTGATTGGTACTATTTTAGGGTGCATATGACTTTTTGATCGCTTGGTATTATACTTTTTGTGATGTAGGGTGACAAAAATGGCTTTTGACATACTTTTTTTTGCGGTGTTCATCTGAGTGGTTAGGTCATGTGATATTTTTATAGAGCAGGTTGTTACGGACGCAGCAATAACCAATATGTGTACTTTTTTTTATTATTTCACTTTAGCACAATAATAGCAGTTTTGAAGCAAAATCAAATATTTTTGTGTCTCCATTGTCTGAGAGTGATAGCTTTTTTATTTTTTGACAGATTGTCCTAGGTAGGGTCTCATTTTTTGTGGGATGAGGTGACTGTTTGGTATAATTTTGGGGGGTATACGCCTTTTTGATCGCTTGGTGTTGCAATTTTTGTGATGTAATGTGACCAATTATTTATTTTTTGTATGGTGTTCACCTGAGGAGTTAGTTCATGTGATATTTTTATACAGCAGGTTCTTACGGAAGCGGCAATACATATGTATACTTTTTTTATTTATTTAAGTTTTACACAATATCAGCACTTTTGAAACAAAAATTTAGCCATTGTTTTTTAATTTTTTTGGAGCTCATTTTTTGCGGGATGAGGTGACTGTTAGATTGGTACTATTTTGGGGTGCATATGACTTTTTAATCGCTTGGTGTTGGCACTTTTAGTGATGTAAGGTGACAAAAATTTTATTTTTTTGACGGTGTTCACCTGAGGGGTTAGATCATGTGATATTACTTAATATGTCTACTTTTCTTGTTTTCCCTATTTTTTACAAATTTGCTTAACTTTATTTTGGGAAAAGGACGCTCTTTTTGTTTTTAACTTGAAACTTTTATTTCTTTGTAAACTGCAGCACATCAAGGGTTAATGCGCCAGCATCAGTGTTTTCACCGATGCCGGCGCATACAGCAGGCGTCAGGCTATCAGTGACTTTGAGACCCTGCTACTGATCGGGTGGGCGCAGCTCCTGCAACCGCCCGATTAGCGCACAGTAATAGTACGGTGCTGGGCAGGAAGGGGTTAAAAAATAGTACAAGACACAAACATAATGAGAATCAAACTGGACATAAGCGATGTTTAGACACATATCAGGGAAGCATTAACCCCAACATGAACACTATGGGCCAGATTTATCATTACTCTGACAGCTCACTCCACTTTAACATATTGCTAAAGTCAGTTTTAGCCAAGTCAGATTTATGATTGGCCCTTTAAGACTTTAATAAATGTGGTTTGACGGTAGCAGTTTATCCGTCAGTAAGCAGCTTTACAAAAGTCGCACATCTTTACGAAAAAGTCGCACGTTTTTATGAAAAAGTTGCATGTTCTTTTAAAAAGTCTTATAAGATAAGCATGGTCCTCACTGGAGTGAAATTGCGACTTTTTTGCGACTTTTTAAATAGTCCCAATAGTAAATCTGTCTAGAGATTAATTTACATAAGAAAACACGCCCACTTTCAGAAAACTGGAGAGCATAGTGCAGAGCAGAAAAAAGTCGCAAATTTGTGCGCAGTTTTAGTGTTTGAGACTTTTTGGGGACTTTTTCACTCCATTATTCTGACCTGAGCTAATGATAAATCTGGCCCAATGAGCATACAGTCACAGAATACTGTCCGCACCCACAAAAGTCCACAGGGAGCATGCACAGCGCAAGCAACCAGCATACACATCAACTACAGCCAGTACGTAAGAGTGCAGGCAGCCAGCCTACCCGGCAACACGATGTCGCAGTGAATAGTGCTGTGACAAAAACAGGCTCTGCCATCTGTCTTTGTCGCTGAGTAATGTAATTATAGTGTGTCCTAAGTCTAAACTCACATTATTACACAGTTCTCCGTCCTACTGGCTGTGCATAGTCTAGGTACATGTTATTGGCTGGGCTTTTCTTCTACTGTGTGCCACATAGAGAAGGTGAAGGACTGGTATGGAGATAGGTGGTCATATAGTCTGAGATTCAATTACACAATATATATACTATTTTAGGGCAGGTCTATTAGCATCTGTTGTAGCACTTGTAGCTTTAGATTGTCTTTGGAGTTTTGGCCAGTATTTATACTTGATATAGGTATTTACGGATTTGACTTGTCTTGTGGAATGGTTGGTTATGACCTCCCTGTTCATTAAGACATCTACATATTAGTCCTTTGTGCCATCTTGTCAACACTTTACACGAGTTGTAGCTTCCAGAACAAGCGCCGTAATTATTTAAACAATACTCATGTTGTTTTAATACTTGTTTTTGTTAACGGCTGTACTAAGTGGTTAATTTGAGTGTGGCATTTAAACCCTTTGCCACATTTGTGCTTTATGTTGTTGCTTTTATTTAACAAATTATTATGTGAATGAGAGAAATAAATCCATCTAAGCTCATTGTAGGTTGTAATATGGTTATTGTATTAACCTCTTCGAAACACAGCACTGACAATTTACTCACTAATAGACTGTGGCACTTTTGCAAAGATTTGAACAAACAGTTTTTCTGTTCCTCCACTCGTTCCACAACGTTCCATTACTTCTGCCTCCTCTAGTTATGTGAGCAGTTATACTCAAGCCAGTCAACTTGGTTACTAGTCTGTGTTCCACGTGATTAAACAATTCAATGCTGATTACAATGCAGACAAATGGAGGGAGCTGTATTTGTCACTTGCCTTCCTGTTCCAGCATTGGGATTGCCAGGTTTGATGGTTTTATATGAACAGCGTGGAGTCCAACAAAGACCTCCAGGGCTGTCCAAAATAAAGAAATGTTAAGAATTATTTAATTTAAATGTTTTTGAACTACATTAAATAGTTTATGTAATATGTTATTTATTTCTCCAGGCTTTGTAGACCTAACTCTCCATGATCAGGTTCATCTTTTGGAATGTGCTTGGCTTGAGATTCTTATGGTTGGTTTAATCTGGCGGTCAGTGGAACATCCAGGCAAATTGTCATTTGCTCCAAATCTCCTACTAGACAGGTATGTTTCCTTAATAGCAGCAGCTATCGTATTTAGCTTTAATTTATCTTGAGAGCCAAGTATAGAGGTACGGATATTGGATAGTAGAAGGTTCACAATGCTTCTAGTCTCTAATATAATGATATTTATTCTTAAATAATAACAATTAGTATACATATCAAATGTAAATACAGTACCAGTCAAAAGTTTGGAGACATCTTCTCACTCTATGTGTTTTCTACATTGTACATTTATATTGAATACATGAAAATGCTGAAGGGCACATATGGAACCAAGAAGTAAAGTAATAAGCAAAAATAGCATTAAACAAGACAGAATATGTTTTATATTTTAGATTCTTCAAAATAACCCCCTTTTGCTGTGATGGCAACTTTGTACAATCTTAGCATTCTTCCAGTCAGCTTCATGAAGGCATTCACCTGAAATGGATTCCAACAGTTGTGATAGAGTTCCCAGAGGTGCCTACCACTTGTTGGATGCTTTTCCTTCACTGTGTGGTCCGACTCATCACAAACCATCTCAATTGGGTTAAGCTTGGGTGATTGTGGAAGACATGTCACCTGACACTACACTCCATCACTCTCCTGGTCAACTAGCCCTTATATAGCTTTGGGGTGTATTTGGGATCATTTTCCTGATGAAAAAACAAATGATTGTCCCACTAAGTGCAAGCCAGGTGGGATAGCATCTCACTACGGAATGGTGTGGTAGGCATGTTGGTTAAATATGCCTTCAATGTTGAATAAATCACCAACAGTATCACCTGCAAACCACCACCACCAACATCACACCTCCTTCTCCATGCTTCATGCTGGGAACCACACATGTAGAAACCATCCACTCATCTTTACTTCTTCTCACAAAGACATGGCAATTGGAACCAAAAATCTAAAAATTTGACTGGTCTAATGTCCATCTCTTGTGTTTCTTGGCCCCAGCAATTCCTTTCTTCTTCGTGTTACTCAGTAGCAGATTTTATGCAGCAATTTGATCATAGAGGCCAAATTCTCGCAGTCTCCTCTAACCAGTCGATGCTGAGATGTGTCTGGTTCTTGATCTCTGCAAAACATTTATGTAGGCTGTAATTTGAGATGGTGATAAATTGTGGTTTCTGAGGATGGTAACTCCAAGGAGCTTATCTTCTGCAGTAGAGGCATGTCTTGGTCCTCCTTTCCTGGAGGGGTCCTCATGAGAAACACATTCGTCAAAGCGTTTGACAGATTTCATGACTGCACTTGAGGATACAGTACCTTCAAAGTTCTGGAAATTTTCCTGATTGACTGATGTTCATGTGTTCAAAGTAATGATGGACTGTTGGTTTTCTTTACTTAGTTTAATGGTTCCTGCCATAATGTGTATTAGAACTGTATTAGAATAGAACAAATTAACCCTTCACAAGTCATACCTGTTGATTGAAAGTCATTCTAGGTGACTTCCTCATGAAGTTGATTGAGAGAAGGCCAGGAGTGTGCAAAGATGTTATCAAAGCAAAAGTGTGTTATTTTGAAGAATCTTAAATATAAAACATATTCTGGGTTAACACTTTTTTGTTTACTACTTAATTCCATATGAGTCCTTCATAATTTTTGTGTCAATAGTGTTGAGCGAATCAAAATATCTAAAGTGGACTTCAATCCAAATTTCAGGAAAGATTTGATTTGTCATGAACCTGAATATCCTCGCACTTCATGATAAAGAATAAATTTTTCCCAAAATAGTGGCTCAAAATAAAAAAAAATATTATACTCGCCTCGTCCACTTGCTTGCGGAGAGGCCACCCGCTCCCATATTGACAGAAGAAAACCCTCCAAGGACCTGCCATGAGCATGATAACCACGTGATCACGCTTGGCGCGTGCATTTACGTCATCAGGTAAGTGGATGAGGTGGTGAGTAGGGATGAGCGAACTCGAACTGTATAGTTCGGGTTCGTACCGAATTTTGGGGTGTCCGTGACACGGACCCGAACCCGGACATTTTCGTAAAAGTCTGGGTTCGGGTTCGGTGTTCGTCGCTTTCTTGGCACTTTTGTGACGCTTTCTTGGCGCTTTTTGAAAGGCTGCAAAGCAGCCAATCAACAAGCGTCATACTACTTGCCCCAAGAGGCCATCACAGCCATGCCTACTATTGGCATGGCTGTGATTGGCCAGAGCACCATGTGACCCAGCCTCTATTTAAGCTGGAGTCACATAGCGCCGCCCGTCACTCTGCTCTGATTAGCGTAGGGAGAGGTTGCGGCTGCGACAGTAGGGCGAGATTAGGCAGATTAACTCCTCCAAAGGACTTGATTATTGATCGATCTGCAGCTGTGGGTCATTGAGCTGCTGATACTCAATTGCTCACTGTTTTTAGGCTGCCCAGACCGTTTGTCAGTCACTTTTTTCTGGGGTGATCGGCGGCCATTTTGTGTCTTGTGGTGCGCCAGCCCTTGCTGCGACCAAGTGCATTTAACCCTCAATGGTGTGGTTGTTTTTTGGCTAAAGCCTACATCAGGGTGAAGCTGTCACACCAAGTGCATTTAACCAGCAATAGTCTGTTTATTTTTTGGCCATATACTACATCAGGGGCAAGCTGCGCCTGTCACCAAGTGCATTTAACCCTCAATGGTGTGGTTGTTTTTTGGCTAAAGCCTACATCAGGGTGAAGCTGTCACACCAAGTGCATTTAACCAGCAATAGTCTGTTTATTTTTTGGCCATATACTACATCAGGGGCAAGCTGCGCCTGTCACCAAGTGCATTTAACCCTCAATGGTGTGGTTGTTTTTTGGCTAAAGCCTACATCAGGGTGAAGCTGTCACACCAAGTGCATTTAACCAGCAATAGTCTGTTCATTTTTTGGCCATATACTACATCAGGGGCAAGCTGCGCCCGTCACCAAGTGCATTTAACCCTCAGTAGTGTGGTTGGTCAAGCTGTCACACCAAGTGCATTTAACCAGCAATAGTCTGTTCATTTTTTGGCCATATACTACATCAGGGGCAAGCTGCGCCTGTCACCAAGTGCATTTAACCCTCAGTAGTGTGGTTGGTCAATCTGTCACACCAAGTGCATTTAACCAGCAATAGTGTGGTTATTTTTTGGCCATATCCCAGTCTAATTCTGTCAGTAAATCTATACCTGTCACCCAGCGCCTAAATACGAGGCCTCAAATTTATATCCCGCTAAATCTGTCGTTACTGGTGTACTGTTCTGGCTGGGCAATTTATTTAGTGTCCGTCAAAGCACATTTTTTGTTCTGGGTTGAAATACAATTCCCAATTTAGCAATTTCCTAATTTAGTGGTTTCTGCTGTATCAGAGCTATTTTAAATCTATCCCTAAAAGGGTATATAATATTCAAGGTGCACATAGGGTCATTCAGAATAACTTCACACACACGCTACTGTGCATTTCCAAGTCTAATTCTGTCAGTAAATCTATACCTGTCACCCAGCGCCTAAATACTAGGCCTCAAATTTATATCCCGCTAAATCTGTTGTTACTGGTGTACTGTTCTGGCTGGGCAAGTTATTTAGTGTCCGTCAAAGCACATTTTTTGTTCTGGGTTGAAATACAATTCCCAATTTAGCAATTTCCTAATTTAGTGGTTTCTGCTGTATCAGGCCTACTTTAAATATATCCCTAAAAGGGTATATAATATTCAAGATGCACATAGGGTCATTCAGAATAACTTCACACACACGCTACTGTGCATTTCCAAGTCTAATTCTGTCAGTAAATCTATACCTGTCACCCAGCGCCTAAATACTAGGCCTCAAATTTATATCCCGCTAAATCTGTCGTTACTGGTGTACTGTTCTGGCTGGGCAAGTTATTTAGTGTCCGTCAAAGCACATTTTTTGTTCTGGGTTGAAATACAATTCCCAATTTAGTAATTTCCTAATTTAGTGGTTTCGGCTGTATCAGGCCTACTTTAAATACATCCCTAAAAGGGTATATAATATTCAAGGTGCACATAGGGTCATTCAGAATAACTTCACACACACGCTACTGTGCATTTCCAAGTCTAATTCCGTCAGTAAATCTATACCTGTCACCCAGCGCCTAAATACTAGGCCTCAAATTTATATTCCGCTAAATCTGTCATTACTGGTGTACTGTTATGGCTGGGCAAGTTATTTAGTGTCCGTCAAAGCACATTTTTTGTTCTGGGTTGAAATACAATTCCCAATTTAGCAATTTCCTAATTTAGTGGTTTCTGCTGTATCAGGCCTACTTTAAATACATCCCTAAAAGGGTATATAATATTCAAGGTGCACATAGGGTCATTCAGAATAACTTCACACACACGCTACTGTGCATTTCCAAGTCTAATTCTGTCAGTAAATCTATACCTGTCACCCAGCGCCTAAATACTAGGCCTCAAATTTATATTCAGCTGAATTTGAATACAATACATTGGGCCAAATAATATTTTTGTTGTTGTGGTGAACGATAACAATGAGGAAAACATCTAGTAAGGGACGTGGACGTGGACATGGTCGTGGTGGTGTTAGTGGACCCTCTGGTGCTGGGAGAGGACGTGGCCGTTCTGCCACATCCACACGTCCTAGTGTACCAACTACCTCAGGTCCCAGTAGCCGCCAGAATTTACAGCGATATATGGTGGGGCCCAATGCCGTTCTAAGGATGGTAAGGCCTGAGCAGGTACAGGCATTAGTCAATTGGGTGGCCGGCAGTGGATCCAGCACGTTCACATTATCTCCCACCCAGTCTTCTGCAGAAAGCGCACAGATGGCGCCTGAAAACCAACCCCATCAGTCTGTCACATCACCCCCATGCATATCAGGGAAACTGTCTGAGCCTCAAGTTATGCAGCAGTCTCTTATGCTGTTTGAAGACTCTGCTGGCAGGGTTTCCCAAGGGCATCCACCTAGCCCTTCCCCAGCGGTGGAAGACATAGACTGCACTGACGCACAACCACTTATGTTTCCTGATGATGAGGACATGGGAATTCCACCTCAGCATGTCTCTGATGATGACGAAACACAGGTGCCAACTGCTGCGTCTTTCTGCAGTGTGCAGACTGAACAGGAGGTCAGGGATCAAGACTGGGTGGAAGACGATGCAGGGGACGATGAGGTCCTAGACCCCACATGGAATGAAGGTCGTGCCACTGACTTTCACAGTTCGGAGGAAGAGGCAGTGGTGAGACCGAGCCAACAGCGTAGCAAAAGAGGGAGCAGTGGGCAAAAGCAGAACACCCGCCGCCAAGAGACTCCGCCTGCTACTGACCGCCGCCATCTGGGACCGAGCACCCCAAAGGCAGCTTCAAGGAGTTCCCTGGCATGGCACTTCTTCAAACAATGTGCTGACGACAAGACCCGAGTGGTTTGCACGCTGTGCCATCAGAGCCTGAAGCGAGGCATTAACGTTCTGAACCTTAGCACAACCTGCATGACCAGGCACCTGCATGCAAAGCATGAACTGCAGTGGAGCAAACACCTTAAAAACAAGGAAGTCGCTCAGGCTCCCCCTGCTACCTCTTCTGCTGCTGCCGCCTCGGCCTCTTCTGCTGCTGCCGCCTCGGCCTCTTCCTCCGCCTCTGGAGGAACGTTGGCACCTGCCGCCCAGCAAACAGGGGATGTACCACCACCACCACCTCCGTCACCAAGCGTCTCAACCATGTCACACGGCAGCGTTCAGATCTCCATCTCACAAACATTTGAGAGAAAGCGTAAATTCCCACCTAGCCACCCTCGATCCCTGGCCCTGAATGCCAGCATTTCTAAACTACTGGCCTATGAAATGCTGTCATTTAGGCTGGTGGACACAGACAGCTTCAAACAGCTCATGTCGCTTGCTGTCCCACAGTATGTTGTTCCCAGCCGCCACTACTTCTCCAAGAGAGCCGTGCCTTCCCTGCACAACCAAGTATCCGATAAAATCAAGTGTGCACTGCGCAACGCCATCTGTAGCAAGGTCCACCTAACCACAGATACGTGGACCAGTAAGCACGGCCAGGGACGCTATATCTCCCTAACTGCACACTGGGTAAATGTAGTGGCAGCTGGGCCCCAGGCGGAGAGCTGTTTGGCGCACGTCCTTCCGCCGCCAAGGATCGCAGGGCAACATTCTTTGCCTCCTGTTGCCACCTGCTCCTTTTCGGCTTCCTCCTCCTCTTCTTCCACCTGCTCATCCAGTCAGCCACACACCTTCACCACCAACTTCAGCACAGCCCGGGGTAAACGTCAGCAGGTTATTCTGAAACTCATATGTTTGGGGGACAGGCCCCACACCGCACAGGAGTTGTGGCAGGGTATAGAACAACAGACCGACGAGTGGTTGCTGCCGGTGAGCCTCAAGCCGATAATGGGCGAAATCTCGTTGCAACTCTGGGACTAGCCGGTTTGACGCACATCCCTTGCCTGGCGCATGTGCTGAATTTGGTGCAGAAGTTCATTCACAACTACCCCGACATGTCAGAGCTGCTGCATAAAGTCTGCTGCATACAGCTTGTCCTTCCGGCGTTCACATCCTGCCGCTGCTCGCCTGTCTGCGCTACAGCGTAACTTCGGCCTTCCCGCTCACCGCCTCATATGCGACGTGCCCACCAGGTGGAACTCCACCTTGCACATGCTGGACAGACTGTGCGAGCAGCAGCAGGCCATAGTGGAGTTTCAGCTGCAGCACGCACGGGTCAGTCGCACTGCGGAACAGCACCACTTCACCACCAATGACTGGGCCTCCATGCGAGACCTGTGTGCCCTGTTGCGCTGTTTCGAGTACTCCACCAACATGGCCAGTGGCGATGACGCCGTTATCAGCGTTACAATACCACTTCTATGTCTCCTTGAGAAAACACTTAGGGCGATGATGGAAGAGGAGGTGGCCCAGGAGGAGGAGGAGGAAGAGGGGTCATTTTTAGCACTTTCAGGCCAGTCTCTTCGAAGTGACTCAGAGGGAGGTTTTTTGCAACAGCAGAGGCCAGGTACAAATGTGGCCAGCCAGGGCCCACTACTGGAGGACGAGGAGGATGAGGAGGAGGTGGAGGAGGATGAGGATGAAGCATGGTCACAGCGGGGTGGCACCCAACGCAGCTCGGGCCCATCACTGGTGCGTGGCTGGGGGGAAAGGCAGGACGATGACGATACGCCTCCCACAGAGGACAGCTTGTCCTTACCCCTGGGCAGCCTGGCACACATGAGCGACTACATGCTGCAGTGCCTGCGCAATGACAGCAGAGTTGCCCACATTTTAACGTGTGCGGACTACTGGGTTGCCACCCTGCTGGATCCACGCTACAAAGACAATGTGCCCACCTTACTTCCTGCACTGGAGCGTGATAGGAAGATGCGCGAGTACAAGCGCACGTTGGTAGACGCGCTACTTAGAGCATTCCCAAATGTCACAGGGGAACAAGTGGAAGGCCAAGGCAGAGGAGGAGCAAGAGGTCGCCAAGGCAGCTGTGTCACGGCCAACTCCTCTGAGGGCAGGGTTAGCATGGCAGAGATGTGGAAAAGTTTTGTCAACACGCCACAGCTAACTGCACCACCACCTGATACGCAACGTGTTAGCAGGAGGCAACATTTCACTAACATGGTGAAACAGTACGTGTGCACACCCCTCCACGTACTGACTGATGGTTCGGCCCCATTCAACTTCTGGGTCTCTAAATTGTCCACGTGGCCAGAGCTAGCCTTTTATGCCTTGAAGGTGCTGGCCTGCCCGGCGGCCAGCATTTTGTCTGAACGTGTATTCAGCACGGCAGGGGGCGTCATTACAGACAAACGCAGCCGCCTGTCTACAGCCAATGTGGACTAGCTGACGTTCATAAAAATGAACCAGAAATGGATCCCACAGGGCCTGTCCGTCCCTTGTCCAGATTAGACATTAACTACCTCCCCTTAACCATATATTATTGTACTCCAGGGCACTTCCTCATTCAATCCTATTTTTATTTTCATTTTACCATTATATTGCGAGGCTACCCAAAGTTGAATGAACCTCTCCTCTGTCTGGGTGCCGGGGCCTAAATATATGCCAATGGACTTTTCCAATGTTGGGTGACGTGAAGCCTGATTCTCTGCTATGACATGCAGACTAATTCTCTGCTGACATGAAGCCAGATTCTCTGTTACGGGACCTCTCTCCTCTGCCTGGGTGCTGGGCCTAAATATCTGACAATGGACTGTTGCAGTGGTGGCTGACGTGAGGCCTGATTTTCTGCTATGACATGCAGACTAATTCTCTGCTGACATGAAGCCAGATCCTCTGTTACGGGACCTCTCTCCTCTGCCTGGGTGCTGGGCCTAAATATATGCCAATGGACTGTTGCACTGGTAGCTGACGTGAAGCCTGATTCTCTGCTATGACATGCAGACTAATTCTCTGCTGACATGAAGCCAGATTCTCTGTTACGGGACCTCTCTCCTCTGCCTGGGTGCTGGGCCTAAATTTATGAAAATGGACTGTTACAGTGGTGGGTGACGTGAAGCCTGATTCTCTGCTATGACATGCAGACTGATTCTCTGCTGACATGAAGCCAGATTGTCTGTTACGGGACCTCTCTCCTCTGCCTGGGTGCTGGGCCTAAATTTATGAAAATGGACTGTTACAGTGGTGGGTGGCGTGAAGCCTGATTCTCTGCTATGACATGAAGACTGATTCTCTGGTGACATGAAGCCAGATTCTGTGTTACGGAACCTCTCTCCTCTGCCTGGGTGCTGGGCCTAAATTTATGAAAATGGACTGTTGCAGTGGTGGCTGACGTGAAGCCTGATTCTCTGCTATGACATGAAGACTGATTCTCTGGTGACATGAAGCCAGATTCTGTGTTACGGAACCTCTCTCCTCTGCCTGGGTGCTGGGCCTAAATTTATGAAAATGGACTGTTACAGTGGTGGGTGACGTGAAGCCTGATTCTCTGCTATGACATGCAGACTGATTCTCTGCTGACATGAAGCCAGATTGTCTGTTACGGGACCTCTCTCCTCTGCCTGGGTGCCAGGGCCTAAATTTATGACAATGGACTGTTACAGTGGTGGGTGACGTGAAGCCTGATTCTCTGCTATGACATGCAGACTGATTCTCTGCTGACATGAAGCCAGATTGTCTGTTACGGGACCTCTCTCCCCTGCCTGGGTGCTGGGCCTAAATTTATGAAAATGGACTGTTGCAGTGGTGGCTGACGTGAAGCCTGATTCTCTGCTATGACATGCAGACTGATTCTCTGCTGACATGAAGCCAGATTCTGTGTTACGGAACCTCTCTCCTCTGCCTGGGTGCTGGGCCTAAATTTATGAAAATGAACTGTTGCAGTGGTGGCTGACGTGAAGCCTGATTCTCTGCTATGACATGAAGACTGATTCTCTGGTGACATGAAGCCAGATTCTGTGTTACGGAACCTCTCTCCTCTGCCTGGGTGCTGGGCCTAAATTTATGAAAATGGACTGTTACAGTGGTGGGTGACGTGAAGCCTGATTCTCTGCTATGACATGCAGACTGATTCTCTGCTGACATGAAGCCAGATTGTCTGTTACGGGACCTCTCTCCTCTGCCTGGGTGCCAGGGCCTAAATTTATGACAATGGACTGTTACAGTGGTGGGTGACGTGAAGCCTGATTCTCTGCTATGACATGCAGACTGATTCTCTGCTGACATGAAGCCAGATTGTCTGTTACGGGACCTCTCTCCTCTGCCTGGGTGCTGGGCCTAAATTTATGAAAATGGACTGTTACAGTGGTGGGTGGCGTGAAGCCTGATTCTCTGCTATGACATGAAGACTGATTCTCTGGTGACATGAAGCCAGATTCTGTGTTACAGAACCTCTCTCCTCTGCCTGGGTGCTGGGCCTAAATTTATGAAAATGGACTGTTGCAGTGGTGGCTGACGTGAAGCCTGATTCTCTGCTATGACATGAAGACTGATTCTCTGGTGACATGAAGCCAGATTCTGTGTTACGGAACCTCTCTCCTCTGCCTGGGTGCTGGGCCTAAATTTATGAAAATGGACTGTTGCAGTGGTGGCTGACGTGAAGCCTGATTCTCTGCTATGACATGAAGACTGATTCTCTGGTGACATGAAGCCAGATTCTGTGTTACGGAACCTCTCTCCTCTGCCTGGGTGCTGGGCCTAAATTTATGAAAATGGACTGTTACAGTGGTGGCTGACGTGAAGCCTGATTCTCTGCTATGACATGCAGACTGATTCTCTGCTGACATGAAGCCAGATTCTCTGTTAAGGGACCTCTCTCCTCTGCCTGGGTGCTGGGCCTAAATATATGACAATGGACTGTTGCAGTGGTGGCTGACGTGAAGCCTGATTCTCTGCTATGATATGAAGACTGATTCTCTGCTGACATGAAGCCAGATTGTCTGTTACGGGACCTCTCTCCTCTGCCTGGGTGCTGGGCCTAAATTTATGAAAATGGACTGTTACAGTGGTGGGTGACGTGAAGCCTGATTCTCTGCTATGACATGCAGACTGATTCTCTGCTGACATGAAGCCAGATTCTCTGTTACGGGACCTCTCTCCTCTGCCTGGGTGCTGGGCCTAAATTTATGACAATGGACTGTTACAGTGGTGGGTGACGTGAAGCCTGATTCTCTGCTATGACATGAAGACTGATTCTCTGGTGACATGAAGCCAGATTCTGTGTTACGGAACCTCTCTCTTCTGCCTGTGTGCTGGGCCTAAATTTATGAAAATGGACTGTTCCAGTGGTGGGTGACGTGAAGCCTGATTCTCTGCTATGGGACCTCTCTCCAATTGATTTTGGTTAATTTTTATTTATTTAATTTTAATTCATTTCCCTATCCACATTTGTTTGCAGGGGATTTACCTACACGTTGCTGCCTTTTGCAGCCCTCTAGCCCTTTCCTGGGCTGTTTTACAGCCTTTTTAGTGCCGAAAAGTTCGGGTCCCCATTGACTTCAATGGGGTTCAGGTTCGGGACGAAGTTCGGATCGGGTTCGGATCCCGAACCCGAACATTTTCGGGAAGTTCAGCCGAACTTCTCGAACCAGAACATCCAGGTGTCCGCTCAACTCTAGTGGTGAGTATTATTATTTGGAATCCCTGATTAAAGGATGCCACAATCAGCATTGAACACAGCATTTGAGGGGTCAAATGAGGGGGAGTGGGCGCAATCGTCTTTCCCCATCATTCCCCCCACTCCTTACAAGGGAAAACTATTTGTGACGAATGTTTTGTCGAAGTCGAATCAAATTTTTCAAAACTTCGCTCATCTCTAGTCTTTAATATGAATCTAGAATACAGGAAATATATAAAAAAAGAAAAAACATGCAACGAAAAGGTGTGTCCAAACTTTTGACTGGTACTTTAGTTTTGGGTATCCAGGCATACATAATTGTTAGTTTGTGTTAATTTAAAGGGTTCTCTCATTTTTAATAGGAGTGGGATATTACTCAGACCCCCATGAATTATTCTCACTGTGCTTTGTATTCCACCTGTAGCTCCTTTGGAGTTTGACCAGACACAGTACTTTGTCATTTTTTACAGCTCGGCACTTTGCTTGAGTTGCAGAATAGGGTACTTGCAAGCTGATATTATTAAGTAATGTTATTTAACATGCTAATGCCTTGTAATACACCAGAATAGTTTTGTATAGATCAGTCAGGGTTGATAATTCTGATGCTGACCCTGTAGGAAGTGAGGTGTTGGACTAAGGTTACTACCTCAATAGTAGTGTGGAAATTAGAGGGAGCTTTATGTCCTCACTCCTCAAAGTACTAGGCCTGAACTCCAGAGAACCACTATCTGTGAGAGATCCACAGAGAGAAAACCATTTGTACTAAACAGTACTCAGACATAAGACAAAGGAAAGAACTAGGAGGCACAGAATCTGCATGGTCAAAAATTGAAGTCGGTCAGTAAGGTATTTTCTGTTTAAGGCTGATAGGATTTACTTGCATTACACGGACATTGTTAAAACACGTTTCACTCTTGGACACAGTCTGGCCCACTGTATCTTAATCCTGATCCCTCAGCTGGAATCTGCCAGCCACAGCACCATCCCCGTCTTGTATCCGCTCAACACTCAACACCAAGGGCACCCCAGCTATCATCAGACAGGGGCTACAACATCAGGGTATGCCCCAAGGAAAGAAAGGGTGTGCCTTCCTATCACTGCCTTGGCGCTAGGGAGCATCTAAGTGAGGTTTGCCACTGTAAATAAATATTACAGCCAGAGGCACTACCACTCCCATCCTCCACTCCCGCTCATCCAGTGCTTGCGGCACACTACCAAAATACTCAGTAGAGAGTAGCAATGTGTCTGGTTAAACTCCAATGGTGCTCTTTATTTTTGTGACCAGTAGAAACTATGATGATGAATCATATTGTTCCAGTTATTATTTTGCTGAACAAATATGACTTAGGAAGATGCCGGGAGGATGCTTTTTGTCTCTGTACATGGATCTTTAAATATACATGGAGGAATAATGATTTATGGTTGTATTTAATGGATTTGGGTTTTGTCCTTTCCTTCCAATGAAAAATATTGTATTGCAGATAAGCCTTATTTCCATATTTCTGGCTTTGTTAGCTATCATTTATGGTAGGAATTGTCTACAAGTGTTCAAATATATTGTAAGTAGGTTGGATTACAGACTGTCATCACCCAGTTTCTCAGTTGCCAGCTATTTGTCACAAGCAGAGATTGGGAATGGAATGCACTTTTCATGTTTTCTTAGAAATGGTGAACGTTCGAATCATAACTCTTTAGGCCCATCATTATTGCAAATAACTAGTAAAGTGTGACAAAATGTAAAATGCCCACCCCCTCCAAATCATCAAAAATGGGCATCTACAAACCAATAAACTACTTTTGTGTTGAGCCTATTTTGAAAACAATGTTGGAAGACTTATCTTATAATACTAAATGCTGTGGGGATTCACACTGGTAGTTAGGATTAGCGGGTGCAGCACAGAGGTACAAGTTCTTGGTTCAAAACATCAGTGTTTATTCACACGTAAAAGCAAAACAAAAACGCCAGTTTTATAGTCAACAATAGGAACGCTCACCAGATCTCATATGTACTATACACTGGAGCACTGCCTAAGCTCTACCATAAAGCCTAAAAACAATGTATCAATACAAAAAGTGGCTGACTCGCAGTATTGGTATATATTTAATAAATAAAAATTAATTAGATATACCACCTCTACAGGTTTGTGTTCGTGGTATGTAATTACACCCAAATGTAGCAGAAAAATATTGTAAACTGGGATTCAATAAAACGTAACCTTTACTAGGTCATTTAAAATAATGTATCACACTGGGTGAGAGACGACATTGACAACACTAACAACAATAATCTCCTCCACTGTATCAATTCATATATTATTAATAAAAATGAAATGAAAAATGAAATGATACAGTGGAGGAGATTATTGTTGTTAGTGTTGTCAATGTCGTCTCTCACCCAGTGTGATACATTATTTTAAATGACCTAGTAAAGGTTACGTTTTATTGAATCCCAGTTTACAATATTTTTCTGATATATTTAATAAATGCAATAAAATTATCCAAAAGTTAATACAATATAGACAATCACATATAGTAAAATCATAAAAAATCATAAAAAGAGTATATGGTCACGGTCCTTTTACAACATTTTGCATGCTGAGCTCACGCACACAACATTAAATTCATGATCTGTATCTCCTTTTTAGATGATGTTTCACTCTTGATATATTATTGCCCTTTGTGCCACTATGTGTTCATGACCGCCTTTTTAAATAGATATATATTGGAAAGGTTGTAAAGGTTCGTTTAAATACCTACTGCCAATGGAGGAGCACTGTAGATGCAGGTATGCTGGTTAGCTTAGATATACCAGCAGGCTTAGATATATCGCTTGCCATTCAGTTTGTATAGTCAATCATCTCAATTGCGCTATTCAAGTCGCAGGGTTATTCATTCATGTTGTAATGCTGTTGCATAATTAAATTCCTCTTACTGCGTCTCTGCTGATAGAGGTAGACGAGGGCTGGAGCTGATATTATCTTATCACCAGGGGCGTTTCTAGGTCAAAACATTCGGCGCCTGGGCCCCTAATGTTTTGTCCCAGGCCCCAAATATCCTGCCTGCCTGTTAGATATAACTGTATTGCCATCCTCAGGACTGCAATACAATTGAATCTAATTCACTGCAAGAGCTGAAGGACCTGTGATGACCTCACAGGTCATGTGATCAGTTCTAAATGCGGTAGCTGAAAAGGACCTGGAATGATGTCACCATCATGTGACCAGTGCAGGAGAGGACAGCTCAGCAGTGAAGAGAAGTCCTGGGAAGAGGCTGAGGTGAGATCTGCAACATCAGGAGAGGTAAGTGAAGATTACTCAGTGTGAGAGGCAGAGCAATGTTGGGATTGTAGTTATTTAACTGGGACTGAATGTTAGGGCTGAAGGGAGGAAAGTTATTTACATGGGACAGTCAGGTGGAGTGATTTTAATTACATGGCACTGAAATTTGGAAGTAGCTGGGGTAGGGTGATTTACATGGGACTGTATGTTGAGGGGTAATGTTATTTATATAGGACTGCATGTTGAAGGCAACTATGGGAGGGAGTGATATTATTTATATGGGATTAAATGTTAAGGGGTAATGTTATTTACATGGGACTGCATGTTGGAGGTGGCTGGGGAGGGGGTGATTTTGTTTACATGGGACTGTATGTTGAAGGTGTCTGGGGGAGGGAGTGGTGTTATTTATATGGGACTGAATATTGAGGAGGTGATGCTATTTACATGGGGCTGTATGTTGGAAGGGGCAGGAGAGATGGTCTGATGATGTTTAAATGGGACTGTATTTTGGAGGGGGCTGTAGATAGAGATTGATGTTATTTACATAGGACTGTATATTGGAGGGGGCTGGAGAGATGGTCTGATGGAATTTATATGGGACTCTATGGCGAAGGGAGGGACATAGTGTTATTTACATGGGACTGTATGGCAGAGGTGCTGAGGAATTATCATTTCTGAGGACACTAAACGGAGGAATATAACTACAGGGGGCACTGCAGGCAGCATTATAAATACTTTTGGCGCATTAGGGTGAGCATTATAACAGTAGGGGGCAGTATTAATACCGGGGGCACTATAGGGGCATTTTAAATCCAGAGGACATTAGACGTTCTTATTACTACTGGAGGCTCTATAGGAGGGACTTATATCCGCCTTATTTCTACAAGGAGCACTATGGGGGTCCTTATTACTACTGAGGGGTGTGTAAAGAGCTTTATTACCACTGGGGGAATAATAGGGGGCCTTATTTCTACTGGGGGGGCTCTTCTACTAATAGAGGCACTCTTGTGGAGCATTATCACTGTTGGGTCGAGTAGGGGGCAGTATTACTAATGAGAGCATTCTAGAAGGGAATTACTATTAGTGGGACTATGAGGAGTACTTTTACAATTTTTTTTTCAGGATAGCATTTGGGGGTACAGAAAAGTAAGGAACCTAAGATGTCTGTGTGTCACACTCTGCAGAGACAAGGCGGATGAGAGGTGTCCAGACTGAATGGAGAAGATGATGACAGAGAAGATCTACATCAGAGGAGACATCACCTGGGAGGCCCTGGATCTGAGAGGTATGTGCTACTGTATAGCAAGTACAGTAAAATGTCTTCAGTGCTAGTGTTTGCTGGGGGAGGGGGTTGCGGTTGTTCAACTTAGAGAATTGGGCCATATGCATTGGTGCTTTGGCCCCGGATCTTTAGAGACCCTAGCAACGCTCCTGCTTACCACGCTTCCCCACTGTGTCTCGCCATTTGAAACCTTCAGTGTACCGGCTGTAAGTTCTTCACGCATGCGCTCTGTATACTTGGCCACGCCGGACTTCTAAATGGAATTGCGCTTCACCTTTACTATTAGGAAAATATCAAGTGTGTTTTTCCAGAATACAGATCACTGTAAATGTCCAAAACAGACACGTTTCGGAAAACTTTTTTTTTCCTCAGTGGCATATAGTATGTTTTTTTATTTGGGACCTTCATTATATTTATACCCTCTCGGGTCTCCAATAAAATGTGGACTGGACCATTATACTACTAATGTTGCTGTCAATCATTATTCAAACTGAATGCTTTATCGCATTCTAGATTTACCCCACAGGGTATGACAGTTTTATACAAGTATACTGACAGGAAGAGTGTTATAAATTCATATATACAGTATTATCTCCTTAAGTTCTTCTCATTTCTAATCTACCCCATATAGGACATTAGTAATATACCACACTTCATTATGGCAATTCTACATATATGTACCAATAGTTCAGAAAATTTAGATTGGCAAACACTGGCATTTATTGAAAGAGGACAAAACTTTGGGTACCTCTTTGCCAAATCAGCCATCTATAATTTTCACTAGAGCACCCAATTTAGCACTACAAGTAGCTCCAACGATTAAGAAAAAGCAACCAAACACAATCAGCACACCATGGAAGTCTCTAAAAGGGTGCTATAGGTGCGGATTGTGTAATAACTGCCGCATAACAAGAGCAGAAAGAAAACACATGGTTATTAAATCCACTGTAAACAAAATGGGAGATTAAAGAAATACTGACATGTAACACAAAAGCAGTAATATATGTGATAGAATGCCCCTGTGCAAAACAATATATTGGACGGACAGGAAGGGCTTTGAAAACTAGGATTGCTGAACATATAAACAACATCAGAAAAGGATACGAAAAACATACACTGTCAGAACATTTCAGGAAACATCATGCCAGTGACCCAGTGGGACTGAAATTTACAGCGATTCAGTCCATTAAGAAAGACTGGAGAGGTGGAGACTTTATAGCGAAAATGATCTTCGAATTTGGATCTTTGATTACTTGGGGTCTTAATGCAGAAATGGAAGTCTTTGGATTCATCTAAAGGGTGTGTTGGGGGGGATACGCATTTCGAGTCAATGCCTGTCTGTATATCAACGCACTGACCCGCTCTGCGTTCCTCCCATTGCCCCCCTCCCCCCCCTTCCCCCTTTGGATGAGAAAAAATATAAGTAGATTAATGTTGTATGTATCAATATATTACATTTTCTAGACAATTTCCTAACTGTCAGTATACTTGTATATAACTGTCATAATGAAGCGTATTATAACATTAATGCCTCATGTGGGTTAAATCTAGAATGCGATAAAGGCATTCAGTGTGAATAATGATTGATAGGAACATTAGTAGTATAATGGTCCAGTCCAGATTTTATTGGAGACCCGAGAGGCTATAAATATAATGAAGGTCCCAAATGAAAAAACATACTATATGCCACTGAGGAAGGAAAGTTTTCCGAAACGCGTCTGTCGTGGACATTTACAGTGATCTGTATTCTGGAAAAAACACACTTGATATTTTCCTAATAGTACAGGTAAAGCGCAATTCCATTTAGAATTTCGGCGTGGCCAAGTATACAGAGCGCATGCGTGAAGAACTTACAGCCGGTACACTGAAGGTTTCAAATGCCGAGACACAGTGGGGAAGCGTGGTAAGATAATATCAGCTCCAGCCCTCAGCTACCTCTATCAGCAGAGACGCTGTAAGAGGAATTTAATTATGCAACATGAATGAATAACCCTGCGATCTATTCGGGGGATTGACTATACAAACTGAACGGCAAGCAATATATCTAAGCCTGCTGGTATATCTAAGCTAACCAGCATACCTGTGTCTACAGTGCTCCTCCATTGGCTGTAGGTATTTAAATTAAACTTTACAACCTTTCCAATATATATCTATTTAAAAAAGTGCCACAGACACATAGTGAAATAAAGGGCAATAATATATCAATAGTGAAACAACATCTAAAAAGGAGATACAGATCATTAATTTAATGTTGCGTGCGTGAGCTCCGCACACAAAATGTTTTAAAGGGACCGTGACCATATACTCTTTTTAGGATTTTTTGGGATTTTACTATATGCAAATGTCTATATTGTATTAACTTTTGGATAATTTTATTGCATTTATTAAAAATGTAAGTTGCTTGGTGATTGTTCACGCACATGAAAAGTTAATATATAAAACAGTCTCCTTTTCTCCTGGGTGTTACTTCACACCCTGTTGGAAGTTCTGCCTTGTCAAGTCCACAGGCAGGCGTTAGGCGGCCTGTTCGCCCTCACAGGGGTCTGAGCCCTCTAGCCTGGCTCAAGCCGTGGATCCAAACACAGTCCTCAGATCAAAGCACACAGACCTCCTGAGCTCCACTGTCAGACAGAGGTAATCCTCCTCACCTGGCAGTTTTGGCTGGTTTTTATGCCTGGCAAAACCCGGCCTGGAACATGGTGAGTAGTCACCCACCCAGCACTTTGACTACTCCCAGTAAGAGCCGTCTCGGATCAGCTATACAGCCATACTAAGTATTAAGGTGTCAAACAGCAACTGCTGCTGACACATAAAAAACGGCTCTTACTCCACCGAGGCCAGGAACCTCGGTGACACGTACCTATCAACCGCGATGATTCCTTGTACCTTCTTACAATACTAAATGACTGCAGTGATGCAGGATTGTACAAGATACTTAGTTATTTTTTTTCCTGACCAAAGTTTAATGGTAAATAGTATGCTACATCTGTAAACTCAATAGGGACACATGCCGCATTGTGCATACAAATACAGTGAAAATCACATAAAATTTCAATAGTGGTTAAGAATGAAAGTAACAAACTAATATGCATTATTATTAATATTGTTATTGTCCATTGTAATAAAACTAACCTATGTGAGTTACTTATGATTAGTGTTAAGTGAATCGAAGTCAAACAAATTGACTTTGATCCGAATTTCAGGAAAAATTAGATTTATCAATGGATAAGGTGGGTATTTTTTTTTTTTTTTTACCGGATTAATCCCTGAAAGCCCTCACTGTTAGGCCTCTTTCACACGACAGTATGTATTTTGCTGTATTTTGCGGTCCGTTTTTCACAGATCCGTTGTTCCGTTTTTTGTTTCCGTTGTGTTTTTGTCCCATATTTCCACAAAAACATCTCCGTATGGTTTCCGTATGAGATCCGTTTTTTTGCAGATCGCAAACAGAAACAGAAAATGTGTGATCATTACTGTAATGTACTGTAATGTTTGTAAACAGTAAACACATGGGCAAAGTTGGCATGGATCCGCAGAATACGGATGACATACGGATGTGTTCTGTATGCATTCCGTATTTTTTGCTGACCCATTGACTTGAATAGAGCGACGGAAAGTTATTTGCAGACAATAATAGCACAAGTTCAATCTTTTAGCAGACCGGATATACGGAAATGCGGAAACGGAATGCATACGGAGTACATTCCTTTTTTTTCACAGGACCATTGAAATGAATGGTTCCACATACGGACCGCAAATGTAAACTGCAAGAACGGAAACAAAATACGTTAGTGTGAAAGAGGCCTTAGGCATACGGACCGCAAACGGAAACCGCAAAAACGAAACGGAAAAAAAATATGTTCCCGTATAAAAGGCCTTAGGCACAGAACAATGTGTCTTAGAACAATGTGTCACAAGAAAACAATTTTAGAATAGCTTGGATAAGTAAAAGCGTTTCAAAATGATTACCACATAAAGTGACACATGTTAGACTTGCAAAAAATGGCCTAGTCCTTAAGGTGAAAAATGGCCTCAATGGGTTAATATCAGAAGAAACAGTGGCTTTTTCGGCTCAAATGTCGAAAAATATCTGTTAATGGAGGCTGATGTTTGGCCATATTTGTATACACAAGTGCTAATTGTCAGAAGAAAAATTGGCTTCAAACAAGCCATGAAAAATGATACCTTATTTTTGGGTGCAGCAGTAGTACTGTATGAATGTGGAAAGGGTAAGGTAAGGTTTAAGGTGTGTAAAGGTAATAGTGGCATGTGGCAGCAATAGTAGCGGCAGCACAGCATGCAACTGATGAAGATGCAGTTGATGTTCCCGTGGTTGTGTTGGGAAAATAATATTAGTAGTAGTGGCAGCTTGGTAGGGGTAATAGAAGTGGCAGTAGGGGGAATAGCAGCTGTAGTACTGGCAACAGCAGCCATACTGGCAGCAGCAGCCATACAGTATAGAACATGATGGTAGGCAGGCAGACAGCAACTGTGGCATGATGTGGCGGAAGTGTGTGAAAATCCTCAGGGATCCATGCCTCATTAATTTTGAGAAATGTGATGTTTTGTATACTGGATGAGGGCAATTTTGTCAGTTTGGGTGTGAAGACGCCACCTGCCATTCTGAAAATCCTCTCTCAGATGACACTGGAGGCTAGACAAGATAGTACAGTGAGGAAAAACTGGTCCAGTTCCGCCCACTTTTCAAATCTGCTGTGGCTTCTGTTACTTGTGGTAGCAGAGACGGTTTGAGGTGGGTGGCTCAGTGGGGGCAAAGGGGGGCCTCCTGGTCAGACTTCTGTAAGAAGGTCTGTTAGACGTTCTTCTCTACCTGCATGAAGTTCTTTGTTTTGGTTTCACTTTGTCATCTTCTTTCCTTCTCCCAGCTGTCACCTATTTACAGTAATTATCTCCCTTTATATTCCCTCCCATACTGCCACACTCTGCGGTTTATACTTCTTCTTGGATTGTGTTCACTGCTGGATGCTGCTTCTGCTGATTCCTCAGATAAGTTTGTTTCCTTTATTTGTCTTTCCTTGCTGGCTTGATTCTAAGTGAACCTGACTCCGTCCGTATTAAGTGTAGGGAGCCGGTGGTCGTGTCCCCTCACTATTATAGGGTTTTCAGGTGTCACATAGTATGAGGTACGTGGACTTGCAATCGTCTACCATAAAGACCTTTGCATTGGCATAGCAGTCAGGGAGAGCTCTAGGGGTTTTATAGGGCTCACCCATATGCTCCTTAGTTTGGGATCAAGCCAGTGGGATGTTTATTTATAAGTTCTAGCTTTCTGCAACACCATCCGTGACAGTGGGAGGCAAGTGTCTGCTTGCCAAAAGCTGCAGCAAGCTGTGTACACAGCGTATCCTGGTAACCCAGCAATTTGGCCTCCCTTTTGGTAACAGGAAAACAATGCTCCATTTTGCTTAGATAGCAAGGGTCTAAATGCATCCAGTATTCATAAGATTGCCTGGTGCTAACAGTACACTTTCCAGCTCCGCTCCTCACTGCGATGATTGGTCATCATGGCCAATGTCGTCATCATCTTCATCATCATGCTCCTTCACCACAACTCCTCCTCTTTCTGCTCCTTCTTGTGGCAAAGTTGATGCCAAAATTATCTCTACTGAAAAACCTGGTGGCCTCTTCACAAGGCCTGAGTAAGTAACATGCATCTCTGGTGAGCTGCAACTGTCTGATCTTAAAACAATAAAAGCTCTCTGCAATGGTGGTCTGGTGCATGACGAAATCACTCTTGATTTATGCTGCTCATTCCCACGTTCCAGCATATGCAAAAGGGAATTACAGTAGGTTAGAACGTCGCAGATCAAGCTGTTCAATGGTAGACTGTTCTGTTACTGCCAGTCCAGGAGTGAGTTCCTTGCCACATAAGAATGGCTGAAATGTGAGGACAGTCTCCTGAACATGGCCATTACCTTCTGTAAGCAATGATACCTTTTAAAAAGCATTGTCCCACTAAATTTATCATGCATGCTAAGCAGGGAACATGTGTAATTTCTCCCAAATGCAGTGCAGCCAAAATGTTTCTATCATTGTCACCTTGCCCAGTTGGAGTTGCTGGGAAGACTGCCAGCAGTATATTAGCTGCTTGATGCACTTTAGCAATTGAATGGCTGTGGGGCCACTCTCGCCCAGGCTCATAAGCTCGTACACAGCATTGCAACACTTCACTTTACATATATGACAGGAGGAAGAGGAAGTGGAAGCAAAACTCTGCTCTGCTTCAGTTGGGGATGGGAGGATGTCCATTCAGGAGAATATGAAAGGGGTGGATAAATGCTTGGTGTGGGAACCAGACTGACAAAAATGTAGAGGTGTCAATAGGACTTGGCCTCATTACTATGGTGCTGCATTTCTACTGTCATAAAAAAACATTGACCCAGTGGGCTGTGAAAGATATGTACTGTCCCTGCCCATAACAGCTGCACCAGGTATGCACGGTGATATGCACTTTGCCACACAGCAACATTTTCAAGGAATGGCCTAAGTTCTGCACAAGGGTTGGCTAGGTATCTTCCATCGAGACTGAGAACAGTGCACACCATCAGTTTCTTAACGGCAGAAGACTGCACCACCAGCAACTTAGCCAAGTGGGAGCTAAGCTTACACACCATCAGACTGATGGGCGTGTAGAGTTGTTTCCTGGCCACACATTCCATTATCAATGGCTGACAACACAGAGGAGAAGGAGAAGGAGGAGTCTGAGTGGGAGAAGCAATAACTGATTCTGTTGATTGCAAGGACACTGTACTGCATGTAAGTGCGACCTAGCTGGTCAACAGAGACTGAAAAAAGGAGGACATTCTTGTTCTGATAGCTGGCTGCAAGTTCTATTCTTCCACAGGATCTGTTGATGCTTCCTTATTTGCTGCAATAGTCATGGTGCCTACGTTTGTGTTTCAACACCCACGGCTTATTTTCATCCTGCAGATCACGCACATGGCATGCTGACACTGCAGAGAAAAACTGCCAGATGGGAGAGAGCTAGCGGCAGCCAAGCTTAGGTCTGGCAAGTTTGGAGCATGCACCCATAGTATCAGTGGCATCACCAGTTCACGAGCTGGCCACAATAAAAGCAGATCTGGCCCTGGCAGTTTTGTTTGGTAGGTTCTGGCTGTATGTTGCCTCTACTCCTGGTTGCCACTGCAGCCACCACCCTCTTTCTCTGATGTCACCTCCTCCTCAGCACCCTACTTCAGGCTCCTAGGTCCTGTCCTACACACAACTATCATCATCACCACTTTTATCAGACTGTGATATGTCATTGTTGGCTACTTGGTCCCCCTCCCAATTCCCTCCTCTGTATTTGCCCAAGTGCCACTGTCACCACTTCTGCCGCTGCCCCTACCACCATCACTACGATGGTTACAAATGCCACTACAACAACCACCAACACAGCTATGCATGGGTTCCCCCACCTCCCTCTGAACATCCTCCTCATGGCAGTCCAAATGTTGACTGTTCTCACACAACTCATCAACAGAGAGACTAATTTGAGTATCTTCCATAGAGCAAAGTTTTTAAAAATTCGATTTGGACACTTCGCATGAGCTGCCATGCATAACACGAAGTTACACACAGGAGTACCCCTGTCCGCCTGCATCATCAAGAATACGCTCACAGCCTTCCTCTGCTCATATAGTCAGTCCAACACATGGAGGGTGGAGTTCCAATGTGTGTAAACATCGCATATGAGGCGATGTTGGGGAAAAATCTTGGGAGCTCAAGGAGGGCATGTTGTACGGAGTAAATGTGGCTGAAGTGCATGCAGAGATTCCTGGCCATTCTCAAGACATCTTGCAGTTGGATAGAAGACTTGAATGATTAAATACGTGCGCTATGCACGGCGCATGTGTCAGCCCTCCTTGACACAGAGCCGACACAATGTTCTTTTCATTATTGGTGACAATGGTTTCAGTCTTCAGTTGGTGAGGAGACAGCCAGGATTCAATGTCTTGATTGATGACACAGAGCAGTTCCATACTGCTGTTACTGCGTTCACCCAGGCTGGCTAGGTGCAGAATTGCTTGACATAGGTGGTATGCTGGAGGACCACTCTGAACTGCGCTTTAAGTAAAGGCTGAGGGCAAGGTGGAGGATGAGGAGGTAGAGGAGTATATTGGTGCCACAATCACAGCATGAGAACATAGAGACAGTATTCTCTAGAGCCATCATCTGGCCAAGTTGCTGGTGTGCCTGGTCCAGGGCCACATTTACCCAGTGGGCCGTAAAGCACATATATTGTCCTGGACTATAGTTACAGCTCCACACGTCGGCACTCACGTGAACTGTGCCTGACACCAACAGCCTCAAGGACTGACCCACCTTCTGCTGTACATATGTATGCAATGCTGGTACAGCTTTTTTACAATAGGGACGGCTTGGTATTCTCCACCTTGGCTCGGAACAAGCCATCAGTTCTCTGAAATGGGCAAAGTCAACCACATGGAAAGTTACTGTTTGTACGTGAACCCCTGAAATGTAAAGCGCTGTGGAATATGTTGGTGTTATATAAATAAAGATAATTATTATTACATGGAACGAGAGGGACTGTAGTACCTGTACCAGCAACTTGGCCAGAAGCACATTCAGCTTCTGTACTGTTGGATGAGTGCACAAATACGGTTGTCTCTTTGTAAATGACTTCGGTGATCGATTGCTGGTGAAACGTTTGATGAAGAGTAGGTGTAAGAAGAGGAACATCAGGAACAGTAGACCAAGTTGTCAAAACACGACCACTTAATGACACTGGCGTATCTGGCTGTTACTGCGGCTGCTGCTACCACCACCCCTAACAGTTATATTATATTGTTTATTCACCCCAGTATCAGAATCAAGGCCTAATGGAATTGCTTATCTATGAAATCAGGTGGACACCACACTAACGGTTATATTACACAGGTTATTCACCTCAATTTGAGAATCAAGGCATAATAGAATTGCTTATCTATTAAATAAGGTGGGCAGCCAAATAACTGTTAGATTATACAGCTTATTCACCCAAATTTGAGAATAAAGATGTACTGTAATAGAATTGCTTATCTATTAAATAAGGTGGGCCCCCAAATAAGATTACACAGCTTATTAACCCCAATTTGATAATAAAGGCATTATAGAATTTCTTATCTATTAAACAAGGTGGGCTCTGTTATTAGATTAGATAGTTCTGTGTCCTACACATGGGATTCATCCTGGCTGCACTGTCTCCTAAGGATCCCTTCAGCTTACAGAGCCTGCACAGTGCTGCAGTCTCCCTATGTTCTCTTTATGCCCTCCCTACAGTGTCTGGAAACGATCTCCTTACACTGTCCATATCCCAGATTATGCAATTAAAAGCTCTGTAAAACACTTTCCCTAACACTTGTCACATCTGTCCCTATGCTATGTTCACTGGAAAATGGCTGAGACCAGGCAGGATAAGGGCTGTAACATCATATCTGCTGATTGGCTCACTGCACGGCATTATGGGTGATCCCTCATTTCTTACTTTCACTTTGTAATATGTGCAGCAGCCATTTTAGAAAAAATCTGATTCATTACCAAGAAGCGTGAGGAAATTCTGATTCATGGCAAAACAAATTCTTCCTAAAATTCGGATTGGATTCCACTTAATTAACTTTGATTAGCTGAAAAATGATCTCCCACTACAAGGTGGCGGTGAAGACAGAGATGATGCAACTGAAAGGCTCCTCTGGGGGATGCAAAGAGGTGGAGCAGGACTCAGACATCACATTACCATGATCCTGCTGTGACTGAGAGGAGTAATGAGCCACCCAGTCCACAATGTCATCCTCTTTGTTCTCAATAATAATCTGGCAACTATCGGAAACAAGGGAGAACTGCGGCCTGCTGCCACTACTACTAGTGGCCAGATGGCTGGTGCCGCTAATGCTGTTTGCACTACTACAGCCACTCACATTCTGACTTAGATGGATAGGCATGGTTTTTCATTTTCCACTCTTCCATTTAGCAGACATTTTATTATGTGGTCTATAAATGAAAAGTCACAGGTTTGGTACACACATTATCAAATCGTACTAGCAAAATTGCAAGTGTTTCTTTTTTCCGCAATTAAATGTCCCTCTCCTTCTACAAACTCCACTGGTATTGACAATTTACAATAGTACGGTAATCCATTGTGTGGAATGAAACTGCTATATTAATCTAGTTATTGCAATAAAACATGTTTACTAAAACTGCACAGTAATTTGATGCAATACAATGCATGGTGTAAAACTGCTATATTAACCACTTCAACCCCCCTAGCTGAAACCCCCTTAATGACCAGGCCACTTTTTACACTTCTGCACTACACTACTTTCACCATTTATTAATAGATTAATTAGATTAGATTAATAGAGCTTTCATTTGGTGGTATATCATTGCTGCTGACATTTTTACTTTTTTGTTATTAATCGAAATTTAACAATTTTTTTGCAAAAAAATGACATTTTTCACTTTCAGTTGTAAAATTTTGCAAAAAAAACGACATCCATATATATTTTTCGCTAAATTTATTGTTCTACATGTCTTTGATAAAAAAAAATGTTTGGGTAAAAAAAAAAAAATGGTTTGGGTAAAAGTTATAGCGTTTACAAACTATGGTACAAAAATGTGAATTTCCGCTTTTTGAAACAGCTCTGACTTTCTGAGCACCTGTCATGTTTCCTGAGGTTCTACAATGCCCAGACCGTACAAACACCCCACAAATGACCCCATTTCGGAAAGTAGACACCCTAAGTTATTCACTGATGGGCATAGTGAGTTCATAGAACTTTTTATTTTTTGTCACAAGTTAGCGGAAAATGATGATTTATTTTCTATTTTATTTTTTTCTTACAAAGTCTCATATTCCACTAACTTGTGACAAAAAATAAAAAAATCTAGGAACTCGCCATGCCCCTCACGGAATACCCTGGGGTGTCTTCTTTCCAAAATGGGGTCATTTGTGGGGTAGTTATACTGCCCTGGCATTTTAGGGGCCCATATGCGTGAGAAGTAGTTTGCAATCAAAATGTGTAAAAAATGACCGGTGAAATCCGATAGGGGCTCTTTGGAATGTGTGCCCCTTTGCCCACCTAGGCTGCAAAAAAGTGTCACACATCTGGTATCGCCGTACTCAGGAGAAGTTGGGGAATGTGTTTTGGGGTGTCATTTTACATATACCCATTCTGGGTGAGAGAAATATCTTGGCAAAAGACAACATTTCCCATTTTTTTATACAAAGTTGGCATTTGACCAAGATATTTATCTCACCCAGCATGGGTATATGTAAAATGACACCCCAAAACACATTCCCCAACTTCTCCTGAGTACGGTGATACCACATGTGTGACACTTTTTTGCAGCCTAGATGCGCAAAGGTGCCCAAATTCCTTTTAGGAGGGCATTTTTAGACATTTGGATCCCAGACTTCTTCTCACGCTTTAGGGCCCCTAAAAAGCCAGGGCAGTATAAATACCCCACATGTGACCCCATTTTGGAAAGAAGACACCCCAAGGTATTCAATGAGGGGCCTGGCGAGTTCATAGAAATTTTTTCTTTTTTGGCATAAGTTAGCGGAAATTGATTTTTATTTTTTTTCTCACAAAGTCTCACTTTCCGCTAACTTGGGACAAAAATTTCAATCTTTCATGGACTCAATATGCCCCTCAGCGAATACCTTGGGGTGTCTTCTTTCCAAAATTGGGTCATTTGTGGGGTGTTTGTACTGCCCTGGCATTTGAGGGTCTCCGCAATCATTATATGTATGGCCAGCATTATTATAGTTTCTGCTATTCTCCTTATATTGAAATTACAGGTAATGAGATTTTTTTTTCCGTTCAGCCTCTGGGCTGAAAGAAAAAAATGAACGGCACAGATTTCTTCATTCGCATCGATCAATGTGGATGAAAAAGTCTCTGCCCAAAAAAAAGGAGGGGAAAGGCGTCTGCCAGGACATAGGAGCTCCGCCCAACATCCATACCCACTTAGCTCGTATGCCCTGGCAAACACGATTTCTCCATTCACATCAATTGATGTGGATTAATAAATCATTGCCGGGATTTTTTTTTTTATATATATACAAAGTGTTAAGTGCCAAAGCATATGAACACCGCCACCTCCTCAGCTCATATGCCTCGGCAAACGTATCTTTTACTGCAGAGGAGAAATCTCGTCTTGCAGCGCCGCATACACCGACTTGTGTGTAATCTGACAGCAGCGCAATGCTTCTGTCAGAATGCACATCAGTGCTGCAGCTAGTCGATCGGTTGGTCCACCTGGAAGGTAAAAAAAACAAAACAAAAAAGAAAAAACCAGGCCGCAACGCAATTTTTTTTATTAACTTTATAATAACTTTAGAACAGAACATATAAACTTTTTAACTTTTGAAACGGAACGTTAACTTTTTTGCTTACTGGTGTTTTTTTTTTGTTTTTTTTTACCTTTATAGGACAAACCTCTCCTTCCCCATGGGACAATGTGCAAAGCGCAAATGGCCCAAAGATGTGGGAAGTACATTATGCACTTTATCCCAGGTGAAAGGAGATGTTTGCAGCAGCTGTGTGTGAATGGGCCCTAATAGCCCTGTGTGCCTTTCCTGGTGAGATGTGATCCCTATGCTAGGTGTACCTGTGTGTGGTACTCCCGGAAACACTCCCCTAAGCATAGGGCAGGGTGGTCAGGGCAGTCAGGACAGAAATAGCAGGTGTCACGCCTTATTCCACTCCTGCTACAGACACGACATCTTTTTTGGGGTGACGGTTGGTTTTAGTTACCAGCAACGACATTGGGGAAATGTCGCTCGTGTAGACGGCTAACTACACTGGTGGATGGGGCCATGGAACCTCCTTGGTACAGGAGGTTCTCGATGATCTCTTCCTGAAATTTGAGGAAGGGTCCTGTTCTCCCAGCCTTACTGTAGAGAACAAAACTATTATAGGGAGCCAATTGAATCAAATATACAGACACCTTCTTATACCAGCGTCTGGTGCGTCGGGAAACTAAATACGGAGACAACATCTGGTCATTGAAGTCCACCCCTCCCATGTGAAGGTTATAGTCGTGGACTGAGAGGGGCTTTTCAATGACACGGGTTGCTCGCTCAATTTGGATTGTCGTGTCTGCGTGAATGGAGGAGAGCATGTAAACGTCACGCTTGTCTCTCCATTTCACCGCAAGCAGTTCTTCGTTACACAAAGCAGCCCTCTCCCCCCTTGCAAGACGGGTGGTAACGAGCCGTTGGGGGAAGCCCGCGTGACTAGTTCGCGCGGTGCCACAGCAGCCAATCTGTTCTAGAAACAAATGTCTGAAGAGGGCCACACTTGTGTAGAAATTGTCCACATAAAGATGGTACCCCTTGCCAAATAAGGGTGACACCAAGTCCCAGACTGTCTTCCCACTGCTCCCCAGGTAGTCAGGGCAACCGACCGGCTCCAGGGTCTGATCTTTTCCCTCATAGATCTGAAATTTGTGGGTATAGCCTGTGGCCCTTTCACAGAGCTTATACAATTTGACCCCATACCGGCGCGCTTGCTTGGGATGTATTGTTTGAAGCCAAGGCGCGCGGTAAAATGTATAAGGGACTCGTCTATGCAGATGCTTTGCTCAGGGGTATACAAATCTGCAAATTTCTGATTGAAGTGGTCTATGAGGGGCCGAATTTTGTGGAGCCGGTCAAAAGCTGGGTGGCCTCTGGGACGGGAAGTGGTGTTATCGCTAAAGTGCAGGAAACGCAGGATGGTCTCAAATCGTGTCCTGGACATAGCAGCAGAGAACATGGGCATGTGATGAATTGGGTTTGTGGACCAATATGACCGTAATTCATGCTTTTTGGTTAGACCCATGTTGAGGAGAAGGCCCAGAAAAGTTTTAATTTCGGAAACTTGGACTGGTTTCCACCGGAAAGGCTGGGCATAAAAGCTTCCCGGGTTGGCGGATATAAATTGTGTGGCATACCGGTTTGTTTCTGCCACAACTAAGTCCAAGAGCTCCGCAGTCAAGAACAGCTCAAAAAATCCCAGGGCCAAACCAATCTGAGCTGTCTAAACCCGAACTCCAGACTGGGCAGTGAAAGGGGGAACTACAGGTGCGGCTGAAGTTGGGGGCTGCCAAACAGGATTTGCCAGCACCTCAGGGATTCTAGGGGGTCTATGGGCCTGTCTGTGCGGTGGCTGCGACGGGGTAACTACTGCACGTGCCACCGTACCAGCTTCAACTGCCCTTCTGGTGCTCGCCACTTCACCATGTTGTACGGCAGTGCTGGTACTAGGTCCAGGATGGGCTGCGCTGCTGGTGTATGCCTCACCACGTAATCCGACAGCGCCAGCCCCACTCTGCTGCCCTTGAAGCGGATCCTGCGCAACCTGTGGTCTAGCGACACGGGGACGGGTACGCCTGGTGGTATCAGGGACCTCAACCCCTCGTCCGAACTTTGAGTCAGACTGCCACTGCTTTCTACAGGTTCATATTCTGACCCGCTAGATTCGTCAGATGAGGGTTCCCATTCCTCATCCGACTGGGTCAGAAGCCTGTAGGCCTCTTCAGAAGAATACCCCCTGTTTGACATTTGGGCAACTAAATTTAGGGGTATTCCCTGAGACTACCCAAGAAAAAAAGCAAGCCTGTCTTACAAATGGGAGGCTAGCGAAGTACCGGAGGCCGCTGCGGTTGATAAAAAATATCAAAACAGATTTTTTTTATCGCCGTAGCGCATGTAAAGTGATTGTGCAGTGATCAAAAAAAATATTTTTTTGTCACTGTGGTGGGGCAGGCGTGGGCGAACGCACGTGTTAGCGACCAATCAGGCCTGATCGGGCAAACACTGCGTTTTGGGTGGAGGCTGAGCTAAGGTGACACTAATACTATTATACACTCACCTAAAGAATTATTAGGAACACCTGTTCTATTTCTCAGTAATGCGATTATCTAGTCAACCAATCACATGGCAGTTACTTCAATGCATGTAGGGTTGTGGTCCTGGTCAAGACAATCTCCTGAACTCCAAAGTGAATGTCAGAATGGGAAAGAAAGGTGGGCTACAACAGCAGAAGATCCCACCGGGTACCACTCATCTCCACTACAAATAGGAAAAAGAGGCTACAATTTGCACGAGCTCACCAAAATTGGACTGTTGAAGACTGGAAAAATGTTGCCTGGTCTGATGAGTCTCGATTTCTGTTGAGACATTCAAATGGTAGAGTCCGAATTTGGCGTAAACAGAATGAGAACATGTATCCATCATGCCTTGTTACCACTGTGCAGGCTGGTGGTGGTGGTGTAATGGTGTGGGGGATGTTTTCTGGGCACACTTTAGGCCCCTTAGTGCAAATTGGCCATCGTTTAAATGCCACGGGCTACCTGAGAATTGTTTCTGACCATGTCCATCCCTTCATGACCACCATGTACTCATCCTCTGATGGCTACTTCCAGCAGGATAATGCACCATGTCACAAAGCTCAAATCATTTCAAGTTGGTTTCTTGAACATGACAATGAGTTCACCAGATCTCAATCCAATAGAGCATCTTTGGGATGTGGTGGAATGGGAGCTTCGTGCCCTGGATGTGCATCCCTCAAATCCCCATCAACTGCAAGATGCTATCCTATCAATATGGGCCAACATTTCTAAATAATGCTATCAGCACCTTGTTGAATCTGAAGGTAAAAGGGGGTCCAACACCGTATTAGTATGGTGTTCCTAATAATTCTTTAGGTGAGTGTAGATCTGACTGTGATCAGTTTTGATCACTTACAGATACTATAAAAGTACAAATGCTGATTAGCGATACGCTAATCAGCGAATCAGTGACTGCGGTGCGGTGGGCTGGGCGCTAACTGATCCCTAAACTACCTAACCAAGGGGCCTAAACTATCCTAAACCTAACAGTCAATACCAGTAGAAAAAAAAGTGACAGTTTACACTGATCACTTTTTTCCCTTTCACTAGGTGATTGACAGGGGGCGATCAAGGGGTTAATTGGGCTGATGGGGGTGATGGAGGGTGATCTGGGGGCTAAGTGAAGTGTTGGTGGGTACTCACAGTGATGCCTGCTCCTCTGCTGAGACCAACCGACGAAAAGGACCAGCAGAGGAGCAGGGAAGCCATTTAACACATCATATTTACTAATATGATGTGTTAGCTGGCTTCTGATTCGATTTTTTAAAAATCGGCAACCTGCCAGCGACGATCATTGGCTGGCAGGTTGCTGACTTTTGCCGGCCCGTGATGCGCATGCGCGGGCCGGCTCTGACCGAAATGTCGCGTCTCGCGAGATGACGCACGGATGCGTCCAGGAGGAATGAATCAGCCACCTTCCGGACGCATCCGTGCGTTAGGCGGTTGGGAGGTGGTTAAAGGGAACCTGTCACCGGGATTTTGTGTATAGAGCTGAGGACATGGATTGCTAGATCACTGCTAGTAAATCCGCAATACCCAGTCCCCATAGCTCTGTGTGCTTTTATTGTGTAAAAAAACTATTTGATACATATGCAAATTAACCTGAGATGAGTCCTGTCCATGAGATGAGTCAGGACTCATCTCAGGTTAATTTACATATGTATCAAATCAGTTTTTTTTGTACACAATAAAAGCACACAGAGCTATGGGGACTGGGTATTGCGGATGTGCTAGTGGCCATCTAGCAACCCATGTCCTCAGCTCTATACCCAAAATCCCGGTGACAGGTTCCCTTTAACATAGTTATTGCATACAACAAGTTCTCTAAAACTGCATAGTATCATTCAAGGCAATACAATTCATGGAGTGAAACTGCTATATTAGTGCAATACAACACTTTTACTAAAACTGCACTGTCTTCGTGTAATACAATATATGAAATGAAACTGCTATATTAATGCAGTTATTGCACATTCAGTAAAACTGCACGGTATCTTGACTTAATACGATGTGTGTAATGAAACTGGTATATAAATGCAGTTATGGCAGTACAATGCATTCACTAAAACTGTACACTATCTTGACGCAATACGATGTGTTTACAGAAAAATTTATGCTATTGATGCTGATGCTGGAGGAGCTGGCAATAAGCCTGTAAAACACTTATTAACAGTAGAAACTTGAGGTTTTTGCAAAATAAGTTCATTTACAAAAATTAAATATGTCTTTACTGTCCCTTTACTATCCCTTTTGTATGCAATTGCTTTTTAGCAGACACAGCCAAGATACATGCTGTCAGATCGCAAGCTGTGCTCAGAATAACATCTCTCCAGCCTATAGGCTGAAGGACCATACAAAATCATGCTCCGATTTTCTCACAGGCTGTCTGTCAGTCTCTGAGCCAATCAAGGCAAGCTTCCTCCCTCCCAGGGTCATTTCATACTCTATCTTCATCCTCCTTGTCATTTTCGTAGCCAATTTTCACTGTAAAATTGCATGGACCCCATTTTGTACAATTTGTCCAATGCAAATCGTTAAAATTTGGATTCGTTTGGGAGCAGAATTTTTGTAAAATGCGTAACAAATCCAATTCTTTTACAATCGATTTGCTGAACTTTTAACTCCTTCATTTTTTAGGGTAGCTTAATTCTAACCCTTTTGATACCTTAGATCAGTGCATTAAACATCACCTCAATGGCTTTAAAGATGTCCTCCTAGGTACAGACTGGAGCAGACCCTAGCATATAATTCAACTGTAGCAACATTAAAGGGTTTTTTCCATCTTGCTATTTCATCCTCACCTGCAGCCAGCTCTGCTGTTCACTTCCTGGTTTTCTGCTGCTAAGGCTGGGCGGGCTTAGGCAGTTTGAGTGAAGGCCGGCCACGCCTCCTTATGACATCACACTCAGTCCTTGCGTGCTCGTTCATGTGGATAGTATGAGTCATCGGTCTGGCAGCCTGCAGTGTCTGTGAAGCCCATCCCTCCTGCTGGGGAATTATCACTCAGAGAGCCATGGGAAGTGAGCTATGACAATTATATGTGGCTGTCCTGCATTCTAATACAGTTTTACACACACAACCCATTCTGAGCAGCAAAACAATAATTCGCTATTATACATCAGCCCAAAAGCATGTTTTAGCTAGTAGCCAAATGATCTGTGCTTTTGCCTCCCCTAAAATATTACCATCCCCCACCCACCAGCACTGATGCAGATTTGTTTCCATTATAGCTCTACTACAGTAGACCATGTATATGTATAGATGCATATATAGCTCTGCTACATCTGTCTTTCCCAGTCCCCTCTAGCACTGTGGCTGACCAGCTTCCTAGAAAAAGAAATCAAAGGTTGGCAGCACTACTCATCCCACAGATGGTGCACGCAGATAGGGATCATGGCTGGCGGTCCCAACTCATCCAGAAAAATTCAATAATCCGCAGCACTCGCTGGTAGATATTTATATTGATATTTATCAAGCCAAAAGACTAAGGTCAAAACGTCGCTAAGGTCAAAACGTCGCTATATTCTAGCTGCTTGAGTGAATAAATCACCATTTTTTTCACCATCTACCGGCGAGTTCTGCGGATTATTGAATTTCCTGACCAGCTTCCTATACAGCTCTGCTACATCTGTCTTCCCCAGTCCCCTCTAGCACCGTGGCTGACCAGTTTCCTATACAGCTCTGCTACTTCTGTCTTCCCCAGTCCCCTCTAGCACTGTGGCTGACCAGTTTCCTATACAGCTTTGCTACATCTTTCTTCCCCAGTCCCCTCTAGCACTGTGGCTGACCAGTTTCCTATATAACTCTGCTACATCTTTCTTCCCCAGTCCCCTCTAGAACTGTGGCTGACTAGTTTCCTATACAGCTCTGATACATCTGTCTTCCCCAGTCCCCTCTAGCACTGTGGCTGACCAGTTTCCTATATAGCTCTGCTACATCTGTCTTCCCCAGTCCCCTCTAGCATTGTGGCTGACCAGTTTCCTATACAGCTCTGCTACATCTGTCTTCCCCAGTCCCCTCTAGCACTGTGGCTGACCAGCTTTCTATACAGCTTTTCTACATCTGTCTTCCTATCCACTACCAGCACTGTGGCTGACCAGCTTCATATACAGCTCTGCTACATCTGTCTTCCCATTCCCCACAAGCACTTTGGCTGAACAGCTTTCAATACAGCTCTGCTACATCTGCTACTAAATAAAATTGTCCCCCAGTGTCCCTCCACTAAATAAAATTGTCCCCATTGTCCCTCCACTAAATAAAATTGTCCCCCATTGTTCCTCCACTCTACTTCGATCGCGATTGCTCCAATGCACACGCCATCTATGCGCCGCTCGTCCAGAGTCCGCGCTGCCTGCAGAGAATGCTCGGTTCTGTATCAGACGTGGCAGTGAGGAAAGACGATATGCGAGGCAACGTGTGCTTACCGCCTGGGTTAAAAGGGAGAGCGATCTGCGCAAGCGCGGCCCATAGATGCCCAACAATGGGGTAAGAGGGAAGTGTATTTCTCTAAATGGGTGCATTATAAAAAATAGAAGCTATTTCCAAAAATGATGTATGGCACCAGTGTAAACTTTTAAAAGATGATCTTTCAGATGAGAATACCCCTTTAAGAAACTTAATCAAAGCTATTTTATCTGCCCTTGATATAAGCAGTATCTCTCATACTTGTACCTTCCCCTAAAGTTTGTTAAGTAGGGTTTTAATATTCCAGTAAACAAGAGCATCCAGTTTCTCTGAAATATGTATACCGCGATATGTAAAGATTTCTCCTGAGAGAGGATTTATAGTGGACCATCTGATCCTAAAGAATTATTCCCCAGCGGTAGTAAAATAGACTTTTCACTGTTAATCTGAATTTCAGAAAAAAGCTGTATCTCTGAATTTTCTTTATCACATATTCAATCATTTCCTTCTCCCCTTCCAAAAATAAAAGTACGTCCTCCACATACAGTGAATCTAGTCCTCTCTCCCCCTCGCTTCCAAGACCCGAATATTCTGATCTTCTCTTATCATTACTGCCAAAAGTTTAGTCATTGAGTAAAAGAGCAGGGGGTTAGAGAGGGTAACCCTGTCTAGCGCCACAGGCCAAACAAAAAGTCTCAGGGAACCATTTATATTTGAGAAAAAGAAGTTTGTTCTGCACTCATATAAAATCCATTGTACTTTATTCAGTTTTGAAACATATAGAATTTTTTTTAATCAATTTTACTTTTGCATTCCTGGTGAACAATCACCCATAGCAATTACCTACTATGACTAAGGGTGGTTGTGCACCAGATTCGTGTAAGCTAAATTAATTTAAAGTTTTTCTATATGCTTCAAGACTAAATAAAGTATGATGGATTTTATCTGGGAGCCAGTGCGGTATGCCAGACCAACAGGGGAATTATACGTGAGGTCACAGTGTGAGCATTAGATGCACCAAGGTAAATACAGTTCTGGTTACTCACGGTTATGTCGTCCCTGGGCAGGCCTGCACAAGTGATGAGGAGAACGGCACAGGAATTCTCTGGGGCACACTCTGGTGTAAGGGACACAGGCCAGATGGTGGTTCGAGGTGCCCTTGATGGTCTGTATTAATGTGCCTATGGCAAGCTCCCTTGTAGTCGTGACGCCAGTACCTTTTATGGTGGTAAAACCATTTACTGTAGTGTTAACTGAGCTGGTGCAATCCAGCTTATAACTTTTACTGAACATTGCTCCTAGTAACAGTTACATCCAAGTATAAAACAGTCTCTAGTACATCCAGATATGAAATACAGTGTCTCATTGTAAGTCCTCAGGTAAAACAGGCTCTTTGTCTTTTATGAAAGCTACTGCTTCAGACTAAGCTTTTGAAGTATAAAAAGTCTTAGGCTGGTATTAACTCTCGCCTTATTCTAACCTGAATTGAAGGTGGTTTTCAGAATCCTTGAACCTCTATTTCAAATGCTTTTCTGGCAGTTGGCCTAACTGTCCTCAGGATATAAACTGGAGGTGTGGATGCCAGAAGCTGTGTCCTACACCTAATTGCAAAGGTGCCTGCGAAGCCTTTGAGTATGGCCGTTTGCTATCCTTTGACTTGAATAAAATATAATAATCCCTTGAATACTTGCTGTTTGCAGCTTGTCACTGGTCACCCCGGAGGAGTGAGCTATAGAAGTAGACTTCTCACCTCTAGGCTGAATCTTGTGGCGTTACCCCTGGACTGTGAAGCCAACAGGGAGAGAGCAGAGAGGCAGGAGGCCTCCCTCCAGCAGGCAGTTACATCATGGCTGCTCACTGACTAAACTTCAGGGGAAGACTAACTAGGCCTGAGCTAAGCTATATAAACACTATAACACTGCCCCATCTAGTGGAGAAACTAGTGTAGTGCACCCTAACTAGGCCTGTGTAAAGGATCTTACATGTAAAATCACATAGTGACATGGGAGAATATATGACAATAAAACACAATTAAACTAGTTTGCGGTTCCCACGATCACGTAGTGGGACACTGCACCAGCCCTGTGTTTGTGCACCAACATAGTGGATAGAGGGGAGCCAATTCAATTAGTATCAAGTTTCAACCATTGATATTTAACTGAGCAACTGGATTGGTAGATACCAATGTAATCATATCAATAAAATGACTTCAAAAACCAAATCTGTCTAGGACCAGCCAAAGGAATCACCACTCCACCCCATCAAAGGCCTTAGCTGTGCTCAAACACAGGATTGAGTGGGGAGCCCCCTTCCCCCAGTTGTATATTTCTATACAATCTTCGAGTATTTTGAAGAGTAAATATTCCTGGAATAAACCCATTTTGATGTAGGTTGATTAAAAGCTGTTTACACCTTTTGAGCCATTCTGTCAAAACAATTTCTACTTTAGTCACAGATTGAAGAAAATATCTTACCACCATGGAGTCATTTACCAGGAACCTGCTAGATGAGCCAGAATTACAGCTGCATGTCTGTCCGTAAAAAATAAATAAACCTTCTGTTGAACTTTTGTCATTATGTAATCTTTATTCTTCTCCTGAACACCCAGCAACTTTAGCTTTTTGTTTTTCTTGGGGATCCTTTATAGTTCATGTATGTTTTAGAAGAGCAGTCCTCTCAGGAAGGCTTTTGCAGCGTCTCAGACAATTGAATCCAAAGTGAATCCTCAATTCTGTTGAAAGAAAAAAACAACTCAAATGTTTTTAGAAATATCCATTAAATTTAACCAGTGAGGGTTTACTTTGATCCCAGGCCCATGACTTCTGCCTTCAGCATCAATTATTACTACTAACAGGGAGTGTTCTCACCTGCTTCCTGGTTCATAATTAACTGCTCTAACATAGCACAGCAGTGAATTATCACATATTGTCAAATTTGGGACAATATGAGATATATTAAAACAAAAATATTCACGTTTCTGAGTGTTTTTTTTCTCCATACATCTATAAGCCCCAATTCATCATACAGTATAACTTGGAGGCAGGGGATGGAGGAAGGGGCGACCAATGTCTTTAGTTCCAAACCTGTCCATGTGTTCATCCAGGACACAATTGAAGTCCCCTATAACCATCAATCGACAATTTCTATATTTTAAAAACTGAATTAAATGTAAAAAGCCTCTTGATGAGTATTGGGGTTGAATACATATAAATGCCATCATAACTCTTAACTTACAGACGTGGACAAAATTGTTGGTACCCTTTGGTCAATGAAAGAAAAAGTCACAATGGTCACAGAAATAACTTTAATCTGACAAAAGTAATAATAAATTAAAATTCTATAAATGTTAACCAATGAAAGTCAGACATTGTTTTTCAACCATGCTTCAACAGAATTATGTAAAAAAATAAACTCATGAAACAGGCATGGACAAAAATGATGGTACCCCTAACTTAATATTTTGTTGCGCAACCTTTTGAGGCAATCACTGCAATCAAACGCTTCCTGTAACTGTCAATGAGACATCTGCACCTCTCAGCAGGTATTTTGGCCCACTCCTCATGAGCAAACTGCTCCAGTTGTGTCCGGTTTGAAGGGTGCCTTTTCCAGACTGCATGTTTCAGCTCCTTCCAAAGATGCTCAATAGGATTGAGGTCAGGGCTCATAGAAGGCCACTTTAGAATAGTCCAATTTTTTCCTCTTAGCCATTCTTGGGTGTTTTTAGCGGTGTGTTTTGGGTCATTGTCCTGTTGCAAGACCCATGACCTGCGACTGAGACCAAGCTTTCTGACACTGGCTAGTACATTTCTCTCTAGAATTCCTTGATAGTCTTGAGATTTCATTGTACCCTGCACAGATTCAAGACACCCTGTGCCAGACGCAGCAAAGCAGCCCCAGAACATAACAGAGCCTCCTCCATGTTTCACAGTAGGGACAGTGTTCTTTTCTTGATATGCTTCATTTTTTCGTCTGTGAACATACAGCTGATGTGCCTTGGCAAAAACTTCGATTTTTGTCTCATCTGTCCACAGGACATTCTCCCAGAAGCTTTGTGGCTTGTCAACATGTAGTTTGGCATATTCCAGTCTTGCTTTTTTATGATTCGTTTTCAACAATGGTGTCCTCCTTGGTCGTCTCCCATGTAGTCCACTTTGGCTCAAACAACGACGGATGGTGCGATCTGACACTGATGTTCCTTGAGCATGAAGTTCACCTTGAATCTCTTTAGAAGTCTTTCTAGGCTCTTTTGTTACCATTCGGATTATCCGTCTCTTAGATTTGTCATCAATTTTCCTCCTGCGGCCACGTCCAGGGAGGTTGGCTACAGTCCCATGGATCTTAAACTTATGAATAATATGTGCAACTGTACTCACAGGAACATCTAGTTGCTTGGAGATGGTCTTATAGCCTTTACCTTTAACATGCTTGTCTATAATTTTCTTTCTGATCTCTTGAGACAGCTCTTTCCTTTGCTTCCTCTGGTCCATGTCGAGTGTGGTACACACCATATCACCAAACAACACAGTGATTACCTGGAGCCATATATATAGGCCCAATGGCTGATTACAAGGTTGTAGACACCTGTGATGCTAATTAGTGGACACACCTTGAATTAACATGTCCCTTTGGTCACATTATGTTCTGTGTTTTCTAGGGGTACCATCATTTTTGTCCATGCCTGTTTCATGAGTTTATTTTTTTACATAATTCTGTTGAAGCATGGTTGAAAAACAATGTCTGACTTTCATTGGTTAACATTTATAGAATTTTAATTTATTATTACTTTTGTCAGATTAAAGTTATTTCTGTGACCATTGTGACTTTTTCTTTCATTGACCAAAGGGTACCAACAATTTTGTCCACGTCTGTATCAATCATACAGTGTTGAAAATGACCACTCTAGTATTCATCCGCAGACAAAGACAAAAAGAAAATATAAAAAAAATTAATTTCTGCTTTTTCCCCTATACCTCAAACTAGAGATGAGCGAATCGAAGCTTAGTGGAATTCGATCCGAATTTCAGGAAAACTTCAATTCACAACGAATGCGAATTTCCTCGCTCTTCATGGTAACGAATCACAATTTTTCTAAAATGGCGGCTACACGTGTGAGGACTGAGGACATGGGGCAAGGAACTCTGGGAAGGTAGGATCACCAGATTGACATGGGGGCATGCAGCCAATCAGCAGCCAGCCAGCCCTGTGATGTCAGAGACCTATAAATACGGCAGCCATTTTAGAGTCTGCCATTTTCCAGCGTTCAGAGTGTAGGGACAGAAGTGTGGGACAGCTTCAGGGACAGCTATTGGAAAAAACCTCTATGTTTAAAACAAACAGAAAAAAGGATTTATAAGTGCAGGGAAAGGATAGGGAGGAATCATTTCACAGCATCTTAGTGCAGGGAGAGATGTCAGAAGGCGCTAGGTAAGTGATTTACAAGTGCAGGGAACGATTATTTGGGGATCCAAATAGTCATTAGACAGCTCTGTCATTCCAGCTTTTTGTTATCGGGCTGCAAGTGTTATGTTGGAAAGCCTTTAGTGGCTTATATCTTAGTATCTTATTCAGTACGACAAGAAAAATATATACACATTTCTCTTCTGCAGTTATTTCTGGTGAAAGCATATAGGGGCGTATTTCAGTAAAATAAGAAAAATATATGCACACTGCACTGTTGCAGTTATTTCTGTTGAAAGGGTATAGGGGCATATTTCAGTGAAAAAAAGACAAATAAATATATACGCACTGCACTGTTGCAGTTATTTCGGGTGAAAGTTTGTAGGGGCGTATTACAGTAAAAAAAGAAAAATATATACATGCACTGCACTGTTGCAGTTATTTCTGGTAAAAGCGTATAGGAGCATATTACAGTAAAAAAAGAAAAATCTATACGCACTGCACTGTTGCAGTTATTTCGGGTGAAAGTGTATAGGGGTGTATTTCAGTACTGCAAGAAATATATATATGCACTTCATCTTAAAAAAAAATTCGGGTCAAAGCTTACAGGGTCGTATTTTATTACAACAAGAAAAATATATTCTCAGTGCATTTCAGCAGTTAATTGTGGTAAAAGCGTTTAGTAGCTTATTTCAGTACAAAAAGAAAAAGAAATTTGTCGCTTTTAGGGGTGTTTTAATTTCCATTTCATTTATTTAGTTTAGCTACAAGTATGTCAGGCAGAGAAGTGCCAGGCCATGCAGAGAGTGGCAGAGGCCTGAATGTTTCTGGCACAAGCAGAGGTCGCAGCAGAGTAAGGGGTCGTGGCAGCAGAGAGGCCTGAGCTCCCTGTGTCATCTAGCGGTCGTGTCTTGACCTGCAACCCTACGGTTCTTGATTGGTTAACTCGGTCACCCACATCATCCCAAGAGACATCAGACATCCCCAGCCAACAGTCGGTGAGTTCGTCACACACAACCCTTAGTTGGCATGGCCCAGGAACCGGCCCTGTGCCCTCACCTGTCCTCAATCTGCCTCTGGCCTTTTCTGTTCCATCACCACAAGAAGTACTACAGTGGGCTCAGCTTCACATTTCAGCGAGGATGAGCTATTAGAGGACAGTCAGCAGCTACTGCCCAGCCAAGGTGTGGAGCAGACTTCAGCCACTTCCTCTGCTAGGTGGGTAAGTAGTGATGGGGAGAGTGGCACGGGAGCTTGTGTTTCGAGTGGTCAGCCTACTGACCCAGAGGCCATTGAGGAGGACATCAGTGATGTGCAGACACTACTCGATGATGATGAACCGGATCACACTTGGGAGCCGGGTGAAGAAGGGGCTTCGTCATCTTCAGGAGAAGAGGGTCGCTAGTGTTAGCATGTCCAGGAGTCAGCAAGGTGGCAGCAGTGGGAGGTCAGGAGCCAAACGTGCCCGGGGTAGACCACCTGCTTCAAAGCAGCATACCTGCCTGGGAAGTAGTGGCATAGGGGTTCACAGAGGCAGCGGCAGTAGCAATCAGTTCAGACTGGTGGTGTGAAAGTTTTTTTTCAACGAGCCAGAGGAGGTAAACATGGCCATATGTTGCATCTGTGGGCAGAAGGTAAAGCGTGGCCAGGGTGAACATATTGGCACTATGGCCCTGCATCAACATATGCAGCATCGACATACAGTGGCCTGCGAGAACCATGGCTCCTATGTGGTGGTCCAGCCTGCTGCAGCAACAGCTGCATCAGCCAGTGGCACATAGCAGGTTTCAGGCAGTCAAGGCTGCACCACCTCAGCCGAAGGGAGCTGTCTGTCATTCCCATCTTCTGCTGGTCCAGATGCTCCTGCTCCTCCTACTCTTCATCAGTCATTCCGTCAGCAATCGATCACTGAAGCGATTGCCAAGAGACAGCAGTATGCGTGCACTTCAACTGTGCAGAAGCTGAACGTGCTCCTGTCTAAGTTGCTGGTGCTGCAGTCCCTCCCTTTCCAAGTTCAGAGAACTGATGGCTTGTGCCAAGCCGAGGTGGAGAGTCCCGTCGTCATTTCTTTTCGAAAAAGGCAGTGCCAGCCCTGCTCAAATATGTAGAACAGAAGGTGGGCCAGTCCTTGAGCCTGTCGGTGTCTGCCAAAGTGCACGGCAGCGCCGAAGTGTGGAGCTGTACCTACGGTCAGGGACAATACATGTCCTTTACGGCCCACTGGGTGATTGTGGTTCCTTCATAGCCACACCAGCAACTTGGCCCGGTCACGCCACTTCCGCCTCCACGTTGTCACGCCGTTGGTCCTGCCACAGTGTTCGGCTCTGCCTTCTCATCCTCCACCATGTCCTCAGCCTCCACTGCACAGTGCCCCTCCAGCATACCACATGTGCATGGCTCAGTGGTGGCATGCTGTTCTGCACCTGGTTTGCCTTGGCGAACGGAGTCACACAGGGGAGGAACTGCTCAGTGTTATGCATTAAGAAATCGAATCATGGCTTTATCCACAGCAACTGAAAATCGAAACCATGCTGACCGACAACGGGAAGAACATGGTGTTGGTGCTGTGTCAAGGAAAGCCATGCGTGTGACACATTTTCAATCTGATTGTCAAGCGGTTCCACCCAGATGCAAGACATTGTAAAATGGGCAGAAAACTTTCATGCACTTCAGCCACTCGTATACCGCAAAGCACAACCTCCTTGAGCTGCAGCGGCAGAACGGCATCCCCCAACACAGGCTGATATGCAACGTTTCCACCTGTTGGAATTCCACCCTCTATGTTGGACCAACTATACAAACAGAGAAAGGCCATCAATAGAAACATAGAATTTGTCGGCGGATAAGAACCATTTGGCCCATCTAGTCTGCCCAATATACTGAATCCTATGAATAGCCTCTGGCCCTATCTTATATGAAGGATGGCCTTATGCCTATCTCATGCATGCTTAAACTCCTCCACTGTATTTGCAGCTACCACTTCTGCAGGAAGGCTATTCCATGCATCCACTACTCTCTCAGTAAAGTAATACTTCCTGATATTATTTATGTATTTAAAAGTTTCTATCATATCCCCTCTGTCTTGTCTTTCTTCCAAGCGATACATGTTAAGGTCCCTTAATCTTTCCTGGTAAGTTTTATCCTGCAATCCATGTACTAGTTTAGTAGCTTTTCTCTGAACTCTCTCCAAAGTATCAATATACTTCTGGAGATATGGTCTCCAGTACTGCGCACAATACTCCAAATGAGGTCTCACTATATGCTGCAAGCATATAGGAGTACTGTGTAACTTCGATGTCAGCCAGTGGCAGCTCATGCGTGACACCTGCCTTTGCTCAGGCCTTTTGAGGATCCCACGTTATTTGTCAGTCACCAGGACTACGGGATAATTGACGTCATTCCACTGCTTCATGTCCTGGAACAGATGCTAGTAACAATGGCTGGTCAGGGGACAGGCAACATGGTGTCTCAATTTCATGGCCACATGAGCCCTGTGGGGGCTGAACTGGAAGAGGAGGAGGAGGGGGAGGTGGACATTGGAGCAGAGGCAATGTGTAGCCAAATGGGCTGTTATTCTACTCAGCTGACAGGACAGCAGGAGCAGCCAGAGGGGCTACAGGGCGATGAGGAAGACGAGACAGAGGACCCGGACACAACGTGGCAGTATGTAGTGGAGATGGTGGCAGGGAGTCCCTCTGAGTCACTTACACAAATGGCACGATGCATGCTCACTTGCTTGCGTAGTGAATGTCAAATTGTCACCATTCAGCAGAGGGATGACTTCTGGCTCTCCACCTTGTTGGACCCTTGCTACCAGTCCAGATTGGGGGCCTTTTTTACACCCACTAAGAGGGAGGACAAACTGAACTACTACAGAGACATCCTATGTAGTCAGTTGGCCACTGCCTATCTGCGCCATCGTCCATCCTCTCGCAGGTATGACCAGGGGGGGCCTCTGCGCTCACGTCCCACTGCCATGGCTGCTGGGGAAGGGTGGGGTGGCAGGAGCAGTACCAGCTCCATCAGCAGCAGCCTGAGTCTAGAGTCGCTGACGAGCAGCTTTCTTCACCCGCATAGTGAAGAAACTACTCACCTCTCCAGCAGCAGCAGGTAGACTTGGAGCAGGACCTGAACCAGCACCCTGCCAACCCACATTGAAGATCTACTGGACTACTGGGTAGCCAAACTAGATTTGTGCCCGCAACTAGCAGAGTTTGCCCTGGAAAAGCTATCCTGCCTGTTAGTGTGGCATCAGAGCGGTTGTTTAGTGCAGCGGGGGCCATAGTTACCCCAAGGAGAACTCGCCTGTCCACCCAGAGAGACTGACCTTTGTCAAGATTAGAGTTGAGCGGACACCTGGATGTTCGGGTTCGAGAAGTTCGGCCGAACTTCCCGGAAATGTTCGGGTTCAGGATCCGAACTTCGTCCCGAACCTGAACCCCATTGAAGTCAATGGGGACCCGAACTTTTCGGCACTAAAAAGGCTGTAAAACAGCCCAGGAAAGAGCTAGAAGGCTGCAAAAGGCAGCAACATGTAGGTAAATCCCCTGCAAACAAATGTGGATAGGGAAATGAATAAAAATAAAAATAAAATAAATAAAAATTAACCAATATCAATTGTAGAGAGGTCCCATAGCAGAGAATCAGGCTTCACGTCAGCCACCACTGCAACAGTCCATTGGCATATATTTAGGCCCAGCACCCAGGCAGAGGAGAGAGGTCCCTTAACAGAGAATCTGGCTTCATGTCAGCAGAGAATCAGTCTGCATGTCATAGCAGAGAATCAGGCTTCACGTCACCCAACATTGGAACAGTCCATTGTCATATATTTAGGCCCAGGCATCCAGGCAGAGGAGAGAGGTCCCGTAACAGAGAATCTGGCTTCATGTCAGCAGAGAATCAGTCTGCATGTCATAGCAGAGAATCAGGCTTCACGTCAGCCACCACTGTAACAGTCCATTGTCATATATTTAGGCCCAGCACCCAGGCATAGGAGAGAGGTCCCGTAACAGAGAATCTGGCTTCATGTCAGCAGAGAATCAGTCTGCATGTCATAGCAGAGAATCAGGCTTCACGTCAGCCACCACTGTAACAGTCCATTGTCATATATTTAGGCCCAGCACCCAGGCAGAGGAGAGAGGTCCCGTAACAGAGAATCTGGCTTCATGTCAGCAGAGAATCAGTCTGCATGTCATAGCAGAGAATCAGGCTTCACATCAGCCACCACTGTAACAGTCCATTGTCCTATATTTAGGCCCAGCACCCAGGCAGAGGAGAGAGGTCCCGTAACAGAGAATCTGGCTTCATGTCAGCTGAGAATCAGTCTGCATGTCATAACAGAGAATCAGGCTTCACGTCACCCAACATTGGAACAGTCCATTGTCATATATTTAGGCCCAGGCACCCAGGCAGAGGAGAGAGGTCCCGTAGCAGAGAATCTGGCTTCATGTCAGCAGAGAATTAGTCTGCATGTCATAGCAGAGAATCAGGCTTCACGTCACCCAACATTGGAACAGTCCATTGTCATATATTTAGGCCCCGGCACCCAGACAGAGGAGAGGTTCATTCAACTTTGGGTAGCCTCGCAATATAATGGTAAAATCAAAATAAAAATAGGATTGAATGAGGAAGTGCCCTGGAGTACAATAATATATGGTTAAGGGGAGGTAGTTAATGTCTAATCTGCACAAGGGATGGACAGGTCCTGTGGGATCCATGCCTGGTTTATGTTTATGAACTTCAGCTTGTCCACATTGGCTGTAGACAGGCGGCTGCGTTTGTCTGTAATGACGCCCCCTGCCGTGCTGAATACACGTTCAGACAAAACGCTGGCCGCCGGGCAGGCCAGCACCTCCAAGGCATAAAAGGCTAGCTCTGGCCACGTGGACAATTTAGAGACCCAGAAGTTGAATGGGGCCGAACCATCAGTCAGTACGTGGAGGGGTGTGCACACGTACTTTTCCACCATGTTAGTGAAATGTTGCCTCCTGCTAACACGTTGCGTATCAGGTGGTGGTGCAGTTAGCTGTGGCGTGTTGACAAAACTTTTCCACATCTCTGCCATGCTAACCCTGCCCTCAGAGGAGTTGGCCGTGACACAGCTGCCTTGGCGACCTCTTGCTCCTCCTCTGCCTTGGCCTTGGGCTTCCACTTGTTCCCCTGTGACATTTGGGAATGCTCTCAGTAGCGCGTCTACCAACGTGCGCTTGTACTCGCGCATCTTCCTATCACGCTCCAGTGCAGGAAGTAAGGTGGGCACATTGTCTTTGTACCGTGGATCCAGCAGGGTGGCAACCCAGTAGTCCGCACACGTTAAAATGTGGGCAACTCTGCTGTCATTGCGCAGGCACTGCAGCATGTAGTCGCTCATGTGTGCCAGGCTGCCCAGGGGTAAGGACAAGCTGTCCTCTGTGGGAGGCGTATCGTCATTGTCCTGCCTTTCCCCCCAGCCACGCACCAGTGATGGGCCCGAGCTGCGTTGGGTGCCACCCCGCTGTGACCATGCTTCATCCTCATCCTCCTCCACCTCCTCCTCATCCTCGTCCTCCTCGTCCTCCAGTAGTGGGCACTGGCTGGCCACATTTGTACCTGGCCTCTGCTGTTGCAAAAAACCTCCCTCTGAGTCACTTCGAAGAGACTGGCCTGAAAGTGCTAAAAATGACCCCTCCTCCTCCTGGGCCACCTCCTCTTCCATCATCGCCCTAAGTGTTTTCTCAAGGAGACATAGAAGTGGTATTGTAACGCTGATAACGGCGTCATCGCCACTGGCCATGTTGGTGGAGTACTCGAAACAGCGCAACAGGGCACACAGGTCTCGCATGGAGGCCCAGTCATTGGTGGTGAAGTGGTGCTGTTCCGTAGTGCGACTGACCCGTGCGTCCCGCAGCTGAAACTCCACTATGGCCTGCTGCTGCTCTCACAGTCTGTCCAGCATGTGCAAGGTGGAATTCCACCTGGTGGGCACGTCGCATATGAGGCGGTGAGCGGGAAGGCCGAAGTTACGCGGTAGCGCAGACAGGCGAGCAGCGGCAGGATGTGAACGCCGGAAGCGCGAACAGACGGCCCGCACTTTATGCAGCAGCTCTGACATGTCGGGGTAGTTGTGAATGAACTTCTGCACCACCAAATTCAGCACATGCGCCAAGCAAGGGATGTGCGTCAAACCGGCTAGTCCCAGAGCTGCAACGAGATTTCGCCCATTATCGCACACCACCAGGCCGGGCTTGAGGCTCACCGGCAGCAACCACTCGTCGGTCTGTTGTTCTATACCCCGCCACAACTCCTGTGCGGTGTGGGGCCTGTCCCCCAAACATATGAGTTTCAGAATGGCCTGCTGACGTTTACCCCAGGCTGTGCTGAAGTTGGCGGTGAAGGTGTGTGGCTGACTGGATGAGCAGGTGGAAGAAGAAGAGGAGGAAGCTGAGTAGGAGGAGGTGGCAACAGGAGGCAAAGAATGTTGCCCTGCGATCCTTGGCAGCGGAAGGACGTGCGCCAAACAGCTCTCCGCCTGGGGCCCAGCTGCCACTACATTTACCCAGTGTGCAGTTAGGGAGATATAGCGTCCCTGGCCGTGCTTACTGGTCCACGTATCTGTAGTTAGGTGGACCTTGCCACAGATGGCGTTGCGCAGTGCACACTTGATTTTATCGGATACTTGGTTGTGCAGGGAAGGCACGGCTCTCTTGGAGAAGTAGTGCCGGCTAGGAACAACATACTGTGGGACAGCAAGCGACATGAGCTGTTTGAAGCTGTCTGTGTCCACCAGCCTAAATGACAGCATTTCATAGGCCAGTAGTTTAGAAATGCTGGCATTCAGGGCCAGGGATCGAGGGTGGCTAGGTGGGAATTTACGCTTTCTCTCAAATGTTTGTGAGATGGAGAGCTGAACGCTGCCGTGTGACATGGTTGAGATGCTTGGTGACGGAGGTGGTGGTGTTGGTGGTACATCCCCTGTTTGCTGGGCGGCAGGTGCCAACGTTCCTCCCGAGGCGGCGGCAGCAGAAGAGGCCGAGGCGGCAGCAGCAGAAGAGGTAGCAGGGGGAGCCTGAGTGACTTCCTTGTTTTTAGGTGTTTACTCCACTGCAGTTCATGCTTTGCATGCAGGTGCCTGGCCATGCAGGTTGTGCTAAGGTTCAGAACGTTAATGCCTCGCTTCAGGCTCTGATGGCACAGCGTGCAAACCACTCGGGTCTTGTCGTCAGCACATTGTTTGAAGAAGTGCCATGCCAGGGAACTCCTTGAAGCTGCCTTTGGGGTGCTCGGTCCCAGATGGCGGTGGTCAGTAGCAGGCTGAGTCTCTTGGCGGCGGGTGTTCTGCTTTTGCCCACTGCTCCCTCTTTTGCTACGCTGTTGGCTCGGTCTCACCACTGCCTCTTCCTCCGAACTGTGAAAGTCAGTGGCACGACCTTCATTCCATGTGGGGTCTAGGACCTCGTCGTCCCCTGCATCGTCTTCCACCCAGTCTTGATCCCTGACCTCCTGTTCAGTCTGCACACTGCAGAAAGACGCAGCAGTTGGCACCTGTGTTTCGTCATCATCAGAGACATGCTGAGGTGGCATTCCCATGTCCTCATCATCAGGAAACATAAGTGGTTGTGCGTCAGTGCATTCTATGTCTTCCACCGCTGGGGAAGGGCTAGGTGGATGCCCTTGGGAAACCCTGCCAGCGGAGTCTTCAAACAGCATAAGAGACTGCTGCATAACTTGCGGCTCAGACAGTTTCCCTGGTATGCATGGGGGTGATGTGACAGACTGATGGGCTTGGTTTTCAGGCGCCATGTGTGCGTTTTCTGCAGAAGACTGGGTGGAAGATAATGTGAACGTGCTGGATCCACTGTCGGCCACCCAATTGACTAATGCCTGTACCTGCACAGGCCTTACCATCCTTAGAACGGCATTGGGCCCCACCAAATATCGCTGTAAATTATGGCGGCTACTGGGACCTGAGGTAGTTGGTACACTAGGACGTGTGGCTGTGGCAGAACGGCCATGTCCTCTCCCAGCACCAGAGGGTCCACTAACACCACCACGACCATGTCCGCGTCCCTTACTAGATGTTTTCCTCATTGTTACCGTTCACCACAATAAGAAAAATATTATTTGGCCCAATGTATTGAATTCAAATTCAGGCCTTTTTTTACAGACACCTAACACTATCTGGCTATCTATTTAGGTACTGTATTACACTAATACAGGCACAGCAGTAACGACAGATTTAGCTGGATATAAATTTGAGGCCTATTATTTAGGCGCTGGGTGACAGGTATAGGTTTACTGACAGAATTAGACTTGGAAATGCACAGTAGCGTGTGTGTGAAGTTATTCAGAATGACCCTATGTGCACCTTGAATCTTATATACCTTTTTAGGGATAGATTTAAAATAGCTCTGATACAGCAGAAACCACTAAATTAGGAAATTGCTAAATTGGGAATTGTATTTCAACCCAGAACAAAAACTGTGCTTTGACGGACACTAAATAACTTGACCAGCCACAGCAGTAATGACAGATTTAGCTGGATATAAATTTGAGGCCTATTATTTAGGCGTTGGGTGACAGGTATAGGTTTACTGACAGAATTAGACTTAGAAATGCACAGTAGCGTGTGTGTGAAGTTATTCAGAATGACCCTATGTGCACCTTGAATCTTATATACCCTTTTAGGGATAGATTTAAAATAGCTCTGATACAGCAGAAACCACTAAATTAGGAAATTGCTAAATTGGGAATTGTATTTCAACCCAGAACAAAAACTGTGCTTTGACAGACACTAAATAACTTGACCAGCCACAGCAGTAACGACAGATTTAGCTGGATATAAATTTGAGGCCTAGTATTTAGGCGCTGGGTCACAGGTATACGTTTACTGACAGAATTAGACTGGGATATGGCCAAAAAATAACCACACTATTGATTGATTAAATGCACTTGGTGTGACAGCTTGACCAACCACACTATTGAGGGTTAAATGCACTTGGTGGCAGGCTCAGCTTGCCCCTGATGTAGTATATGGCCAAAAAATAACCAGACTATTGATGGTTAAATGCACTTGGTGTGACAGCTTGACCCTGATGTAGGATTTAGCCAAAAAACAACCACACCATTGAGGGTTAAATGCACTTGGTGGCAGCTTGTGCTGGCGCACCACAAGACACAAAATGGCCGCCAATCACCCCAGAAAAAAGTGACTGAAAAACTCTCTGGGCAGCCTAAAAACAGTGAGCAATTCAATAGCAGCAGTTCAATCATCCACAGCTGCAGATCGATCTCTGAATGAAGTCTTTTGGAGGAGTTAATCACTGCCTAATCTCGCCCTAATGTCGCAGCTGCAACCTCTCCCTATGCTGATCAGAGCAGAGTGACGGGCGGCGCTACGTGACTCCAGCTTAAATAGAGGCTGGGTCACATGCTGCACTGGCCAATCACAGCCATGCCAATAGAAGGCATGGCTGTGATGGCCTCTTGGGGCAAGTAGTATGACGCTTGTTGATTGGCTGCTTTGCAGCCTTTCAAAAAGCGCCAAGAAAGCGACGAACACCGAACCCGAACCCGGACTTTTACGAAAATGTCCGGGTTCGGGTCCATGTCACGGACACCCCAAAATTCGGTACGAACCCGAACTATACAGTTCGGGTTCGCTCATCCCTAGTCAAGATGAATCAGGCGTGGATCAGCCAGGATTTCCAACCACCAATTCCTGATGCATCAGACCAGATCATTCATGGTGCCACACCAACACTTTGATAAAAGAGACCGGTTTCTTCTGCCTACCTGCCTCAGCTACTCTGATGCTGCAACCCGCCTGATGCCACACATCTGATGCCAAGTGCTCCTTCTTGCACCCACTTTTGTCAGCCGATACTGGTATTGCCACCCACCGCTCCACTCTGTTACCAGGTCACTTTGTGGTCTCCTGATGCAGCAGCTGCTGCCATCTCCAAACTATGTCACCTTGCCACTCTGTGGCCTCCTCATGCTGCTGCCATATCTACACTATGTCTCCTTGCTACTCTGTGGTCTCCTTATGCTGCTGCCATCTCCAAACTATGTCACCTTGCCACTCTGTGGAATCCTGCTGCTACTGCTGCCATATCCACACTATGTCATCTTGCCACTCTGTGGTCTCCTGATGCTGCCATATCTATACTATGTCACCTTTCCACTCTCTGGCCTCCTGATGCTGCTGCCACCTCCAAACTATGTCACCTTGCCACTCTGTAGTCTCCTCATGCTGCTGCCATCTCCTCACTATGTCACCTTGCCACTCTGTGGTATCCTGCTGCTGCCATCTTTACTCTGTCAGCTTGCCACTCTGTGGTCTCCTCATGCTGCTGCCATCTCCACACTATGTCATCTTGCCACTCTGTGGTACCCTGCTGCTGCCATATCCACACTGTCACCTTGCCACTCTGTGGCCTCCTCATGCTGCTGCCATCTCCACACTATATTGTGTTGCCACTCTGTGGTCTTCTCATGCAACTGATGCTGCCATATCCACATTATGTCACCTTGCCACTCTGTGGTCTCCTCATGCTGCTGCCATCTCCAAACTATGTCACCTTGCCACTCTGTGGTATCCTGCTGCTGCCATATCCACATTATGTCACCTTGCCACTCTGTAGCCTTCTGATGCTGCCCCCACCTCCAAACTATGTCACCTTGCCACTCTGTGGTCTCCTCATGCTGCTGCCATCTCCACACTATGTAATCTTGCCACTCTGTGGTCTCCCTATGCTGCTGCCACCTCCACACTATGTTACCTTGCCACTCTGTGGTCTCCTCATGCTGCTGCCATCTACAGACTCTGTCATTGTGCCACTCTTTCAAAATGTTCTTTTCCCGGTAAAAATGATGGGTGACTGAAAAACTTTTGCTGTATGGACCGAATGACGTTGTGTGAGGTTGTGTGAAGTCTGAAAGTGTGAGGAAAATGTATATTATGAAACAACAAATATACAAAAAGTACATGAAAACAATGACAACCTCCTGATGCTGCCACCACCTCCAGACTCTGTCATTGTGCAACTCGGTAGCCTCATCATGCTGCTGCCATCTACAGACTCTGTTATTGTGCCACTTGGTGGCCTTCTCATGATGCTGCTGCTGCATCTGCCACCTCCACACTCTGTCATTGTGCCACTCAGTGGCCTCCTCATACTGCCACCCCTCCAGACTATGTCATTGTGCCACTCAGTGGCCTCCTCATACTGCTGTCAACTCCAGACTCTGTCATTGTGCTACTCAGTGGCCTCCTCATACTGCTGCCAAAGCCAGACCCTGTCATTGGGCTATTCTATGGTCTCCTCATGCTGATTTCACCTCACCACTATGTCATAGGTCCACTCTATGGACTTCTCATGCGGTTCCCACCCTCCCCACTTCATGACTGGTCCACTATTTTGCTTTTTCCGGCTGGCTGACATCATCATTTATTTGACCTTGCTTCTGATCTGTTAGAAGCAAGGAAAAATTAGACGCACAACGGATCCTGTCTGTATAGCAGCTGTAAGGCCTGTATGGTCCCATCAGAATTGGCTTATGATTTGGTAGCCAAAAGCATGAGTGGGTAGAAAGCACAGAAGACATTCAAATATTCCATTCACGTGTCATCTCTGTTTTACTTCGACTCCTGTTTTTTTGGGCATTAGCAATACTGATGGATTATTGAGCAAATGCTGACCGAGTGAAGGCGTATGCGCCACAGACAGGATCTATTTTTTGTGGGTTATTTTTCTGACAGATCAGAGGAAGGGCAAAAAAATCTGTGACGTCAACACAAATTTACTGCTGACACCCTCTCCACTCTATCAAGGGGGCTCTACTTGTATAAGAGTTTAATAGAACAGATTCTGTAGACATCTATGAGGAATCAGCTGACAACGGTGTAAAAGGAGTACACTCTTTCATGCTAAAAGTAGGCTCTTGGGCTTCTGCAAGGATCTTTATACCTGGCGCTAACATCAACCTGTAAGGCTGAGTTCACACTTGAGTTATTTGGTCAGTGTTGGCCCCGTGACTGCCCGAATAAGTGAAATGTGCAGTGATTCTAGAGCGACGCCTGTCATTTGTATGTCATACTGACTCACAGTATTATTTCCCTACCAAACCAGACTCCCTATGCGTGTTACTACAAGGCACACCACTATAAAGGCTCTAGGCAGCCAGAAAATTGCTGTTTTTTTTTTTTTTTTTATTCGCTCATATCTACCTCCAACAAAATAAATAAATAGTTGGTATAGAATCAGTGAAAAGTGCCTATCCCTGCACCAGCCTGAGCCACTGTGATAAATCTGGTGCAGGTTTAGACAGCCTATCTAAGCTTACACAATCTGTATGATTATTAGATCTGGGCCTCTCTCTTTCTCTGGAAAAAAATATCAGTTTTACTAGGTAAAGCATAGAGTCCCTGTTACGACTGTAGGTAGGGATAGACAAGGACAGTGAGCCCTAAGGCTAGAATCCAGCCTGATTTTCCTACCTACTTGCAGTACAAGCCCTAGATAGCCAGACCGCAACTGCTCAACAGTCCCTGTCCTTTTTAAGTGCAGTGATATACTAACAAACAAAGACAGACAAACACAATACCAGAGTCATATGTAAATGAGTCAGAACCATACAAGCTATGGAGTACCAAATGAGAGACATAGAGTGGTCAGAAGACAAGCCTGGGTCAGAGGAACGAGCAATCCAATAAGAATAGGAAAAAGGAACTAGAAACACAGCTAGTGAGTCAGAGACTGTCACTGGCAATGGTGTATGGCCAGGAAGGGGTTTAAATAGAGCGCAGAGTCCCTGGATCAGAACCTGATAGGTCCAGGACTCGGCACTCCATTAGCAGAAACACTAGCACTCAGTAATTGAGCAGCAATCATCCCACTAATAATCTCCCCAAGCACACACATGCTGAAGGGAGAAACCGAGCATTGCAAGGATGCTAAGGATGCTGTCATGTATGTCACCGGGGGACTCAGCAGAGCGTCTCTCCCAGCGTGCACGTGCCAAGGATGGAGCCTGGACAGGTTAGTTTCCTACAGTCCCTTACTCCTTCATGTTTGAGTCTCCTCTTCACATATTCAAACTTCGGTTTCAGAAAAATCTGAATAAATGGGAATTTTTTAATTGTTGTAAAACATATTTTCTAGTGTCCTTGCAATTCCCAGTATGGCGTCTGTATCATTTGAAGATTTTAGCAATTCTAGCCCTGGGATTACTCCCCAGGAGTTAAGGTTTGACTGGAATGGTTACAAGCATAATTGTTACAAGCTCTCACTTTTATACTTTACTGATTGGGGAATTGCCAGAAGATTTGATTTATTTGAATTTACACTGTAGTGTACATGGTGTAGGCAAAGTGAATTTAGAGAGTAAAATAAACTTGGTAAAGTGTTATAAAAACATTAGCTCTGCTAGAATAACGGAGATCTATTATTCTGAAATCTGCATTTAATAACAGAAAGGTTGGTCACAGTAAGTGAACTTTAACAATGAGCCTTGCAGTAAAAAACATACCCCCTGCCTGAGCGGTCCTTATGAATGGTCAATTACTAGACTGGGAAAGGAACTTTTCTCACCTTGTAACATCGATTTCTGAACAGAAAATTTAAAAGGGGTGTTGTTTTGAAAAGTCTTTGTGTTAACCATTCACGGTGAAGGAACATGATGGACTCTCCTAAGTAAATCTAATTAGAGGAGCAGAAATAGAGCATTTATGATTTTGTCCATGTGTCCTTTCATACATTGCACATTGCAAAACACAATAACTACTTTATGTTAGAACAAAATGTGGACCCCCATAATTTGCCACATTTGCACTAGTATTTGTCTTTACAATTTTTGTATTCTTCATATATAATTTTATAACAAAGGAATGAGTAGGGCCTACAGAAAGGAAAGGGAAGGGGTACAATTTATATAAGGTAAGACAGAAAATTGTCTCATCTGCTGAGTAGTATATTTTGTCAACATTAACGGGTTTGTCCAAGATTAGAAAACAGGGCTGCGTTTGTTTGTTTTTGTTTTGTTTTTTAAGAAACTGCTTCCGACCAGGCCTGTCCAGTATTGCAGCTTAGCCCCATTGAATTGAACAGGTCTCAGCTACATTTTTATTCCTGGACAACCATTTTAAGGAAATTATGCTGTCAGAGTTTCCCAAATTTGTATGAAATGGAAAACGATAAAAAAAAATGGAAGTTCTAACAGTTCTAAATACATCATCTAGAAAATACATATTTTATATTGAGTTACTTCTCTACTTATGAGATACATAGACTGATGTTACATAATGTTTGCTGTATTTACATGTACATTATGTCATATTTGGTTATATCATCATACAGGAACCAGGGACGTTGTGTAGAAGGCTTGGTGGAGATCTTTGATATGCTGGTCACCACAGCCACTCGATTCCGAATGATGAGACTACGTGGGGAAGAATTTATTTGTTTGAAATCGATTATTCTTCTAAATTCTGGTATGTAGCAAATATAGAGTTCAAACTTTGCAATGTTGTGCTTTAGTTAACCCACTGCTCCCAAGAGGTCTATTATTTTCTCTAGAAGGATGGGGCATGTCAAAGCGTGGCAGAGGAGTATACGAGTGTGCTTATCTAAACTGCCTGATTTCATCTGCTCTTAATGTAGTTCTCAAGAACAGAGCAAAGAAACTTTATACTACACCAGTTGAATGCTACTGAAATCTTTATCCAAACTCAGAAAGTCAACTAATGTTCTGCAAGGCAGTTTTCCAACGAGTAGGTCTTTGATGGATTTTGCTTACTTGTTGCAGCAATGAGTTGCTTATCACTGGCCTCAGTGGTTTTGCCTGCCTATGTGGCAAAAAAAAAAAAACAGAGGCCAGTGACTGTCTACAGCGGTCATATGGATATCATAACTGCAGGATAAGTAAACAGAGACCAATGAGGGCCAGCAGATCAGCCTTTTTTTATTATTATTTATATCCCTGCTTAATTTTTTTTTTCTTTTTAAATCCTTAAAACTCCTTTTAATCTTGTGTCGGCAAAAGACTGCTAAATTCCAAACCAGTCAGTGAACATAAAGTAAAAAAAAAAAAAAGTGTTATCTGATTAATTAATAAAGTTTCACCCCTGGGATGGGATTGAACATTAAGAAACTTCAGCACCAGGTACACCCATCCACATGTGGATTCATTGCTGTACCTTGAAAACCATTAAGAGGGAAACAGCTCGCTTAACTCTGAAATAGAACGGGTGCAGGGGTGATAACCCTATTAACCAGCTCTCTGGAATGCAATGCCCTGGACTACTAATTACACAACCATGGTAGATCCTTTTTATCAATTGAATGGGTACCCCGATAATGACACTATAAAAAATTTAAATGGTGGGTGACCTCAATTAAAAGTTAGCTTTTATTGCTCAATTAATATAAAAACCCAATAACAAATGGTGAATAAAGCACACACCAAGTGCAGAACATAATAGCGCACAATAGCATAGATACACAAATGCTATGCCCAAAGAAGAGGGGGTAGGGGGTAGGGCCAAGTGGGTGCTGGGTCTCTTCCCCTAGATATCCCTCCCCTATCAGCTCCCTACACAGGTGATAACCACACTCACCCTCACCAGGGCTTTACCAATGTGGTGTTCCCTCCTCCTACATATCTCCCTTGATATCCCTATGTTGTGCCAGTTGACTGCCCAGCTTCGTCAGGGAAAGGGATAGGACGGAGGGAGACCTGATGCTTAAGGCAAATAGCATAAACAAATAGCTTTAGCAATACACATATGATTTTCCCAACGCATTTCATTGGCCTAGGGCCAACTCATCATGGGACACAGAACAATGTGTTATACTGACATTAAAGTAAAATGACCATCAGATAAGGTTGTTCATGTAATGGGAAATGATCTGTTAGCAATATACTGTCAAGCTACCTTATTTGTTACATAGCTATATGGGACTGCTATTGCTGCTAACACAGAGTTTACCACCTGTGTTCGAGTAACTACCCTGATAGGGTATGCCCACATGGGATGGAAGATTTGCAGCTGCAGATTTGTGTGCAGCACGGTGGCAGTCTGAGAACTTAAAGGGGTTATCCATTTTTTAAATATTTATGACCAATCCTATATTGATGACCACATCGCACTGCTGCGTAGGAAGGGCAGGAGTCTGATTCCTCGCCTGCACCACTCCTCCAACACAGACCAGCAGCGTCATGTGTGATAGTACATTGTGCTGCTGCTGGGGAGTGCTGGCAGCTGAGGTGAATGGTGAGGTTTATTGCCTCAGATGCTTCTCACTCAGTGGTCTGAGGCCTTAAGGGGGGGGGGGACTGTGGGGCAAGGAGCCATCAGCTCCCGTGTTCTACTGCAGTATTCAACTTTATTGCTGTTCTGGGGGTGGCAATACAGTTGAATTCAGAAGGGCACCCTTTGCTCTCAATATTAGTTAACACTAAGAGCATCAGATTGTTATGTAACCAGCTGGCAGCCAGGAGGAGGACTCGGGTGACCCCCTGGGCATGACCCCACTGGTGCAGAAAATCTGTAGAGTTCTACTGTGTCAACAAAATAGATGAGATAAAAATAAAAAAAAGTTCATCCACAAACAGCAGAATATGTCCACAGTGTAAATTGAGCATACATTTTATATCTGCTGCATGTTAATGAGAATAACCACCACAGATTTTACACTTTGTAATGCATAGGGTGAAATCCGTGGCAAATCCACAGAAAAGACCACAAAAGTCTTGTAGTGCAATTTCTGCTGCGAAATTAAAGAAAAATCCTCCACGTGTCGCTGGACCAGAATACTTCAATTTGGGAACAGCCCCAACTGTGTATACACCTACTTGTAGCTTTCTTTAATGGGGGCATTTATTAAAAGAAATAGGTTCAAATGCCAAGTAGAATTTCGCTAGTAACTATTTTCTGACCATCTTTAATGTAGAGCAAATGTGATGCTACAGTAGGTTCTCTTTTTAGGTCAGTAATTTCAATGCCTGTCTGGTGCGCTAAAGGCCTGTCTCTGTATTTAGCATAGTCTCTTCTCTCAACATGCTCTCAATAACTAATTTTTGTCTTGCTTATTTAGAATTAGAACAATTTTTGTAGATAGTCTAATATTTATAAGCAAATTATAAATTGTCAGAAAGCATAGAAAAGGCTGTAAAATAAGTTTATGGTAATACTATAATAATGGTTAACGAGGCATGAGAGATATGTTATTATGTAGATATTGAATAAATGTAATTACATTCCATACACCAGTTCCTGCTGTATAAATTGTAGCATATTCCAAACCTTCAAACAATAAGAAATGTTCTGTTCACTTTCATAAAAATATGATTAATTAACATAATTATGCTCCTTTATGAGAATACTAGTCTTTCAGTCCTTTTCATGCAAATAGAATCTTCCTATTAATTAAAGTGTGGCCTTTTCTAAGCCGCAGTATGTTAATGAACATATTTTATTCTAAAAGGTCTTTTTGACTATGGATCTTTCTGTAGAGACAAGCTGGTTATAAAGTCTATTATTCTATTGGTTCATACTTCTGTAATGAATTTGGGCTGAATATAAATGTGATGTAATTCTACAATTTCAGAATCTTTTGAGTTACAGGTGTAGTAGTACGGAGTTTATCATCTTGGATATCAAATACACTCTTCACCATTGAAACTGCAACACCAAGAAAGAAATAGCATGGACTCATGGAAACCCCAGGATGAATAGACATATTATATGCAATATGATATGCAAATGATAAAAAAAATTATGGAAACAAAATATTCAAAACATGAGCACCAAATGCAGAAATACAAGCACTTTTGCATGCTATCAATGAGCTTATTAATGGTTGTCTGAGGAACGTTCTGCCACACTACATGCACTTCGGTATGCAAATCATCAAGATCCACTGTTGGCAGCTCCCTTTGCAATGACGTCCCAAATGTGGTCAGTGAGAGAAAAGTCCAGAGAAGTTGCAGGCCATTGTAGCATATTTAGGCCACGCAGGCTGCTCATAGTAGCACGAGCAACATGTAACCTGTTAAAAAAAACAGCTCCTGGGATCGTTTTGAGAAATGGCAGGACTGCTGGATCTATGAACAAATCAATGTAATACTGAGCTGTTAGTGCATTTGAAATGAAGACCAGAGGGGTCTGACTACCATTCATTATGTCACCTGACAACATAATCCCAGGAGTAGGATCGGTATGACATTCCTTCTTTATGCCATTACCCACATGGTCTCCAGATTAATCTCTGGCTATAATGATGTCCAAGACAGAAGCGGGACTGATTTTTTTTTTGTAGATGATAGACCTCCATTCCAGCCTCCATTGCAATATTGTTGTGCAACATGCTAACCTTTGAGAGCAGTAGCGTGAGGTCAATAGATGTCTGGCTCATAGCCCAATATCATGCAAAAGCCTTTTGATGGTTCATTTAGACACTGTGCAGGTGCTGTTTGCCACCCTAGGCTTGGGATGTGACATCCAATTTCACTTGCAGTAGAAAATAGATCACTATGTGCTATTCTTCTAATCAGATGATCTTTCTGTTCAGAGATTTATCTCTGTGCACCTAAACAGTGCTGACATCTCAGCCTATGTGTGTAGTGATCTGCTGGAGTGATAAACCAAGGTTTCTCCGTTCAAGAAGTCTGTCCATCTCAGTTCGCAACAAGTGGCAATAACATTTCATGTGGCTAAAAACAACCTTGCTTTCAATCTGGGTTTTATCCCCCTCCCACATACCACAGATTGTAGCCTGGTGCTTGAAAATGTAATCATCTGAATACTTTTAGTGAGACTTGTTACTTCCTCGATTTGCATATCCTTATGGCTTGTCCTTCTTGGTTGAAATTTCAATATTGAACAGTATAATTATATACTTCTCTTTTACAAGTGAAACTCGAAAAATGTAATCATCGTGCAAAGTTCATTTAATTCAGTAATGTAACTTAAAAGGTGAAACTAACACATGAGATAGCGTTATCTACAAAGCGAGATATTTCAAGCCTTTATATATTATAATAATGGATGATTATGATTATGGCTTGTAGCTTATGAAACCCCAAAGTCACCCTTTGAGGTACCCTTTGCTCAAGGGGGTATGGATTAATTAGCTAATTAGAGTGTGACACTTTGAGCCTAGAATATTGAACCTTTTCACAAAATTTAAATTTTAAGCTGCATTAATGCAATTCCTTTTATTTGCATTACTGAAATAAATGGACTTTTGCACAATAATCTAATTTTCCGAGTTTCACCTGTATATGTGAATGCTACTGAACCTACTACATGATCTTTAGTCAAGTGTACGTTCTCTATTGCGCGCGTAACCAAAGCATTGGTAAAAAAGTCAGCTACATGTGTGCATCATTTAAATGTGAGAAACTTATAAAAATGGGTTTCTAGATCCTGGAACCTACATATGACTAAATAATGGGGATAACAGTCCTTGTTTAAGGGCTAGATTCTGATTTTGTGCACCTCCATGGAACATATAAAAATATAAAACTGATTTAAGTGGATGTTTATGGTAGTCCGTGGCAGAGAGTTATGCTTGCATTGGCTCCCTGCCATTTACCCCAAAATGTGGTATTTTGCATTGTAAAACAGACAACCCCTTTTACCTCTGGTAGACAACTGACATGAAGCCACTATCGAATTAATATTATATGGTCAAAACATTTTATCTTATTCCAGCGATTTTAGCAGCAAAAATAGCCTGCAGCCCTATTGTTGCTATCAAATATACCAGACACCTGGCTGTCCCTATTATACTCTAGTTTAATAGGATGCATCAGGATTTGTTAAAAATAGATACGTTATATGTGTCATGGCACCATTAAAAAGTGGAATCATGTAATTTGGTATGAGCAAATCCTTAATTTCCATTTTTGTCTAATTTACAGCATGAAAATTCAGATTAAAGCCCCGATATTGACAAATACGTAGCTAATTTTGGTGTGGGATGCCATGGCTGAATAAGGGAGAACTATATCCTGGCTATTGAGATGAATGGACATCCTTGTAATAGGTGGAAGGCTCAAGTCAACTAGAAGGGGGGCTACTCTTGTATAATGATTCTCCACTCTGGCCCATAGTGGAGGGGGTTCTAAGCAGGGGACCCCTTATGTGATGTCCATATTAGGACACATGAGCAGGTTGTATTCATGAGATATTGCCTCATTTACCTGCAATCTGTAGTCTTTAAATAAGCTAACTTTATTTTTTTTTTCTCCTTTTCTCAGGTGTATATACATTTTTGTCTAGTACCTTAGAATCTCTAGAAGATACAGACCAAATTCATTTGATTTTGGATAAGATTATAGACACATTGGTTCATTTTATGGGTAAGACTGGACTTTCCCTTCAGCAGCAGCAAAGAAGATTGGCTCAATTACTTCTTATTCTTTCCCATATCAGACATATGAGGTAAGCTAATGAAGATATAATGAATTAACAAAAAGAAATATGTTCATAGGTGCAGATTCCTTCACCAAATCTGGAAACTTCACATTATTTTAACATCGAGCTTGATGCTTAAGTGTAGAGCATTGCAATATATCAATCCAGGAAGGGACATTCATGTGTGTTCTTCTTTATTGTGTTATTAGACAAGCCTTCTAGGTTACGTAAGGAAATCTCCCCCTTCATATTCTCAATTACATCTATGACATTTTTAATTTGATAAGTACCTGACACTTGTAGACATAAGAAGCTGTTCTATATAATCTTAAATTGTATTTGGCACAACTGTTACTTAAAGGAGTTGTCCAACCCCCATCATAATTGTAGCTATGGCTCGGAATCTGCTATACTTAAAGAAACAAAGTCACTTATCTAGTCTCTGCTCCAGTGCCACAGGTCCCATATCTGCTGCTTTTGGTCCCCTGTGGTCTGGGAATGTTACGTCCCATCAGTTGCTACATGTAGTGATGAGCGAAGTTTGAAAAAAATTAGATTTGGCTGATTTGCCGACGTTCACAAAGAAATTCTATTTGTGACTAATTACTTTGTTACAAATCACATTCTATTGTATGTAGCGGGTGCAATGAGGGGGAACGGCAATTGTGCGCCCCCCCCCCCCCATCATTGAACCTCTCAGATGCTGCGTTCAACCTTGATCGTGGCATCTGACAGTCACATTAAGGCCTTTCAGGTGTTAAAAAAAAAAAACATACTCACTTCATCCATTTGTTCGCGGAGAGGCCATCGCAGCCATCTTGATTGAAGAAAACGCACGAAATCTTGCACGCTGATGTAATGACATTATCACGCTGAGCGGACCTGGTGATGTTATTACTGATGACGTCACTGCTCCCGACACGTCACACGGCAGAGTGTGTGAGATTTCGCTCGTCTGGCCGTGATGGCCTCTCAGGAAGCAAATGGATGGGGTGAATATGTATTTTTTTTTTTATCACCATTTAAGGAAAAATGTATTAGTTACCACAAAGGGTCAGAAAATTCAGCTTCGTGGTGAAACAAATTCTTCCTGAAATTTTTTCATGGAGAGTAAAATGTTGATAGTTTTGAATAGCTTTATCTTGGTTTTAGCTAGTAATTTAAGCTGTAAGTATTGTGTACATACCAATGGCACATTTGCCTTATATTCAGACTATTATATTAAACTAAATTGCCTACTAGACATCAATTACTGGCTCCCGTCTAAAGCTGGAATCGCAGGCAGTTTTGTGAGCCAATCACAGGAGTGGAGCCAAACATTTTTTTAAAGGAATGATTGATACTTCTCTCTTTTGTATTCACTCCTAGGTTTACCTATGAATTATTCCAGTCTTAAAGAGGTTCTTCAACTTCAGGACTTTCTGCCAGATCCACCCCACATGGTCAGATCTGCAGAGGGAAGCATATACTTAAATGCTCCCCGCCGCTGGTTTCTGAATTATTTGGTCCCCAGATTTAGTTGCAATGCTCCAGTCCCTGTCTGTCATCATCTTGTTTGATGCAGGTCACGTGGATGCAGGATGATTGGCTTCAGTGATGACGTGTCTCCCATGTGTCACATCACTAGGTCACATGACACATGGGGGCACACGTCACCCCTGGTATGTATGCTTTCCTCTGCAGGTCCAGACATGTGTGGTGTATCGCAGAAAGGCTTCCCCACCAAATATGAACAACCCCTTTAAGCTTGCGATGAGATTTAAACCACTGTCACAGATGGATAGATGTATGTATGGAGCAAAAAGAAAACAAAAAATACGCCTATTACAATGTTTGATTGTTAAATACCTCACCCCACTACAGCTCTGCTCCTCTGCATCCCAATTGCAAGTACCCTGCATTGTCTTGGCAACCACCACATAGTGATGATGCCATCTAGTGTCCATTTGCCATGGAAACTGGACTCAAATCATTTCCTGGTGGACTGTCTAAACAGGCAAGCAAGGGCTTTCTGACCCTCGGTTCCTGATCCTTCACACTGCCTTTAGCCGGCATATTTCCATTACTGCCTGCACATGCATTGATCATGCCTTGCCTATCATCTTGCCTATCAGCCATGACCTCTGGCCTAGACTCCTGATTTTGCTTCTGTTACATCAATTTAATCTTTCATTACTGGTTAATCTCTCAGTTATGACCCACATCCCCATCTGACTCTGCTCTGGTTCTACATCATTCCCATATCCTGCAGCTAATCAGTTTCCAATTTGAGGACTGTGACATGGGGATCTGACCAGTTAAGTCCAAACATCCCTGCTGGGGTCACGGGTGAAGAACTTTTAGATTCTATACCACACTGGCTGATCAAATATAGCAAGTTTCAGCCAGAAACTGTTCAGTTCCCTTTCCTTCTATTTATGCCATCCATCCAGTTGTATTCATTTTTTATTTGTCTGCATAATCCCTTCTTCTATTGGACAATTGGTGCATTTTCCACTGGTGTTCTCGCCATTTGCAGAAATGGTTACAAACTGTCCCTCCAGGCATTCATTTGTGTATTTTCTAGTTAGGGCTTCTTCAGGATTACTATCAGAATATCACACATCTACCAATGTGTTTTCTAAACAAAAGGCTGAGACTCTTCTAGGTAACTGACCTTATATCTGTAATCTATCTATCGCATGCTGATGCATAAACCTTTATCCCCTTTCATTTTTGGAGACAATAGCCATGTCCACATTGAAGATAACTATAGTGGGGCTTCATTTGTAAATCTTCTTCCACAGCTACTGTAGATCAGGGTTTGTTTGGTTGGTTGGTTTATGAGAAAGAAAGATGTGTCATTGTGGCCATGTATAGACCATTGAGGTATAAACAAAATCACTGTGATGGATAACTACCCTATCCCTCCTCAGTTATTTTACCAAGTAAGGTCAGTTTCACATAAGTGTATTCAATACAAGAAACATGCTCTATGTGGGAACAGTATTTCTCGAACTGAACATTGGTCCTCTGAAGTTGAACTTGCAGCATCATATTGAGTTTTGATGCTAAGGATTCCCATCTCACCACGTGTCTACTGAACTGTAGTCAATGCATTATGTGAGTAAATTTTAGTAGACCCACGGTGAACTTACATTGCCTCAATGAGAGGTCACATTATGCAGTTATAATTGATACCAGCAATTCACTCATAATTTCTCTGGTAAATGCCTCTTAAATTCATCTACAAATTCCTGAGTAATTCTCTCTGTCTTGTTCAATGCCAACCTTCTGCCATAGAAAAGCTGTGCTAAGTCTTTTGTTCCATGCTGCTATGCAACTTGATGCTATCTCCTGGGTGGTAATATGATGTAATCAATGCTTGCTACTTAAATCCAGCTGGGCCACACACCAATCATGTGGTGATCAAGGTTCAAACCTTTTCTAGATCCTGTTCATGTGCTATCATGCATTATACTATACTATATATTGCTTTCTGACCTTGACCACGTTCCTGACCTTGTCTTTTGGCTGGTCCACCTGTTCACCCTGCTTGGTACTTGTGGTACATCATTGATACTGACCTTGGCCTCATCCATGACCTTGCTCCTGTCTAGTACCTTGCATACCTCACCTGGCTCTGTCATGTTCCTCTGATCCATCTGTTGAGTTACTTGCTAAATGCCTTTTGCCTTCCTTGTTATTCACCCCAACTTAGTTTCTGCCCTTGCTACTGTCTCATTACCACCGTCATTCTGTGGTACAGTTGTTCATGAATTCCTTACAACAATGTCTAAATCCATGTACAAGGGTTAAATGGTAAAAGTCACGGAATCACTTAGAGTACACACCTTGGTTTAGTCAGCATCAATTAGATTGAGGTTTTGAGGGTCCACTGAGACTACTTTCACAGTATGTGACTATTACACTCCCCTCTTACATGTAAAGGGGCTGATCTAAAGCTGTAGTTCATGCATTCATACAACCAAAAGCGTGCTTTGTATCTGCTTTGATCCTGTGTCAGAACCATCCTGTCTTAAAAATCATCAAATGGAAAACTGTGCTCTTTGGACTCTTTTTTTTTTTTTTTTTTTTTTTTTTTTTTTTTTAAATCACTCCAGGTGAGCAGAACTATTTAAATGAAAATTGGGAACTGTTAGAGTTAAAACATCCAACTAACATCTATACAGACCATAAACACCTGGAATACATTGAAGTCGCCTAGAGACTAAAGCCTTGACAAGATCATTGTTCTCTGTTCTTCACACATCTCAAAAGAATCAAACATCTGACAGTCTAGCAAACTTTTTTGACATGACTAACTCCTGTCCAGAGGAACAAGCTCACTTCATAGACCCTCAATAATTTTTAGCCCATGTGGACTAATCTTTGTCCGAACTGTTTTACATAGCCATGTTCAGCGCACATTCCTCTATGTTGTCTTCGTCATCCAGGCAACTTACACACCATGCATCTTCTCAAAAGATTTTTGGGGACTTTGTGTTATCTCTGTCCACCTTCTTTAGCTATGATGACCCATTCCTATTCAGCATTGAAGATGGCTCAATTTGTTCCTCTGTTGGTTTTACCTTCTTCTTTAAAACGTGCCAAAAGTTCTTTCAAAACATCTTATGCATTCAGGATTTTTTTCACCATGTATTTTCTGATCAACGTTTAATGTAATTTGCGTAAAGGTTCAGAAAGTCCTTATGTGAACTTCTGAATATTTCTCTGAATTTCTCCTCAAACTATCATCCACAAATGAACAAGCAGATAGATCAGACCAGTCAGTCCCAGGAACAATTTATTCACTCCTATATCAATGTTCACCATGATTACTGGTCCAACTTCATGCAGTGGGTATAATTGCCATATCACCTCAACTTCAGGGACATCTCCATTTGAAGTAGTTCTCAGACTCCGAATTAGTCTTTGTCCTCATCTCTCCTAACAGTTCGCTGCATCTGTGGTTAGTGCCCTTTGCAGAGATCTAAGCTCCATCTGGAAAGAAAACCTGATGCTGCAATATACCCTATGCTAGGCTAAAAACCTACAGACACACATTTTCTGCCTGGGCACATCATTTCTTATATAAATTGTGCTTTGTTGTCAACCAAATGTATACTCCTTCAGGTTGGCACCTAATTTCATTGATCTTTTTCTGGTCCTCAAACACATAAACCCATTAACTTGCAGTTTCCTTCCAAACTGTGCATTCCGAACAGCATCTATGTCTCTCTGCTATGGCCTCTCTTTATTAACTGATTTTCCAAATCCTACAAGACATCCAGACCACAACTACCTCTTCCAAGTTTGATGTTAATCAGATCCTTGGTTTTGTTTATGGCTAAATCTACAACTTTTTTATTGGGAGGTTTATAGTCCAGAGGATAGATCATATGTAACAGAAAGTGATGTCTGTGCTTCCCGTCTGCTTAAGCTCTACCTCAATTAACATCCCAATTCTCCCCAGAAAGGTTGCACTAGGTGCCCTAATAATAATAGTAATGTTATGTACCTTCCCCTTACTTGCTCCAGTGCTGCTTCTCATCACATCCCATTGGTAAGTTTGCTGTGTTGCCATGGTAACTTCAATAGGTCAATGATGTCATCAGCCTGAGTATCTAGTTGCTCTGGCAACAGGATGTAAAGGTAAACGGTCCTAAAAAGCAAGTGCCTCCTGACTCCTGAGTATCAGTCCCTGAAGGATCACACACTGCATCCAGCATGTGTGCTGATCCTGCTTTTCAATTTGGGTCTTGCCTTTCATCTTGCCAGTCAGATTTATAGTCTTCTCCCATAGTAGCAAATATGGGCGATACAGCACCATAAGGACAAACCAGCATTCCAAACGTTTTATTGCGGCATACAGGGAAATAACAGCATTTTGACTATAACAATTGGCTAGCTCAATCAGCTTGACAAAGACCAGCCAATTGTTAGGAACAAAACATGGTTTTGTTATATATTACTTTGGCCACAACAAAAGAAGATCCTTGAGCTGTTGCTGTTTTGCTCTTATGAAATATTGTTACCTTCTCCCAGGGCTTTTTTTCTCAGAGAAAAGGTGGTGGAACTCACCCCCCCTCCCCTGGCCAAGCCCCTACCCACCCTTAGGACCGCCCCCTAAAACCGCCCCTTTAGAGAACAGGGATGCAAGTAAAATTTGGGGGGGCTATAAAAGTCCAGCCCAGCAAAGAAACCCCCCAGATGGGGATGGCACTGTTAATGGGGGATCTGGGGATGGCACTGTTAATGGGGGATCTGGGGATGGCATCCACAGATCCCCCATCCTATAACAGTGCCATCCTCAGACCCCCCATCCTATAACAGTGCAATCCACAGACCCCCCACCCCATAACAGTGCCATCCACAGACCCCCCTTAACAGTGCCATCCACAGACCCGCCCACCCCATAACAGTGCCATCCACAGACCCCCCCACCCCATAACAGTGCCATCCACAGACCCCCCCCACCCCATAACAGTGCCATCCATAGACCCCCCACCCCATAACAGTGCCATCCACAGACCCCCCCACCCCATAACAGTGCCATCTACAGACCCCCCACCCCATAACAGTGCCATCCACAGACCCCCCTTAACAGTGCCATCCACAGACCCCCCCACCCCATAACAGTGCCATCCACAGACACCCCCCACCCCATAACAGTACAATCCACAGACCCCCCCTTAACAGTGCCATCCACAGCCCCCCACCCCATAACAGTGCCATCCACAGACCCCCCCACCCCATAACAGTGCCATCCACAGACCCCCACCTTAACAGTGCCATCCACAGACCCCCCCATAACAGTGCCATCCACAGACCCCCCCATTGCCGCTCCAGTACAGTTATAAAATGTGTAAAATTAATAATGATTCTATTCATGAGGCCCCCTCTGTAGTAGAACATTTAATATATTTATCCTACTCACAGGGCTGTTATCGTAATGCAGGCCGGCCGGGCAGACGAGCGGCAGCGTCACTGACTGACGTCACGTGCCTGCGCCGCCTGCTTCATTCATAAAGTAGGCCGGGCAGGCACGTGACATCAGTCAGTGACGCTGCCGCTCGTCTGCCCGGCCAGCCAGCATTACGATAACAGCCCTGTGAGTAGGATGGATATATTAAATGTTCTACTACAGAGGGGGCCTCATGAATCGAATCATTATTAATTTTACACATTTTATAACTGTACTGGAGCTGGGGGCCGGAGCACAGTGAACGCACCGACCCCCAGCTCCTCCTCCCAGTCCCTCCCCGCTGATACATCGCAGCCTGCGATGCTGGAGCATGGCAGGCTGCGATGTCAAAAGGTGGCGGAACGCCGTTCCCGGTGTGTTCCGCCAGAAAAAAAGCCCTGCCTTCTCCTATCTGGCATAACCTTTGGCTTGGACTATAGTTTTTGTTTCATTACGCCAATTTGATTTGTTGTTACTGTGTCCTGCTGCTAATCTGTGACTACTTTGAGGAACACAACCTGGGATCAGAAAGGCTAAGTCCAAATTTTTTTCAATAGACACTCATTTATTGAGTGATCAATCATGTCTTTCTCATACAGCTTGAGGTGATTTCTGCATGTAAGGGCAGCTCTCATCTCACAGTCAATTAGGCAGTTATCGAAAATGTTTTGTTCTTTCCTGATAATTGCCTGCTAAATTAAAAGGACCTCAGCTCTCGCTACATATACGTCCTACTCTGTCTGGGTTTCCAGCATGTTGGCTATAGAGGTTATGCTTTTACAAAATGTGTAGCTCTTGCTGCACATGTTGAGAAGCCCTTGTTGAGGTGCTTTCAGTTTAAAAATGAGCAAGCAGAGAAACCAATGGAAATGGTCTAATGTGTGTTCAGTTGAGCCATAGTTCTTAATGACCCTTAAATAAGTATTTCAGGATTTTAAAGGGGCTAACGCATTACAAATATTTGTTCTCTATCCACAGAATAGGGGAAAAGTGTCTGATCGGCACAGGTCTGATTTATGGGAGCCCCTCTGTTCTTGAAAAATGGGGTCCATGTTCCCCTGTTTGACTCAAGTGGCAGACACCCACATATGAGTCCACTGTTCCATTCAATTTTGTGGGGCTGCCAGAAATAGACAAGCACTTGGCCCCTAATAGCTGAAAGGAGAGGTGGATATGCAAGTTTGTCTGCTGCACCAAACAGGGAAATATAGGCTCCACTCTCAGCAGGGGTCCAACCTATGAACCCTGTGGACAGGGGATACGTTTTTGGAATTGGGAAACCCCTCTAATCTTTATGATCTATCCTCAATAAGCCAATTTCAATATCTGATCGACAAAGGTCCAAGTCACCCAAATCTACCAATTTTTGGCAGGACTAGACAGCTTTCTGATGTATATGTCGTTGTGCTCACTCTCCCCTGACAGCTGATCCTTTGTCATCACAGGAACTAATCAGTGCTGAGCATGTGTATATCAGGGGGAATCGGGAAGAATAGCTACTGGCCATATGAGCATTCAGATGTCAACTATTGAAGGTGTATGAGCAAATTTTTACCTGGATTACCCAGGTTATCCCAGACTGTATTTCTAATCTGTTGGCTTTGATCAACCATATTTTAAGTTACATAGCTAAATTATTAACATATCACATAGATAAAAGCTGGAATTTTTTTACTAGGTACTCCCAGTACGTTTTAATAAACCTCTTAACCAAATCTTAATCACTGGGAGAAAGAGTTCTGATCTGCTCTAATAATAAGACAAACTTGGCAAGGAAATCTAAGTAACATACACTATTACTTGGCCCATACTCATGCTATAAATCTTCTGCCTAAATGAAAAAGCCTGCAGTGAAACAATATGTTTCTTAAAAACTTCCAAAGTATACAAGATGGCATAATCGATAACGATGCAATATTTAGTAACAAATATATATATATATATATATATATATATATATACACAGTACAGACCAAAAGTTTGGACAAACTCATTCCAAGAGTTTTTTTTATTTTCATGACTATGAAAATTGTAGATTCACACTGAAGGCATCAAAACTATGAATTAACACATGTGGAATTATATACATAACAAAAAAGTGTGAAACAACTGAAAATATGTCATATTCTAGGTTATTCAAAGTAGCCACCTTTTGCTTTGATTACTGCTTTGCACACTTTTGGCATTCTCTTGATGAGCTTCAAGAGGTAATCACGGAACAAAAGTTTAAACTGAGAAAATGTACCATTTTAAGGGAAAATATGTTGGATCAGAATTTCATGGTGGCAACAAATCCCCAAAAAGTTGGGACAAGGCCATTTTCACCACTGTGTGGCATCTCCCCTTCTCCTACGCAGCCATGATGTTGTGATTGATGCAGAATGTGGTCTGGTCTTCCCTGAAAGAGATGACGTCTGGATGGGAGCATATGTTGTTCTAGAACCTGAATATATTTTTCTGCATTGATGGTGCCTTTCTAGACATGCAAGCTGCCCATGCCCACGCACTCATGCAACCCCATACCATCGGAGATGCAGGCTTCTGAACTGAGCGTTGATAACAACTTGGGTTGTCCTTGTCCTCTTTAGTCCGGATGAAATGGCGTCCCAGATTTCCAAAAAGAACTTCGAACTGACTCGTCTGACCAGAGAACAGTCTTCCATTTTGCCACACTCCATTTTAAATGATCCCTGGCCCAGTGAAAACGCCTGAGCTTGTGGATCTTGCTTAGAAATGGCTTCTTCTTTGCACTGTAGCGTTTCAGCTGGCACCGGTGGATGGCACGGTGGATTGTGTTCACTGACAATGGTTTCTGGAAGTATTCCTGAGCCCATTCTGTGATTTCCTTTACAGTAGCATTCCTGTTTGTGGTGCAGTGTCTAAGGGCCTGGAGATCACGGGCATCCAGTATGGTTTTACGGCCTTGACCCTTACGCACAGAGATTGTTCCAGATTCTCTGAATCTTCGGATGATGTTATGCACAGTTGATGATGATAGATGCAAAGTCTTTGCAATTTTTCCGCTGGGTAACACCTTTCTGACATTGCTTCACTATCTTTCTGCGCAACATTGTGGGAATTGGTGACCCTCTACCCATCTTGGCTTCTGAGAGACACTGGGTATAAAAAGAGCTTCTCAGAGTGGCAATCATGTTGCCAATTGACCTAATTAGTGTTAATTGGTCCTCCAGCTCTTAGTTATGCTCAAATGTACTTTTTCCAGCCTCTTATTGCTACTTGTCCCAACTTTTTTGGGATTTGTTGACACCGTGAAAATTTGAATCAACATATTTTTCCTTTAAAATTATACATTTACTCGGATTAAACGTTTGATCTGTCATCTACGTTCTATTGCAAATAAAATATTGACATTTGCCATCTCCACATCATTGCAATCAGTTTTTATTTACAATTTGTTTAGTGTCCCAACTTTTTGGGAATCCGGTTTGTATATATACAGGTCCTTCTAAAAAAATTAGCATATTGTGATAAAGTTCATTATTTTCTGTAATGTACTGATAAACATTAGACTTTCATATATTTTAGATTCATTACACACCAACTGAAGTAGTTCAAGCCTTTTATTGTTTTAATATTGATGATTTTGGCATACAGCTCATGAAAACCCAAATTTCCTATCTAAAAAAATTAGCATATTTCATCCGACCAATAAAAGAAAAGTGTTTTTAATACAAAAAAAGTCAACCTTCAAATAATTATGTTCAGTTATGCACTCAATACTTGGTCGGGAATCCTTTTGCAGAAATGACTGCTTCAATGCGGCGTGGCATGGAGGCAATCAGCCTGTGGCACTGCTGAGGTGTTATGGAGGCCCAGGATGCTTCGATAGCGGCCTTAAGCTCATCCAGAGTGTTGGGTCTTGCGTCTCTCAACTTTCTCTTCCCAATATCCCACAGATTCTCTATGGGGTTCAGGTCAGGAGAGTTGGCAGGCCAATTGAGCACAGTAATACCATGGTCAGTAAACCATTTACCAGTGGTTTTGGCACTGTGAGCAGGTGCCAGGTCGTGCTGAAAAATGAAATCTTCATCTCCATAAAGCTTTTCAGCAGATGGAAGCATAAAGTGCTCCAAAATCTCCTGATAGCTAGCTGCATTGACCCTGCCCTTGATAAAACACAGTGGACCGACACCAGCAGCTGACATGGCACCCAAGACCATCACTGACTGTGGGTACTTGACACTGGACTTCAGGCATTTTGGCATTTCCCTCTCCCCAGTCTTCCTTCAGACTCTGGCACCTTGATTTCCGAATGACATGCAAAATTTGCTTTCATCCGAAAAAAAGTACTTTGGACCACTGAGCAACAGTCCAGTGCTGCTTCTCTGTAGCCCAGGTCAGGCGCTTCTGCCGCTGTTTCTGGTTCAAAAGTGGCTTGACCTGGGGAATGCGGCACCTGTAGCCCATTTCCTGCACACGCCTGTACACGGTGGCTCTGGATGTTTCTACTCCAGACTCAGTCCACTGCTTCCGCAGGTCCCCCAAGGTCTGGAATCGGTCCTTCTCCACAATCTTTCTCAGGGTCCGGTCACCTCTTCTCGTTGTGCAGCGTTTTCTGCCACACTTTTTCCTTCCCACAGACTTCCCACTGAGGTGCCTTGATACAGCACTCTGGGAACAGCCTATTCGTTCAGAAATTTCTTTCTGTGTCTTACCCTCTTGCTTGAGGGTGTCAATGATGGCCTTCTGGACAGCAGTCAGGTCGGCAGTCTTACCCATGATTGCGGTTTTGAGTAATGAACCAGGCTGGGAGTTTTTAAAAGCCTCAGGAATCTTTTGCAGGTGTTTAGAGTTAATTAGTTGATTCAGATGATTAGGTTAATAGCTCGTTTAGAGAACCTTTTCATGATATGCTAATTTTTTTAGATAGGAATTTGGGGTTTTCATGAGTTGTATGCCAAAATCATCAATATTAAAACAATAAAAGGCTTGAACTACTTCAGTTGGTGTGTAATGAATCTAAAATATATGAAAGTCTAATGTTTATCAGTACATTACAGAAAATAATGAACTTTATCACAATATGCTAATTTTTTTAGAAGGACCTGTATATATATATATATATATATATATATATATATATATACAGGAGACAGAATATTTGTATATGTGAGAATAGTTTAAGTCAAGTATGAACACACCACATATGTGTGGAAGGCTAAGCCCAACAAAAAATGTTCATTGGTTATTTGTGCTTATATTTGAGAAGTGTTCCCAGTGTTCAATTATTTTAGAGGTCCAAAGCAAACTTACTTTTTTCCCCCGTTCACTTTTGCCAACCTGTATGCTAATTAGTAGCGTTGTTACAGGAAGGGGGGATGGCTGTTTTTCTCAAGGGGTGTCTTCTTCTACCTGACTGAGCTGCCCAATCGCAGCGGAGAGCGTCACATGGAGAAGGTGAGCTTTTTCTCTCCCTGGCTGTGACACTCTCCACTGCAATTGGACAGCTCACAGCCAGAGAGACACATCTAATGTGTGTAGCATCCTCCCAACTCTACATCAGTGCCGGATGTTGAGTGAGATAAGGTTCACACATGTTAAATTTCAACTGCCTGGTCCTTTAGTTTTTGGGACATATAGGTTGCTGACAGAGGTGACTGTTAGTGGCTTTCTTCCCTCTCCCTAATTCACTACATATTGATGCTCGGCCAAGACAAGCATGCTTATGTATGGGAGGTTCGAGGGAGACGGCTGTCAGTTGAACAAGCATTCAGCCAACAGTTATTTTATGTATATGACCAGCTATAACCTCAGTATCAGAGCCAATTTAGGGTATAATAGCACTAGGTTCAGGCACAGTCTCACTTTTTAGGGTGAGCGTCCTGTTTTAGGCAGTGACTCGGGCATAAGGTATAAATAAGGATATTTTTTCTATTCCCCTGTCTGATTTTTTTGACTCATGTACCCTTGGTCCTGTTTCATTTGTATCTTAATTTGTATTTTGCACTGATTATGCAATATATACTTGGTGTTACTTTTAAAGAGCATCTGTCAATAGGGTTGATCCTGCTGACAGATGCTCTTCAATACTTTTATTATGGGTTACGTTCTCAAGGTGGTCATTTTTCTGAATCACTACAGACCAATATAAACAATGAAGTAGCAGCACAAAGTCACTGCTACTTCAAACAGCTGGTCACTGGGAGTGCTGAATGTTGGACCCCCAACAGCCTGCTGTAAGAATAGGCCATCAATCTTAAAAAGCTGTCTGACATAATTTAAAGTTTCAAAGTCATTTCAGAAAACGGTCATGTAAATGCCCCCTTAAAGTGTCTCTCTAGGCAAACACAAAAAATGTAGTCTATGGCCAAAGAGATGGACTTATACATGCTCCTTTAGCTAGTTTACATGAATTGTCCCCTTCTAGGCCACAGCGGAAGACTGTGCTGGTATAAAAGCAGCGGTGCTGTGGTGAGCTGCTTCAGTATAGGTATGAGAGGGCGTTCACATCAGCGTTTCCCTTTGCGTTGTAGCATTCCGTTCAAATGTGATTAAAACAGAAAATAACGGAATTGCTATAATGGAAAGCTAAATGGAACACTTTAAAGGCATTCCATTTGAATCTGTCCTAATAGAGTTCAATAGACAAAAAAAAATAATAACAGAAACCAGCATTTCGTCACAGTTCAGTTTTTTTGCATGAAAACAAAAGTCCTGCAGTCCTGGCTCCCGCATTCCCATTTTCTAGGACCATGGGCATGTTCTCATGTTCAGCTGCAACCAATAACAGTCCAGGGACCGGAACATGGACATGCTGGAGCCAATGTGGAGGACTGAAGCTGCAGAGAGAAGGTAAGAATGAATCTTTTCTTTACAAAGGCAGGCTGCGGGCATCAGATAAAACGTCTATATTCCCAGGGGACTCCTTTAAAGCCAGCAACAGTGACAGACTTTGATTTTCTATTGTTTACCTTTTTTTTCTACTGAAACATTTTCTATACTATAAAAGCACTATTACTTTTATCTTTGCAGCAATAAGGGAATGGAACACCTCTACAGCATGAAGTGCAAAAACGTCGTACCTCTTTATGACTTGTTGCTGGAGATGCTGGATGCACATCAGATGCATACGCCTAAAGACAAATTTGTACCTCAAGAAGAAGACAACCAGAACCCTTTAAATGATGCAACCACTACGTCGCCATGCTTACAGGCCTACTATGTAAATAGAGAGGAAGCGAGTTTGCAGAGTACAGTATGAGAGCGTTTTCTACTTACATTTTTTTAATTAATTGGCCTTTAGTGGCCAAGAAATTCCCAGCAGTATACTACCTATAGTCAGTGTATCACATCAGCCGCAAAAGCTGCATATGTAAACACACTCCGGCATGTATCTATTCCGAATCATTTATAGTGCAGGCCTTCATAGTCGCTTGCTGTGCTTCACAAGGAAGAGGAACCTTTGCTTTAATGGGTTCTATCCAACAAAATCAATATTTTTTGTGATTAGCTTATTCGTAAAGCTGTGCACACATTCATTTCTTCAGCTTGTATTTCCTAAAGTGGAGATAGCATGGACAGCGGCTGACGCATTTCACATCCAGTGTATTGCATAGGCTCACACATACAGTATAAGCTCTTATCAATAAAACATATAGCATTAAGGTATATCATTTACACAACCATCTTATCTACTGTTATGTAAGTGTTTCTAGTTTTCAGTGTTTCTGTAGATATTGATGGCTACTTTTTATGTACTACTGTATATAGGTTCAACCATCCATAATGATTTCTGGATCTTTGACTAACAAGTTTGCCATCTTGCAATGAAAATACAGTATATTCTTGAGAGTACACATGGTGCCTAAGATACAATGAGAACATTTTTGTGTAGTCCTCAAGGGCTTGAAATCATTAGTTTTGACCATCACTAGTGGGTCACCATGGCCATGATCCCAACTACTTTTATTAATCTTACAGTTTTTTAAAACAAATCCTATTCTTTCTTTTTCTTTGCACTGTTTTATAACACGAATCTAAACATGTGTGGCCTTAACTCTGACAGATCTACTTCATTTTACAGTTTCAGTTGCTGCCAATTGTAGACCTTACCAGTGGTTGTGTCCAGCACTATGCACCGCTCATATGATATGTAACACTGAAAAAAAAAGTAATGAAACACAACAGCCTAGCAAGTGATCAGATTTGTTGTTATAGGTGAAAAGTTCACTTTCATTTGAGATAGAATAAGCAAATTGATATCATGTTTGGTGTTTGCGTTTGGGGAATTAAAAAGAAAAATGGACTTATGGACTTGGACATTGAAGTTTATGGGTTGACCAAGTTTAATAGATTAATGAAGAATCAGTAAAGCAATTTTAATTGTTGTCATACTAGCCTGGAAAACCACAGCATGGCAGTTGACAACTTGGGTTATAGATTATAAATGTACATCACAGTGTATCTATAGATCCCAAAGTATTTACCATAGTCAAATCTAATTTAATATGAAATGATTGTATAGCTGATTGTTGGCCTAGTATTGATCAATTGTCCAAACTATGTGCTCTCATAACTATATATAACTGTGGAATAGTGTACCTTAATAATTCATCAGTGAATTGTAATGATCCTGTTGTATTTCTCTACTTTTAATCCTCGATCTGCCACAACATGAGTACTATAGTATACACTGTTCCATACACCCTGAAATGTTCCACAACTAGGACACCTTGATTGAAATCATGTTATCCATTTATTAAAGATATATTTAATGTTATATGTGATTGATTATTATAGAGTGATTATGTCCTCTGTAAAGATTTAACCAGTAATCTAGAGATTGGGTCAAGGAAGTGAGGATGATGTTTTCTTCTATCAGCCGACATGACCAGTTCGGCAGCACAGACACCCTGTTTATCTGTTGGTTCTTTGAAATCATCAACTGAAACATCAAGGTTGATTTGAGATCTCTCACCCATCATCCAGACCCACAATGTAAAATTATGGGTAGAGTTACCCACTATCTCTAATGCCCAAGCTTCATTTGTGGCCAACTGTAGAATGATTCGCAGAGAAGGTCCAGTCTTTGTCTGTGATCTGTTGAAATGATAACTAATGGTGCAGGAGAAAATCAGCGGTTACTAACTATAACCAAAGGGAATTTTCTATTTTGAGTGTCGTTTAGAATCTCAATAGTGGGAATTAATTATGTCCCTAATTGTGATTTAGCTATGCACCTTATATATGCTATCAGTGGTGTATCCATTGCACTATTATTAAAGCATAGGTGAAGTTGACATTAACTTGATGCTGCTTAATTCCAGTGGGGAGAGGCACGAATTTCTGGGGACAGTAACTGAACCTGGCCCAGCTCGAAAAAAAACACATTTCAATAATCCATGACACTAGGTCTCCCCTGAACTATCACCACCTAAAAGAATCATATACTCATCATATGCTATGAATATTGTAACTAAACTACTGTATTATTAATGCAACCTTGCACTATCAGTGAATGTAAAATTAGTACTAGAAGAAATGGGGGTTGATGCCCTGCAAATGCACTACCTTATCATAATAGATTAAATTATGAACTTTTTATTTGTCAACAATAAAGGGGTGGATGTCCATTATGTGTTTTTTGCACATAAATCAGCAAAATTGGATTGTACATGATCCAACTACTATGCAACAGTAAAAATGATATTAGGAAAATTTTAGATTTTGTGCAGGAAAGGGTGGTTTTTCAGCCCCCCCCCCCCCCCCCCTTCCCCCAGACACACACACACACATACAGTACCTGTAAAGTAAAGCTTACTTACCTGCTTCTGGAGCTGTCTCCCCACTGCTTCTCCTCCAGACTTGCCATGTTCTGCTGGGCTCCCTCGCTATAAACATCCAGATTCCCTTGCGTCTTCTGACCATTTGTCTTGATGTCAGGGAAGCCGGTCACTGCCACAGCCTGTGATTGGCTGCAGGCGGCTTCAAACCGGATGTTTTCAGCGATGGCGCCCAACTGAGCATCTCAGGTCAGGAGGAGAAGGAGCTTGTTGAACACCCCTCCCCCCCCCCCCCCATTCTTGCACAACCCCTTTAAACCCTTATACTATTCTTTGGGGATTCAAATCTGCATTCCATACCACACCCTTGAAATCTTACAAGGCATTGCATAGACTCTCTTAGGGTCTGTAGTGATTAGTTTCTATTTATGCTCATGTAGCATCTCTAAGTTTGTCACCTAACTCCAAAGTTTGTCACCAAAACCAAAGTTTGTTTTGAGGAAGCTCCATGCACATGGCAAAAACATGGTGAAAGACTTCTGTAGCCTTTGTATGAAGTCTAAAGCATATGCTTCATTTGTTTGCAATTGTCTATAATGTAATTGTATTGCACTACTCGATAACCACAGGAACTTGTGAACTGAGCCAATATCAGCCCTCAAAACTTTTCTGAATTTTCAGCTTTCTAAACGTGGCTAGCTATAAGTTAGCAATCAGTGAACCAGCAAACAAATGATGTATGATTTACATTTACATATATAATATTTTCTATATTATCACATAGTCATATCTATAAGCATGGTTGATAGTACAAAAAAAGCACCTTTTGTAACTGAGATGGGTTTTTCATCCCATTAGACGATTGAATGTATTTCTTATACGGTGTCACATAATTTCTATAAACCAAAACTATAGGTATTGATTGAATGTTGCATGTGCAAGTATTTGTACCTTTTAATTTTACTTTATAAGTTTAAAGCGTAAAAAAAAAAAGATAAAAAGATAAAGATAAACTTGTCTTCAAAAGAGGTTTAGATTACTTTTAATATGATTTGTTTTACTTAAAGGGGTTTTGCCACTTCCGCAAATAGCATTTATTATGCAGAGAAAGTTTCCATGGTAACGACCACCCTGCAGTCCAGCAGCATGGCTATGCTTGTACACTATAGAAATAAGTACCAGCTTACGTGCGGTCCCAAAGTCCCGGCCACCAGATAGGCTGGCATTTTCTTTTTATAGTGTGCGAGCACGAGCACCACTGCTGGATTACAGGGTGGTTGTAACCATGGAAACAAGCAATGTGATTGAAAAATGAATCCAGCCAGCGAAGGAAGCAATATGGACAATCACAATACATTAATAAGTGCCTTGTATTAACCTTCTCTACATGATAAATGCCTCTTGCTGAAGTGAGACCTCCCCCGGTCAACAATCAGTGATTGAGAGCTATGTACATATGTATACACATTTAGGCCTCATGCACACATTTTTTACGGATCAAATGTGGACCCATTCATTTCTATGGGGCTGCAAAAAAATGTAGACAGCACATGAATGTTATATGTGTGCTGTCCGCATCCATTTATCATGTAGAGAAGGTTAATACAAGGCACTTACTAATGTATTGTTATTATCCATATTGCTTCCTTTGCTGGCTTGGTTCATTTTTCCATTACATTATACACTGCCCGTTTCCATGGTTACAACCACCCTGTAATCCAGCAGGAGTGCTCATGCTTGTACACTATAAGACAAAATGCCAGCCTCTTTGGAAGCCGGGACCGTGGGAGCTCACATAGGCTGGTGCTTTCTTCTATAGTGTACAAGCACAGCCATACTTCTGGACTGAAGGGTGGTCGTAACCATGGAAACTTTCTCTGCATAATAAATGCTATTTGCTGAAGTGGCAAAACCCTTTAAGAATTATGGAATTCATTTATGATTCTGATTTCTTTATCCCTTTTTAAAGGGGTTGTCCGGGTTCAGAGCTGATACCGGACATAACCCCATTTTCACCCCTCCAGCCCCTCTCACATGCTCCAGTACTCTCCCTTGTCCTGCGCTGGATCGTGCAGGGCACAGGCTTCTTTCACCTAGCAGTGTCCTAGCAGGATCACGAAATGTCGCAAATTTAACTAAATGTCACAGAAAGTGTTGCAGTTGCCATGACTTTTTTAGACCATAAAACTGATGTATCTGATTTCATAAATGTCCTTCCATGACTTCTATTTTAGAATTATGATTTTGTGCCTATAAAGGCCATAATTCAGGCAAAGAATAAAAATATATAGCAAATTTCTAAATAGACAGAATTCCCAAAACCTGCTAGCAAAGCACTTATTTGCTATGAGAACAGCCTATTTCATTATAGGTTAGTGCAATCTCTCCTCATTAGACCCCACACACAAAATCATATATATGTTGTGGTCCCAGCACACTGACCGCATATGTATTTTGTGGACACGCGATTTGCGGACTGTAAAACAGATATGGTTGTGTGCATGAGGCCTAACTGTGTTGTGCCGTTCCTCATATGAATAGATTGATAACTGGGTGTTACCATTCTCCTTGTCAAAGGGTTGGGTTTCTACATAGTCTGGCTCTGATTGACGCTTCATCACTGGTAACTGAGAGTTTGCTTATATTCACTTTTCTTACCTGCCTAGAATAAACCAAACCCTGCATAATCCTGCCCTTTATACCCTCCCTTCTCCTATTTTCATCTACTTTGTGCTGGGTTCCTTAACCAAACACATCATGTATTGCTCTGTAATGTTTCACAGGGTGCAGGGGCAGCAGGCAGTGCAAGCCCTGAGAAACATTACAGAATATGCAGTGTGACTGTCAACTGTTGTAACTATAGGCAGAATGATGGAAGTTCAACGTAGGCTTGAGAGCTCAATTCATCCATGTCTGTGGTGCATGAGTGGTGTATACCAAGCCAACATATTCTTTAAATGAGTATTCTGATTGGAAATAGTTTTCTTTATGCCAGCAGTTGTACCCCTGCCGTTCAGGAGAATGGGAGTCCTGTGCCCTTGTATGAGTGAAGTGGCACATCAAGCAGGCGCACTTCAGCTCCATTCGTTTATGTGATGCTGCCGGAGATAACAAGCACTAAGCTACCTTTAACAGTCTAAATGGAACAGTGGTGTGCACATTTCACCATCGGTCATTTAAATAGGGGACATGGGGCCTCTATTCTCATAGTCAGTGTCAGACCCCCACCAATCTAACAGTTATCATCTATCTAGCAGCTAGGAAATAACTTTTTCTAACAAGAAAATGGCCAAGCCTATGGGAAAAAAGGGTTTTCATTTGACATACATTTGGCAAGAATATGTAGGGACCCTCAAGCACCAACTGTATTGAAATGCTGTTTTTGTTTTTTTATTGCAGTCTACAGCAGACATACACAAGTCCTATCAAAAGTAAACCGTATATACAATGTAAATTGGCTTAGATCCATTGGTTTGTGAGTTTCAGAAATGGCATAAATTGGGCCAGACATCAAAACATCACAAATGCCATAACATATGGCTGCCACTCCCTGGGCAGGTTGGATGCAATTGTCTTTCTTAAGCCACCTCATAACTGCCTACATATTCACCAAAGTCTTTATGAAATTCACTTAGAAATTCTATGTCTAAACTTGTCATTATAAGCCCATATTAGCCAAAGTTTATTAGATTATTCATTGCAAAATGAATCCAGAGGGAAAAAAAGCTAGCTGTTTTGAGAGCTCTTTATACAAGCAGGCAAATAACGCGAGTTTGTGAGCGTTCGCGTGTTTGATTTTTAAGTGTGTGTTTGTATTAAGTGTGTGACTTTAGATTGTGACTTCAGATTCAGAGACTTTAGTGGGGGGCTGCAGTAAATAAATTTATTATCACTGCATTATATTGTATTTTTCTCTTTTATTGCATAATTCACATTTAGTATGTGTTCTATTATTGACAGCGCAGTCCAGTGCACATCTTGTCTAATATATGCAGTCCTGGAAAAGTCGTTTGAGGGTGCATATCAATGTTCAAATTGTGAGCAAATTGCCCGTTTGGAATCGCACATCGCGTATCTAAACGGGCAAGTTTCAACACTGAGAGGCGTTGACAATTTGGAAAAGAGCAAGCACTCTTTGGGGTAGATGTGGGGGAGGGTGGTAGCGAGGAGGCTGAGGAAAGTGAGGTAGCTAGCTGGATAACAGTTAGAAAGCGGGGTAGAGGGAAGTGTGCCAGGGAGGCTAGCCCTGATCTGACACACCCCAAAAAGTTTGCAAGATAGGTAGATGAGGGGATGTCAGTTCAGAGAGAGCACTGCGGCAGCCAGTCAGGGGAATGTCGGCTCCAGTAAGCAGGGGATCAGGAGAGCAAGGCAGGCCAGACAGGTGCTGGTAATAGGAGACTCAATTATTAGGGGTACAGATAGGGCGATCTGTTACAAAGACCAGGATCGTCGAACTGTGTGTTGTCTTCCTGGTGCTCGAGTTTGACACATCGCGGATCGGGTTGACAGATTACTGGGTGGGGCTGGAGAAGATCCAGCAGTCATGGTGCATATAGGAACCAATGACAAAGTTAGAGGTAGGTGAGGCATCCTTAAAAATGATTTTAGGGCTTTAGGTCAAAAGCTTAGGGCAAGGACCTCAAAAGGTAGTATTTTCTGAAATACTGCCTGTACCACGAGCCACACAAGAAAGGCAGCGGGAGATTAGGGAGGTTAACAAGTGGCTCAAGAACTGGTGTAGGAAGGAGGGATTTGGGTTCCTGGAGAATTAGGCCAACTTCTCTCTTGGCTACAGTCTCTATTGTAGGGATGGGCTGCACCTCAATGGGAAAGGGGCAGCTGTGTTGGGGGAGAAGATGGCTAGAAGGTTGGAGGAGTGCTTAAACTAGCAACTGTGGGGGAGGGTAATTACATTATAGGAGAGGAAGAGATAGATAGAGACCTGGTGCAAGGTAATGGAACTGGGGGAGGAATGGAAGGAGGGACTAGAACAGTTCAGAAGGAAAGGTGTAGGGTAAAAAATATACATAACCCGCTTAAATGTATATATAGTAATGCCAGAAGCCTGACTGATAAAACTGGGAAACTGGAATTAGTGATGTGCGAGGGGGACTATTACATAGTGGGAGTAACTGAGACATGGCTGGATGATAGTTAGGACTGGGCAGTTAATGTACAGGGTTAAAGTCTGTTTAGAAAGGATCGCCAAAACCAGGGTCTGTCTTTATGTAAAGTCCTGTCTAAAACCCACAGTCCGAGAAGATATAAGTGAGGGACATGAACATGTGAAGTCACTGTGGGTAGAACTACATGGAGACAAAAACAATAATATACTACTAATAGGAGTTTATTATAAACCACCATACATACCAGAGTCCACAGAAAATCTACTACTAAACAAGATAGACGAGGCGGCAAATCATAATGAGGTTGTTATTATGGGGGATTTCAACTACCCAGATATAGACTGGGAAACTTAAACCTGTACATCTCATAAAGGAAACAGGTTCTTGGCAATAACTAAAACAATTACCTTTCCCAACTGGTTCAGGACCCGACTAGGGGGACGGCCATACTAGACTTAGTATTAACCAATAGACTTGACAGAACATCAGATGTGCAGATTGGGGGACACCTGGGAAATAGTGACCATAAAGTAAGAACCTTCCAATTATCATTCAAAAGAGTGTTTCTTCAGGGAGGAACAAAAATGCCAAACTTCAAAAAAGCTACATTTAGCCAACTCAGAGAGGCCACAGGCCTAACTAACTGGGACAAAGTCCTCAAATATAAAAATACAGCCACAAAATGGGATATTTTTAAAGGCATCCTAAAATCTAATTGTGAGAGGTATGTACCTTATGGGAATAAAAGGTTAGGGAACAAAAAGAAAACAATGTGGATAACTATAACCATAAAGAAAGAAATATATGACAAAAAGAAAACATTTAAATCACTAAAACAGGAGGGTAGTGAGGAAGCACTGAAAAAAATATGTAAAAAACTAATAAAAGAAGCCAAATTAGATACCGAGAGATTAATTGCCAAAGAGAGCAAAACTAACCCTAAAATGTTCTTCAATTATATAAATGGTAAAAAGTATAAATCTGAAGGTGTCAGACCTTTACATGAGGGGAAAGAGTGATGAGGGGAAAGTTGCAGAGAGCGATGAGGAGAAAGCAAAGCTATTAAATATTTTTTTCTCCACTATATTCACTGAAGAAAATAAACTGTCAGATGAAATTCAGAATGTAAAAGTAAATTCCCCATTAGAAGTGCCCTGTCTGATCCAGGAAGAAGTACAGCGGCGTCTTAAAAATAGTAAAATAGACAAATCACCAGGACCAGATGGCATACACCCCCGGATCCTAATAGAATTATGTAATGTCAAAGCCAGACCCTTATTTCTGATATTTAAGGACTCATTACTGACAGGGAGTGTTCCACAGGATTGGCACATAGCTAATGTGGTGCCAATATTCAAAAAGGGTCCAAAAACAGAGCTCAGAAACGATAGGGCAGTAAGTTTAACATCCGTCGTGGGTAAACTGTTTGAAGGTTTTCTAAGAGATGCTATCTTGGAGCACCTCAATGAAAATAAGCAAATAACGCCATATCAGCATGGCTTCATGAGGGATAGGTCATGTCAAACTAACTTGATCAGTTTCTATGAGGAGGTAAGTTCTAGACTTGACATTGGCGAATCAATGGATGTCGTATATCTGGACTTCTCCAAAGCATTTGACACTGTAGCGCATAAAAGGTTAGTATATAAAATGAGAATGCTCGGACTGGGAGAAAATGTCTGTATGTGGGTAAGTAACTGTCTCAGTAGTAGAAAACAGAGGGTGGTTATTAATAGTACACACTCAGATTGGGTCACTGTCACTAGTAGAGTAGCTCAGGGGTAAGTACTGGGCCCTATGATCTTCAATATATGTATTAATGATTTTGTAGAAGGCTTGCACAGTAAAATATCAATTTTTGCAGATGACACTAAACTGTGTAAAGTAATTGACACAAAAGAGGACAGTAACTGCTACAGGTGGGTCTGGATAGATTGGAGGTTATGCACATGGTTAGGAATAATGCAAGTCACCCGTACATACTAAATGGTAAAACACTGTGTAACGCTGACATGGAAAAGGACCTAGGAATTTTAGTGAACAGCAAACTAAGCTATAAAACCCAGTGTCAGGCAGATGCTGGCAAGGCCAATAAGATAATGAGTTGCATCAAAAGGGGCATAGATGCCCATGATGAGAACATAGTCCTACCACTTTACAAATCATTAGTCAGACCACACATGGAGTACTGTGTACAGTTTTGGGCTCCTGTGAACAAGGCAGACATAGCAGAGCTGGAGAGGGTTCAGAGGAGGGAAACTAAAGTAATAACTTGAATGAGGGAACTACAGTACTCTGAAAGATTATCAAAATTAGGGTTATTCACTTTAGAAAAATGACGACTGAGGGGAGATTTAATTGCTATGTATAAATATATCAGGGATCAGTACAGAGATAGGTCCCATCATCTATTTATCCCCAGGACTGTGACTGTGACAAGGGGACATCCACTGTGCATGGAGGAAAGAAGGTTTGTACACAAACATAGAAGAGGATTCTTTACGGTAAGAGCAGCGAGACTATGGAACTCTCTGCCTGAGGAGGTGGTGATGGTGAGTACAATAAAGGAATTCAAGAGGGGCCTGGATGTATTTCTGGAGTGTAATAATATTACAGGCTATAGCTACTAGAGAGGGGTCGTTGATCCAGGGAGTTATCGGATTGTCTGAATGGAGTCGGGAAGGAATTTATTTCCCCTTAAGTGGGGAAAATTGTCTTCTACCTCACAGTTTTCTTTTTGCCCTTCTCTGGATCAACTTGCAGGATAACAGGCCAAACTGGATGGACAAAAGTCTTTTTTCTGCCTTATGTACTATGTAAAATGTTGCCTTTTTTATTGCATATAGCACAACATTATTGATTTTAATTGGATTCCACAATGAAAAATGGAAACCAGTGTATGTATCAAATGCAGTGCATTGCTTTGTAGTAAAAGATTCCTTGATTTTTGATGTTTTAAATGTAGTATACAACACATTAAGAATTACTAGCACAGTTATTCTCTTCTGATATTCTGATATTTTTTTTAATGGTACTAATACATTGCATTACAGATACTGTAAGCCATTCATCTGATATGCACTTAACTTAGATTATGAATCTACAGCGTTGGGAGTCACATGTAGAGCAGATAAAAGCTTTACAAAAAATCCATTATCTTCAGTTGAAAATGGTTTTGCTTACAATTGCTTACAATTTTTAAATGTGCAGTACCAGTAAGAAAAAAAAAAAAAAAAAGGAATTATCTGAATGTTTTGGATTACATTAATTTTCATTATCTATTTTAATGTTTTTCCTTTGGTAATCAATTTGAATTTGAAATTCATGTACCAAACCATATTTGGTGAGACACATTGTCAATGTTATTTGTTCTGTTTTGTTTTAGCAAATTGTGTATGCTTTCATTTCGTCTTGGATAAAATAAATTAAACAATTAAATACGATGGAAACCCTGAAAACTACAGATGTTTTCTCAAACTTTGATGTTGAAATAAAAAAAAAATATATATATATATGTTTTGCTGTGTTTTTTTCTTTTCTACTTTGGAAAGAGAACAGAATGAAATGTTAACACTTTCTGGACCAAACGAATTTTGGCAGCAACATTTTCATTGTTTCCGCCTAGAGCCATAGCTTTTTTTTTATTTTTCTGACCTGTATTTAAGGCCACTTTTATTGTTCCATATAATTGCAAAACCATGAAAATATTAATCTGTTTGGATAAATGTAAAACATTCTGGAATTCAGATTTTTTATGGCATTTACTTTTCAGGATAAATAATGTGATATTTTAACAACTTAGACAAATTCAAACTCAGCAATCCTTCAGAACATTTTCAGTGTATGTGTTTGGTGCAGCAGTTTTGTGCGGTTCTGCTGTTATACCGCAGCCCCATTTAGAGGTGTGGGGGTTTAGCGCTATTGAAGCTTTCAGTTATACGGTGCAAACTCAGCAATACCTATTATGTTAAGTTTTAAAAACATATTTTCATCAATTCTTTATTTCAATTATTAAAAGTGTACAATACAACAAAGGTACAAAAACCTCATAGAAGTATACAAAGAGTACAATCAATACAATTATGAGAGACACATAGATACTAGTGATGAGCGAGCATCAAAGTGTTTGTGTGTTCAGTCCGAAAACATCGCAATATTCGTGCGCTCAGCCGAGCACCCGGATGAGGGGAGGGTGCCTGGTTCATAGGAAAAGGTCTGAAAGTGATGGAAACACCTCTGATCAGGAACAGCAGGGGGACCATGTCTGGATGCATCTTGGACACCAATGTCGCTGCTGGGAACCATGTTGTCCGAGTTGTACGCCACTTTTACAGACTGACAAAAATGCGCCCAAAACCCCGCCCCCACAAAAAAAAAATTTGGAGGAAAAATTGTTAGGAAACATTCTTTCCTGTAGATTCAATTGTATATACAGTGTAAGTGCTGCCAAAAATTACAAGGAAAAAGAGATACAGCCTCTATATCACATAAAGGAGGGCCTCATTCACATGGTGCTACAATTGTTCAGATAGTGGGACTTCTACACTCATACAGCCTATGCACTAAGTAAAAGGCCTGCCAAAAATTACAAGGAACAGGCACTCCAATGCACCTTTTATTACACATAAAGAAGGGCATCATACACACCCTTTAAAAATTATTAATAGCCTGCTGCTGACCCTCAAAAAACATTAGGAGCAAGGGCCTGCTGGTTACCCTCAAACATTACGGGTGAGGGCCTGCTGCTCAGCTGACCCTCTTAAACATTATGGTTGCTGGTGAGCTGACCCTGGAAAACATTGGCGGTGAGGGCCTGAAGGTGAGCGAACACCATAAAAAATTGTAGTGAGGACCTACAGGTGAGCAGACCATATGAAAGATTGGAGGTGAGGGCCTACAGCTGAGAAAACCCCATAAAACACTGAAGTGAGAGCCTACAGGTGAGCAGACCATATGAAACATTGTAGTGAGGGCCTGAGGGTGAGCGAACCCCATAAAACATTGTAGTGAGGGCCTACAGGTGAGCGAACACCATAAAACATTGTAGTGAGGGCCTACAGGTGAGCAGACCGTATGAAGCATTGGAGCTGAGGGCCTACAGGTGAGCAGACCATATGAAACATTGGAGGTGAGGGCCTACAGGTGAGTGAACCCCATAAAACATTGTAGTAAGGGCCTTATGGTGAGCAAATCCCATAACACATTGTAGTGAGGGCCTATAGCTGAGCTGACTGTATGAAACATTGGAGATGAGGACCTGAAGGTGAGCAAACCCCATAAAACATTGTAGTGAGAGCCTACAGGTGAGCAGACCGTATGAAACATTGTAGTGAGGGTCTGAAGGTGAGCGAACCCCATAAAACATTCTAATGAGGGCCTAAAGCTGAGAAGACCATATGAAACATTGGAGGTGAGGGCCTACAGGTGAGCAAACCCCATAAAACATTGTAGTGATGGCCTTATGGTGAGCAAACCCCATTAAACATTGTAGTGAGGGCCTACAGCTGAGCAGACTGTATGAAACATTAGAGGTGAAGGCCTACAGGTGAGCAAACCCCATAAAACATTGTAGTGAGGGCCTACAGTTGAGCAGACCATAAGAAACATTGGAGGTGAGGGCCTACAGGTGAGCAGACCATATGAAACATTGGAGGTGAGGGCCTACAGGTGAGTGAACCCCATAAAACATTGTAGTAAGGGCCTTATGGTGAGCAGACCGTGTGAAACTTTGGAGTGAGGGCCTACACGTGAGCAGACCATATAAAAACATTGTACTGAGGGCATATATTCTGTATGGAAAAGGAGGATGAGGAGGATGAGTAAACAAGAATCAAACATATACCCTTTTTTGGAGGTGAAAAGGGTGCATCTGAATCTTGTGGATTGAGTACATTGTAAAGCATACATTCTCAAGCTCAGCGTTTCTCTGGTGGAGTGGAGAAGTCAGGGGCAATCCAGGCCTTGTTCATTTTTATCTGAGTCAACCTGTCAGCATTGCCAGTGGACAAGCGGATACGCTTATCTGTTATGATGCCACCAGCAGCACTAAATACACGCTCAGACAAAACGCTGGCGGCAGGGCAGGCCAACACCTCCAAGGCGTAGAGCACAAGTTCGTGCCATGTGTCGAGCTTGGACACCCAGTAGTTGTAAGGCACTGAGGGATCATTTAGGATGCTGACACGGTCTGCGATATATTTCTTTGCCATTTTTCAAAACTTTTCCCTCCTTGTACCACTAGGCTGCGCTTCAGGGTGAGGGTGCTGGCAGGGTGTTATGAAAGTGTCCCATGCCTTGGAGAGTGTTGCCCTGCCTTTTTTAGAACTGCTGTGTGTTCTCATTGTCTCCCTTCCCTGGTTGCCTAAGGAAGTACGGACTCTGCCTTCAGCGTTGTCAGATGGAAAATTCCAGAGTAATCTCTCAACAAGTAACTTCTGGTATTGCACGATTTTACCCGTCCTCTCCACAACAGGAATGAGAGATGAGAAGTTTTCTTTGTAGCGGGGGTCGAGAAGGGTGAACCCAGTAATCATGTTATCTAAAATGCTTATAACGCGAGGGTCGCGGGTAAGGCAGCCTAACATGAATACAGCCATGTGTGCCAGAGTACCAACAGGCAATATGTCGACATCAGGATGACTCTCCATCTCGCCTTCCTCCTCCTCTTCGGCCCATCCACGCTGAACAGATGGAATTAAAGTTCCATGGGTACTAGCCTCAGTAGCAGAAGCAACAGTCTCCATCTCCTCCTCCTCCTCTTCACGGTCCAATTCGTGCTGAAAAGACGAACTGTGGGTGGTCTGGGTATCACCCTGTGAGATGTCCTCCCCCAGTTCCTCTTCTGCCACATTCAGAGTGTCGTCCTTAATTGTGAGCAGCGATCGTTTGAGTAGACACAGCAGTGGGATGGTTACGCTGATAATAGTGTTATCACTACTAACCATCTGTGTGGATTCTTCAAAGTTTTTTAAAATCTCACATAGGTCTGACATCAATGCCCACTCCTTGCTTGTGAATAGTGGTAGTTGACTTGAACGGCAATGACCATGTTGCAGCTGGTATTCCACAACTGCCCTCTGCTGCTCACAAAGCCTGGCCAACATATAGAACGTAGAGTTCCAGCACGTGCTCATGTCACACAACAGTCGGTGAGCTGGAAGCCGAAAGCACTGCTGCAGCGTTGACAGGCTGGCTGAAGCTGTGGACGACTTGCGGAAATGGGCACAAATGCAGCGTGCCTTCACTAGTAGCTCTGGCAAATTGGGGTATGTTTTGATAAACCACTGAACCACTAAGTTTAAGATGTGGGCTAGGCATTGGATGTGTGTCAGGTTGCCGAGCTCCAAAGCCGCCACCAAGTTATGGCTATTGTCAGACACAACCATGCCTGGTTGTAGGTTGAGTGGAGAGAGCCACAGCTCGGTCTGTTCCCTTATACCCTGCCAAAACTCTGCAGGGGTGTGCTGTTTGTCCCCTAAGCAGATCAACTGACTCGCAATGAGCCGAACCCGCGTGACCAGGTGCTATATAGCGCCCGATGACGTGTTCCTGCCAGCCAATCACTGTAATGCCAGTAGAAAACGTGGCTAATGGAATTACAGTGATGGAAATACCAGCATGTTTATTGGCTGCTTAGAAGGCGCCAAACGTGCGGGGAGGAGACTCAAGCATGGCGCTCTAGCACATGTGGTACTCGGCCGAGCGCTTGGATCTGCCGAGCATAGCGATGCTCGAGCCAAACCGGTACTCGGCCGAGCATGCCACTCATCACTAATAGATACCTTATAGCCAAAATAGCTCATTATAGCAATATGAGATGAAAAGGGGGGCAAGGGATGGAACGCGGGGGGGGGAGATTTGGGAGTGGGGGAGGCTCCTACATGTTAAGATGAGCTGCAGGTAAAAAGTATACATACAACACATGAATAAAAGTAAGACCCAGAGACTCATAAGAAAACTCTCTGAACCTCTATCAAAGAGGAACCAGTTAGCAGGATGAAGATTGAGAATCCCTAGGCAGAGTTGAGAGAGATGGGCCAGATGAAAGATTAAACTGGAATTGTATCCACGGGGACCAGATCTTAGGACATCTGTCTTTCGTCCTACTAGCCAGACTGGTAAGCTCCTCAGATTGGCATATTTTGTTTACCTTTGAAACCCATTCTTGAAAGGGGAATTAGGGCCTTGGCTGCCGCCAATAGATGCATGATTAGATTTATTTTAGATGGTTTGTAAGCAGAGCTAGGTCTTTTTAGTACAACATGCTCAATAGTAAGGGTAAAAAAGGGAGAACAGATCTTTTGGATAATTTGCTCAATACCGTACGTTGCCAGTATGACGTTATCAGTGGGAACGACCACCAGACATGAGAGAGAGAACCGATGTAAACCCCAGACCTCCAACAGGCCTTAAAACTGGAAAGATTATATGTGAAGAGAAATTCTGGGGTTTTGTACCGCCTTGTAAGAGGCTTATAATGACTCTTCTGTAGTCTGAAACAAGAGAATTTTGTTTATTGTATATTGTTGTTTCAGAGTAAGGGGATTCAAATGGTAAATAGCTATTAAGTTTTGGGATTCGAATAGGAAATGAATGTGGGTATTCAATTGCGCAACAAGAGGAAGACGTGATTTCTCTTATTGGGAGAGTTGAAACTCTTCACATTAAAAAGGGAGTATAAGGTGTAAATAAAAGATAAAAGAACAGATACCAACGGTCCACAAACAAAGATCCAGAACTCTGTATACACAATCCACACCACAACGTACTACAATGATGCTGAGTTACAATAGTGCTTAGCATGTATGGACAACCCCAGGTCTGTGCAAAATAACAGAAGTGAGAAGATGCAGTGATGGTGGAATAGTAAGTAAAGATAATAACGATTCTGACCAACAGTTTACAAGCAGTACCTAAAAAGATTGTAACAGTTGAACATGGAACATAGTGACCTCAAATAACAACATAAAATAATCCATCAGGAATAATTCGAGTAACCAAAGTGGACTTTGATCCGAATTTTAGGGAACATTTTATTTGCCGCAAAGCCAAATTTTCTCATGCTTCTTGGTAACGAATGAATTTTCCTTGAAATTACATTAAAAAAAACATACCTCATAGAAGAGGGAACTAGCAGCAAAGAATATAACCTTCCCATCTTCCTAGACAATTCCAAAGTGGTTGTTAGGACAGTTTCAAAGGTGGTGAGCTGCCATTTAAAAGAAAAAGCCTGCAAAAACTGTCCTGACAATTTCTGAAAATGTGTAAAGTAAAGGGATGTTAATTGTGTATGTTTCAATAGGCCCCTGCATAAAATCAATCAAATATCAAAATGAGCTTCTCCCAAAAATCGGAATAAGGGGATTCAACTGTAGTAAGAATCGCCAGTAGTAAGCTAGAAGGAAGCAAAGGTTAAAGAGAAGGAGCTAGTGTATCTTTGAGACAAAACCAGACAGCAAATCTGCCGTTAAAAAGGGGATCATAATCTGGATGTCTGAAAGTTTTAGAGTCAGGCAGCCAAAGAGCCCTGAAAAATGAGGAACCCAAAGATTGCCGAGCAAAAACTTCCAGATCCAATTGTTTACTAGGAATTAGAAGCTCCAGCCACCTATTGAGATGTATCGCTTTATAATATGTGGCAATGTCTGGTACACCCATTCCTCCATTCTCAAAAGGTTTCATTAGTAGAGAACAGGGTAGGTGACATTTACAACCTTTCCAAAGAAACTTAGTAAACAAAGAATGAATTGAGCCAAAAATAGAAGCAGGTATCATCAGAAGAGTATAGAAAATTTTAGGCACAATATACAGTACAGACCAAAAGTTTGGACACACCTTCTCATTCAAAGAGTTTTCTTTATTTTCCAGACTATGAAAATTGTAGATTCACACTGAAGGCATCAAAACTATGAATTAACACATGTGGAATTATATACATAACAAAAAAGTGTGAAACAACTGAAAATATGTAATATTCTAGGTTCTTCAAAGTAGCCACCTTTTGCTTTGATTACTGCTTTGCACACTCTTGGCATTCTTTGGTGAGCTTCAAGAGGTAGTCACCTGAAATGGTTTTCACTTCACAGGTGTGCCCTGTCAGGTTTAATAAGTGGGATTTCTTGCCTTATAAATGGGGTTGGAACCATCAGTTGCGTTGTGGAGAAGTCAGGTGGATACACAGCTGATAGTCCTACTGAACAGACTGTTAGAATTTGTATTATGGCAAGAAAAAAGCAGCTAAGTAAATAAAAACGAGTGGCCATCATTACTTTAAGAAATGAAGGTCAGTCAGTCCGAAAAATTGGGAAAACTTTGAAAGTGTCCCCAAGTGCAGTCACAAAAACCATCAAGCACTACAAAGAAACTGGCTCACATGCGGACCGCCCCAGGAAAGGAAGACCAAGAGTCACCTCTGCTGCGGAGGATAAGTTCATCCGAGTCACCAGCCTCAGAAATCGCAGGTTAACAGCAGCTCAGCTTAGAGACCAGGTCAATGCCACACAGAGTTCTAGCAGCAGACACCTCTCTAGAACAACTGTTAAGAGGAGACTGTGTGAATCAGGCCTTCATGGTAGAATATTTGCTAGGAAACCACTGCTAAGGACAGGCAACAAGCAGAAGAGACTTGTTTGGGCTAAAGAATACAAGGAATGGACATTAGACCAGTGGAAATCTGTGCTTTGGTCTGATGAGTCCAAATTTGAGATCTTTGGTTCCAACCACTGTGTCTTTGTGCGACGCATAAAAGGTGAACGGATGGACTCTAGATGCCTGGTTCCCACCGTGAAGCATGGAGGAGGAGGTGTGATGGTGTGGGGGTGCTTTGCTGGTGACACTGTTGGGGATTTATTCAAAATTGAAGGCATGCTGAACCAGCATGGCTACCAGAGCATCTTGCAGCGGCATGCTATTCCAACGGGTTTGCGTTTAGTTGGACCATCATTTATTTTTCAACAGGACAATGACCCAAAACACACCTCCAGGCTGTGTAAGGGCTATTTGACCATGAAGGAGAGTGATCGGGTGCTGCGCAAGATGACCTGGCCTCCACAGTCACTGGACCTGAACCCAATTGAGATGGTTTGGGGTGAGCTGGACCGCAGAGTGAAGGCAAAAGGGCCAACAAGTGCTAAACATCTCTGGGAACTCCTTCAATACTGTTGGAAGACCATTTCAGGTGACTACCTCTTGAAGCTGCAAAGCAGTAATCAAAGCAAAAGGTGGCTACTTTGAAGAACCTAGAATATGACATATTTTCAGTTGTTTCACACTTTTTTGCTATGTATATAATTCCACATGTGTTAATTCATAGTTTTGATGCCTTCAGTGTGAATCTACAATTTTCATAGTCATGAAAATAAAGAAAACTCTTTTTTGAATGAGAAGGAGTTCTGTACTGTATGTCTTTAGTAAGTTCCTGTGATCCAACCATGAGATGAACAGGAAATCATAGTCTTGTAGGAGATGCTTAAAGCGGTAGTCAGCTAGATCAACCCTATACAACCAGGCATATAGCTTGGTAGGGTTGCTGACACTGATTAAAGCAATACCTATCTTGTATCTGTGGGTAGTAGCTTTGTGGAAAAATTTTAACTTGTATAAATATGCTAATGAGCTATTGGAGCACAAGGAGGTGAGTTCATGCAGTTTGAGCACTGCTCCAGAAACACCCCTGGTACTCCATACTGAAGCCAGACTCCCTTTAGATTGAAGGTGCTAGATCTCTGGCCTAGCGCTAAGATCTCAAACGTGCGCACCCGCTGTCGCGTGCATGTGCACAACATGTTCGGCTTCATCCCGATGAGCGAAGATGCATACTGCGCATGTGCCGTTCACATCACTGAGCTTGAAGCCGACTGCACCACCACTTACACTGGCAATGTAAAGGGAGGGGGGTGTGATTTGAAGGAGAGAAGTGTCAGTATGGTGCACCTGGTGCTCAAATAGCTCATTAGCATAGTTATAAAAGTTCACATTTCTATACAACGCTACTGCCTACAGATAAAAAGATAGTGATTGTTTTAATCAGCATCAGCAACCTTACCAGGCTATATGCTTGGTATATGCTATATGCTTGGTTGTATAGGGTTGATCCAGGTGACAGAGCTTTAAAGGGAGTCTCATAACAAGGGACCCTAGATATATGTGAAGGCACTTTTGCATAATTATTTACAGTTAGTTATATGTTATAATAAGGGAAATTTTTGTCATAAATGACTATTACCTATAGCCATAAAACATAGCTTTTAATTGTGACTTAAAGAGGACCTTTCATTTTATTAAGGGAGATATATACCTGTACTTGCGGGGTACCTCCCGCTGATGCTACCACCCTGCTTGATTTTAAAAAATATGCCTCCTGTGCCCTGCCGGATTTCTCCCGCTCGGTATGCTAATACTGAGCATCGGAGCAATGAGGCGGAGACTGAGTCTTTCTCCGTGGGTGTCTCCTTCCTCCCTGGCTGTTACGCTCTGCGATGTGATTGGACAGCGCTACAGCCAGGGAGAAGGAGACGCCCACGGAGAAAGACTGAGTCTCCTCCTCATTGCGCCGATGCTCAGTATTAGCACACTGAGCGGGAGAAATCCAGCAGGGCATAGGAGGCATAATTAAAAGAATCAAACAGGGTGACGGCATCAGTACCCCGCAAGTACAGATATATATCTCCCTTAATAAAATCGCATAAAGGTCCTCTTTGAAATAAAATAACTCTTGTAACCAAAACCAAAATGATAATTAAAAGTATCAGATGTGTTGCTTCATTTTGGTTCATCTCATTATTTGAGTATATCTCTGTTTTTGACACAGTGTTGCAATAGTAGCTAAATTAGGCTGGTAGCTGCGTACTTGCTCCAGCCTCTATCTCTCCCTGGTTCTATAATCGCTACTATTATTAATTACTGTGTTTCAATTGGAACTGAAGCTTCACTCGTGTACAAAAATTTCCCTCAAACACTGACCCCTGACATGTTTCGCCAGATACTCTGGCGTCTTCAGGGGAACGGGCAGTGAGTGTTTGAAAGGGGAGGGAGACGGATACTTTATAGCTATCTATAGTGACATCATAATCCAATGCTCCTATAATATCAGGCATTTTTGTGATCTCTATTGCCTCCATAAAAAAAAGTATCACCCTTCAGCGCTTGCTTCAGCGCATGTCAATTCACTTAGTCTCCTCTTCTCTACCTTACGTTACTTTGCAAGTCCTGAGACTTAGACTGCGCTCCTTTCTCACGACATCATTGCGCATGCTAAAAAACTTAAAATGTCAGTGCTCCTTCACCAACCACTGCACATGTCTTTATACCCAACCAGATCAGCCAAAAGATAATCATAGTATACATAATCAATTTTTATGGATAATTATAACTTAGGTCTATTCACTATTTATATAATATCATGTACCATGTTGAAGTTCATAACTAGATTTTAATACTAAATCATGTCTTTATAATCATTAATCAATCCTCAATGATTTTCAGACCTATTTATGAATTTACATGATTTATTATAGTTTTACAAACATGATCAGTTCTCTATAATTATTTAGATGTACTTATTTTGCATAATTAGCTATGATTACCTAAATTTGAAAACACACCATTAATTTGACATTATTTACTAACCAACCAAGTGTTCATATTTCATATTAATTACTTTATTATAATTGAACTGGCCAATTCTAATTAGATTTGTTTGAAAAAAATGGTTAATTATTTAATTTTTATATATTTTTTTATTATTTTTTTTTTATTTTATGTGAATTATTTGTCTTATTCTTATTCAATGTTATATTTTGATTTGTATTTTTTTATAACTTATTACTCAGTTCTCAATGTCACAATTAAAGATGGTATTTTCAAAAAATGATGTAAACATCTCACGTAACATTGGGTTTCTTCATCCACATTTAGGGATATATATCTTATTATTTTGATCTTTTTGTATATTTTATTGTCACTTTATATGTTTTTTTATATTATTTTATTATCACTTAATCTTGGACCTAAATTATAAATTATATTTAGTGACATATTTAGTGACTTTAGAATGGAAATTAACCTACTGATAATGTAATCCTATAGCACAGTTCACAATTTTTTGGAGTGTATATTTAATCATTCTCCTCTTTTATGTATTTTAATTTATTTTGTTCTATTATCAATTCTTCTTAAACCTAAAATTAAATTATGATATTTGATAACATCAGTACAATTTGGTCTGATTTTAGTATAATCCTATAGCACAGTTCTAAAGGAGGGATTAAAGGGTGGGAGGGAGGGGAGAGAGAGACAGGGGTAGGCAGGAGCTATTTAAGCCTCCCCTCTTAAAAATGTTTTTGTCTATATATCCTTATTGGTCTTCATAATGACATATTACTAATGTCTTTTAATTTGTTAAATTATACTCTTACACGCTGTGGTATTTACAAAAAAGAAGCAAAAGTAAATCCTTCATTCAGCCCATAAGGGGCTAGACATTTAAGTTGATATATCCATTTAGTCTCTTCCTGCTTTAATTTCTGATCAATATCAGTAGCTGTCTGGGGGCCTAAAGTAATTTTACTAATTCCCCAGAATTTAAGACTTCTAGTGTCTCCTTTGTGTATATGAATTACGTGTCTGGATAAAGAGGTATCCGCTTCAGTATTGTTAATGTTTAGAGATTTGTCTCCTCAACTCCTGTATAGTTTTTCCAATATTGATTTTTGGACAGCTACATTTAATAGCGTAAATCACTGCGGTAGATCTACAATTTATGTATTGTCTTATCTGATATTTTTTACTATCATCAGGATTTGTAAATTCTTTGGGAGGTATCCTTTCCATCAGAAATGACTATATACCAATTTCTCTTTTAGATTTATTCCCCTCCTATATGTAATGACTGGGTTTTGGGGAATAACCTCTTTTAGATCTTCATCTGTTCTAAGAATGTGCCAATCTTTAATCCCAAACCTTTCATAAGGCGGAAAAGGGGGTCCAGCAGTCTTCTGTCACAATGGTGGAAAACCCACTCGTATATTTTACAGCCTCGTCCCCATATGCTTAAAAGTAGAATATTAATACCCTGCATAGCCGTGCCTCACGTATACTCAGATTGGTGTCTCCTATGCCAGAAAACCCAGATCAAGTGTCACACGGCAGTCACTGACAGCAAGGAAAAAGAGAAAAATATGGGCAGATACATAGCCAAACTGACTCTGTCCCATTAAAAGGACGCGTAGTAGCACCCATACCACTGTATGCTGGGTGTGCATGGTTGGTGTATCAGGTGACTGGATATATGATTGTTAATCCTGCCGATTGTGCCCACCCATGCTCGGAAGTGGGCGCGCATGGTGTGCGCTTGCTGTCTAGCGGCCGTCTGGGTGCGGGCCTCTGATCCCCGCCTTGTATAGAGAATACTATGTCAGGGGGGAGGTTTCGGGTGTCCGTTTGAGCAAGCTCCGGACGTTGGGTGGAGCCTGCTTTTCCCCCAGCATGTGAGATCCCCATTTGATTTTCAATATTTATTTAATCATGGGCACTGATATGAAATTATTGTTAATTATGTTCATAAATTAGAATTGACGGACTTATGGAATTCATAATATCATGGATGTAACATTGAGATGATTTTTTAGTGCAACGAATAAAAAAAAATATTTAAATAAAAAAAAAATGAATGTGCCAATGTCGTCTCAGTATTTGCCTCACTTTTTTATGTTGTACATCATACGTTCCAATACATTGTACTACTTTATTTCTATCCTCTTGCTGCTGATTTTGTAAAAGATGTTTTCTATTAGTAAGTTTGGCCTTTTTATATGCTCTATGTAGGGCTTTTTTTTGTTATAGCCACGTGGAAGGAATCCATTATGCAAGATTTCACTCTTATGTTCGAAGGCCTCTTCTGTTGAACAGTTCCTCCTTGCTCTTGGCCCACAGGAATACCTCTCCTAAGGGCCAATGGGTGGTAGCTTTGCCAGTGTAAAATACTGTCAGTAGATGTAACCTTCCTATAGATTTCAGTTGAGATGCTCCCGTCAGGCTGCATGGTCAATGTCAAATCAAGAAAATTCAATTTAGTGTCAGTGATCTCAGCAGTGAATCTGAGACCCACTATATTTTCATTAAGGACAAATGATTCAAATTCCCCTCAAGTGCCTTCCCGCAAAAATTAAAATATCATCTATGTATCGACCCCAAAACGTGACATGTTTCGTGTAATTTAAGTGCTCTTCTGAAAAAAAAAATATATTTTTCCTCCCACCACCCTAAAAGAAGATTAGCAAAATGCGGTGCACAAATCGTACCCATAGCGGTGATCTGCAAATAATATTTCCTTTCAAAAATAAAGTAATTGTGTGTTAGCAAAAATGTTAACAGTGCAAGAACCAAATTATTGTATTGTTGATGGTGTGTTCCCTTTGTGTTAAAATAATACTTAATTGCTTCTAGTCCCAATTGATGTTGGATACTTCTATATAAGGCTTCTACATCAAGGCTTCTACATCAAGACAAGGCTTCTACATGCAAGTAAGGTAGTTTTACTGACTTGTATGCCCTGCAGCCTGACGAGAACATCTTTAGTATCCTTTATACATGACGTAAGGCCAGGTACAAACGGGATTATTACTTGGTTGACATCATTGCTGATGCCGTCACACAAATTTTGTTTTCCTGACACAATAGACTTTCCCGGAGCAGGATGTCGTTTCTTATGAATCTTGGGGATAGCATAAAATGTTGCTACTGTGGGTTTAGGATTAAATAGAACTTTATATTCTTCATTATTAAATTTTATATTCTTCGTTATAAAATTGTGTGCTCTTGCTGACGATATTATCACTTTAAGTTCCTGTGTATACTTCATAGATGGGTTTCTCAGATAGTAATTTATACGTGTTCTTATCATTTAAAAGATCCATTACCATCCTTTTATAGTCTGGTTTATCCAGTATCACTACATTTCCCCCACTGTCTGAAGGCTTGATCTCTACATTGTTGTTTTCCATAAGTGCCTGTAGTGCTTCTTTTTTTTTTTTTTTTTCACTCAGGTTATGATCTATCATTGATTTCTTAGTTTTAATTTTCTCGAGATCAGCCATCACCAAATTTACAAATGCTTGTATGTTTGCATACTTGGTGAAAGGGGGGTGTAAATGTAGACGTGCAGAGTTAGCGTGCTGAATGGCGCTGAGGGGGCAATTGTTTCGCCTGCATGTTCTCTTTGTAATTCCTCTAATATTTTTATTGCTCTTTATTCTTTTTTAGTCATCTCATATGGATCTTTTTCTTTACTTTTAAACTCTTTATGTAACGCTAGTTTTCTAGCAATTAAATGAGCATCTTTAACCCACGTAAAACAATCAAAATAAGGTGCTGGTGCGAAGGAAAGGCCTTTTCGTATCAAACTTTCATATTCAAGTTCCAAAATAATTTTAGATAAATTAATAATTTGGATATCTGTATAATTTTTTTCTGTAGTTATGTTTTATGTTGCTGATAAAAAAAAAATATTGGTGGTGTCATCATGGTGTTTGTTATTGGGGTTCCTTGATGTTGAGAAGACAAAAATGTAAGAGGATGGGGGGCTTGTCCTCCATCCTCACTTTGTAAAATTTGTTCTCCATTGTTTGAGCTTTGGTTCGTTGGACATTTAGTGCTCTTTCCTAAATTAAGATAATTTTTCCTCTGAGGTAGACCAGATCTTTTCCTGGCTTTACGTTTAGTTCCTGATTTTGGATACTGACCACTCCCCTCTGATTCAGATACTTCCGATTCTGATATATCAGTATAGTATGTACATTTATTATACTCATAATTATGAGATCTATTAACAGTTTTTTCTAGATAGACCTGACCTCCTACTCCATCCTCCTCCTCGGCTGACTCCTCCTTTTCCGCTGCGCCCCCCAAGCTCTCCAGACCCTATTTGAAGTGCCAGGTGAGACACTGCCATGCTGTGCTGCGGCTGCTGTGCCTGGAAGCCAAGAGCCACACCAGTCCTGCACTCCTTTCACCTTTGCAGTCACAGGCCAATCAGTGGCTAACCCCGCTCAATTTCACGGTTGGTAAAGTTGTGTGCGACAACTGTGCCAATCTGCTGAGCGCACTGAAACAGGGCTAAATGACACACATGCAGAGCATGGCACACGTCCTGAACTTAGTCTTGCAGCGATTCGTTGCCAAATACCCCAGGGTCTAGGACGTCTTGCTGCTGGCCAGCAAAATCTCTGGCCATTTTAGAAGATCTTACACGGCCATGACTCGCCTTGCTGACATTCAGCAGAAACACCACCTGCCTGTCAGATTTGTGACTGCCAGTAATGAGATGGAACTCCACCTTGTATATGCTTGATAGGCTGCTCCAGCTGAAACGTGCAGTTAACGACTACCTGTACGAACTCTGCGGCAGGACAGGTTCTTTCACTGCGCCAGTGGCTGCTCATGCATGATGCATGCAGACTTCTGCGGCCATTTGATGAGATCACCAAACTAGTCAGTCGCAGCCAGGGTGCCATCAATGACATCGTACCATCGTACCATACGCCTTCTTTCTGGAGCGTGCATTGCGTCGTGTCATTGATCAAGCTGTCGAGGAGCAGGAGCAGGAAGATGAGGAAGTCGCAATGCTGGATGAATTCCTGGGGGGGGGGGGGGCTACTCCATCTGAGACAAGTCAACAACAGGAGTCTGAAGAGGAGTCAGAGGAGGATGGTGCCAGGGCGGAGGAGGAGTAAGAAGAGCATGCTTTAAACATTTCTGGGATCCCTGGTGTTGTCCGTGGCTGGGGGGAGGAGAACGAGGACGACATTATCCTGGATGATGAGAAGGAGCCAGGCCACTCCACCGCTTCCAGTTTAGTGCAAATGGGGGCTTTCATGCTCCAGTGTTTGAAGAGGGACCCCTGTATAAAAAGCATAAAGGGCAAGGACCAGTACTGGGTGGCAACGTGCTTAGACCCCCGGTACAAACACAATATAGCAGAAATGTTACCACCATCACAGAGGGCTGTCAGAATGCAGCACTTCCAGGCCTTGCTTTGAGAAATGCTGCATTCTGCTTTTGAGGGCGCTGGCAGAGGAATTTCCACTCACAGAGAAATAGTTGTGGGTACCAATCCAACAGCGCATGCAAGAAGAGGGCGTTTTGAAGATGTCTTGGTGACTTCGGATATGAGATCATTCTTGCAGCCAACCCATGGACAGCCGTCCTCCGGATCCAGCCTCAGGGAATGCCTAGACCAACAGGTGTCTGACTACATCGGGTTAACGGCTGATGTGGACGCTCTGAGAAGCGATGAACCCCTGGACTACTGGGTGTGCAGGCTTGACCTGTGGCCAGAGGTGGCAAAATTTGCCTCGGAACTGTTGGCTTGCCCCTCGTCCAGTGTCCTGTCCGAAAGGACATTTAGTGCAGCAGGGGGGATCGTGACCGATTAGCGCAATCGCCTAGCTCAGGACTGTGGACTACCTCACATTTCTCAAAATGAATGAGGCATGGATCTTGGAGGAATTCAACACATGTGACGAGTCAACCAGGTTTGATTGAATTTCCTCATGACAGCCCACAAATATCCGCCACCACCCAGAACGAATCATGGTCCCTGTCCTAGGTAAATACAGCTGCATAAAAGGTCTTTTATGTCCTTTGAATGCCTAATTTTTGTGGCCTGTACTGGCCGACAGTTACATATTTATCTTGTGACCGCCTAATTTACCTCCAGCAACAGAATCCAAAGTTCTTTGCTGTCAGGTGAATGGCTATTGCCTAATTTTTGGGGTCTGTACTGGCCGACAGTTACATTTTTATCCTGTGACCGCCTAATGTACCTCCAGCCACAGAATCCAAAGTTCTTTGCTGTCAGGTGAATGCCTATTGCCTAATTTTTGGGGCCTGTACTGTACGACAGTTATATTTTTATCCTGTGACTGCCTAATAAACCTCCAGCCACATAATCCAAAATTCTTTGCTGTCAGGTGAATGCCTATTGCCTAATTTATGGGGCCTGTACTGGCAGACAGTTAAATTTTTATCTGTGACTGCCCAATGTACGTCCAGCCACAGAATCCAAAGTTCTTTGCTGTCAGGTGATTGCCTATTGGTTAATTTTTGGGGCCTGTACTGGCCGACCATAAAATTTTTATCTTGTGACCGCCTAATGAACCTCCAGCCACAGAATCGAAAATTCTTTGCTGTCAGGTGAATGCCTATTGGCTAATTTTTGTGGTCTGTACTGGCTGACAGTTACATTTTTTTTATCTCTAGCCACATAATCACTCCCTTGTCTCACGCTTCTCATTATGGTGGCGTATGAACCGCATTTACCACAAGGACCTTCTAATATCACAGGGTCATGTGACTGTGCCCCCCACCCCGTACTGTGCCCCCTTATACCCTGCATTGTGCCCTCTTACCACACCCTGTGCAGTGCCCCTAGTCATTCCCTGTACTGTGTCCTCTTATACTCTTTTATCCCGTCACGGTATAGCAGTGTTATAAGGTCACTTTTTTTCAGGTGTGTTTTCTGGTCAATGTATGGCGGTGGTATCTAATATCTGTATGGCCATAGCTTTTATCCCTTTTCCTGCCCAAGTGATTCTTTTTTAGACCTGGCATGAGCGGTAAAAATATGCAGATTGCGGTGCTAAGGACCTTTGCGCCACAATCTGTGTCAGAAATACGCCTAACATAGACGTATTTCTATATAATAAATGATCACCTAATTGTATTATTATTCGGGGGTAGGAATAATATCTTTATATTATATAGATTCTAGTGTATTATACAGTGCCCTGTGTTTCCCAGTAGAATATTATCCTTGGGAAACACAGTCCTCATCCCTGACCAGCAGGACCAGTTAGCGCTCTGTCAGTACATGGCGGCCTCCCCTCTCCACCACGCTGCTCCGATTTTTACTGGTGCTTATTCTGATACTAGGGCTGGGTTACCATCCTATTTTTGCCATCCACTGAATGCATACCAAAAATGTTTGCGTTAACAGATGCCTCAGACTGATGCCGTACAGTGACGTCCGTTCACCATACAGTTCCATGGTAGAATTAAAATTTACGTTAACGTATGCATTTTTTTAATAGAATCTGCAGGACACAAAAAACGTGGAGTGCTGCACATTTGTATACATCAAACCGATAAGAAATAAAAAATTTCTAGGCTCCAGCAGGACACATTTTTGAGAATTTCCCTTTAAGATGCATAAAATTGGCCCCTGATTAAAAAACATATTTTTTGTGGTAATTTTTGCCAATGATCCCCCTCTGGCATATTACTGTCCATGTTGAGGGACTATTTGTGTACTTCTAGTCAGTGTTTGCTGGCTGCCAATATAAGCTGAAGTTTTTTCAGGTTCGCCTGCCATTAAATTGAATAGGGCCCGCCGCAAACTTGTGATTCGAGAACATTTGATCGCGTTTGCGCAATCATGTTCGCGAACCGTCCCGGCCGATGTTTGTCCATCACTACTTGACATAGTTGAATGCTTTATCAGCATCTACTCCTAACAGCGAAAGAGGTAAGTTAAGCTGATGCGCAAGATGGATGCTGTGTAGTAGCTTATAGTTGTCTCTGCCTTCTCGTCCCTTCACAAACTCTCCTTGTTATTTGTCAATCAGGGAGGGGAGTAAGGAGCTAATACAGACAGCTAGAAATTTGGCCCAAATCTTTAAATCAAGGTTGAGAAGAGAGACCAGGTGAGGCAGCAAACATCCTCAAATTTCCGATAATATAGGAGGGGGAGTCCATCAGGACCAGCACTTTTACCTGGGGGAAACTGCGGATAATGGAACGTAATTCATCCAGGGTGATAGGGGTCATGAGTTTGGTGGCATCTGTTGGGTAAATGGACAGGAGATTGAGAGAATCCAGGAAAGACTTAAAGACTGTTTATGGTTGCATTTTGCTCATTTTGGTGAAAAATCATATTTTCAATGGGCCTTTATTAAAAATATTGAGCCATTCTGTCACAAAGGGTTAACAGTTTTTCTGACTGGTACTTTCACTTTGTGCCTGTTATCTAATAATCCTTATCTCTAAACTACTAAGAGGACATACTGTACACACATATTTAAGCCACATTCTTTTTTCTTTCAAAACTTTCTTTATTATTAGAATATCATGAATGTACATTAATGCCAATTTATACAAAGTAGAACATACATAAAACATGTATAACAGGTGATCACAAGGCATGATGAGTGAAATTGGAATAATCACATATTGCTTTAAGGTGAGCCAATAGACTGCTGAGAGCGTGCAAACAAGGTACCGGAGTAGGAGTCTGAAATGGGTTTTGGAGGCAGGGACCCTTATAGAGTCAGGTGTAATTAGGTGTTGTAGGGGGTACGCTACTAAGGGGTACCAGGCGCTGGGGATCTGCTCCTCGTAGATTCACACCAGGAGAACCACGGGGTCCAAGTTTTGAGATAGGTCTCATGGGACAGAGAATCCCAACTAGAAATTTCCTCTAATCGGCTAAGTTCGTGCACTTTATCTAACCATTCCTCCCTTGAGGGGACGCAAGAAAAGAGCCAATGGCGAGGCACAAAGAGCTTTATTTAAGCCACATTCTAATCAGTAAGATAAGAACTGAGCTATAATGAGTGTTTTAAGGTCATAGAGCAGAGATAAGGAGCCCATAAGCTCCCGAACTGACGGAAGAGAGATAGAAAATTCAGAGGCTTCTGCTAGAGACAAATTTAAAAAATTATTTTTAGCTCATAATTAGTACAATGCGATTATAAAATAAAAGACCCCAAAGGTGTACATAGCCTTTAATGAAAGCTTAGGGTGTAAGATCAGAGGGATCCTGGAGATCATAGAGATCTGAGTAGTATAAGTTCAAAGCCCTCGCAATATCTGCTGTCTGTGTATATAACTCTGTGGTTCCCTTTGATGTGGTTCCCTTGTTTTCTTGATCAAAGAGGACATGAGTTTCCCCCCTTATCACTATGTGCATATAACTGATGCCTAAAGTATAAATGTTGCTTGACATGTCAGAGGTCAAGTATTTGTTTAAGCCGGATTCTTAAGGTAAATGAGGTCTTTTTGACGTTCCTGTGAAAAAGATGTGTAGTGTCTCACTACGTAAATGTGGGCACTACTCAAGGGTCAATTGGGTCACTTTGTTCTCCACCTTTTGTGGAACATGGTCATGATATTTTGTATTGCATTTTGATGTATGTTGTCATGTTGTCCCCTGTGTACCAGGCCTGTTAGGGGTGTAGTTCCTCCTCCTAGGCATTAGAGGGAGCTAGGGAACCCCCTAGTATATATAGTTAAGCCAGACAGGAAAGGGTCAGTCCAGTCTAGTCCAGGAGGCTAAGTAGTGCAGTTTAGCCTGCCTGAAGTGCTGAGCAAGTGAAGCTCAGAAGTTAGTCTGTGAGTGTTATTCCCTCTGAGTATCTTGCAAGGATTTTGCCTGCCATTTATGTGAAGCCTGCCCGTTACCAAGACCCTGCATATGGAACTAACTGAAACCTGTATATAGTTGAACTGTGTGTACCTCAATTATTCCTACAATAAATCAGTGTGCCACCGTTACCGGCACTGGCGTCACAAACTACAAGGCATCTTGCCACCGACACACTAAACCTACAACACCCAGGGCACCTCACCTACCACCAGGCCTGGTCCCTATACCCAGAGAGTGCCCCAGAGGATCTATGTGCCAGCCTCTCCATCACTGCTGTACGCCTGCCCAGGGTATATTAAAAATCGTGAGTACCACTAGCAACCCTCGGTCTGTTAACAGTCCCTTGTGACCTCACGTTCGCTCACCCTGCAGAACTGGTGTATTGCAGATGCTTTATTGAGTTTTTCCGCAGCTGCTATTTGAGCTAATAAGGAATCTATTTTCTGCTGCCATTTCCTCTTGACCCTCGTTGCCAATGCAACAAATATTCCCGGAATATAGCCCTTGTGAGTTTCCCAGAGTGGGGATGGTGTAACCTGTGGGGAGGAGTTTTCTTCAAAGAATGATTAAAGATGCTGTCTAACATGAGACTGGTGAGCATCTGAGTTGAGTAAGGATTTGTTTAATTGCCAGTTCCACTCTCCACGTGGAAGTTGGGAAAGATGACAGGTGGCATAGCATGGATCATGATCTAAAATGGTTACTGACCCTATATGTGACGAACAGAGAGAGAAGGCACTGAAACAAAAATATAGTCTAGGTGGTGAAAGGATTCGTGAGGAATAGAATAAAATGAGTAATCTCTCATGGATGGGTTGCAGGACCTTCAGATGTCTACTAAGTGCAGGTCATTGAGCTTATTCTGGAGCTTACTAATTAGGAGTCTCCCTACTGGTACAGTATATTGTTGTTTCATAACAAGGGGAATCAAATGGTGAATAGCTATTAAGTTTTGGGATTTGAATAGGAAAAGAATGTGGGTTTTCAATTGCGTAACAAGAGGAGGACGTGATTTCTCTTATTGGGCGAGTTGAAACCCTTCAAATTAAAAGTGGTAATCGTACAGTCCATCTGAGTAGGAGGTTGGAATCAAAGAACATAGAAAATGAAAAAAGGAAGTATAAGGTGTAAATAAAAGTTAAAATAACAGATACCAACGGTCCACAAACAAAGAGCTAGTGCTCTGTATTAGTGATGAGCGGCGTAGGCAATATTCCGCAATATTTTGTGAATTTTTTGCATAATATTTGCAATAAATTTGCGAATTCTAGAATTCGTAATCTCCAGTCATTATTTTCACAATTACGCAAATTGGCACTAATGATGCGCATATTTTTTCCACAATACATGCAACTTCACAGTTTATCAGGACTGAGTAGATATTACTAATTGGTGCACTAAGTATTGTTGTGACATCACAGCACTGTGTCTGTAGCATGTATGTATGGAGAAACAGTAATTCCTATCACACTACCTATCAGCTACACTATATCACTATCTAGCCTACACTGACTATCCACCACTACCTATCTCTATTATATATATGAGCTAACTATCTAATGTAATTGGATAAGGAACAGGATCCAGAGGAAAGCACAGAGCACAGCAATGTCACTGCTCTCTCTCTCTCTCTCTCTCTCTCTCTCTCTCTCTCTCAGAACTGCAAAAAACAGCTGAAAATGGCTGCTGGGGAGGTTCTTATATAGTAAGGGGTAGGCAACTTTCCTATTGGTTGCTAGGGATGTTGCTAAGCTCTGTGATATTGCAGCCTTCTCATTGGCCCACAAGCGATTATGAATATATAGCACTATATTCTACATCTTAGCGAATTCTCGAGGTGCCCATATTTGCGATAAAGATTTGCAATTAGAATATTCGTGATCAACACTACTCTGTATACACGATCCACAGCACAACGTACTACAATGATGCTGAGCTACAATAGTGCTTAGCATGTATGGACAACCACAGGTCTGTGAAAAAGAAAAGAAGTGAGAAGATGCAATGATGGTGGAATAGTAAGTAAAGATAATAACAGTCCCGACCAACAGTTTACAAGCAGTACCTAAAAAGATTGTAACAGTTGAACATGGAACATAGTGACTTTAAAGAACAACATAAAATAATCCATCAGGAATAGCCTCTTCGCACTCCACAGAATCTGAGGAGTTAGCTAAAGGGGTTATGCCATGGTTGATGTACAAAATGAAAATCAGACATCATATAGTACATGACAATACTTTTCTAACAAAGCTAGAACCAGCCCTGTACCTCACATGGATCCAGATATCTCCCCATTCATTGCTCCAGTTGCTTTGCTAGATTATTTTGAGCCTGGCAGGTCGGAGGGTAGTCATTTTTCTGCAGTTCTTTCTCTGTAACTGCCCCAGCTTCTAACAGAACAAATGGTTGGTGGCAGTTGTGCTATGGACTTTTGAGTGCTTGTTTTATACACTTGTGTCACACTGCTAAGACACTGTTTAGTAGAAAAATCCTGCTTCCTGGATGTACCACCAGGCATGCACACAGCTTTCCAACTATCTTGAAGATGGGAGGGGGGAGGAGCACATTCCAAAGCGCTATGTACATGCCAGTGAGAGAGGGCTACAGAGCTGATCTAGCTAATTTCTTAAGTCAGCCTGATGAAAAAGAAGTGTAAGATTAACCTATTGAATGCTTGCTATTGCTTCCCAGTAACCAATAAAAATGCACCACATTAAGTCACCTTGCAGCGGGAGGATATATTCTGTATGAACACTTACAATTTAGGTAGAGAATCACTTGTGTGTTAGAGTTTTGGGTGTGTCAGAGTTTGATTTCTCCATGCACGTTAAGATAATTTTCTACTAATTTGGAGCAGTACATCAACTTACCTGCTACCCTGACCAAATCCAAAACAGTTGAAGATTTAAAACTGAGTATGTTCAACCAACTCAGTGAGATGGACAAAAAATATGGAAAAAAACAAACAGCAGGTGGCGCTATACAGATACATTTAATTGGATAACTCAGTGGCTATTCTAAATTTTTTATTACATGAAATTACAAAAGTATTCAGATCCAGGTTCTGGTTTGAAAAATTTAGAATATGTTTTGTGACACAACCCCTTTGACTATAGTCCATGCTTCTGCAGGTGGGTGTCAATTATTTAACACAACTGGTTCCTGCCATTTATTCTATACATTCCCTGCACACCTATGATGTGCATGTATGTTGTGGTGCACATAGAGTCTAAAGGGGTAATCCAGTGTTTATTTTTTATTTATTTGTTTGTTTATATAATAGGAAATCATGCAATTTAAAATCCTGCATAAATACCACTCATATCTGTTTCAGATTTGTCCACCTTTTCTGGTGCAAGAAACCATAAACAACCAGCATAGGAAAGGATCTTTTTCTTTTATTTTCTTAGTTAAAGATAAAATGAAATAAAATGCAAATGAAAAACAATGCGTTTCAGAGATCAGCAGGTTCCCTTCATCAAGTTAGGATTGCATACAAAACAATATATGGATTGTGGATATACTGTATATACCCTTGTGAAGAAGGCGCCAAAATTAAAGGGGGTATGTCCATGGAGGAAAAGAAAAGGGTCCATTTGATAGAATTTTAGTAAAATCAAAGAAATCATATTACAATAAAATACAACAATAGTAGAGGAATTTATAATATCTATCTATCTATCTATCTATCTATCTATATATATATATATATTACAGTATATGTATATATAACTTAATTAATGGAGATGGGAACGCTTACCAGGGAGGAGTGTAGCCTGTTCTCAATGTAATAGACTCGGGGAGACCTGGATGAACCCTGGCGGATCGTAACAATGAGTGTCCCGCCCCCCTCAGAGCCGACAGTACACTCTACACACGGGAGGTTCCCATGGTGATGGGGGGGCACTGGATTACTGGTTTACTATATGAATTATAATAACATTATAGAATGTGTGAATAAATTAAATCATTTAAAATACATATAAATAAATACCTGAATTAATAGCATATACAGTGGAGGAAATAATTATTTGACCCCTCACTGATTTTGTAAGTTTGTCCAATGACAAAGAAATGAAAAGTCTCAGAACAGTATCATTTCAATGGTAGGTTTATTGTAACAGTGGCAGATAGCACATCAAAAGGAAAATCGAAAAAATAACTTTAAATAAAAGATAGCAACTGATTTGCATTTCATTGAGTGAAATAAGTATTTGAACCCCTACCAACCATTAAGAGTTCTGGCTCCCACAGAGTGGTTAGACACTTCTACTCAATTAGTCACCCTCATTAAGGACACCTGTCTTAACTAGTCACCTGTATAAAAGACACCTGTCCACAGAATCAATCAATCAAGCAGACTCCAAACTCTCCAACATGGGAAAGACCAAAGAGCTGTCCAAGGATGTCAGAGACAAAATTGTAGACCTGCACAAGGCTGGAATGGGCTACAAAACCATTAGCAAGAAGCTGGGAGAGAAGGTGACAACTGTTGGTGCGATTGTTCGAAAATGGAAGGAGCACAAAATGACCATCAATCGACCTCGCTCTGGGGCTCCACGCAAGATCTCACCTCGTGGGGTGTCAATGGTTCTGAGAAAGGTAAAAAAGCATCCTAGAACTACACGGGAGGAGTTAGTTAATGACCTCAAATTAGCAGGGACCACAGTCACCAAGAAAACCATTGGAAACACATTACACCGCAATGGATTAAAATCCTGCAGGGCTCGCAAGGTCCCCCTGCTCAGGAAGGCACATGTGCAGGCCCGTCTGAAGTTTGCCAATGAACACCTGAATGATTCAGAGAGTGACTGGGAGAAGGTGCTGTGGTCTGATGAGACCAAAATAGAGCTCTTTGGCATTAACTCAACTCGCTGTGTTTGGAGGAAGAAAAATGCTGCCTATGACCCCCAAAACACCGTCCCCACCGTCAAGCATGGGGGTGGAAACATTTTGCTTTGGGGGTGTTTTTCTGCTAAGGGCACAGGACAACTTATTCGCATAAACGGGAAAATGGACGGAGCCATGTATCGTGAAATCCTGAGCGACAACCTCCTTCCCTCTGCCAGGAAACTGAAAATGGGTCGTGGATGGGTGTTCCAGCACGACAATGACCCAAAACATACAGCAAAGGCAACAAAAGAGTGGCTCAAGAAGAAGCACATTAAGGTCATGGAGTGGCCTAGTCAGTCTCCGGACCTTAATCCAATCGAAAACCTATGGAGGGAGCTCAAGCTCAGAGTTGCACAGAGACAGCCTCGAAACCTTAGGGATTTAGAGATGATCTGCAAAGAGGAGTGGACCAACATTCCTCCTAAAATGTGCGCAAACTTGGTCATCAATTACAAGAAACGTTTGACCTCTGTGCTTGCAAACAAGGGTTTTTCCACCAAGTATTAAGTCTTTTTTTGTTAGAGGGTTCAAATACCTATTTCACTCAATGAAATGCAAATCAGTTGCTATCTTTTATTTAAAGTTATTTTTTCGATTTTCCTTTTGATGTGCTATCTGCCACTGTTACAATAAACCTACCATTGAAATGATACTGTTCTGAGACTTTTCATTTCTTTGTCATTGGACAAACTTACAAAATCAGTGAGGGGTCAAATAATTATTTCCTCCACTGTATATAAATAAATTAATTTCTGCAAGGTAACAATGGTTATAAAAGAAATAAAATAAAAACATGAAGGAATGAATGGACAGGATAGGATCAACCTAATATGTATCAAATTCATATTCATAATAATATAAGATAAAAAAAAAATTGAAGTAAAAGAAGTTAATCGGAAGTAATTATTTATTCGGTGACAATCATAATAGTGATGAGAAAAAAAAGAATTGTACAAAATATATATAATATATATCTCTTATATATCTATATAAAAAATGAGTTTCTGTCTGTCTGTCTGTCTAGACGTCTGTCTGAAAGTTCTTTATACGCGACCAAACAACTTCACCAAATCTGGCACACAAGTACGTCAGGTGTCCGGGAAAGTTTTAAACCTCAACCTTAAAGTCTCAGCTCTATAGGATGTACCGTTCCTGAGATATTCCCAAAAAATGACCCACATTAGCCAATACAAGCCTGCAAGTCGTTCTCTTCATATATCAACTGCCATAAACAGTTTTATTCCAGGTTTCCATAACAACCCAGCCATTTTTCTTTATTGCTTAAAGGGGTGGGCACTGTGGAGATCACTATTTTTAAAGGGGCTGGCACTGGCGCTATGAATGTTACTGTTAAAGGGGTGGTCACTGTGAAAGTCGCTGTTTAAGGGACGGTCACTGTGAAAGACACTGTTAAAGGGGCAGTCACTGTTAAAGTCATTGTTAAAGGGGCGGTCACTGCGAAAGTCGCTGTTAAAGGGGCGGCCACTGTGAAAGTCATTGTTAAAGGGGCTGTCACTGTTAAAGGGCTGTCACTGTGAAAGTCACTGTTAAAGGGGCGGTCACTGTGAAAGTCACTGTAAAGGGGCGGTCACTTTGAAAGTCACTGTTAAAGGGGCGGTCACTGTGAAAGACAATGTTAAAGAGGCTGTCACTGTTAAAGGGGAGGTCACTGTGAAAGTCACTGTTAAAGGGGCAGTCATTGTGAAAGTCACTGTTAAAGGGGCGGTCACTGTGAAAGTCATTGTTAAAGGGGCGGTCACTGTGAAAGTCACTGTTAAAGGGGCGGTCACTGTGAAAGTCACTGTTAAAGGGGCGGCCACTGTGAAAGTCATTGTTAAAGGGGCTGTCACTGTGAAAGTCACTGTTAAAGGGGCGGCCACTGTGAAAGTCACTGTTAAAAGGGCGTTCACTGTTAAAGGGGCGGTCACTGTAAAAGTCACTGTTAAATGGGCCGTCACTGTTAAAGGGACTTTCATTGTAAAAGTCACTGGTAAAGAGGCAGTCACTGTGAAAGTCACTGTTAAAGGGGTCTGTCACTATGAAAGACACCATTAAAGGGGCGGTCACTGTTAAGGTCACTATAAAAAGGCGGTCACTGTGAAAGTCACTGTTAAAGGGGAGGTCACTGTGAAAGACACTGTTAAAAGGGCGGTCACTGTGAAAGTCACTGTTAAAGGGGCAGTCACTTTTAAAGGGGCGGTCACTGTAAAAGTCACTGTTAAAGGGGTGGTCAATGTTAAAGGGGTGGTCACTGTTAAAGTCACTGTTAAAGGGGCGGTTACTGTGAAAGTAACTGTTCAAGGGGCGGTTACTGTGAAAGTCACTGTTAAAGGGGCGGCCACTGTGAAAGTCATTGTTAAAGGGGCAGTCACTGTGAAAGTCATTGTTAAAGGGGAGGTCACTCTGAAAGTCACTGTTAAAGGGGCGACCACTGTGAAAGTCACTCTTAAAGAAGCGGTCACTTTTAAAGGGGCGGTCACTGCAAAAGTTAATGCTAAAGGGGTGGTCACTGTAAAAGTCACTTTTAAAGGGGCGGTCACTGTGAAAGTCACTTTTAAAAGGGCGGGCATTGTGGAGGTCTCTGTTAAAGGGGCAGGCACTGTGAAGGTTACTGTTAAAGGGGAAGCCACTATAAAGGTCACTGTTAAAGGGGCGGGCACTGTGGAGGTCACTGTTAAAGGTGCAGGCACTGTTAAAGGGGCGGGCACTGTGAAGGTCATTGTTAAAGGGGCAGGCATTGTGGAGGTCAATGTTAAAGGGGCGGGCACTGTGGAGGTCATTGTTAAAGGGGTGGGTACTGTAGAGGTCAATGTTATGGGGAAAACTGTCGATATCTTTTTACGACACACGGAAACTTAAAATGAAATAGTTTTGCTAGTATATATATATATATATATATATTTATATAATAATAATAAATTCTACAGCACATCCCCAAAAAACATGAGTTTCATTCAGCAGAAATACAGCAACGTTTCAATCCACTCAGCGGGACCTTTCTCAAGCAGTGATGATAACAAAATTCTGTTTGGTCAAAAGCTGGTGGTGGAGTCGTTTTCCTCGTTCGGGACTTCACAGTATCCTTTACACGGCTTACAACTTGTGCTCAAATACAGGTATATATATACACCACAAGATAATTGATTAATAAAGATAATTAATGTAAACAATGTGAATAACAGTGTTAAAATTACATCAGTGAAGATACAAAGTTTAGATATTAGTGCATTTCAACATGATAGAATCATAGATTAAAATAAAAAAAAACGCAGTGATCACATATAATATAATGTAAAAACTAAGATCCATCATAAAATGTGATAATTATATGATTACAAGCACGTGTGAAAACCCATGTGTTATGAATTAAAAACAGCTTTGGACGATAAGGACAAATTATGAATACTGACCAGCGTGGGAACATCTCCTCAGCCTGAGTGTCTTCACATTCAAACTGAGCATGTCAGCAAAAGTGTCCGATCACATGACCACCCGACAACAGCAGGTAAAGGTCACGTGATTGAATAGAAACAAGAACAGCATGCCTCCAAAGGTCCTTGAAGTATCGGTGTAACCTCACCAGAAGGCATCAAAGGAACCTGGAGACACGCACTTGCATGTGACTAAATAAAAAAGTCACATGATCAACTGTTCCTGAAGCGCATTGAAGACTAGTTAAACGCTACGAAATGTAAACAAACAGCGGTATAGCAGTTATATGGGCTTTATTGTAGTGACATGTAAAGAGTAAACTTAATATAAATTAAATAATATAAATGGACGGTTGTCTAGTAATTCACTCTATTAGTATAACTAGTATGAATGAAAAAAGATAAATATATATGTATATAACAGGAAGATACTAGGGACAAAAAGAATTGCAAAGAGCAGATATGAGGTAATAGTATGAGAGAGAAGGATTAATCGGCGCTGCAGCAACAGCATCAACATCTCCTAATGTTGCAGACGGCAGCGTCCAAACCCTCGTCAGAGAGCGTGGACATAAGTGTCGTCCGCAACAATATATATAAAGGGCATAAAGTCAAATAAAATCCAAAAAATAAAAAAAGGGAAGAGACATCAATTCATCAGTAGACACCACACATATGGTATAGGGTCACCGATCAAGTTACCAAGAGGAGACCATACTGATTAACAGTAAGGGCGCCACAAGGAAGGATGTCCATCCCAATTAGTAAGCCAGAGACAGGAAAAGAAAAGGAGAGTGTTAGTCACTGGACCTTCAGGTAGAGGGTCCCGGAATAACTTAGCAGGGCACCAAAAGGAAGGCAAAAAAATGAACAATATACAAAAAATATATGTGAAGCATAGGTGGGCAGGCTGCCAATGGTCTCAACCTAGCCTAGGAAAACTCAGGGTAGGTGATATGGAATGAGGGTAGTGGTGCGTGGGACACGCTAAAATGGACCAATGGAGAAGGCGCCAAATTCCCTAGGAGCTATAAAGTGGATCATCAAGACCCGTAGGATAAAACTAGTTCAGTAGCAATACTTGCACATATAGAAAATTGCATGTACCATCAGAAACGATTCATAAATTAATATAAAATATTACAATATAAAATCAAAGCCAAAACGTTTTAAAATATTTTGAAATGTAAGGGTAATGTGGGATAAAGCTCAAGACACCCACACCACACCTCCTGCGCCTGGGTCGCCTATAAGCATGTCAGAATCAGACAGTGCGTCTTGACCTTTTTTCTTTTATTCCAAAGCCAGGGTGGGGGAGAAGAAGCTCAACGCGTTTCGGGGCCTAATAATGGGTCCCCTTCATCAGGAGCAGATATACATACAGTAACACGAGGTAGTATTTAAATAAACAAGGAAAAAACGCCAAACAGCTTCCAGCGACGTCACATCCGGTTTCCACGTGCATTATAGATATAAATATAAACAGACCCCGAGGTGCCGTTCCAATCGTCACGCAGCGGTCCTCGGACGTGCAGTGCAACTCCCCGCTATCTCCACAGTGCACTCCACAGTGGAAGATCCTACCAAAATCTTCAAAAAAACACTACAATAGCTACTAGACTTTGGTTTCAATCAAAACATTATTGATAAAAAAGAAAGAGTATTCCTTACTAACAATCACCCCACTACAGCTCGTTTCTATTTTTTGCCGAAGATCCATAAGGCCCTTACCAATCCTCCTGGTAGACCGATTATATCTGATATTAATTCTCTCACTTGAAACCTTTCAGCTTATGTAGATACTTTTATTTAAGAGACTCTTCAGATCTTATAAATACTCTTAACAGCATAGATTGGAAGGATAACTATGTTTGGGTTGCGCTCGATGTAGCGTCGTTATACAGCAACATTCAGAATAATTTGGGAGTACGAGCCATTAAACATTTTCTTGAACTTGACCCAGTGTTATTCACATTGTTTACATTAATTATCTTTATTAAACAATTATCTTGTGGTGTATATATATACCTGTATTTGAGCACAAGTTGTAAGCTGTGTACAGGATACTGTGAAGTCCCGAACAAGGAAAACAACTCCACCACCAGCTTTTGACAAAACAGAATTTTGTTATCATCACTGCTTGAGAAAGGTCCCGCTGAGTGGATTGAAACGTTGCTGTATTTCTGCTGTATGAAACTCACATTTTTTTGGGATGTGCTGTGGAATTTATCATTTTATGTAAATAAGGTGGGTGGAGCGCCCCCACAGCCGCTGGCACCCAGTCCCATTACTTTCGTTGCTGTACTGCCCTTCATATATATATATGTTAAAATAAAAAAAATCATTTTCACAAATTGATCTCAAAGTCCTCGTTTAGGCCATATGGGTTTCAAGGTATTGTGTTTTAAAATCTAGAACATCTCCCGTTGTTTAATAATTTGTGCTTTGTTACGATGAGAGCTCGGGATTTGTTCAATTGGTGCAATCTTAAAGACTGAGAATAAGCCTTCATGACAGTCAGCGGCATGGCGGGAAATGCTATGCAACAGAAATTTCTTCTTCATGTTGGACCTGTGTTTGTTGATCTGAAGCTGTACTTTGTGAGATGAGGAAACAGCTCTCCTTTGTCTGAACACTGTTTGTGTAGATTAAATTAAATGATCTGCACTGACATTCTGCTGTTTGGCCACAAGATGCCACTGTTTCCTAAACACAGCTACAGACTGCATATTTTAACATATTCATGAGAGGTGGGGTTACACAGAGCCTGGAGAGGAAGAGAAAGGGATCTGAGACTGAGGAACTGTGTCAGCAGAGGATCCGACGGCATTCAGGTGTGCGAGCATCCCTCAGTGACCAGAGCGGCAGCTAAGTGAAGCTGATCGTGTCCAAGATCCTGATCCTGTCCAGAGGAACGAGGATTGCTTTCAGGAATGCTGATGAGAGCTGAGCAGTGAAGCTACATAAACTGCGGGACCGCATGCTTGTTGGAGAGGGTTTGGTTCAGTTCAGAGTCACCAGCGGATGCAGAGCAGACCCGGGTAGGTACAATCGTGCACGCATCTTATTACAGTGTTGGCGTCTAGAGACTGAGACCAGGCCTGTAGTTAGTTAGTTAGTGTCTCTGTTTGTGTCAGGCTGTTCATTACAAGGACTCCATAACTTAAAGTGACATTTCACATTGGAGAGCTGATTCCCACAAACTCAAGCCAGGCTGTCATTTTTCTCATATAAATACTCAGGCACGTGCTACAAGACCAGTTTGGGAGGGGGAATACTGTAGAGCACTGTAAGATTGTAATCTGTTGTGCTAAACCACAGCCTAGCCCGCACCATGCACCCATGCAGTTATTCTTGTTTTTTAGGGTGATAACAGGTAAGGTGTGGCAGTTTAGTCATGCCCACCAGTAGGTAAATTACCACGTTTCCTGCTGCATCCATTGGAGGGTGTCACATTGTGCAGCACAAGGGTCTCAGCCTTCGGGCTAGGTGTATGTAAATCTATTGGAGGTTTCCAGCATTTGTGGATGTGCTCATTACCACGTTTAAGTAAAATTCTGTTTTGTCAAAAGCTGATGGTGGAGTTGTTTTCCTCGTTCGGGAAGTCACAGTCTCCTGTACACGGCTTGTCCTTTTGGGAGTCTGCCTCAAAACAATCCACCTTGGCAGCATACCTGGGATTTGCACTTAAACAAGCCTACAATAGTGTTCTGCCTATTCCAGCAGAACAATATAAGGTGAGCCCCCATTTTCTTGGAATAACATTTTTTTCTTTGGACGTATTTACCCTATGGTTCGCCTCTTGTCTCTGTCAACACAGTGACTCTTTTCCTGTATTGGATATTCTTATATCTGTGGCTGTTAGCTGTGATAGAGGCAGGATTGGCGGCTTGCAGTAAGTCAGAGACAGTGACACACAGGAGAAAGTCCAAATAAAGTTCTACTTTATTGTGATTTCAACAGCAATTAATAAATGGCCTTTGCATTTCAGGGAAAACACGACAAAATAAACCCTGCTTGTCTGAGCACTAACTAGACAGTATTTCTCTAACTGTACTAGGTGCCGTACTGCCAGCACTGAAGATCCATAGCAAGCTACTCACAGGCACCAGTGTGGCACTTCCAGATATCAGCCATATAACAGACTCCAGACTCTCTGCCTGGGAGCTGCCCCTAAAGCAACATGTACTATGGGGGGGAGGATTATATATACTGGACCATTGTAGGGCGCATTATATAAGTACTGGGAGTACTATGGAGGTGATTATAAGTACTGGACCACCATAAGGGATATTATAAGAACAGTGGCAGTATTATAACTATTAGGAGCACTATGGGGAGATTATAAGCACTGGGCCATTATATAAGTATTGGGGACACTATGGGAGGGATTATGATTGCTGGGCCACAATAGGGGAGCATGGTAACTACTGCAAGCACTATAGAGCATAATATCATAATCCGGCTGGAGTCCCCTGCTCAGCTAGGTAGCGGTAGAGAAGTATAGGCAGTCTCCCTGGGCAAATACATGGGCATGACCTGCACAACTAAGAGGGAGAGAGAGGGCCAGGAAGGCCTGGAACAGATGCTGGCAAAACAATATGGTGCAGCTGACTCGTCCAAGTCGGCAGATCTGGCAGCGTGCTTCGAGCAGTTCACTCGTGTTCACCCTGCAGAGGAAGGCCCTGGGGGCTCAGATACAGAGCTGAGGAGGACAGAAAAGCAGGTGGTGAGCCCCCCACTGACAGCGCCGTGAAAGATGGTGCCCCGCAAGATGGAGGATCCAGCAGGAGCGGGTGAAGGGGGTGTAACATCCCAGAGTTATGTTACTACACTCTTTTACCCCGCTGCAACCTGTTAATTGTATTTGTACTGCCATCTTGTGTAATTTAACATCACATCCTCAATAATGTGCATTTTCTAAGCCTGTTACATGTATTTGCTGTAGTTTTCTATGTACACCAGCAGGTGGCAGCAATGTGTCAGCAGGACCTTTGACAGTTTAGTGTTTCTAAACTGGAATAGTTTATTCAAGTTTAGCTCCCCCCTCTTTGAGGAGGTGTGGAATGTTCCCACATCCTGCCTCATGGGGAGGAGAGGAAGTTAGTGTTAGTGTGCCAGCCACCCCGGCTAGGGGAAGGCTGTGCTGGTAGAAGCTGCCAGTTCTAGGGATCCCAACTCAGGATCGTGCCTCGGCTGAGGCCAAAGATCACCATTCCCAGTCTGAGCCCTTCAGCCTTAGCTGGTTGACAAGCAGCCACCTCCAGACCTCCAGGAAGAGCCATTCCCTGTGAGCATAACTGTGAGTAATTATCCAGAGACCAGGAGAAGCCAAATTCCTCCTCAGCTAGTCAGTCCCATACAGAGCAGAAGATAGACAGAGCAGAAGATATAGATTCCTGCCACACATTACAGAGCCATAAGCAGACGACTAATCCTGCAAGAGAGCTCCAGGCACATGATAGAAGCAGAAGAGATATTGATCCCTGCCATACATTGCCAATACCTGCTGGGACCCAAGACTATTGCTGTAACTCATATGGATTAATGCTGCCTCCAGTAAAGACAAGTTGAATTATATTTCAAGTCTGGATCTCATTCATTACTACCAAGTTCCTCAATTACTCCTACTAGCAACACTCATTTATTGCAAGTGACCCAGGTGTCCAGCCGTACCAAGGTAGGAGACACCGTTGACACTATACCTACTACTACACAGAGACATTATACCACTCTGGCATTCCTAACCTGGTACGTGAGTTGCAACACCTTAAAGGGCCCTGTGACTGTACCCTGCGCATGCTGCAATTGGCGTCATGAACAAAAACTATTAACTATACCCATATCAGGACCCACTGCATAATTTGGCGTCCGTGTAACCGTACCACGGTCCTGCTCATTGCAGGGGGGCCCCAGGTGTGATGGCCGCACAGCCTGTACTTCCATTGAAGCTTCCCCTTCATGGGTTGGCACATGACCCAGAACCCACTACCAGGGATACATTTATTGTGGTACAAGAACGCAGTTCTACCCTAACGACACTTAATACATCTATGGGGTCACTGCAAGAGAGTGTCTCTTTTATTAGACAAGAAATATGAAAAATCAATGAGAGGGTTGCTGGAGTGGAGGAAAGAGTGGGCCTTTTGGAAGATCAAGTACCCCCTGTAAAACGCGACCTTGCCAAAGTTATCCACAATATCACTCCTCTCATAAATAAAACGGAGGACTTGGAGAACAGGTCATGTCGCAACAACCGTCGATTGGTAGAAGTGCCAAGAAAACGGAAGGGGTTAATGCTGCTCGGTTCTTTAAAGATTGGTTTAAAGCTAAATTCGGACAGGACTCTCTATCTCCATTATTTGCAATAGAGTGGGCACACGGGGTGCCATTACACCCTCCACATCTAGGGGCTCCACCCAGACCGACTTTGCTCAAAATTCTGCACTTTCAAGATAGGGACACTATCTTACGCAAAGCAAGAGATAATATGGATCTGCTCATCAATGGCCATAAGATCTCCATTTTTGCCGACTTCTCAGCGGAAGTCCAAAGGCGACAAGCAAATTCATGCATGTTAAAAGACGCCTGAGGATGAAAAATATGCAGTACTTTTTACCTTTCCAAGTTGCGAGTAGTGGCTGGAGGAACAGATTATTTGTTTGACTCGCCGGATAACGCTACCCATTGGCTGGATCTAAATGAAAGTTCCCTATGTGAACCGGTTGGGACTGGATGATCAGGTGGACTGGACTAAAACTGGACTCTAGCTGGGTGAGCCACATTACTTGCCGGGGCATAGTGATAAGTATTCTACCTCCTTTTCTTTTCTGTTAGACTAGCTGTCTGTACTGTATGTTAGATATATAGTTTGAATGCCGCATGTTATGTATGTTCTGCTGCTGCTCAGGGCTCCCTTTAGAGAGTATTTGCTTGCACATTGTAATCTTGCTCCTTAGCGGCATTTTACTAAGGCTAAGTTGCTACCGTTGTACTATACTTTTGCTGGCTTCAGGAAATTCCTGTGCCTTATTGTGTGGGACAGTTGGAGCTACTTTTTGGGGGATTGTTTTGTTCTATGTTTGCATTGGGTGGGAAAATGCGGAGAGACGACTTGCACACATTTCTAGGGTAGGAACAAATTGACCTATGTAGACTTATATCCATTACATTTATATCCTTTCCTACATGATGGCGGATAGGGCTCAAGTTGTGGTGTGGAACGTCAGGCAGTCTTTATGGCTGTACAGAAATACCAACCAGCCATATTATGTCTCAATGAAATACATCTTTCTAAGCATTCCCATAGATTGCTGCATAAGCCGTGGATCTCGCATGCCTACCATTCCGCCACACATTCTAGGAGGTTAGTATCCTAGTTCACAGGGCTATTCCTTTTGAATGTCATTACAGTGACATTGACCCAGACAGAAAATATGTCTGCCTACACTGTTCTTTATATAAGATGCACTTTTTTGTTTTTGCTATATATATATATATATCCCGTCACCGTATTCTTGTGATGTGATAAAAAAAAGTGATGGCATTTGTAACTCAGGGCCCTCCTGTACCTAGAGTATACTTATGTTAGGAGACTTAAACAAATACCTAAACTCTAGATAAATTTCACCAGGGCTCTGTCCTAGTAAATACTCCAGAGACCTCATTGGCAAGGCTATTACTTGAACTGGGCCTCCATGAATTGTGGAGAATCTGATATCCCCAGTAGTGTTGAGCGCGAATATTCTAATAGCGAATTTTAATCGCTAATATCGCCACTTCGCTAATTTGCAAATATTTCGAATATAGTGCTATATATTTGTTAATTAGAATATTCAGTTTTTAGTTTTTTTTTAAGTTGTTCACACTTCCCAAAAAGCAGTTCTTCTTACATGTCCGGGGGACTCCATGCTCCTTGCCCGCTCCAGTCAGTGCCCGTTGCCGAGTCTGCCGAGTGCCGACTTCCCGTTTGCATGGAGCGGGAACACCTCCATGCTAGAATGTACTGCTGGATGTGAGAATCACGGTTATCTAGACCATGGTAAAAGTTGGATGCACAATGCGATTAAACTTACTTAAATTACTCGCATTGCGCATCCAACTTAATTTTGTGTATAGGCAACGTTCCTAATGGTTGGATTGTTAGAATTAACGAATATAGAGAATATAGCGCTATATTCATATCTGTCATATTTGTTAATTCTAGCAAGCCAACCATTATTAGGAAAACTTTGCCTATACACAGAACTAAGTCGTATGCGCAATGCGAGTAATTTAAGTAAGTTTACTCGCATTGCGCATCCAACTTACAGCGGGGTATATTCTCAATAATCGGTCATTCTATCAAGGCAACCAATAGGAAGTTGCCTAAGTTGCACTCGCAATATGCACATGGTGTTTCTATAGCGAGAATTCTTCATTGAAATATTAGTGTGAGCCTATACGGGCGTGGCTTTGTCCTCCGAGTTTTTGACAGGCGGAAGTTTGAAGCGCAGTGCATTACTTGTGTGTGACTCGTGTGAAAATGGTCTTGAGCAATTTTAAAGAAGTCGAGGAAGATCTCATGATCACTGTAAGTAATTCCACATTACAGCACTGTATTACATATGACAAGCTTGTTATTTCAATGTATTTATACAAATTCACATGTTATCTAGCTCCAGTGAATATTAACAAAGCCAGAGTATTTTATTTTGCTCACTGCCTTTAAAGAGCCATAACTTTTTTATTTGTTAGTTCACATAGCCAATGGCTACTCATTACTCATACAGCCAATGCATTCTAATACAGAAGTATTGGAATGCATTGTAAAGGGGATCAGACCCCCAAAAGTTGAAGTTCCAAAGTGTGACAAAAATGTAACTGATAAAAAAGTTGAAAAAAATTAAGTTCCCCCCACAAAAATAAAAGTTTTAAGTAAAAAAAATCTAAAACATCATTTTCCCCAAATAAAGTAAAAAAATTGGTAAAAAATAAGTAGACATATTAGGTATTGACACGTCCATAATAACCTGCTCTCTAAAAATATCCCATGACCTAACCCCTCAGATGAATACCGTAAAAAATAAAAATTAAAACGGTGTAAAAAAAGCAATTTTTTGTCACCTTACATCACAAAAAGTGTAATAGCAAGCGATCAAATAGTCATACACACCCCAAAATAGTGCCAATCAAACTGTCATCTCATCCCAAAAAAAATTAGCCCCTACACAAGACAGTCAGCCAAAAAATAAATAAAACTATGGCTTTCAGAATGTCGAGACAATAAAGAATCATAAAAAAAATATATGCTTTGTTATGTAAAACTAAAACAAACAACCCAAAAAAGTAGTCATATTTGGTATTGTCGCATCCGTGACAACCTGCTCTATGAAAATACCACATGATCTAACCTGTCGGATGAATGTTGTAAGTAACAAAAATTTTAAACTGTGCCAAAACAGCTATTTCTTGTTACCTTGCCACACAAAAAGTGTAATATAGAGAAATTAAAAATGATATGTACCCTAAAATAGTACCAATAAAACTGCCACCCTATCCCATAGTTTCTAAAATGGTGTAACTTTTTGGGAGTTTCTACTGTAGGGGTGCATCAGGGGGGCGTCAAATGGGACATGGTGTCAAAAAAACAGTCCAGCAAAATCTGCCTTTCAAAAACCGTATGGCATTCTTTTCCTTCTGCGCCATCCCATGATGTGTATTTTTTATTTGTTTAGTTATTTTTTTTATTTTGGGAAAAGGGTGGTGATTTGAATTTTTTGGTTTATAATTTTTTACTTTTAGATAGTTCTCATAGGGAACTATAACAATCAGTCACCTGATTGCTATTATCATAAACTCCAATACACTTGTACTGGAGTCTATGATGAATTTAATACTTTCCTATGAAGCCCTATTACAGCCCAATACTATGCAGCAGCCTCCTGTCATTCACAAAGAACCAGGCTGCTGCATACAGGCTCCGGCTCCTCAGATTGCCACACGGGGGGTCCGGCACAAAGCCTAAAATAAAACTTTATTTTTTTGGCGCATGCAGATGCCATGTTCACGATTGACCACAGCATTTGAGGGGTTCAAAGTTCTTGATCGACATTACGGGCGGTCGCGGCTATGGCTATGGCAAGAGCGGCTGCCATGTTTAAACAGCCACCCGATGATGTACAGCTATGTCATTGGGCGTGAGGGGGTTAATGATAGGTGCACTAAGTATTGTTATGACATCCCATCACTATGTCTGGTATTATGTATGTATGGATAGCAGAGAAATATCTCTCATATGCACATTGCACATGCATTTTCCTGCCTCACAGTGCATACCCCACATTGTATACCCCACACTATATACCCCACAGTGTATACTTCACACTGTATACCCCACACTGTATACCCCGCAGTGTATATCCCTCCCCACACACACACACACAGTTTTTAGATTCTAATATGCGTCCAGTTGGTCAGGAGAAGTAATGTTTGACCGCCATTATTTGCTGGTTCATTTAGCGTTACCCAGGGTGCACCACGGGAGGCGGACCCACTGTACACCCCCTACTGTACCGTCACCTCACTAGACAGGTACACCTCTCCTCAGATGGCCAATATCCGATTGCTCATACCTCACACACATACAATTTCAATATAATCTGATTTTATAACTGTAACATTAAATCTAATATTTTACTTTCAAACACTTAAATATTTTTAGTTGTGTTGAGATGATGACATTAATTTCTAGTAATTTATTTTAAAAATTTGGGATTATATGGTTGCATTTTTATCCTGCAGCGAATGTTACAGATGAAATACGACACCACCAGGTGCCGCTTGGAGAAGCAGCAGATCCTGCGAAAAATAGGTTACGAGCTATATCGTAACCACAATGGAAAGCACAAGCGGATGGCCATTATTAAAAAGTGGTCCGACCTGAAGTGGAGACACCAGGATCGGATCACTGAGATCCGAAACAAAATCTGCCCAGGTACAATGCTTACATAACTTTTGTATTTTTCACCAACACTCTGTAATGTATATGTACAGTTATGCTTTATGAGGTTTTTATAACTTATGAAAATTTGGTCATTATAGGTGATCCCGTCCCCTCGGTCCGCTGCAGGCCTTCAAAAAAGGCAGTGGTGGTGGAGGTGTCGGAGGAGGAGGAGCAGGAGCAGGCCGGACCCTCTGACCCTACCCCACAGCATGATGATGCCAGACCCCCAGATCACCCCGGTTCTCATGAGAAGAATGAGGAGGCGGAGCTGGTGACCACCCCCTGCCAGGAGGGTAAATAATATGTGTTGTGGGTGTTTTAACTCAGTCACTGGTGTCAGTTTATTCCAGCAAACAATAATAAACATGTTAAATCTTTATCCTTTAATCCTTTCATGCTTTCTGACATAACTGTACGACCAAATAACAAGTGACTTGTTGCATTTCAACGTACGGCCACGCCCAAACTGCTTCCCGGGGCTGTGACACTATAAAGTGTCACAGCCCCGGAGTCTCTGTTCTCCCCAGAAGCAGACACACATGGTAAGCCAGCAAAGGAACAATCAGAGTGTTCCCTTGCTAATAAGAGCTCCGATTGTTTTGTCTCTGTAGACTAACCAATCGTAGCGCAGAAAAAAAGCCTGTTTCAGGCCAGCGACATCTATGTGGTTGAGAGGGAGGGAGTTCCCTCTCTCTTCAATCTTGCCGTCACTGCTGCCGCAACATCAAGATGGTTGCCATGGCACCCAGACGCCTTACAAAGGCGTCCTAGTTGCCATTTACCTAAGGCTGATCAGCCTTAGTGTAAGTGTAGCACTGACTATACAGTTTATTACAATAGATGACTATTGCAATGCACTGTGTAGTGATCAGACTCAATGGATCTTCAGGATCCAGATGGGTCTTGATAAATAAAAAAAATATATATAAAAAAAGTCATAAAAAAATTGAAAGAGAATAAAAATAAAATAAAAATAAAATTAGAAATGGTATTTTCTCATATATATTCATTTATGTAATCTAAAAATTACATAAATAATAAAAGTACACATAATTGGTATAGCCGCATCCGTAAAAACTAGCTCTATAAAAAATATAGCATGACCTTACCCCTTTGGCAAATCCCATACAAAAATTATAAAAAAGTATCAAAAACAGACATATTTTATAGACATATTTTGTTACGTTCCATGACATAAATTCCAACCCCAAGCGATCAAAAAGGCGTATGCACCCCAAAATAGTACCAATCAAACCGTCACCTCATCCCGCAATAAATGATACACTACTTCAGACAATATGAAAAGAACATATGACTCTCAGACAATGGAGACAGTAAAATCTGTTTTTCAGGGCCTCTAAACTGTTATTATTGTGCAAAAGTTAAATACGGTATTAAAAAAGTAGACATATTATGGAATTGCCGCGTCCCTATTAACGTGCTCATTAAAACTTATCACATGACTTAACCCCTCTGTTGAACACTGAAAAAAAATAAAAAATTAAACAGCGCCCAAAAAAATGCGCCATTTTTTGGTCAGCTTACATATCAAAAATAGCAACACCAAGCAATAGAAAAAATGTCTGCCCCCAAAAATAGTACCAATCAGTCAACTCATCCCACAAAAAAAAAATACTCTATTGATATATTCCTAAGTAAAGAACTACAGTACAGACCAAAAGTTTGGACACACCTTCTCATTCAAAGAGTTTTCTTTATTTTCATGACTATGAAAATTGTAGATTCACACTGAAGGCATCAAAACTATGAATTAACACATGTGGAATTATATACATAACAAAAAAGTGTGAAACAACTGAAAATATGTCACATTCTAGGTTCTTCAAAGTAGCCACCTTTTGCTTTGATTACTGCTTTGCACACTCGTGGCATTCTGTTGATGAGCTTCAAGAGGTAGTCACCTGAAATGGTTTTCACTTCACAGGTGTGCCCTGTCAGGTTTAATAAGTGGGATTTCTTGCCTTATAAATGGGGTTGGGACCATCAGTTGCGTTGTGGAGAAGTCAGGTGGATACACAGCTGATAGTCCTACTGAATAGACTGTTAGAATTTGTATTATGGCAAGAAAAAAGCAGCTAAGTAAAGAAAAACTAGTGGCCATCATTACTTTAAGAAATGAAGGTCAGTCAGTCCGAAAAATTGGGAAAACTTTGAAAGTGTCCCCAAGTGCAGTCACAAAAACCATCAAGCGCTACAAAGAAACTGGCTCACATGCGGACCGCCCCAGGAAAGGAAGACCAAGAGTCACCTCTGCTGCGGAGGATAAGTTCATCCGAGTCACCAGCCTCAGAAATCGCAGGTTAACAGCAGCTCAGATTAGAGACCAGGTAGATGCCACACAGAGTTCTAGCAGCAGACACATATCTAGAACAACTGTTAAGAGGAGACTGTGTGAATCAGGCCTTCATGGTAGAATATCTGCTAGGAAACCACTTCTAAGGACAGGCAACAAGCAGAAGAGACTTGTTTGGGCTAAAGAACACAAGGAATGGACATTAGACCAGTGGAAATCTGTGCTTTGGTCTGATGAGTCCAAATTTGAGATCTTTGGTTCCAACCACCGTGTCTTTGTGCGACGCAGAAAAGGTGAACGTATGGACTCTACATTCCTGGTTCCCACCGTGATGGTGTGGGGGTGCTTTACTGGTGACACTGTTGGGGATTTATTCAAAATTGAAGGCATTCTGAACCAGCATGGCTACCACAGCATCTTGCAGCGGCATGCAATAGCCGGTTTGCGTTTAGTTTGACCATCATTTATTTTTCAACAGGACAATGACCCCAAACACACCTCTAGGCTGTGTAAGGGCTATTTGACCATGAAGGAGAGTGATGGGGTGCTGCGCCAGAAGACCTGGCCTCCACAGTCACCGGACCTGAACCCAATCGAGATGGTTTGGGGTGAGCTGGACCGCAGAGTGAAGGCAAAAGGACCAACAAGTGCTAAGCATCTCTGGGAACTCCTTCAAGACTGTTGGAAGACCATTTCAGGTGACTACCTCTTGAAGCTCATCAAGAGAATGCCAAGAGTGTGCAAAGCAGTAATCAAAGCAAAAGGTGGCTACTTTGAAGAACCTAGAATATGACATATTTTCAGTTGTTTCACACTTTTTTGTTATGTATATAATTCCACATGTGTTAATTCATAGTTTTGATGCCTTCAGTGTGAATCTACAATATTCATAGTCATGAAAATAAAGAAAACTATTTGAATGAGAAGGTGTGTCAAAACTTTTGGTCTGTACTGTATATAACTGATTATGACTTTAATGGCCAGCTACTTTATACACTAATCAATAAAAGTTATTTAATCTGATTGTCAATAATATTTTTTTGGGGACATTACTAAAAGAAATGAAAAAAATAATTATTATGCTGCAGCGGGAGCACTCCAGGCGGATGAGAGCTGTCAGGCTGAAGTTTACTCAAGAAATGAAGGCCATGGAGGAGTGGCATCAGAAGGCCATAGCGGAGCTGCTCAACCAGCATGATGTCCTGAAAGCCTTGCCTTAGTTTTATTTATTTTTTATTTTCTGTTTGTTAAAACAATTTTTTTATATTTTATTTATAAAGTGTGGTTTTGTTTTAAATCATTTTTGGTCTTCTGTTTTATTTTAACAACTCTGGTTACATTAAGGCAATTTTTTTCCAGCCGAAACTCATCAGTATCATGACATACAGCAGCCGCAGGTACATGGAAATTGGGTAGTATAAGGACTACACAGAACTCATAGTGGTGAGGATAATAGCAGCAGTCTTTGTTAATGGTGGAGTATAAGGCCTATGCAGAATTCTCAAAAATCAGGACAACAGCAGCAGCAGGCAGATGGTAAGTTTCCATTGTAGTTCAAGGCCTACTCATAGCTTTGCCTCACTGGACTAAAGGGGCCTTACAATAAAGTTATCATTAAGAATTACACCATAGCATAACATTATTTAAAAAAAAAAATGAAATCATGCGTTATAACTCAGAAAAAACGATTTATTAACAAAATAAAAAAAGACCTCCATGGCAACATTGTGAGTTGGGAAAGTAGCTCCTCCATTTTCTGCATCCCTTTACGGTGCTTTTTGTCCATCTCCTAGCTGATGAAGCAACGTTGCTCGGGTATTTATTTATTGTCATTTTATTTTAAAATAACAGTGACTTTCACTATGGCCACCGCTTTAACGGCGACCGCCGTTTTAAAAGTGACTTTGACCACCCCTTTAAGAGTGACCGCCCCTTTAAGAGCAACCGCCCCTTTAAGAGCGACATGTACTTAAAAAAAAAAGTAGGCAAAGTAATATTCTTTCATTGGGGCATATGCAACTTACTTCACTATTGTTTGGCTATGGCTATCTAGAATTAACGAATATGACGTGATCTTCGTCAATTCTAGCAACAACCATTAGGAACCCAGCTCTAAGTTTAATTCGCATCTCGAATCCAACTTAGAGCTGGGTTCCTAATGGTTGTTGCTAGAATATAACGAAGATTGAGAATATAGTGCTATATTCGTTATATTTGTCAATTATAGCAATACAACCATTAGGAACTCAGATCTAAGTTGTAATCGCAATGCGATTAATACAGGTTATATTAATCACATTGCGAATTCAACTTAGAGCTGGGTTCCTAATGGTTGTATTGCTAGAATATAACGAAGATTGAGAATATAGTGCTATATTTGTGATATTCATCATCTTCGTCAATTCCAGCAATACGACCATTAGGAACCCAGCTCTAAGTTGAATTCGCAATGTGAGTAATACAGGTTATATTAATCGCATTGCGAATTCGTAATATTCTAAAAGATGAAGTTAGAGCAATATTACGAATATTCGTAAAATACACATATAGACTGCAATTTAGCTAATATAGTGCTATAGTAATTTTCCAAAACTGAACTTCAGAAGAGGCAAAAAAAATTAGACAAAAAAAAAAAAGATTATAGCACTATATTAGCTAAATTACAATCTATGTGTTTTTTACGAATATTCGTAATATTGCTCTAACTTCGTCTTTTAGAATATTCGTAATATTCTAAAAGACGAAGTTAGAGCAATATTATGAATATTCGTAAAATACACATATTAGCCTAGCCATAGTCATAGGAACCTTGCCGTATACTGTCAAAAGAAAAATTGCAATACACGAATAATTAAATCGTATATTATTCGCGATAAATAGAATAATGACGAATATTCGATTTCGACGAATATAAGACGAATATTCTTTAAAGACACTTAACAAGATATCTATTGATAGATTACACGTAAGAAATAGGTCAAAAGAAAGTAAAGAGTTAACGTGCTTAATTAACGAAACTTGATACCTTTATTGATGAATGGGTATGAGCAAGAGTGATCAATATACTCGGATGCTCTTGATATAAAAATTGCAAACAGCGAACCTCCTATTAGAGATAGGTGGTACAAGTGAATCACTATAGTGACGGGGATGATGATGGGTAGGTCTGTGGGAAAGTTTCTCTCCCTAGACAACCCTGCGGAACTATATCCTGAAGCACAGGGATGTCCCCTAATGGTGGAGACACCCTGCCCCCGTACCTAAGCCTAGATGTGGCCCTAGTGATGCCCTACTTAGCAAAGCTGGATCGGGAAATATTAATCCAGAGAAGCAAAACGAAAAAATAATAAGTCAAATATAAATGATAAAAAGAAAACCCCAACGCGTTTCAGCTGCATACGGCAGCTCATCAGGAGGTGATGGCAGTGTAGTAAACGTAGGGAATGAAGTAAGCAAAAGAATTTCTATTATAAGAAACTGTGGTGCTTAGAAAAATAAGTAAGATGGTACTTAGCTCCTTGGCATACTTGATGGTGCTGTGTATACGGATATATATCTCTTGTCCGTATATATGATGGATTCTGAGGGTAAAGAACGTGCTATATGTCAGACATATATATAGGTCTGCAAAAACAAAGTACTCTGTGTCTGACATTCATACATGATTCTGATCAAGTAAGTACTTAGTCACAAGTGTTCATATAGCCATAGTGTACTGATCAATGTAACAAGGTATATTATATACCGCTCAGACATTAACATCAGGGGACAAGTCAGTGGTGTAAATGATGTAATGTACTCACCAGACAGAGGGAGACCCTGTAACAGGCACAGCTGGTATGCTGGGAGGCTGGAGGGCTCAAAGCAGTGTCTCTGCGCTTGCTATTTAAGCGCTGGTGCCGGCATGTGTTTCCGGACGCCGAGAGTAGAGCACTTCCGGTCGGTGGACCGCATCGTAGTGACGCGATGCGTCACTTCCGGTCTATGGAACGCATATTGGAACGCATAAGCGGCCAATAATGCTGGAAGTTCCTGATCTATGTGTGCTTCACACTAGCTGTTGATTTGACCATAATAATTGGATTAAAATGGTTCAATGGTCCTCTATTTGTGATAAACTTGGTGATGGGAGGACTATGACATAAATATTGAGCCCCTTTTGGTACCAGCTATTTAGTTGGAGGATTCTAGTGATAACATAATATGAACATTCTCACGTGTATATGGGAATATTATGGGAGCCACATAGACGTGAGAAGGGATGATTAAAGTGACAATGATGTATGTCACTTGTCCTAGAAAATGGTGCTTCACGCACCGGCATTGGCAAAAAAGAGGACGAACAATTAGGGATATTTAAATGGGATAGAGCAGAGGAAAAATCTCTGATAGAGGAGTTACGGGGTTTATGACGGCATGTTTTCAATCAAATAAAACATGTATATGTGAGTCGCTCATTGAGACCGCTTGGTGACTGTGACCGGAATCGATAAATCCATTCGGATTCTTTTTGGAGTATCTTCCGGTCCCAGTCACCCCCTCTTAGAGGTCTAGGAATTACCTCCAGTACTAGAAACTTAAGGGTATCTGGGTCTCCCTCATGTTGATCATTAATATGGTTGGCAACGGGGGTGTCTTTTTTCTTTACTATGTCATTGATGTGTTCGCAGACTCTGCGTCTAAGTTCCCTGAAAGTCTTGCCGATGTAATCTTTCGGACAGGTACACTGACATATATAGACAACTCCCTGTGTTTTGCAGTTAGCGAAGGAGTCTAACGTTTGGACGATATTAGTTGTGGAGCAGGTCACTGTTTTCGAAATACGTATATATCTGCAGGCTTTACAGCTACCGCATCTAAATGTCCCTTTGGGTTGTCTATCCAGCCATGTCCCCTCCTTTTTTATGCCGGTGTAGTGGCTATGCACGAGCCTATCTCTGAGGCTCCTCCCCTTGCGATATGTTATTTGGGGGTAGTTGGAGATGGCTTTAGACAGGTCTTTGTCCATCATTAGGATTGGCCAGTGAGTTTTTAGAATGGCGGTGACTTCGCTGTTAGCTGTATCATACGTAGAAATTAAACGAATAGTTGAGCTGTCCTTATTGTCCTTTGTTTTAGGTATTAGTAAATCGCTCCTATCCCTGTTCTCAGCTAACTGAAAGGCTTCCCTTAGAGTGGACCTAGGATACCCTCTCTGTAATAATCTGTTTCTTAGTTTTCTCGACTCCTGGTAAAAGTTTTCTTTGTCAGAGCAGTTACGGCGCATACGTAAATATTGGCCTTTTGGAATACCTCTTTTGACTGTATGTGGGTGGTGACTTTTCCAGTGCAGAATGTTATTTGTGGCGGTCGGTTTTCGATATATATTTGTAGTCAGACTTCCTGCTACCGATGTTACTTCCACATCCAAGAAGGTGATACTCTTGGATTTAATTTCGCTGGTGAATCTTAACCCCACATTGTTATCATTAAGAGCGGAAACAAAGTCACAGAATTTCTCTTTGCTGTCACCCCACACAACAAAAATGTCATCAATATAGCGGGTCCAAAAGACGATCCCACTATTCCACCACATCTGGTGATCGGGGAACACAAATTTGTCTTCCCACCAGCCCAGGAAGAGATTTGCATAGGCGGGGGCACAGGGGCTGCCCATAGCAGTCCCCCTGAGCTGGTGGTAAATGGACCCGCTATATGTGAAGAAGTTGTGTGTGAGAGTGTACTCCAAGAGGCACATGATAAAGTTGTTATGATTTTGAAACTGAGTGCCCCTTGATCTCAGGAAATGGGCCGCAGCTGCTAGACCTTTATCGTGTGGTATGGATGTATATAGGGATTCCACGTCGATACTCGCAAGGTGGCAATGGGAGTCGACGGAGATGGTTTCGATTTTTCGAAGGAAATCCATCGTGTCACGTGTAAAGGATGGTAAACAGGACACAAATTCTTTTAGTGTTTGATCAAGGTATGTCCCACAATGATGAGTCAGAGAGTCCATACCTGATACGATTGGGCGTCCCTTCAGGGGAGTTACTCCCTTATGGATTTTCGGGAGACAGTAAAAGGTGGCCAGCTGTGGGTTCTTAGGGAGAAGATATGCATATTCTGATTTTGTAATTACCCCCTGTTCTAGACCATGTTGAAGGATCTCTTTTAATTGTTGCTGGAAGACTAGACTAGGGTCACTCGGTAGAACTCTATAGCTGGTGGGATCCCTAAGAAGGTCAAGACACATTTTTTTGTAACTAGGATGGTCTAGAATTACTAGATTCCCACCTTTATCCGATGGTTTTATAATGATGGTGTTATCTGTCTCCAGGTTTCTAAGAGCCATCGCCTCGTATCGCGACAGATTATATTCTCTCGGGTACTTAACATTTAGCTGTTCCAGGTCATTGCTGACCATTTTAACAAAAATGTCGATATGTTCGGAGCTCATAGGGGGTGGGAGTCTAGTGCTCGTGGGGCGGAGGTTGGTAAAGGGACCATCTCCGGGGTTTTTGTTCCCCTCCTCATACAGATCCATGAGGTTTTGGAGGTCGGGAAAGTCCTCTAGGTCGATCCCCAAGTCATGGCATGTTTGCCTATTACTATTTTGATAGAATTTATGCCATTTGAGCCTTCTGCCAAACAGATTAAGATCCTTAATCCATGTAAAGATGTTAAACCTGGTAGTTGGTACAAATGAAAGACCCTTTTGGAGGATGGTGATTTCGACATCTTTCATTTGTACCAACTACCAGGTTTAACATCTTTACATGGATTAAGGATCTTAATCTGTTTGGCAGAAGGCTCAAATGGCATAAATTCTATCAAAATAGTAATAGGCAAACATGCCATGACTTGGGGATCGACCTAGAGGACTTTCCCGACCTCCAAAACCTCATGGATCTGTATGAGGAGGGGAACAAAAACCCCGGAGATGGTCCCTTTACCAACCTCCGCCCCACGAGCACTAGACTCCCACCCCCTATGAGCTCCGAACATATCGACATTTTTGTTAAAATGGTCAGCAATGACCTGGAACAGCTAAATGTTAAGTACCCGAGAGAATATAATCTGTCGCGATACGAGGCGATGGCTCTTAGAAACCTGGAGACAGATAACACCATCATTATAAAACCATCGGATAAAGGTGGGAATCTAGTAATTCTAGACCATCCTAGTTACAAAAAAATGTGTCTTGACCTTCTTAGGGATCCCACCAGCTATAGAGTTCTACCGAGTGACCCTAGTCTAGTCTTCCAGCAACAATTAAAAGAGATCCTTCAACATGGTCTAGAACAGGGGGTAATTACAAAATCAGAATATGCATATCTTCTCCCTAAGAACCCACAGCTGGCCACCTTTTACTGTCTCCCGAAAATCCATAAGGGAGTAACTCCCCTGAAGGGACGCCCAATCGTATCAGGTATGGACTCTCTGACTCATCATTGTGGGACATACCTTGATCAAACACTAAAAGAATTTGTGTCCTGTTTACCATCCTTTACACGTGACACGATGGATTTCCTTCGAAAAATCGAAACCATCTCCGTCGACTCCCATTGCCACCTTGCGAGTATCGACGTGGAATCCCTATATACATCCATACCACACGATAAAGGTCTAGCAGCTGCGGCCCATTTCCTGAGATCAAGGGGCACTCAGTTTCAAAATCATAACAACTTTATCATGTGCCTCTTGGAGTACACTCTCACACACAACTTCTTCACATATAGCGGGTCCATTTACCACCAGCTCAGGGGGACTGCTATGGGCAGCCCCTGTGCCCCCGCCTATGCAAATCTCTTCCTGGGCTGGTGGGAAGACAAATTTGTGTTCCCCGATCACCAGATGTGGTGGAATAGTGGGATCGTCTTTTGGACCCGCTATATTGATGACATTTTTGTTGTGTGGGGTGACAGCAAAGAGAAATTCTGTGACTTTGTTTCCGCTCTTAATGATAACAATGTGGGGTTAAGATTCACCAGCGAAATTAAATCCAAGAGTATCACCTTCTTGGATGTGGAAGTAACATCGGTAGCAGGAAGTCTGACTACAAATATATATCGAAAACCGACCGCCACAAATAACATTCTGCACTGGAAAAGTCACCACCCACATACAGTCAAAAGAGGTATTCCAAAAGGCCAATATTTACGTATGCGCCGTAACTGCTCTGACAAAGAAAACTTTTACCAGGAGTCGAGAAAACTAAGAAACAGATTATTACAGAGAGGGTATCCTAGGTCCACTCTAAGGGAAGCCTTTCAGTTAGCTGAGAACAGGGATAGGAGCGATTTACTAATACCTAAAACAAAGGACAATAAGGACAGCTCAACTATTCGTTTAATTTCTACGTATGATACAGCTAACAGCGAAGTCACCGCCATTCTAAAAACTCACTGGCCAATCCTAATGATGGACAAAGACCTGTCTAAAGCCATCTCCAACTACCCCCAAATAACATATCGCAAGGGGAGGAGCCTCAGAGATAGGCTCGTGCATAGCCACTACACCGGCATAAAAAAGGAGGGGACATGGCTGGATAGACAACCCAAAGGGACATTTAGATGCGGTAGCTGTAAAGCCTGCAGATATATACGTATTTCGAAAACAGTGACCTGCTCCACAACTAATATCGTCCAAACGTTAGACTCCTTCGCTAACTGCAAAACACAGGGAGTTGTCTATATATGTCAGTGTACCTGTCCGAAAGATTACATCGGCAAGACTTTCAGGGAACTTAGACGCAGAGTCTGCGAACACATCAATGACATAGTAAAGAAAAAAGACACCCCCGTTGCCAACCATATTAATGATCAACATGAGGGAGACCCAGATACCCTTAAGTTTCTAGTACTGGAGGTAATTCCTAGACCTCTAAGAGGGGGTGACTGGGACCGGAAGATACTCCAAAAAGAATCCGAATGGATTTATCGATTCCGGTCACAGTCACCAAGCGGTCTCAATGAGCGACTCACATATACATGTTTTATTTGATTGAAAACATGCCGTCATAAACCCCGTAACTCCTCTATCAGAGATTTTTCCTCTGCTCTATCCCATTTAAATATCCCTAATTGTTCGTCCTCTTTTTTGCCAATGCCGGTGCGTGAAGCACCATTTTCTAGGACAAGTGACATACATCATTGTCACTTTAATCATCCCTTCTCACGTCTATGTGGCTCCCATAATATTCCCATATACACGTGAGAATGTTCATATTATGTTATCACTAGAATCCTCCAACTAAATAGCTGGTACCAAAAGGGGCTCAATATTTATGTCATAGTCCTCCCATCACCAAGTTTATCACAAATAGAGGACCATTGAACCATTTTAATCCAATTATTATGGTCAAATCAACAGCTAGTGTGAAGCACACATAGATCAGGAACTTCCAGCATTATTGGCCGCTTATGCGTTCCAATATGCGTTCCATAGACCGGAAGTGACGCATCGCGTCACTACGATGCGGTCCACCGACCGGAAGTGCTCTACTCTCGGCGTCCGGAAACACATGCCGGCACCAGCGCTTAAATAGCAAGCGCAGAGACACTGCTTTGAGCCCTCCAGCCTCCCAGCATACCAGCTGTGCCTGTTACAGGGTCTCCCTCTGTCTGGTGAGTACATTACATCATTTACACCACTGACTTGTCCCCTGATGTTAATGTCTGAGCGGTATATAATATACCTTGTTACATTGATCAGTACACTATGGCTATATGAACACTTGTGACTAAGTACTTACTTGATCAGAATCATGTATGAATGTCAGACACAGAGTACTTTGTTTTTGCAGACCTATATATATGTCTGACATATAGCACGTTCTTTACCCTCAGAATCCATCATATATACGGACAAGAGATATATATCCGTATACACAGCACCATCAAGTATGCCAAGGAGCTAAGTACCATCTTACTTATTTTTCTAAGCACCACAGTTTCTTATAATAGAAATTCTTTTGCTTACTTCATTCCCTACGTTTACTACACTGCCATCACCTCCTGATGAGCTGCCGTATGCAGCTGAAACGCGTTGGGGTTTTCTTTTTATCATTTATATTTGACTTATTATTTTTTCGTTTTGCTTCTCTGGATTAATATTTCCCGATCCAGCTTTGCTAAGTAGGGCATCACTAGGGCCACATCTAGGCTTAGGTACGGGGGCAGGGTGTCTCCACCATTAGGGGACATCCCTGTGCTTCAGGATATAGTTCCGCAGGGTTGTCTAGGGAGAGAAACTTTCCCACAGACCTACCCATCATCATCCCCGTCACTATAGTGATTCACTTGTACCACCTATCTCTAATAGGAGGTTCGCTGTTTGCAATTTTTATATCAAGAGCATCCGAGTATATTGATCACTCTTGCTCATACCCATTCATCAATAAAGGTATCAAGTTTCGTTAATTAAGCACGTTAACTCTTTACTTTCTTTTGACCTAAGACGAATATTCATTTGAATATTCACGAAATATCGAGAAATCGAATATGGCACCTCCCGCTCATCACTAATCCCCAGCAGCGTCAGTATTCCTGCTTTTCACCATCCCATAACTCTCTTTCCAGAATAGACTTGCCCATCAGGTCCTTGGAGGCCTTGTCCTTTATCTCCTCTATAGAATACCTGCCACATAGCCTCGTCCATCCGTATAGAGTTACAACTTCTAAGGAGAAGGGAACGAGGTGGCCCAGTTCTCTGGAAACTTAACCCATTCTGTATTCAGTTGTTAGATGAGGAAGAGCCTCTCACGAGATCAATTACAGAGTTCTTTCATACTTATTTGGGCTGGGCGGCTTTATTGACGGTCTGGGATACTATGAAAACCTAAGTCGGGGGCTATATATATAAAAAATTAAAAGGCATAAAGCAAAGACTAGGCAACTCACCGACTATGCTACAGGTAGTGAGAGAATCTGAGGCTCCTTACGTGGGGGCCCCATCCACGCAGATTTAGTCCGCGTGGATGAGGCCCCCACATAAGCAACCTCAGAGTCTCTCACTACCTGTTGCATAGAGTCGGAGAGTTCCCTAGTCTTTATTTTATGCCTTAGTCTTTGTTTTTAGTCTTTGTTTTAGGCACAGGATACACTTAATAAACATCTGACCCAAGTTGCTGAGAATAAGCGCTTCTTTCTGAAACAGATATATTTTGAAGCGGGGGAAAGCGCGGGAAGTTTGTTGGCTAGTGATTTGTTTGCAAGAGGGCCCAACGAGGATTGCGGCTATTAAGGCTAGAGAGGGCATTTATTCCACAGATGATTGGGCCATCCTTAATGAGTTCTATAGATACCATCAAGAATTGTACACCTCCAAATTGGAGGGGGTATAAAGCCATTTGCACAGCTTCAGGCAGAGTTTGGTCTTTCTAAAACTGCATTTTACCAGTACCTTCAACTGAGACATGCATATCAGGCGCAATTCAAGGATGGTTTGTCAGCTTCCCCTCCTATAGTGCAACAATGATTATGTGGTGGTAGTGCTAAGGAACTCATATCTCTGATCTATAGACATCTATTTAATAAATGTAACTCATCTGGCTTTTTGCCAGTGAAAGATAAATGGGAACGATACATTGGTGGCATCTCCAAAGGGCTACTGTCCTATTCTTAACCCCTAATCTAACATTGAGTAAAGCACAAAGATTATCCCAGTTATGCCTAGTACATAAAGTATATAAAACCACTGCATTCCTATATAATATAGGTCTGCGGACAGACTCAAACTGTCCCCGGCGTGAAGGGGCAGATGCTTCTTTGTTGCACATGTTCTGGGAGTGTTCTGAGCTGGGGGCCTACTGGGAAGGTGTACTAAGGATCATTGCCAAAACAACACAGATACAACTACCAAGGGACGCCAGGGTCTGTGTACTAGGACTTTTAAATCCACCGGGAACTGATGATAAAATATCTTTGTGTATTTAAAGAATGCCTTTCCAGGCTAGAGTACTGATATCCAAACATTGGATACAGAGAAACCCGCCTACCAGGCAGGAATTTGTGAACCGCCTAAACACCATTTTAAGATTCGAAAGTGGGGTCTACCTGAAAAGGAGATGCCCTGCAAAATTTATGTCACTATGGCAGAATTGGTTTACGGTCCCTGGTTTGGGGTCTGTGACATTAAGGGGGCAAATGTCCATATTGGGGCAAGCTTCCTTGGGACACCTCCCTGGACCTTGGCCTAACAATGCGGTCACACCTATTTTTCTACATCCCAATGTATATGATAATCTCACAATGTGCCTGCCATGGTATATAACATTATGGTTTATTCAGCATTTTCAGACATGGTTTGATGTAGTCGTCTTTATGCAGGATTGTTGGGGGGAGGGGTATTTACATGATATGGTTTATGTAATTTGATACTTCTGCGGATATCATTGTAAAAAATGATTCTGAAATGGTGCAATATCTGTATATGAAAACCCTTTTTTCAATAAAAAATATATTTGATTAAAAAAAATAATAATAATGAGGGCATGTCTGGGAGATAATTATAACCACTGGTAAGGATTTTTGGTTTGCTATTACTATGGAGGTACTATTATTATTTTTGCAGTAATATATTTGGAGTCATAGGGGAGCACTGCTGGCAGAATTTTTGGGGTAGCAGAAGAATAGGGGCACCAAGAGGGGGAGAATGATACAAAAATGAAGAACCTAGATGTAAGAGGTATGTGGTGCTGTATTCTCCTGTATGTTTAATAACACTGAATATAATGTCCATCCAAACACTTCTTTAGTGCTAGGGCTTGTGGGTGGGGTGGGTTGGATCAACAGTGTGTAGCATTTATATGATGTATGTATGTATAGTATGTGGGACGTGTATACAGTTGCAGGAAAAAGTATGTGAACCCTTTGGAATGATATGGAGTTCTGCACAAATTGGTCATAAAATGTGATCTGATCTTCATCTAAGTCACAACAATAGACAATCACAGTCTGCTTAAACTAATAACACACAAAGAATTAAATGTTACCATGTTTTCATGTTTTTATTGAACACCATGTAAACATTCACAGTGCAGGTGGAAAACGTATGTGAACCCCTAGACTAATGACATCTCCAAGAGCTAATTGGAGTGAGGTGTCAGCCAACTGGAGTCCAATCAATGAGATGAGATTGGAGGTGTTGGTTACAGCTGCCCTGCCCTATAAAAACCAGACACCAGTTCTGGGTTTGCTTTTCACAAGACGCATTGCCTGATGTGAATGATGACTTACACAAAAGAGCTCTCAGAAGACCTACGATTAAGAATTGTTGACTTGCATAAAGCTGGAAAGGGTTATAAAAGTATCTCCAAAAGCCTTGCTGTTCATCAGTCCATGGTAAGAAAAATTGTCTATAAATGGAGAAAGTTTAGCACTGCTGCTACTCTTACTAGGAGTGGCCGTCCTGTAAAGATGACTGCAAGAGCACAGCGCAGACTGCTCAATGAGGTGAAGAAGAATACTAGTGTGTCAGTTAAAGACTTACAAAAGTCTCTGGCATATGCTAACATCCCTGTTAGCGAATCTACGATACGTAAAATACTAAACAAGAATGGATTTCATGGGAGGATACCACAGAGGAAGCCACCGCTGTCCAAAAAAAACATTGCTGCACGTTTACAGTTTGCAGAAGAGCACCTGGATGTTCCACAGCAGTACTGGCAAAATATTCTGTGGACAGATGAAACCAAAGTTGAGTTTTTTGGAAGAAACACACAATACTATGTGTGGAGAAAAAGAGGCACAGCACTCCAACATCAAAACATCATCCCAACTGTGAAGTATGGTGGTGGGGGCATCATGGTTTGGGGCTTTGCTGCCTCAGGGCCTGGACAGATTGCTATCATCGAAGGAAAAATGAATTCCCAAGTTTATCAAGACATTTTGCAGGAGAACTTAAGGCCATCTGTCCACCAGCTGAAGCTCAACAGAAGATGGGTGTTGCAACAGGACTACGACCCAAAGCATAGAAGTAAATCAACAATAGAATGGCTTAAACAGAAGAAAATACACCTTCTGGAGTGGCCCAGTGAGAGTCCTGACCTCAACCTGATTGAGATGCTGTGGCATGACCTCAAGAAAGCGATTCACACCAGACATCCCAAGAATATTGCTAAACTAAAACAGTTCTGTAAAGAGGAATGGTCAAGAATTACTCCTGACCGTTGTGCACGTCTGATCTGCAACTACAGGAAATGTTTGGTTGTAGTTATTGCTGCTAAAGGAGTTTCAACCAGTTATTAAATCCAAGGGTTTACATACTTTTTCCACCTGCACTGTGAATGTTTACATGGTTCGTTCAATAAAAACATGGTTTCATTGAATTCTTTGTGTGTTATTAGTTTAAGCAGACTGTGATTGTCTATTGTGACTTAGATGAAGATCAGATCACATTTTATGACCAATTTGTGCAGAAATCCATATAATTCCAAAGGGTTCACATACTTTTTCTTGCAACTGTATATAGTCTATGTATATATAGTATGAGTGGATTTTATATGTGTGTGTAGTGTATATATGATGCACGTGTGTGTAGTGTGTATATGGTATATTTATGTATGTGTCTATGTGTAGTGTATATATGCAGGACAGTCCAGGATTTTGGCGGCTGTACCATGGCCCCAGGATGGCTTTGAAGTTACATTCTATTCTGTGGGGGCACTAAGGCGGTATAACTACTGCATGGGGGCTCTAACTTCTGTGTAGGGGCACAAGGGAGACTGTGTGGGATTGTGCACCAACCGGGACCACAGGGTTGCAATGTGTGAGTGCAGTGGGCCGATGGGTGTAGTAGTTGGTACTCAAGGTTAACAGCTGCCTGGTCCGGCGTGCAGTGAGTGGAAGGATGGCACTGGATTTCTTTGGGGCACACTCTGATGTTGATGAGTCTCCTGCAGAATGTTGGTTGAGGTGCCCTTGGTGGTATGGTTTTAGGTGCAGGGAAGGCAGGGTCCCTGATGTTTTTGACGCCAGCACCCTTGGGTGCAAAGGAGGTGTAAAATGAAGAAGAGTCAGTTCTTACAAATAATAGGAACTTTTACTTATAATCAATTGCCTTGAGGAATATGTACAAATCATTGACATGGTAGAGGTAGTTATAATCCATATAAAGCACATCACAGTTAGCTGTGACTTTAATCCTAGTAACATGTTCTTGGTAAGGTATAGGTTCTCATCACATTTAGGGCTCATGCACACGACTGTTGCCTGGCTGTGGCCGTATTAAAGCCCGCAATACACAGGCGCTGGCCGTGTGCACCCTGCATCACGAATGTGGATCCATTCCCTTGAATGGGTCCACAATCCGGGATATGTGGTGCGGAACGGAGGCACGGATCAGAAGCCCACGGAAGCACAATGGAGTGCTTCCGTGGTGTTTCTGTTTGTGCCTCCGCACCGCATAAAAAATAGAACATGTTTTATTTTTTTAAAGTGCAGGCGGATCACGGACCCATTCAACTGATGTTGCCCGTGCAAATTGCGGTTCCCAATACATGGAATGGCCGCAAAATAGCCGTGTGCATGAGCCCTAAGGCTGTGGTAACTTCTGGCTGACTATCTTTCAGGTGTGGAGTGTACATCAATAAACTGCTTCACATGGCTATTACACATACAGTACAGACCAAAAGTTTGGACACACCTTCTCATTCAAAGAGTTTTCTTTATTTTCATGACTATGAAAATTGTAGATCCACACTGAAGGCATCAACACTATGAATTAACACATGTGGAATTATATACATAACAAAAAAGTGTGAAACAACTGAAAATATGTCATATTCTAGGTTCTTCAAAGTAGCCACCTTTTGCTTTGATTACTGCTTTGCACACTCTTGGCATTCTCTTGATGAGCTTCAAGAGGTAGTCACCTGAAATGGTTTTCACTTCACAGGTGTGCCCTGTCAGGTTTAATAAGTGGGATTTCTTGCCTAATAAACGGGGTTGGGACCATCAGTTGCGTTGTGGAGAAGTCAGGTGGATACACAGCTGATAGTCCTACTGAATAGACTGTTAGAATTTGTATTATGGCAAGAAAAAAGCAGCTAAGTAAAGAAAAACAAGTGGCCATCATTAATTTAAGAAATGAAGGTCAGTCAGTCCAAAAAATTGGGAAAACTTTGAAAGTGTCCCCAAGTGCAGTCACAAAAACCATCAAGCGCTACAAAGAAACTGGCTCACATGCGGACCACCCCAGGAAAGGAAGACCAAGAGTCACCTCTGCTGCGGAGGATAAGTTCATCCGAGTCACCTGCCTCAGAAATCGCAGGTTAACAGCAGCTCAGATTAGAGACCAGGTCAATGCCACACAGAGTTCTAGCAGCAGACACAGCTCTAGAACAACTGTTAAGAGGAGACTGTGTGAATCAAGCCTTCATGGTAGAATATCTGATAGGAAACCACTGCTAAGGACAGGCAACAAGCAGAAGAGACTTGTTTGGGCTAAAGAACACAAGGAATGGACATTAGACCAGTGGAAATCTGTGCTTTGGTCTGATGAGTCCAAATTTGAGATCTTTGGTTCCAACCACCGTGTCTTTGTGCGATGCAGAAAAGGTGAACGTATGGACTCTACATGCCTGGTTCCCACCGTGAAGCATGGAGGAGGAGGTGTGATGGTGTGGGGGTGCTTTGCTGGTGACACTGTTGGGGATTTATTCAAAGTTGAAGACATACTAAACCAGAATGGCTACCACAGCATCTTGCAGGGGCATGCTATTCCATCCGGTTTGCGTTTAGTTGGACCATCATTTATTTTTCAACAGGACAATGACCCCAAACACACCTCCAGGCTGTGTAAGGGCTATTTGACCATGAAGGAGAGTGATGGGGTGCTGTGCCAGCTGACCTGGCCTCCACAGTCACCGGACCTGAACCCAATCGAGATGGTTTCCGGTGAGCTGGACCGCAGAGTGAAGGCAAAAGGGCCAACAAGTGCTAAGCATCTCTGGGAACGCCTTCAAGACTGTTGGAAGACCATTTCAGGTGACTACCTCTTGAAGCTCATCAAGAGAATGCCAAGAGTGTGCAAAGCAGTAATCAAAGCAAAAGGTGGCTACTTTGAAGAACCTAGAATATTACATATTTTCAGTTGTTTCACACTTTTTTGTTATGTAATTCCACATGTGTTAATTCATAGTTTTGATGCCTTCAGTGTGAATCTACAATTTTCATAGTCATGAAAATAAAGACAACTCTTTAAATGAGAAGGTGTGTCCAAACTTTTGGTCTGTACTGTATATCTTGCCTTCTTGGCTTACTCACAATTTCCATAAGTGTCCACACTGTCCATAGAGGAATGCAGTTCCAAATACAGCTTGTACTTCGCTGTAGAGTATGAACAGGCACTGTAGGCTAACTCCTGTCTCACATTGGTTGCTAGTGGGTCCATAGGCTCTTATCTCCACTAGTCTCTCTCTATGCTCTCTCATAACACTCTGGATCAAGTTTGTCTTATGTCTCTGTATTAAGGCCTACCCTTGATTGGCGCACAACTCAGAAGGGTAGTTACTAGGGTTGAGCGTACCGAACTTTAGGATTTTTGGACCCCGGACCCGAACATTTCAGTAAAAGTTCAGGTTCGGTGTTCAGCAATTTCTTGGTGCTTTTTGAAAGGCTGCAGAGCAGCCAATCAGCAAGCGTTTAAATCTGTGCCCTTAGAAGTCATCACAGCCATGCCCTACTAAAGGCATGGCTGTGATTGGCCAATGCAGCATGTGACCCAGCCTCTATATAAGTTGGAGTCACGTAGCGCTGCACGTCACTCTGCTGTGCTTAGTGTAGGGAGAGGATGCTGCTGTTGTGAGGGAGAGAATAGGACAGAATCTTTAATCAGAACTCCAATTGACCTCAGCGATTTTGTTGTGTGGGTGCAGTGCACAATCTTTTTACCCTGCCCTGAGCCCAGTGACAGAGAAAAAGAACTTTTAGCCGTATGTTAGTTAGATGGGCGGCGACGGCCATTTTATGCAAGCTCAGTGCACCAGCACTGCATATGTGTTTTTCTGACATTCAAATCCAAGCTTGAAATATTGCAATAATAATCTGGTTTTAAAAAAACACCCTTTTTTGGCAATATCCTACATCTGGTGCCTTTGCAGCATTAGTCAGTTTGCAATTTAAGCTACAAATACAGCTATAATTTCCTGTGTATTAAAAAACACCCTTTTTGAGCAAAATACACAATTTTACAGCCCTTGCTGCATCTGCACGTGTGAAATTCAAGCGTTATATACAACTGTCATATTCTGTTAGTAAAAAAAACACCCTTTTTGGGCAAAATACTTAATATTGCAGCCTTTGCTGCATGTGTGATTGTTAAAAACAAGTTTGAAATATTCAATAATTTTCTGGCTTTGAAAAAACACCCATTTTTGGCAATAACCTTCATCTTCGGCCTCTGCCGCATTAGTCAGTATTCAATTTAAGCTAGAAATACAGCTATAATTTTCTGTTTTTTAAAAAACATTTTTTTTGGGCAAAATATAAAATTTGACAGCCCTTGCTGCATCTGCACGTGTAAAATTCGAACGTTATATACTGCTGTCATATTCTGTTAGTAAAAAAAAAAAGTGAGATATTGTGAGATACACCCTTTAGATACCGTGGTTCTATTCTGCTATTAAAAAAACACCCATTTAGGCAAGATCCTAAATTTGAGAAATATGTGGAGAGCGTCAACTAAGGGACGTGGCCCCGGTCATGGTGCTGCTGGTGGAGCTCCTGTTGCAGGGAGTGGACCTGGTCGATCTGTGCCTAGCTACACGCACAAGTGAAACACCTTCCTCAGGTGCGAGTAGGCTCTATGAATGGTGAGGCTAGAACAAGTACAGGCGATAGTAGATGGGGTTGCTGACAGGGCCTCCAGTTCCTTCACATTGTCTCCCACCCCAGTTGGCACCTGCAGCCGATGTCCATCAGTCTTTCACTTCACCCCCGTTGAAATCAGCCAAGCAGTCTGAGGCCCAAGTCATGCAGTAGTCTCTTCTATTTTTTTGATGACTCTGATAGCAGGGTTTCCCAGGGCCATCCACCTATCCCTGCCCCAGAAGTGGAAGAGATTGAGTGCACCGATGCCCAACCACTTATGTTTCAAGATGAGTACATGGGAGGACCATCGCAGCACGTCTCGGATGATGACGAAACACAGATGTCAACTGCTGGGGCTTTTGAAAGTGTGCAGACCGACAAGGAGGGCAGGGGTGAAGACTGGATGGAAGATGATGTGGAGGACGATGAGGTCCTCGACACCACATGGAATCAAGGTCATTTGAGTGACCATGTAGTTTGGAGGAAGAGGCGGTGGTCGCACAGAGCCACCAGCACAGCAGAAGAGGGAGCAGGGTGCAAAAGCGGAGCGGCCGTCCTCTAGACAGTATGCCTGCTACTGCCCACCGCAGCAAGGGACCGAGCACATCAAAGCCAGCTCCAAGGAGTTCCCTGGCGTGGCAGTTCTTCAGACAATGTGCTGACAACAAGACACGAGTGGTTTGCATGCTGTGAAATCAGAGCCTGAAGCGAGGCATAAATGTTCTCAACCTGAGCACAACCTGCATGACCAGGCATCTAAGTGCAAAGCATGAGCTGCAGTGGAGTAGACACCTCAAAAACCAAGAAAGGTCTCTGGCTCCTCCTACTTCCTCTTCTGCTGCAGTCTCGGCCTCTTCATCCACCTCTGGAGTGACAGTGCCACCTGCCACCCCGCAAACATAGAATCTGCCAGCAACACCACCTTCTGGGTCAACAAGCATCTCCACAATGTCCCACAGAAGCGTTCAGCAATCCATCTCACAAACACTGGAGCGGAAGGGGAAGTACCCCCCTACACACCCGCGATCCCTGGCCCTGAATGCCAGCATTTCAAAATTACTGGCCTTTGAAATGCTGTCATTCCGTCTGGTGGAGACGGAGAGTTTTAAAAGCCTTATGGTGGTGGCTGTTCCAATGTATTTTTCCACACGTGCCATCCCTTCCCTGCACAACCAGTGTGCACTGCGCAACCCCATCTGTGGCAAGGTGCACCTCACTACGGATACGTGGACCAGTAAGCACAGTCAGGGACGTTATATCTCCAGCACACAGGGTAAATGCAGTGGCGGCTGGGTCTGAGGCCGATAGCAGTTTGACGCATGTCCTCCACCGAGGATTGCAGGGGCTTCAGTTTGCCTCCTGTTGCTTCCTCCTCCTACTCTGCTTCCTCATCCACTACCAGCTCCTCATCCAGTTACCGTAATACCTTCACCACCAACTTCAGCACAGCCAGGGGTAAACGACAGCAGGCAGTTTTAAAACTTATCTGTTTGGGGGGACAAACTACACACCGAGCAGGGGCTGCGGACGGGCCTTGAACAACAGACCGATGAGTGGTTTGTGCCAGTCAGCCTCAAGCCTGGCCTGGAGGTGTGCGAGAATTGTCGAAATCTCGTAGAAGCTCTGGGACTAGCTGGTTTGACGCACATCCCTTGCCTGGCGCATGTGCTGAATTTGGTGGTGCAGAGATTCCTTAAAAATTGCCCCGATAAGTCACAGATGCTGCATAAAGTGCGGGCCGTCTGTGCGCGCTTTCGGCGTTCTCACCCTGCTGCTGCTCGCCTGTCAGCGCTGCAGCGTAACTTCGGCCATCCCGCTCACCGTCTCATATGTGACGTGCCCACAAGGTGGAACACCACCTTGCACATGCTGGCCAGACTGTGCGAGCAGCAGCAGGCGATAGTGGAGTTTCCAACGCAACACGCACAGGTGAGTCGCTCGGCAGAACACCACCACTTCACCACCAATGACTGGGCCTCCATGCAAGACCTGTGTTCCTTGTTGCGCTGTTTAGAGTACTCCACCAACATGGCCAGGGCCAATAATGCCGTTCTCAGCGTTACTATCCCACTTCTATGCCTCCTTGAAAAAAACGCTGCTGGCGATGATGGAAGAGGATGTGGCACAGGAGGAATTTCACTAATTTGTCTGTTAAATGTTTGGGTGAAATTCACCAATTTTTAGGTGTGATAAACCACTAATCTACCTAGAAAACAGGTTTAAAAAAAATTCACTAATTTGTCTGTTACATTTTCGGGTGAAATTAACCAATTTTTGGGTGTGATATACCCATGCTCTACCCAGTAGACAGGTAAAAAAAAAATCACTAATTTGTCTGTTACATTTTCAGGTGAAATTCACCAATTTTTGGGTGTGATATACCACTGCTCTAACTATAGTAGACAGGTTAAAAAAAAATTACTAATTTGTCTGTTACATTTTTGGGTGAAATTCCCCAATTTTTGGGTGTGACATACCACTGCTCTACCTAGTAGACAGGATACAAAAATTCACTAATTTGTCTGTTACATTTTCGGTTGACATTCAACAATTTTTGGCTGTGATAGACCCATGCTCTACCTAGTAGACAGGTTAATAAATTTCACAAATTTTTCTGTTACATTCTTGGGTTAACATTTTACAATTTTGCCGTGAATAAACCCCTGCTCTGCATGGGTGACAGGGACCGAAATTTTAAAAAATAATCTGTTTCATTGGTGGGTGACATTAACCAATTTCTGGCGATGAAAAACCCCTGCTCTGCATAGGTGACACGGACTTAAATTTCTAAAATTCGTCTTTAATTGGCCCTTTCATTCGATCCTTCTGCTTTAAAGGGCTTCTGTCACCCCACTAAAGTGTTTTTTTTTTTTGGGGCTAGTGAAATTAGTTATATTGCGATATATGACAATATAATTGTGTTACTTGCTTTGATCCAGCAGTTTCTGCAAAAAACGAAGTTTTAATATATGTAAATTCGGTCTCTACCAGCAAGTAGGGCGGCTACTTGCTGGTAGCTGCTGCAGAAATCCGCCCCCTCGTCGTGTTGATTGACAGGGCCAGCCGGGATCTCCTCCTCCGGCCAGCCCTGTCGGCATTTCAAAAATCGCGCGCCTGTGTTGATTCGGCGCAGGCGCTCTGAGATGAGGAGGCTCGTCTCCTCAGCACTCCCTCAGTGCGCCTGCGCCGATGATGTCTTCTATTTCGGTGATGTCATCGGCGCAGGTGCACTGAGGGAGTTCTGAGGAGACGAGCCTCCTCATCTCAGAGCGCCTGCGCCGAATCAACACAGGCGCGCGATTTTTGAAATGCCGACAGGGCTGGCCGGAGGAGGAGATCCCGGCTGGCCCTGTCAATCAACACGACGAGGGGGCGGATTTCTGCAGCAGCTACCAGCAAGTAGCCGCCCTACTTGCTGGTAGAGACCGAATTTACATATATTAAAACTTCGTTTTTTGCAGAAACTGCTGGATCAAAGTAAGTAACACAATTATATTGTCATATATCGCAATATAACTAATTTCACTAGCCCAAAAAAAAATAAAAAACACTTTAGTGGGGTGACAGAAGCCCTTTAATAACTTGTCCCACATTTCCGCGTCATCCCTTTGCAGCCATTGACCTCCTTTGGATGAGGTCTCCCTTTCTCATGCTCCCTCTCCGGCGTGGAACCCTGATTTGCAGATAACCATGATCAACATGGTAGGCTCAGAAAAGAACATCGAAAGTTGATAGAGAAGATATCCAAATGGATCGTGGACGTCACAGGTATGTGCGATCAGGCAGAAGTTATCTAGAGTCAACAAAGCCACAGCAGGGCCTCTCCTGGCTAATGTTTCCAAATCCAAAATACCCCGGTGACATTCCCTATAATTTTTTATTAATCATTCTAATAACAGGACATCTTAAGAGTCCTGTATTGTTATTTATCGTCACTTCCTTTCCCGAGTCGGGAGTGCCCCACACCCCCTCTTTAACTTGGAAGCTTATGCTTCAATACTTTGTCCCACATTTCCGTTCGATTACATTTAATTTCATCCATTGACCTCCATTGTATGTGGTATCCCTTTCTCAGGCTCCCTCTCTGGCCTGGAACCCTGATTCCCCACCATCCGTGATCACCATGTTAGGCGCATAAAAGAACATTGAAAGTTAATATAGAAGATATCCAATTGGATTGTGGACATCACGGGGACATGCGACATGGTGGAGCAGTATGTGTGCACACGCCTACACGTACTGAATGATGGGTCTGCCCCCTTCAACTGCTGGGTTTCCAAATTGGGCACATGGCCTGAGCTTGCCCTTTACGCCTTGGAGATGCTGGCCTGCCCTGCAGCCAGTGTATTGTCTGAACGTGTGTTTAGCACGACTGGAGGGGGTTATAACAGGTTATATTTCCCAATGTTTTGGGGTTTACCCAAATTTAAACAAAATATAAATAAATTTAAAACCAAAAAACAGTGTAGGCTACCTCCTCCTCCTCTACTGCCGCTTCCACCTACACTACCACATCCACCGCCTCCTCAACCACCTACTCCATATGGATCTCGACCTCCTAGATCAAGATTATTATTATTATTTTTTACGTATTTTGTTATTTAACCCCTTAGGGACCGGGCTAATTTTTGCAAATCTGACCAGTGTCAATCTATGAGGTGATAACTTTAAAACGCTTTCAATTATCCAGGCCATTCTTAGATGACATAATTTTTTGGGGCTGTTACAAGGCTTAGAAGTTTAGAAGCAAATCTTGAAATTTTTCAGAAATTTTCAAAAACCCACTTTTTAAGGACCAGTTCAGATCTAAAGTCACTTTATGAGGCTTACATAACAGAAACCACCCAAAAATGACCCCATTTTAGAAACTACACCCCTCAAGGTATTCAAAACTGTTTTTACAAACTTTGTTAACCCTTTAGGTGTTCTACAAGAATAAATGGAAAATAGAGATAAAATTTCAAAATTTTACTTTTTGGGCAGATTTTCTACTTTAATATTTTTTTTCCAGTTACAAAGCAAGGGTCTACAGAAACACCCCATATGTGGTTGTAAACTGCTGTACGGGCACACGGCAGGGCGCAGAAGGAAAGGAATGCCATACGGTTTTTGGAAGGCAGATTTTGCCGGACAGTTTTTTTGACACAATGTCCCATTTGAAGCCCCCCTGATGCACCCCTAGAGTAGAAACTCAAAAAAAGTGACCCAATTTTTAAAACTACGGGATAGGGTGGAAGTTTTGTTGGTACTATTTTAGGGTACATATGATTTTTGGTTGCTCTATATTACAGTTTTTGTGAGGCAAAGTAACAAGAAATAGCTGTTTTGGCACCGTTTTTATTTTTTGTTGTTTACAACATTCATCAGGTTAGATCATGTGGTATTTTTATGGAGCAGGTTGTCACGGACGCGAAAATACCAAATATTGGTTGTTTGTTTCAGTTTTACATAACAAAGCATTTTTATATTTTTTAATTGATTCTTTAGTGTCTCCACATTCTGAAAGCCATAGTTTTATTTATTTTTTTGGGTGACTGTATTGTGTAGGGGCTCATTTTTTTCAGGATAAGATGATGGTTTTATTGGCTCTATTTTGCGGTGCGTATGACTTTTTGATCGCTTTCTATTACACTTTTTGTGATGTAAGGTGACAAAAATGGCTTTTTTTGCACCGTTTACATTTTGATTTTTTACGGTGTTCATCTGGCTTTTTTTACACCGTTTTTATTTTTTAAAAATTACGGTATTTACCTGAGGGGTTAGGTCACGTGATATTTTTTATAGAGCACATTATTACAAATGCGGCGATACCTAAGGCTGCTTTCACACTAGCGTTCGGGTTTCCGTTCGTGAGCTCCGTTTGAAGGAGCTCACGAGCGGACCCGAACGCAGCCGTCCAGCCCTGATGCAGTCTGAATGGAGGCGGATCCGCTCAGACTGCATCAGTCTGGCGGCGTTCAGCCTCCGCTCCGCTCGCCTCCGCACGGACAGGCGGACAGCTGAACGCTGCTTGCAGCGTTCGGGTGTCCGCCTGGCCGTGCGGAGGCGTGCGGATCCGTCCAGACTTACAATGTAAGTCAATGGGGACGGATCCGTTTGAAGATGCCACAATGTGGCTCAATCTTCAAGCGGATCCGTCCCCCATTGACTTTACATTGAAAGTCTGGACGGATCCGTCCCAGGCTATTTTCACACTTAGCTTTTTTTAGCTAATATAATGCAGACGGATCCGTTCTGAACGGAGCCTCCGTCTGCATTATTATGGGCGGATCCGTTCAGAACGGATCCGCCCGAACGCTAGTGTGAAAGTAGCCTAATATGTATACTTTTTATTTATTTATGTAAGTTTTACACAATGACTTTGCGGGATGAGACGACGGCTTGATTGGCGCTATTTTGAGGTGCATTTGACTTTTTGATTGCTTGCTATTACACTTTTTGTGATGTAAGGTGACAAAAATGGCTTTTTTACACAGGTTTTTTTTTTACGGTGTTCACCTGAGGGGTTAGTTCATGTGATATTTTTATAAAGCATGTTATTACGCGGCGATACCTAATATGTATACTTTTTTAAATTTACTTAAGTTTTACACAATAACAGCTTTTTTAAAACAAAAAAATGATGTTTTAGTGTCTCCATATTCTGAGCCATATTATTTTTTTGGGGGGGGCGATTTTCTCAGGTAGGGGCTCATTTTTTGCGGGATGAGGTACTATTTCGGGAGGCATACGCCTTTTTGATTGCTTGTTCTTGTACTTTTAGTGATGTAAGGTGACAAAAAAATGGTTTATTTAGCACAGGTTTTATTTTTTATTTTTTACGGTGTTTATCTGAGGGGTTAGGTCATGTAATATGTTTATAGAGCAGGTCGTTACGGACGCGGCGATACCTAATATGTCAATTTTTTCCCTTTTTTTCTTTTACTTTATTTGATGGAAATGACGTTTTTTGTTTTTTTTACTTGAAACTTTGAATTTTTTGGGGGGGGAAACTTTATTTTTTCAACTTTTTTTCACTTTATTTTTTGTCCCACTTTGGTTGATTGATTTCAGCAGGCACCAAGTTCCGATCACCGCGCGGCGGTGATCTGAACTACACATGATGTACGGGTACGTCATGTTTCCTTAAGTACCGGGACATCATGACGTATCGGTACGTCATGTGTCCCCAAGAGGTTAAAGTCATTTCCCTATCCACATTTGTTTGCAGAGCACTTGCCTTGCTCTTAACCACATTTTGATGCCATTTGCAGCCCTCTAGCCCTTTCCATTACATTTTTACAGCCATTTTAGTGCTCAAAAGTTCGGGACCCTGTTGACTCCCGAACTCAAACTTTTTTGTAAAGTTCGGCCTTACTTGTCGAACTTGAACATCCAGGTGTCCACTCAACTCTAGTAGTTACAGTCAGGTCCATAAATATTGGGACATCAAGACAATTCTAACATTTTTGGCTCTATACAACACCACAATGGATTTGAAATGAAACAAACAAGATGTGCTTTAACTGCAGACTGTCAGCTTTAAATTTGAGGGCATTTACATCCAAATCAGGTCAACGGTGTAGGAATTACAACAGTTTTCATATGTGCCTCCCACTTGTTAAGGGACCAAAAGCAATGGGACAATTGGCTTCTCAGCTGTTCTATGGCCAGGTGTGTGTTATTCCCTCATTATCCCAATTACAATGAGCAGATAAAAGGTCCAGAGTTCATTTCAAGTGTGTTATTTGCATTTGGAATGTGTTGCTGTCAACTCTCAAGATATGATCCAAAGAGCTGTCACTATCAGTGAAGCACCGGACCTGAACCCAATCGAGATGGTTTGGGGTGAGCTGGACAGCAGAGTGAAGGCAAAAGGGCCAACAAGTGCTAAGCATCTCTGGGAACTCCTTCAAGACTGTTGGAAGACCATTTCAGGTGACTACCTCTTGAAGCTCATCAAGAGAATGCCAAGAGTGTGCAAAGCAGTAATCAAAGCAAAAGGTGGCTACTTTGAAGAACCTAGAATATGACATATTTCCAGTTGTTTCACACTTTTTTGGTATGTATATAATTCCACATGTGTTAATTCATAGTTTTGATGCCTTCAGTGTGAATCTACAATTTTCATAGTCATGAAAATAAAGAAAACTCTTTGAATGAGAAGGTGTGTCCAAACTTTTGGCCTGTACTGTATATATGTATATGTGTGTGTATGTGTTTTTATAGGTATACATCTGTTTGCATTGTACATGTCTTCATATGTATTTATTTAAATAATTTTATATCTGGGTATAAGTGTAAGCTCCTGCCACGCACAAATGTACATACAATGTTTATATATATAAAAGTTCTATAAAAAAAAAAAGCATGTGTCCACAAATTAGGGGGCACAATACTTTGCTTGCCCCGGGTGCTGGCAACCCACGCTACGCCACTGGTTTTTATGTTCTACCCTGTATGGATGGGTTTCCTCCCATACTCCAAAGACATGCTGATAGGGAATTTGGATTGATGAGCTCCACTGGAGACAGAAAGTGATGAATATATCTGTAATGTACTGCAGAATATGTCAGCGCTATATAAGATAGCAAAATACCATATTTTTCGCTTTATAAGACGCACCTGATGATAAGACGCATATAGGTTTTGGAGGAGGACAATAATAAAAAAAAAATTCATTAGACCTCAGATCAGGCCAGCAATCAGACACCCAATGTTAATCAGACTTCATCTGACAGCTCCAATCAGACCCCCAATGCTAATAAAACCCTCGATCAGACTCCCAATGTTAATAAGACTCCAGTAAGACCTCAGATCAGCCTCCCATGCCTCAGATCAGCCCCCCATTAAATTTATTAGCCCCCCCATGCCATTTATCAGCCCCTAATGCATCTATGAGCCCCAGTGCCATTTATGAGCCTCCATTATGAGCCCTAATGCCATTTATGAGCCCCCATTATGAGCCCCCATGCCATCTATGAGTCCCAGTGCCATTTATGACCCTCCATTATGAACCCCCATGCCATCTGAGTCCCAGTGCCATTTATTAGCCTCCATTATGAGCCCCCATGCTATTTATCAGCCCCAGTGCCATTTATTAGCCCCCATAATGAGCCCCCAGTGGCATTTATTAGCCCCCATTATGAGCCCCCATGTCATTTATGAGCCCCCATGCCACAGATCAAATAAAATTAAAAAACACTTACCTTGCCTGCTTGTGGATGCCGCCGCTCCTCACCTCAAGCTACTCAAGCTGCGGTTGAGCATTTTAGATGTGGCTCCATTCGAAGTCTATGGGTCTGGCATAGATCATTAAGTGTTGTACTGAGCTTCACTTATGCAGTCCCATAGACTATGGAGCGCCACTCTAGATGTTCAACAGCCCTTCCACTCAAACAAGGCTCTCTATACTTGTGATGAATGAGGGTCTCAGTGGTGGGAATCCCTATGATCAGATTCATATCGCCGCTCCTCACCTCCAGCGCACTCTGTCTTCTTTCTTGCAGTGACCCGACGTGCACAGAGTGCCCAGACACTATGCACAGCCACAGACGACAGCCAAGGACCAGCAAGTGGTGAATACAGAGCCTTCACCGCTTCCCGATCCTCCGGTACTAATAAGCGCTTCCATAATGGAAGCACTCATTAGTATTCGCTTTATAAGACACAGGGCCATTTTCCCCCACTTTTGGGGGAAAGAAATTGAGTCTTATAAAGCCAAAAATACGGACATAAATGCAAGCTACTTTCAGTCTTGGTCCACAAAGGATAGATGGTTATATGAGTGGCCTTCTTAATTGACATGAATGACAGTTATGGAGACCTCCAAGAGTTCTTTTTCTTGTAATAAGATAACCACTATGACTACTTTATTATAGACCAGTAAATGTATCTTCATGTAAAGGCTACCATGAGATATAATTCCAAAATGCTATTTCCCAGATTCAGCAGTCAAGGGTAGATCTTCAGTCTTCTGTATTAATCTAATTCATGAGAAACCGCAGCATCTGCGTTTTTGTTCCAAAACAAATCTTCCATTGCAATATGAACTTTATTAATATATCATTAATGTATCATCACTTTCTCAGTTTCATAAGTAGTGACAGGTTAGACTGCTGACACTGAATACACTGTCACAAATTGTAGATGCTAACATGGGTCAAATTACTTGTCAAGTCTGCGGACCTGATAAAGTTAGAACTTTATTATGCTTACTAGAAAGAAGCAGAGTAAAATATTTTATATTAAAAGTAGCAATGTGTTCATTTTTATCTAATTTCTGACACTTTTCTAATGTATGCGGTATTTAGTGGCTAGTCATAGATATAAAGGGCCTGTCCCAAGCTTGAAAATGATGACCTATCCACAGAATACATGATAAGTGCCTGATCGCTAGGGGTCGCACTGCTGGGACTCACACCAGTCATAAGAACACGGTCCCATATTCCTCCATTTGAATAAAGCTGCGGTTGAGCATTTTAGATGTGGCTCCATTCGAAGTCTATGGGTCTGGCATTGATCGTTAAGTGTTGTAATGAGCTTCACTTATGCAGTCCCATAGACTATGGAGCACCACTCCAGATGTTCAACAGCCCTTCCACTCAAACAAGGCTCTCTATACTTGTGATGAATGAGGGTCTCAGTGGTGGGACTCCCTATGATCAGATTCATATCACCTATCCTAATGATAGTGTGGGTGATTATCATCAATTGAGGTAGGCACAATGGGCTGAGAGCGGATACCATGACATGACGCAAAAGTCAAAACAGGGCATGTCTGTGCTTATTCAGCATCCAGAAAAGAAACAGCTTCTATGGACTTTTTTCACATATATACCCTTAAACCAGCCACAATCTACTCATATGCTATTGCTCTAATTTTAGCACGTGTTCACACACAGATTATCCCAAACAGCCGTATTGTCTGCATATGCTATGGTTCTCATTTTAGTACATGTTCACACACAGATCTGTAAGTAATCCCAAACAGCGGTACTGCATGCAACCTTAAACAGCAGATCAGTTTTTCCACTGTGGACAGCTGCAGGACAGGGTGCGGTGACATATCAGGTTTACTCTCCACTCTTGGTCAATTTACTTTTTAAATTTCTCATGGAGAATGTCCTCACTAGGGCTTGATGAAGCGCGGTCTGCTTGAAACGCATCATTTCAAGGACACCTACGAGTTATTTTAATCATGTAAATAAAAGTTACGTTTTACCCTAAATTCCAGGGAGCTGGATCCTTTGACAATTTGTTACTGACGTCTCTCATGATTCCAATTCCAAGGGATTCATCCCTGCTGCCTTTTCCTTCGCATTACAGGAGTGTCTGGATTATGCAAATTCGGGGTGAGCTGTGCAAAACATTTTAGTTTTTTTCTTGACCTTTTGAATGCCAGTTGCTGCTATGTTATTACGTCTGAAGACTTGTTTTTGTCTGGAAAAACTGCTGTCCCATTGCCATTATCATTGTAGCTCTAATGTAAGTTTATGTGAGATGGAAAGTGTAACATTGTATTTGTTTGTGCTGAGTTTATCCACTCCTCCCACTAGAAACTTCTATTTCAGCTAGAAACTGTATATAAGTAGAGCAGTCAGAGCCCCTAGTGTTCTGGCATAACCCAAAACTTTTTAACTTAAACGACTTAAGCTGCCGCCAGTATTGGAGGACCAAAAATGTTCAGTATCTACATCAAGTAGTCAGCGGGGGACAAATTTTGCCCCTCATGGAATTAAGGGCAAATTTAGGTGAGGTGGCTTGGTATGCATATTTCCAATTGAGGTCCGCACTCTCTAGCACTCTAAATAGTCACTTCTTTATTATAGATACTCCTGCATTTCTACATGATTTAATTTCCAAGAAAACTGTCACGAGAATTAAACTATCACACTGTTATAGACACTTAATGGATAATTTCTTTCTGGATGTTCTCTCTCCAGGACAGAGAGCTTGGTCTTCTCTTCTTGCAGAGGTGGGCCATCCAAACTGGGAGAATATAGGGGAAAGCTTAAAGCTGGTTTCACACAATTTTAATCACACTGTTGTACAATTTAATATTTTGCACAAAATTTATGTGACACCCATATGGCTACATAGAAGAGGACTTAGGGCCTCCTCTGACTGCCCACGTTGTGGTGATTCCGAGGCAGATCATTTACATATGTTCTGGGATTGCCCAATGGTGAGTAGGTATTTGAGATTGGTCCAAAAGAACCTGGCGTGTAAACTTAAAATTGTTGTCCCTTTGTCCCCCAGGATATGGGTCCTGGGAGACTTATCTGAGGTTAATTACCAGCCCATAAAATGCCATCTGCTGATTAAGGTGATGTTCTTGGCTAGACTCCTCATTTCTAGAGCTTGGTTTTCTTCTTCCGCCCCAGACTGTAATAACTGGCTGAGCTTGGTTGAGAAAGTGAAAAGCTACGAGAAGATACTTTACAAACAAAGAGGAGCCTACTTAAAGTGGAATAATTTATGGAAAGATTGGGACACAGTTAATTAATTAGGACTCTTCTTCCCTTCGCTATTTCATAGTTTTCTTTTTCTTTTTTTTCTTTCCTGCAAGGTGGGAGGGTGGGTGGCTGGGGTGAGCTAGGGGGAAATCAACCATGCTACTAGTGTCAGGGTTTCCGATAGGATTAGAGGGTGACAATCTCCAGAAGGATTCAGGAGGATGGACGGAAAAGACGGTAGGAAACGAGGATAATCGATTGCAAGTTTCAAGATTTGTGGAAACCAGATTTGGGAAGGCCACCACGGGGTAATCAGAACTAGTCTCGATTTCTGAAGACGACAAAGGATGACTCTCTGAATGAGGTTGAAAAGGAGGAAACGCATATAGAGGACCCGACAGTCAGGGTCCGGACGCCAACTGAAAAATTTCGTTAGTCGTCGGTTGAGTTGAGAGGCAAAAAGATCGAATTGGAGAGGACCCCAAAGTGAATTGATTTGTTGAAAGACATGAGGATCCAGAGTCCAGTCGCTGGATTCTGAAAGATAGCGGGAATTCCAATCTGCTACAGAATTGGAAAGACCCAGAATATATTCCACTTTCAAGACGATGTTGTGATCCAAGCAAAAATGCAAGAAATCTTTTGCAATGTCTGCTAAGAGTTTCGATTTGGTTCCTCCTAAGAGGTTCACATATTGGACTGCTGAAATATTGTACATGCGAAATAACACACAACAATTTGGTTTGTCTTTCGCAAAACTCTTGAGTGCGAAAAACTCCGCTAGAAGCTCTAAATAATTGATGTGAAATAAGGTTTCTTCCGGGGACCATTTCCCTCCAGTAGAGAGAGAACCGCAACGGGCTCCTCAACACAGACAGCTTGCATCTGATTCTAATACTAACTCCGGAATGAAGCGTAAAATTGCTTTCCCATTCCATTCCTGATGCAACCACCAGAGAAGTTCTTCCTTGGTCTCTGGTGTAAGGGATATTTCATCCGTGTAGGCGAGACCTTCTCTTAAATGTTGAGCTTTTAATCTTTGTATGGCCCAATAGTGAAGGGGAGCTGGGAAAATGGCCTGTATGGAGGCAGAGAGTAGACCCATGACTCTGGCAATAGTCTGTAACGATATTAAACTTGTGTTCAATATTGAATGAATCTCCTTCCGAATCATTTTCAATTTCCTAGTAGGGAGACTTAGGATAGCAGATTCGGAATTGATTAGAAAACCCAGATATTCTGATATTCTATCAGAAAACCAAGATCTGATAGAAGGGATAATGTCCATTGCATGAGTAGATGAATGGAAGGCAGAGACTGGGCCATGATTAGAATATCGTCTAGGTATATAATAAGTCGTACACCTCGGCTCCGTAATGCGGCTACAACAGGTTTCAACAGTTTAGTGAAACACCATGGGGCTGGGGAGAGTCCGAATGGGAGACTGGTAAGTTCCCATAGTTGGTCTTCCCATGAAAGCTGAAGATAAGGTTGTAACAACAGGTGCTTAGGGACTGTGAGATATGCGTCTTTTAAGTCTATCTTCACAAGCCAATCGCCCTGTAAAAGGAGGTCTCTTAATAAGTGCATGCCCTCCATTTTGAAATGTTGGTAGGTGACATATTTGTTCAGTGTTTTCAGATTTATGACTGGCCTGTGGCCACCGTCTTTCCTGCTCACAATGAATAGATTGCTGAGAAAAAACATATCTGTGGGAGCGATTGGTATTATAGCACCCTTGGAACAGAGTTCCATGACCTCTTGAGATATAAGATTGTGATCTTTTTTGCAGAATACCATAGGTTGAGGAAATTTCGACTGAATTGGGGTAGAGATGAACTCTATCTGATATCCCAGGATGGTATTTAGTATCCAAGCGGATGAAGTTATGAGGCTCCAAGCATGGGAAAAAAAGCATTATCCTTCCTGCCACTGGTAGCTGGGAAGAATGTTGAAGAGTTGGGCTTATCTATAGATGGCCTGGAGCGCGAGTAGCCTCTATATTCCCTTGCCCTCCATGGTCGTCCTCTGGTGGGGAAGAACGAGGATGGCTGGAAAGCAGTGGAGGTATGTGGGATGGCTTCTGTACGGAGGGGCCTCTAAATTGGGACCCCTCATGGTATTGGCAGCTGGGAAACTGGCCCCTCCGTTTCCCAGCCCTGCCAAAAACTCTGGAGTGAAAAGCCTTTTTCTGAGATGTCTGAGCTCTCTCTAAAGGGGAAAAAAGTCCTACATATTGGTTGATCTCTTTTATGAACGAGTCCCAAAACAGGAGATCGTTAGGGGACACCGAAGGCTCGGTGTTGGCCAGTTGGATCAGTCGAGGGTCCAGTCTAAAAAGAAAGGACCTCCTCCTTTTGGCACAAAAGGCAGCATTTGCATTGCCCAGGAGGCACATAGATCTCTGGGCCCAACCGTGTAGAATCGAGGTGTCTACCAGCTGACCTGAAACCGCGACCTGTTCAGATAGCTAATTTTTGTCATGGGGCCTAGCATGTCAAGGTGCTTATCTTGACAAAACCGAAAACTGCGATCAATCCCCTTTTGGGGATTTTGTGTGGGGTCGATCTCGGGTGTATCAGTGAGATGGTTGGGAACGGTAGACCTGGGATATTCGGCCTTCAGTTTTTTATTGGTCGCCTTGTCAAGTGGTTTCTTAATCCAGGAGCTTATAAAATTTGAGATTTCAGGGCATGGGAGCCACTCCCCAGACCGGTGATGTTTTATTGAGCCTGGGTCAAAATATGGTTGCCCGGTAGAATCTAACAGGATTCAACCTGATTCATTTACAGTATTAGGCTCATTGTCACCGTAATTCTCAGAAAATTCTTGGTAATCGGAATCTACTTTAGAGGGAAATGCATCATCTTCATCAGAAGAAGAGTTACTGGAAGAGATTCCATATGAATCAGTTTTTTCCATTCCTGTGAAATGACCTGTTTACTATGTTCTTCCTCACGGGTAGAGGGTCTGGAGTGTATGTGAGAAACAATAGCGAGCCATCAACAGCCACCTGATCCCTCCAGCTGACTGAAATGTATTTTTATTTTTGGAGGGTGAGGGATCGGTCTGAGGAATACACCTCTTTTGCAACATTTTTCCGGACTTCTTAAAGTCCTGGACCATGTTTGAGGTCGAGTCCTCCGCCGACCATAAATGATCGGACAAGCTAGGGGAATGACTGCAGGTGACAGGATTGGTTTTGCCTGGGATATAGCCAGGGATACAGTCTTAGCAATTGAGTCTAGCATACCAGTCATAACTGAGTGAAAAGCTGACTGAACAGACTTTTGTACTGATAGATTAACCAGAGACTTACTATGCTCTTCTGATAATAAACCTGAGGCTTCAGGAACCTCCATAGGTGCAACATGTTTCTCATTAGACATAATGAAGAGGGTATACTGAACAAAAGAGCAGTGAGAAAAAAAAAACTGAGGGAATGATGTAATGAATAGCAGCTGGGAACTGCACAAAATTTAAACTGGCCGTAATGTTAACCTGTCTGGTAAGTATATAGAATATATTGTGGTAAGCAGAAGCAACCATTCGGGGCAAAACTGGATAAGATATAATTCTGAGAGAATACAAACAGCTATCGTCACGGAGCAGAGAGAGACTGACTGTCACAGGATGGAGCAGCAGAGCGAGTGAGGTGAGAGGAAACACAGTACTTCCAAGGTAAAGAGGGGGGGGAGGGGGTGTGACAGTAACTGAGTACCAACTACGTCACAATCTGCCGACATACCTGGGACCCTGGTAACCGGTGCTAAAAATAGCTACAGGGGAGCACACAGTAAAGAGGTAAGATAAGATAACAGAAGGAATAGACAGATTGAAAGAATTAAGTAATGCATGTTTTGAAAAGTTATGAATACACGCAGTAAGTGTGCGGTGAACAGTTGAAAACTAACCAAAATATATACATATATATGCCAACAAACAATATATTATACAGTATATAAATTCTTAATTTTTTTCATCTGTGGCCAGCAGTAAGAAAGAGGAATTGGAAGTGATTACCCAGACATTTATAGACTCGGATCTCACCTGATTGGCTATGTCGTCATTTGCATATAGGACTGTCTGTTCAAATTATTTATTTTTTCGTTCTCTATGGTTGTTAACCCTTACTGCTGTGGCAAAATTAAATGAAAGAGATTGCATATAATAGGAACCTCCCATATTATTTAAAATTGTTGATTAGCCTTGCATGTCAGTTTGGAGGACTTTTAGCCCATTCCTCTGTACAAAACAGCTTCAACTCTATTATGTTGGTGGGTTTCCTCCCATGCTTGCACCACGTCCTTCCACAACATTTCTATTGGATTAAGTTCAGGACTTTGACTTGGCCATTTCAAAATGTGGGGATGTGCTCGTGGTAGGCTACGGTAGCGGCGGCAGTATTGAGGCAATCACAGACAGTCTTTGTGGTACACCGTGACTTTATTTACACCAAAGGCATAGCAGGCAATGTGCAGACCACACAGGTGCATATCCACATGCATGGCTACCTGCCTTTGTCTCCCTCAGGCCAGAGCCCCTTTGGATCGTAGCACCACAGGTCCCAGGGCTATCCTTCAATGTGTGCTGCGCCCAGACTCTCCTTCACCAGCACTGACTCTGTCTGTGGAAATCTCCAGCACAGCAAGACACACCCCACCCCCATCATCAGCAGGCTGGGTTCTTTAAAGGCCCAGCTCCACCATAAACCTGGGCTGGCCCTGGGGAACAGGCACCCCCCAGCTCTTTACCTGTTCCCAGTAAGAACCGGCCCGGACACGCTGCGCAAGCAGCATTCGCCGCTGTAACTGCAATGATCCGGTTCTTACTCCACCGAGGCCAGGACCTCTGGTGGCACGTGTCGTCCGTCCATTATTATTCCGGGGACTCTCCTACATATCCCCCCCTTTGTTCACCCCTGAGGGCTTGAACATACTGTTCAAGCCTGAGGGGGTGAACACATGCACAGCAGTGTACCCGGGACAGGGCATCTTCGTTCCCCTGTAAGCGGCCGGCCTTGTGCTCAACAGTGAACTTAAAGTTCTGGAGGGACAAGAACCACCTGGTAACCCGAGCGCTCCCCTCCTTAGCCCGACTCATCCCCTGGAGAGGGGAGTAGTCGGTCACCAGACGGAACCTTCTCCCCAGAAGGTAATATCTGAGAGACTCGAGTGCCCACTTGATGGCGAGGCACTCTCTCTCCACAATGTTATACCGGGTTTCTGCTGGGGTAAGCTAGCGGCTTAGAAAAACCACGGGGTGCTCTTCCCCGTTGAGCTCCTGGGAAAGCACAGCCCCTAGTCCTACTCCCGAGGAATCTGTTTGAACTACAAACTCCCGCTTGAAGTCGGGCGTCACCAGAACCGGGGACTCACATAGGGCCGACTTCAAACGGGAGAATACCTCCTCCTCCTGCTCCCCCCAGCGAACCATCACCAACTTTCTACCCTTCAAGAGGCCGGTTAACGGGGCTGCCAAGGTGGCAAAATGGGGAATGAACCTCATGTAGTACCCAATCAGGCCCAAAAATGATCGTACTTGCTTGGACGTACGAGGCCTGGGCCAATTCCGGATTGCTTCAACTTTATTCACTTGGGGCCTAATGACTCCGCGTCCAATCACATACCCCAAATAGCGAGCTTCCTCTAGTCCCACCGAGCATTTTTCTGGGGTTGGCAGTCAACCCCGCCTTCCTTAGAGAATCTATCACTGCCTGAAGTTTTGACAAATTACCCTCCCAGTCCGGGCTAAACACGACTATATCATCCAGATACGCGGAGGTATACTGGTGATGGAGCTTGAGGACAACATCCATCAGACGCTGGAACGTAGCCGGAGCGCCATGCAACCCAAAAGGCAACACCCTATACTGAAAAAGCCCCTCCGGGGTGACAAAGGCCGTCTTCTCCTTTGCCGCCTCTTTTATATTTCCCTTCCTTTATTTATTGGCCATGCCACCCTGGGTACGCCTGATCTCGTCCGATCTCAGAAGCAAAGCAGGGTTGGGCTCGGCCAGTACTTGGATGGGAGACCACCTGGGAAGAGCGGGTGCTGTAGACCTTTATATATATATATATCAATTTTTTAAATCTTTTTAAGGTCGTATCATGCCACTTCCTATTTATGTTTAATAACATTGTTTATTTTTCAGGAATCTAGTTATTGTATCTGTAGGGCAACATTATATGTATGTGATCTTCACAATATATGCTTTTCTTTTTCCTCCCCTCCTCTATTTTTGTGAATGTTCTAAATGTTCTTTTTCTGTTGAATCACAGTAGATTTCCAGTGAGAGCGCCCTCTGGTTTATAAAAACGACTCTGATAAGTTTCTATCTGACTATGCGATGTGCGGTTATAGAAATGCAAGTCAGACGGCTCTCTCACCATTCAAGTGTCCCTGTAACTAGGTAACGGCTCTCACATGATCGGATCTTACTCACGTGATGTGAGCCATGTGATACCAGGTTGAGTGACGTGAGCTAGCTTCTTTAGAGAGGACGGCCCCCTCACCACTTTTGTTACCTTGTGACCGAGCAACGGCTCTCACGTGACTGGGATCCGGTCATGTGACACAGGTCCTAGAGTCTTGATAGAACTTTACAATCGCCTTATTTGATTAGAAACCTGTGATGCGTTTGCTATTGCACACCTCATAGGGTCGGCCCCCATATGGGCGTATTGTTTTGAGGTCACTTACAAAACGGACTATTTTCAGTGTGCTTTTCTAGCTTTATATAATACAAATGTGTTTCTAATGTGCACATCGGCGGCTCATTATGAGAGCTTGCAGATATGCACATTATATTTGCCACTGATCATTTAGGCAACACCCAAATCTCCTCCCTTCTGACCCTGTGACCCTTTAAGGGCGGTATGTTTGTAAGTATAAATATGTGTAGCCTTGTGCTGTTATTTTGTGCAGCTCTGTGTACCTGATGAAGGGGAGTGATTCCCCGAAACGCGTTGTATCGCTGCAATAAAAAGATTTCTTCTTGATCCTGGTGACTGGCTGACGGTAATTCGCGCCGTGGGACGTGTTTTTGTTCCTTTATCCTTTGCCGCCTCCGTCAGAGGTACCTGCCAGTAGCCCTTCGTGAGATCTAGGATCGAAAAATACCGGGCTTTTCCCAGCCGCTCTATCAACTCGTCCACCCGAGGCATAGGATAGGCGTCAAATTTTGATACCTCATTTAATTTCCTAAAATCATTACAGAACCGTAATGAACCATCCGGTTTGGGAATAAGGACAATCAGGCTAGCCCACTCACTCTTTGACTCTTCTATGACCCCTAGACGTAGCATCGATCTTACCTCCTGCGAAATGGCCTGTCGTCGAGCCTCCGGTACTCGGTATGGTCTTAGGCGGACTTTCACCCGGGGCTCGGTGACAATGCCATGCTTGATCAAGGTGGTACGTCCAGGAAGGTCAGAGAATACGTCCCTATTCCGACTAACGAATTCTCTCACCTCATGTGCCTGTTTGGTCGACAGTCCGTCCCCTATCGTCACCCCAGCGGCCTTCTCCGGAACACCTGGTGACCCCGAGTCACTCCCTGCCGTTCAGACAGAGGGCGGGCTGTCTCCAAACAAATTCTCTCTGTCTCTCCAAGGTTTTAGTAGATTCACATGATATACCTGTTTGGGCTTCCGCCGCCCTGGCTGGTATATCCTGTAATCAACTGGGCCCACTTTCTCCTTAACTTCATAGGGTCCTTGCCACCGGTCCAGGAATTTACTCTCGATCGTGGGCACGAGTACAAGTACTCGGTCACCCGGGTGAAATGTCCTTACCCGGGCGGATCGGTTATATACCCGACTCTGGGCCAGTTGTGCCGCTTCCATGTGCTCACGGACGATCGGCAACACGACCCCTATTCGGTCCTGCATTTTTCCTATGTGCTCTATCACACTTTTATGAGGCGTAGGCTGTTGCTCCCATGCCTCCTTAGCGATATCCAGTAGTCCACGGGGATGTCGCCCATATAACAACTCAAAGGGCGAGAACCCCGTGGACGCCTGGGGCACTTCTCGTACCACAAACAAAACATAGGGCAACAGTAAGTCCCAATCTCTCCCGTCCTTAGCCACGACTCTTTTTAGCATGGACTTCAGGGTCTTATTAAACCGGTCTACTAACCCATCGGTTTGGGGATGGTAGACGGACGTGTGCAGGTGTTTAATATTTAATAGCTTACACAATTACTTTGTTATTTTGGACATAAAGGGTGTCCCCTGGTCAGTCAGAATCTCCTTTGGTATCCCCACCCGGGCGAACATACTCATGAGCTCTTTAGCTATTACCTTGGCCGACGTATGGCGCAATGGGACCGCCTCCAGATAGCGAGTGGCATAGTCTAACACTACCAGTATGTGTTGGTGACCTCGGGCTGACTTAATAATGGGGCCTACCAGATCCATGGCGATCCTTTCGAAGGGCACCTCTATAATGGGCATAGGTACCAGTGGACTGCGATACTGAGGTTGGGGGCTAGTCACCTGACACACTGGACAGGACTGACAGAACCTCCGGACTTCCTCATATATCCCAGGCCAATAGAACCGTTGTAGAATTCGCTCCAGCGTTTTCTTAAACCCCAGATGACCACCCAACACATGCGCATGCGCTAAATCCAAGACCATTCGCCGGTAAGGCTGGGGCACCACCAGTTGTTCCACCACCTCCTGCCTCACCTTGTCTACCCTATATAACAGGTCCTGGTGATAGGCCAGGTGAGGAAATACAGTATCGGCGCCGGGACGCTGGGCAACGCCATTAATCACCGACACACCTTCTCTAGCCCGCAATAACGTTGAATCCTGGAGCTGTGCGGTCCCGAAGGTTTCTCGGGGTACCTCCAGATCCAGGATAGACAAACTTTCTACTGTCTCACCCGCCAATACTTCTAGGGGAAACCGGTCAGGGTTACACTCTACCTCCCCTACGGTGACCCCTACAGCTGGGGCCCCTGCCTCGGGGTCCTCGGGCTCGGGACCCGGACATTTTTTTTCCCCACAGGTAGGTAACCTGTTCCTCCACAAAGTCCAGAACAGGGGAAAGTCCCTCCCCAATATTGCGGCATAAGGGAGCCGTCTCCTCATTCCGACCACATGTGGTACCTCCTTCCCACACACCGCCAGGATAACCTTAGTGGTGGGATACTCCCGGCGATCCCCATGTATACAGACAATGGTAAGGGTTCGCCTTTCTGGGAGTTTTTCCGTTACCAGCGATTCATTAACCAGAGTTACCAGGCTCCCAGAGTCCAGCAGGGCCTGCACAGAGTGTCCATTAACAACGACATCACACACCGGAGGGGTGTCCGCAGCCAGCAGGGGGTCAGCTATATACACCGGTTGGGCATAAAAAGAGGACTGGCGAGCGAACCCGCAGTCCATGGGTTCGGATGCCCTAGGGCAGTTGGCTGCCACATGTCCCCAGTCCTGACAATGCCAACATCTGATCCTCGCAGCCTCCCTCATCCCCAGGGTATTCCTCCCACGGACTGGAGATCCACTCCCCTCCTTATGAGGTGGGATCCCTTTTTCAGGATCCCGGGTCGGCAACGGGGGCTGAAGTGACTTCGGTAGTACTGCTGAGTCCCGCACCAAATCCTGAGTGGCCATATACCTCTCCACCAGGCTAACCAGTTGTTCCAGGTTGCCTGGATCACCTTGTCCCACCCAGCGCTGTATGGCTCTCGGGAGGGTACGCACAAACATGTCGACCACGACCCTTTCAACCATCTGAGAAGGGCTCAATATTTCAGGCTGAAGCCATTTTTTTACTAGGTGAAGTAAGTCATAGGCTTGTGACCGGGTGGGTCGGGACTCGGCAAACACCCACTGATACACCCTGTGCGCTCGCACATAGGTGTTTACCCCCAACCTGGCCAACACCTCACCTTTTAGCCTCTCATAGTCCTTGGCCTCATCGCGGCTGAGGTCAAAATAGGCCTTTTGTGCGTCCCCCACCAGAAAAGGCACCACCACCTCGGCCCACTGCTCCAATGGCAGCCTCTCTTGCTCCGCGGTTCTTTCGAACACCGTCAGGAACGCCTCTATATCATCTTCCAGACCCATTTTCCTCAGGGCGGATCGGACTTTGTCCCTGGCGGTATGCGGTTGAAACTCCTTGCAGGGATGTTCGCACCGACTCTTGCATGGCTACCAGCTGCTGCATTAGGAGATTGTTTGTTTGCTGCTGTGCACACATAGCCTCCTCGTGTCTTTTTTGCTGTAGCTCATTATTTTCCCTCTGAGCCTGCAATGCCTGTTGCTGCTGTAAATTACTCTGAATCAGGTGCTTAATGGCCTCCTCTATCTTGTCAGGAACCATAAAACTTGCAGGCCTGATATATGACATGCAGTCCAACACAACTTTTGCCTCAGGCCTGCCTCACTGCAGGAATGCCCGCTCCAAGCCACCAATTGTGGGGATGTGCTCGTGGTAGGCTACGGTAGCGGTGGCAGTATTGAGGCAATCACAGACAGCCTTTGTGGTACACCGTGACTTTATTTACACCAAAGGCATAACAGGCAATGTGCAGACCACACAGGTGCATATCCACATAGTGCATTAAACAAAAGTCCTTCCATAGAAAATAAACAGCAGGTTTGAGTCACCTTGTTTTGGACAGACCACAGCAGTTCTGCAGGCTTGTAAGCTACCTGCCTTTGTCTCCTTCAGGCCAGATCCCCTTCGGCTTGTAGCACCAGGGCCGGCCTTAGGTGTTCAGGCGCCCTGTGCGAGCTAACCTTGTGGCGCCCCCCCCCCCCAAAAAAAACAAAAAAAAACTGCTTGTTGCTGGCATCATGGCATAGGCTGGCTGACTATCCAACCAAGTAGTTACCAGCCCTCACACCCCAAAGGCCGGTGTAATGTTATACTTCCCTAGTTCGTGAGATTTCCCTACCCTCGTCACTTCCGGTCGCATCGGACATGACGTGAGGAGATGTGCAGCATCGCGCAGCCGCACAACGACAGGTTAGGGAAATTTCACAGCAGAATGCGCATGCGCCAGGAGCCTCGCCGGCGGTTAGGGTAGGGAAAAACTATGGGCCAATGCGCAGTGATCGGATGGATGTTTTCAGCTGAACACCGGCCGACACTGCGCATGCACCGGGAGCCTCACCAGCGGTTAGGGAAGGGAAAAATTTACGTACGGGCCAGTGCTTTTTCCCTACCCTAACCGCTGGTGAGGCCCCCAGCGCATGTCGGCCGGTGTCCAGCTGAGAAAATTAGTTTCCAATGTAGTATTAATAACTAAACAATTAAATAATAAACATATTGCATTGTCTACTTACCACCAGGACAATAAGATGATCTGGACTCTGGCTGCAGTCTGGCTCTGGGGACTCCATTGTCACTCTCTCCCCCCCCCCTTCCCTCGTCACTCTCATTATTCCCCCCCCCCCAATCACTCATTATTCCCCCCCCCCCCCGCCATCACTCTCATTATTTCCCCCCCATCACTCTCATTATTCTCCCTCTCATTATTCTCCCCCCCATCACTCTCATTATTCTCCCCCCCCATCACTCTCATTATTCCCCCCCCATCACTCATTATTCCCCCCCATCACTCTCATTATTTCTCCCCCATCACTCTCATTATTTCTCCCCCCCCATCACTCTCATTATTTCTCCCCCCCCATCACTCTCATTATTTCTCCCCCCCCCATCACTCTCATTATTTCTCCCCCCCCCATCACTCTCATTATTTCTCCCCCCCCCCATCACTCTCATTATTTCTCCCCCCCCCATCACTCTCATTATTTCTCCCCCCCCAATCACTCTCATTATTTCTCCCCCCCATCACTCTCATTATTTCTCCCCCCCCCATCACTCTCATTATTTCTCCCCCCCCCCATCACTCTCATTATTTCTCCCCCCCCCCCATCACTCTCATTATTTCTCCCCCCCCCCATCACTCTCATTATTTCTCCCCCCCCCCATCACTCTCATTATTTCTCCCCCCCCATCACTCTCATTATTTCTCCCCCCCCCATCACTCTCATTATTTCTCCCCCCCATCACTCTCATTATTTCTCCCCCCCATCACTCTCATTATTTCTCCCCCCCATCACTCTCATTATTTCTCCCCCCATCACTCTCATTATTTCTCCCCCCCATCACTCATTATTTCTCCCCCCCCCATCACTCATTATTTCTCCCCCCCCATCACTCTCATTATTTCTCCCCCCCCCATCACTCTCATTATTTCCTCCCCCCCCATCACTCTCATTATTTCCTCCCCCCCTCCCCCTTTTCACTCTCTTTTCCACCTCTAGTGTAGCGTGGCCGAGCTCTGTTCGATCCGCGGTACAGGAGCATTTGTTTCCTGTACCCGGCCGGACTGACAGGAAGTGCACACTAAGTGAGCACTTCCTGTCAGTCCGGCCGGGTACAGGAAACAAAAGCTCCTGTACCGCGGATCGAACAGAGCTCGGCCACGCTACATTAACAGCACACAGCAGGCGCAGGCAGGCGCTCAGCCTCAGCCACTCAGGCGGCGCAGAATGAGGGGCGCCGCCAGCCGCCCGAACTTATATAAGCAAGTTTTTTTTTTTAAACCGCAACGTGCGCCCCCTGCTGAATACAGGGGAGGGGGAGATGGAGGGGGCGGGGGCCCGCCCCGTGGGAAAACATAAGTGCCGCCTCGCCTGCCCATATTACATTGCGGGCTGTCGGCCGCCCGGCGCCCCTGTTGCTATGGCGCCCTGTGCGGCCGCACAGCCCTCACACCCCAAAGGCCGGCCCTGTGTAGCACCACAGGTCCCAGGGCTATCCTTCAATGTGTGCTGCGCCCAGACTCTCCTTCACCAGCACTGACTCTGTATGTGGAAATCTCCAGCACAGCAAGACACACCCCACCCCCATCATCAGCAGGCTGGGTTCTTTAAAGGCCCAGCTCCACCAAAAACCTGGGCTGGCCGTGGGGAACAGGCACCCCCCCCAGCTCTTTACCTGTTCCGAGTAAGAACCGTCCCGGACACGCTGCGCCAGCAGCATTCGCTGCTGTAACCGCAATGATCCGGTTCTTACTCCACCGAGGCCAGGACCTCTGGTGGCACGTATCGTCCGACCATTATTATTCCGGGGACTCTCCTACAAAAACTTGAAATGTATTTTTATTTAATTATTCATTGGTAGAATGACTAGTGTGCTTAAGGTCATTGCCTTGCTGCATGTCCCACGTTCTCTTGAGTTCTCTTTAGCTCATTTACAATTTTTTTAAAAATTATAGTGCATTTATTACAATCAAACGTCGTTGACAGACATACATAGCACTGCAATGCAGGGCAGACCATAAGGTATCACTCGATAAATAATAACATTAGTCATTCATAGCATGGTATTGTAATGTAAAGCACAGCCTGGCCTACTCTCTACATTACAATGCATGCTAATACTAGCATTCCTAGCAATCAGACAGTGATAATGAGTGGGGGATGGGAAGGAGGGGGAAGGGAGAGGAAATCACATGCCCGAAGCTTTAGTGAAGGACAGATACAAAGGGGGAAGAGAGAGAAGAAGAGAGGTTTAGTTCACTTCTTCGTTGTCAAAGATGTTGTACTCCCACAGCAGGCTGTGGATAAGCCTGCAGCAGTCCAGGATAGACATGCTCTCCCATCTGAGAATAAGCCAATTCCTAGCAGGCAATATAGGGTCTATAAAACAGTTTATAAGGCACCAGGGTTCCTGGATAGCACCAACAGTACAAATCCCATGAAATGGTCTGTACAGCACCAAGGTGTATTGTAGGCTGTTTCTGGGCACAGACATACAAATGTCCTGACATTTTACTATAGAATTTGCTGGTATAATTCAGAACTCATTGTTCTCTCAATGATGATTTGGGGAATGCAATATCTCCTTATGGAGAGCACCTCAAACAGCATTAAGAGTTTTATAGGTGAGGCAAAGCTCCTCTGTAATTCTGGTAATAAGGTATGCAAATGAGCTCTTAACAAGCTCTGCCTCTAAAGCTACCAGATGTAAGGTACCTAGCCTTAAAGGGAACCTGTCATGTGGATAGTTGATTATAATCTAACTAATTATATACAATCATTAACTACTAAAAAGTGCCTTAGATGTATTCACTTACTGGTGTGACAGATGGTTACCTCATAATATACACACAAAGATGCCACATGCTAATGAGCTGATTTGAGTCCAGCGTGCTGTCATTGAGTCCAGCGTTTATATAATTAACAGCTATAGCCACTCCCCTGCCAACCTGCTGCTGATTTATATGGAAAATAACTGTCAATCAGCAGCAGGTAGGCAGGGAGAGTCAGGAGCTCATGAATATTCAGGACTCATCATTATGAGCTGGAGCTTTTCAATACAAGATGTTGACAGATTGACTGGGTCAATTAAAGAAATTGACCCAGCATTTTGCTAAGAGAATCAGTCACTTATTTATGTTGCCCTTAGTTAGGACACCATAAAACTGGTGACAGGTTCCCTTTAAAGACAATGCTTGGCCTTGAGTCATGACTTGGAAAATAATGAAGCCAGCATCTCATCTGTAGACAACTCTTTCATGGTGATTGCTTCCCATCAGTGCAGAGCAGAGTGTACTGCCTTAAAGGGGTTTTGCAGTTATATCATTAATATCTGATTGGTGGGTGTCCGACACCTGTCACCACCGACTGAACAGCTTTTTGAAGAGGAGGTAGTGCTCAATGCAAGCACTTTTTCCTGTTCATTACACTGTACTTCACTTGAATTGAGCAAGCACTTGTAATTATACTATACTACTCGAATGGAGAACCCCCTCATTATCAAATAGCTGATTGGCATGGGTTATATGTTGGACCCCCGTTGATACAATATTGATGACCTATCCTGAATAGAGATGAGCGAACCAACTTGATATTCGTTTTAGGTCTGGTTCGCTGAAGTTTTTAAAAATTTCGGTTCAGGCTGCTTTCACACTAGCGTTCGCTGGTCCGCTCGTGAGCTCCGTTTGAAGGAGCTCACGAGCGGACCCGAACGCAGCCGTCCAGCCCTGATGCAGTCTGAATGGAGGCGGATCCGCTCAGACTGCATCAGTCTGGCGGCGTTCAGCCTCCGCTCCGCTCGCCTCCGCATGGACAGGCGGACAGCTGAACGCTGCTTGCAGCGTTCGGGTGTCCGCCTGGCCGTGCGGATCCGTGCGGATCCGTCCAGACTTTCAATGTAAGTCAATGGGGACGGATCCGTTTGAAGATGCCACAATGTGGCTCAATCTTCAAGCGGATCCGTCCCCCATTGACTTTACATTGAAAGTCTGGACGGATCCGTACTAGGCTATTTTCACACTTAGCTGTTCTATGCTAAAAATAATGCAGACGGATCCGTTCTGAACGGAGCCTCCGTCTGCATTATTATGAGCGGATCCGTTCAGAACGGATCCGCCCGAACGCTAGTGTGAAAGTAGCCTCAGACCAAAATCGCTTTGGGCCTAAATAAAGTTGCACCACTTGCCCTGAAATTTGGTATATAACCCCCTCTAGCCTCCTAGGACTTTTTTTTTCAGGAAAACTTGATATCTCTTTTTGTTTATTTTGTATGAATGTTTCCCTCCCCCTCCTCAAGCTCTGGAACACAATGACAGCAATAGTACATGATATCTGAGTGACACTGTATTGTAAGGGTATTTTGAAGAACTGATTGCTTTCTCTTTTATATTATCGGTAATATTCTGTGTAATAAAGTCTTCCTTGTAATGTAGTGGGTTAGAGATAGTTAGATCATACCCATTCCCCATTGTGCTGAGGTCACATTTCTGAGAAGTGATTATCTCAGAGACAAGCCTATAGCACACTGCAGAAGGGGCTAAAAGGTATAAACTCTGTTACACACATACATTAGTTGGCCCTCCATTGAAGTATTCATTCTTGGTAGGATTTAATTACTGAAATTACTGATTTGCTCTATCTCTTGTATACCTATACCCTGGCGTATCGTCCATGTGCTACGATACGGCGACCAGAGTCCTAACCCATAAAGTGATGATTTTTTACTTTTTACTATTCTGTATATGATTTGTCTGTTTTATCTTATATTTATTCACACTTAGTAAATATATTTACTCACTTAGCCTGCATAAGCTTATTCATTCTCAAATGTTTTGAATTCACGTTTTGAAACAGACACTGTTATACATTATTGTTGGTAAACTCACATTTGGCGGCGTTGATATATAGCATGTTTAAAAATATATCATGCCACCATATGTGTTATGCTTTTTCTTATTCAAAAGCTTCAAAAAAAGTGTCCCTTATTGGGGGCAGGTGATGTTCAAAAACACATTATTATGGGATAAAAAATTAATATGTGGCTTGGGGGACCAAGCGTCCAAAAATTATGACTTGATGGGTCAGAATGCCTGCCCGTACGACAAGCACAAGTGTTGATTATCAGAAGAAAAAGTAAAAAAAAATAGTCTAAAAAAATTCTCATTGTCAAATTCCTTCCTCAGGGACGGTTGTGGCTCGTCCTGTTTGCCAATAAGTAGGCGATCGTTTCCATGGTTACCAGCCCTCCAGTTATTATTCCGGTCACAGGCTCCCAGTGCTTTTGCTTATTTTCTGATTTTTTTCATCAAGGTCTTTCTTTTTAATATATGGGAAATCAGTTCATTTGTAATATGCATTAAATATACAGTATTATCATACTTAGTTTCTTCACTTATCAGGGGGGATATACACTAGGAGGTTTAATAGCTGGCATTTGTTAAGTCAAACTGACTATAAAAAGGCAAACAATTCAATTTTTTTGTTGAGTCCCCTCGGTGCGAGTCCCCTTAGTTTCATGTAATCTCCCCCTCTTTGATCAGGTTTGATTTGTTCTAATGCTCCAAAAATTGACCCCCTAAAATTTCCACTATATTTATCTGCAAAGTGGCGGGAGAGGGGATGACCCTCAAATATTTTGTTAATGTTTCTAATGTGTTGTTCGCCTATCCTTGTTTGTAGCGTTCTTTTTGTTCTGCCTACATATAGTTTTGAGCAGGGGCATTTTATAAAGTATATCACGCCACTTGTATGGCATGTGAGATGGCTCTCTATTTTGTATACTTTTTGTGCACCTTCTATTGTTTTTATTGGTCCAATTTGTTTCACAAGTAGACAGGCTTTACAGACTTTACAGAGGAAGAAATCAAATTTGGTGTTGCACACCGTTTGTTGTTGTTGTTTCTTCTTTTTAGTTGTTTTAATAGAGGGGGCTATTAGATTCCCCAGGTTTTGCGCTTTTTTGAATATGAAGCATGGGAACTGTGATATTCTGTCTCCTATAGTTTTGTCGTGTTTAAAGATATCCCAGTGTCGTTTGACAATCCTCCTAAAGAGGAACTCCCTTTCATTATATTGCGTAATAATAGGGATTTTAAAATCAGGTACCTCTTTTTTTATTTATGTCTAGTGAATCTTTTTTATTATTATTTTTTTGTAATCTATTTGTGCTATTTCAAATTTTATTTTCTCCAGGTCATTATTCTTGTATCCCTTTTCCTCAAATCTCTGGGTGCAGATCTGATTATTTTGATTACTTATTGTTAGGTCTAAAAATGTATCTAGTCTGTACTAAAAGACGGAGTGAATTGAAGATAAAATTCATTTTTATTTATTTCTACTAAAAATTTATTGAGTGCATCCTCCCCACCCTTCCAGATAAAAACAATATCGTCAATAAAATGATGCCAGAGCACCAAATTCGCACGTAGTTGGCCGTTGGAAAAAATGTTAAGCTCCTCCCAAAAGAGAGGTCCCAGGTTCAATTTGACAAAAGTGATGTTTTAGACACTGGCACAGTGGTCCATTTGGGTGTCACCATGCCGCGAGCTGAAAACCTTCTCCGAGATGACACTAGAGGCTGGGCAAGCAAGAAAGCATGCTGTGCCACTTCGGGGCAATGTTTCATTTTGCCTGCCCAGAGATCCATGGGGTCAGGGAATAAGGTATACATCAGAGACTGGCCTGAGTTTTGGTAGGCCTGAACATGGACAATGAGGCAACAGCTGTCAGCTGTCATGAGGGTGTCAAGACCTATCGCTGACCCTGTTGTGCCTGGGGTCAGAAAGTCGCAGTGGGTGGCTACTTGCTCGGTTTCAAGAGATCGCTCCTTGACCTAGTGGTGGGAATGGATTCCGGTCCAGGTTTTCCTGCTTAGGTTTGCAAACCTTTTTGTCCCTTTTAGGAACCTATAGCTTTTCCTTTCAGCTGTTCTCCGTCAGCCACTCCCAGCTACTATTTATTCTCCCTTTCTGCTTCCCTTGTTTCCAGATATAGACCTTCTTTCCAGATCTTCTATTCTGACCTCTGGTGGAGTTGGAGTTGCTGTGGAGCTGTTGCTGTCGGATATCCGGTTCTCTCCTGTTTGTTGTCTCCCTTTTGGGATTGTTTGTTGTGTTTGTCCTTTCCCTGTTGTTACCCTAGGTGTAAGTGGTGAGGAATAGGGCTCTCACCGTCCTACTCACAACCTAGGGCTTATTTCAGGGTAAGCCAGGGACAAGGCACGTGATCAGTGTATGGGTTAGCAGCCCATCTAGGGACGTCAGGGCAGCCAGGTGCCAGTGCTAGGTGAGTTAGGGGTCACCACTCCTCCCCTTCCCTCTCCTCTGCGTCGCACTTCTGTTACCTGCCATATCAGATGTGATATCAGCTTGCTGAGTGACCTCGGCATGGCACATGGAAAGACAGCTCCATCATGTTGAGAAGACTGAAATGGCTACTGCGACTTCTGCTGCTTGTACCGGTGGATGACTGTGGGGGGTGGAGAGGGTCCTCTCTTTCAGACATGCTGGTGGCAGTTGTCTGCTCACCATAAGCTGTGGCAAGATGCATACAGTGTTTCATGGTAAAAACATTCCCCCATTTTGCCTTGGTAGTGAGAGTCTAAACGCATGGCTATCCAGTAATCATCAGACTGTTTGATGTCAACAATATGCCTGCCATTGCATAAGCAAGCGAACATACAGGTCACCAATCTGGCCAGCGTGCCCGAGGAGCCAGTTCTTTCTGGTTCGACCCCCCATTGACATGATTGGGTCACCTGTCCGGTTCACCATCATCAGCACCCTCTTGCTCCTCTGACTCTTCCTCCTCTTGCAGTGGCAGCTCTTCATCCTCATCTTCCTCCTCCAAATTCCTTTTGTGTGTCCCCAACAGATATAGGCCAGACAGCAAACAGCAAGATGTGTCAGCTGCTTTTCTTCCACTGTGGTCCCCTACTGCATAAGCATTAGCATCTTTTCTAAAATAACAGAAGGATGACATTGTTCATGCCGCAGTTGTCCCTGCTGACAAACTTTATGGCCTCTTCGAAGGGCTTCAGCACCTGACTCGGATGAGCTGCCACTGTCTGACCACGAACCAACACATGCTCCCTGCTGCTGAGTCTGGTCTTGAGTCTGGTGCATGACAAAATTGTTCATAGCTTTCCACTTCTCATACAGTCATTTGAACATGTGCAATGTTAAATTCCAGTGAGTTAGCATGTCACGGATTAAGCGGTGTAGCGGCAGGCTGTTATGTCGCTACTGGTCCAGGAGAGTGTTCCTCGCCACGTAAGAGTGGCTGAAGTGCTTGGACAGTCTCCTGGACTTTGCCAGCACCTTGTGCAAGCCAGTGTACTTATTTCGAAAGCGCTGCAACACTAGGTTGATGACGTGCACCATGCAAGGAGCATGTGTTATTTCCCTCAGGACGGCCACAATGTTGTGCCCATTGTCATTGACCACCTTGCCCAGTTGGAGTTGGCAGGATGACAGCTAGCAGGACATTTTCTGCTTGATATACTTGCCGGTGTGGCTACTCTCGCTGGTGTGGCTACTATCTCCCAGGCCAATCAGCTCCAACATTGCACGGCAACGCATGACATGACTCATAATAGGAAGGAGGGGCAGCGAGAGCGACCCTGTGCCCTGCTGCTTTTGGGGAAGGTTTTCATGATTGTGAGGAGGAGGCGGATAAGTGCCTGGTGTGGGATCCAGGCTGACACAATTGTGGAGGGGAGTCAAAATAACCTGGCCTCGTTGCCAGAAAAAACATTGACCCAGTGGGCTGTGAAAGACATGTACTGTCTCTACCCGCAAGGGCTGCTCCAAGTGTTTACCATGGCATGAACGTTGCCCCACAGCGAATCGCAGGGAGCCGCCCACGTTGTCCACCACGTGAGAGTACAAGTCAAGGAAAGGCTTTTTGTGAGAAATAATGCCAGCTTTGAATCTTCCAGCAAAGCTGAGTGCACACCTTTAACTCCCTAAAGGCAGCAGACAAGACTAAATGCAGCAGCAACTGCATTGCCAGCAACTTGGCCAGGTGGGAATTAAGCTTGGGCACCATAGAATTGCTGGGCGCATAGAGATGTTTACTGGCCACGCATTCCGTTATCGATGGCTGACGATGGAGCACAGGAGGAGTCTGAATGGAAGAAGCAGAAATGGATGATGATGATGTGAAAGACAATGTACTGCCTGTGGATGCGGCCTGGCTGGTGCAAGGGGGACCAGGAGAAGGAGAGAACTCCTGTTGCAGTGGCCGGCTGCCACCTCTGTTTTTTGTGCTGCTGGCAGTATTATATGATTGACTGTGGTATTTGGCTCTGTTGGGGTGGTATAATGTGCCACAATAGGGTATTGCTCGCCCTGCCTTCCATCAATTTGGACCCAAGTACAAAACAGGGCCACTTTTAGTATTTTTTTCCAGGGGCAAGTTAAGTTTCCAGTCCACCTCTGAATAATATTACAGGTTTTAGTTATTCGATTTCTGGAGAAGGGTCGTTGACCCAGGGAGTATTCGGACTGTCTGATTAAAGTCGGGAAGGAATTTTTTCCCCTAAATTGAGAACAATTGTCTTCTACCTCACAGGGTCTTTTTGCGTTCCTCTGGATCAACTTGCAGGATAACAGGCTGGACTAGATGGACAGATATCTTATTTTTAGCCTTACAAACTAAGCTACTGTACTAAAATGGCACTAAGCACTATTTAAGTTGATTGATCCAAAACAGACCTGAAAATATTCAGGTTTCTCTGTTATCTGAAAAATAGCAAAGTTCAGACCAAACACAGTTCAAACTAATTCACTCATCCTTAATCCTGAGGATCCTGAGATTTGCATGATGTTTAAGGTGCTCTCCATTGGAAGATATTGTAATCTCCAAATCCTGCCCTAGGCCCTTCATGCAGTTAAGCTAGTACTCTCTGCTGTACACTGATGAGGAGCAATTACCTCAAAACAGCTGGCTGCAGATGAGTTGCTGGCTTAATTATTATCCAAGTAATGTCTCGAGGCTTCTTAAAAGTTCAAACGCTGGCTTAATGGGTAAGGACATCTGGTGGCATCAGAGGCAGTGCTTACCAAGAGCTCATCTGCATACCTTTTTATTGGTACTATTTTTGGGTACATATGGTTTTTTGATCATTCATTATGACACTTTATGGGGCCAGGTGACCAAACAATTTGTTTGTTTTAGCACAGTTTTTATTTATTTATTTATTTGTACAGCGTTCACCTGAGGGGTTCGGTCAAGTGACATCTTTATAGAGCAGATCGTTACAGACGTGGCGATACCTAATATGTATACTTTTTCTTATTTATTTAAGTTTTACACAATAATAGCATTTTTGAAACAAAAGAATTGTTTTAATGTGTCCATGTTCTGAGAGCTATAGTTTTTTATTTATTTTTTTGAGCGATTTTCCTATGTAGGGCCTCATTTTTTGTGGAATGAGGTGACTGTTTTATTGGTACCATTTTGTGGGACATACGCCTTTTTGATCAGTTGGTGTTGCACTTTTTGTGATGTAAGGTGACAAAAATGGCTTTTTTTTACACAGTTTTTTTTTTTTACGGTATTCACCCGAGGGGTTAGGTCATGTGATATTTTTTAGTACTGGTTGTTACGGGCGCGGCGATACCTAATATGTATACTTTTTTTATTTATTTCACTTTAACACAATAATAGCATTTTTGAAACCAAAAAAATGATGTTTTAGTGTCTCCATGTTCTGAGAGCTATAGTTTTTTTAATTTTTGAGCAATTTTCTTATGTATGGGCTCATTTTTTGTGGAATGAGGTGACTGTTTGATTGGTATCATTTTGTGGGACATATGCCTTTTTGATCACTTGGTGTTGCACTTTTTGTGATGTAAGGTGACACTTTTTGTGATTTAAGGTGATGCTTTTTTTTACACCATTTTTTTTTATGGTGTTTTTCGGACTGGGTCAATCATGTGATATATATATAGAGCTGACCGTCAAGGACGCGACAATACCAAATATGTCTATTTTATAGATTTTTTTTCTATTTTTAACTTTTTTTTTTAATTCCTTACTTGGGGAATTTTTTTTTTACATGTGAAACCTTTTTTTTATTTTATTTTTTAACACTTTATTTATTTATTTATTTACACTTTTTGTCCCCCATATGGTCATACTAGACCTTTGACATTTAACTTCACTTTTTTTTATTTTTTTGTCACTTGATTTCTCCTGTAACTGAGGCTGACATAGTAGCCCCAGTTACAGGAGAAATACACTCCCCAGAGAGGCTGTACAGCGCAATACAGTGCTGTACACCCTCAGTGCAGGGCTGATCGAGGTCTGTGAAAGACCTCACAGCTCCTGCACTCACCCGGCTCCGGCGGTCACATGACCGCCGGGCCAGAACAGGAAGCACATAGCGCTTCCTGCACTGTATACACAGCGCTCAGTGAGCGCTGTGTATACAGCGATCTAGAAGGCAGAGACACATGGGCACTGTCCCTGCCTTCTCTAAGGGTTGATCAGATGGCCAAGAGAGGAGAGAAGGCGCTCATAGGTGAGGGTAAACAGATAGATGTCCCTTCCCCCTAACCAAGATGAGTGAAGTTACTCACCTGGTTTGGTTTGCACTGATTGTGGTGCAACCTTGGTGGAGGGAGGTTCGAAGAGTTGAGGTTGTCTGGGTTGGTGCTGCCGGATGGTGTCCGAAACAACCCTGGGCGGGGACCAAACCGCCACTTGGGTGGGAATTGGAATATATAAAAAAAAAAGGTCTCGTCTGCACTGGATACATGTGGCGAGCCAATGGACTTAAGGCGCAAATCACAACCCGAGCAAGCACAGCAGCGCCGCAACAGCAGGACACTCTCCAGCAATAATCATCAGCATTCCTTCTGAAAGGGACCTCCAGGAGAGTGCACCAGCGGGCTCACGTTGCCAAGGATACAGACTTGATAAAGGGGTCCTGAGTACCCCGAAACGCGTTGTCTTTTCAAAATAAAAAATCTCGTATCCAAGCTCGGGTTGTGATTTGCGCCTTAAGTCCATTGCAGATGAGACCTTTTTTTTAATATATATTCTCTAAGGGTTGCAGGCAACCCGATCTGCAGCTGCACGATTAGCGTGCAGCTGCAGTTTCTGAATGGACATTCAGGAACGTCCATTCAGAAATATAGAACCACCTCCCGGACGATTTTAGTCTATGGGTGGACGGGAGGTGGTTAAACTACAGGTGGGCAGCAATATTTGCAATCCTTCCATGAACACCATTGTTTTTTACTGACCTCTTGATGGTGAACATTAACTAATGTGAAAAAGTCCCTTAATTGCTTAGCGAGCACCATGGGTTCCTTTGTGACCTCACCAACTGTTACACACCTTGCCATTGATGTGATCTCTGTTGGTCAGCCACTCCTGGTGAGGGCGATAATGGTCTTGAATTTTTTCCACTTGTACAAAATCTGACTGTGGATTGGTGGAGTCCAAACTCTATATGGTTTTGTAACCTTTTCCAGACTGATGAGCATCAACAACTCCTCTTCTGAGCTCCTCAGAAATCTGCTTTGTTTGTAGAGTGATAAAGTTTCACAAACAGGCTGTGAAGATCAGACTTTGATAGATGCCCATTCTTTAAATAAGGCTACTTTCACACTGGCGTTTTGCTTTCAGTTTGTGAGATCCGTTCAGGGCTCTCACAAGCGGTCCAAAATGGATCAGTTTTGCCCTAATTCATTCTGAATGGAAAAGTATCCGCTCAGAATGCAACAGTTTGCCTCATTTCTGTCTCCATTCCGCTTTGGAGGCTGACTCCAAAATGCTGCTTGCAGCGTTTTGGTGTCCGTCTGACGAAACTGAGCCAAACGGATCCGTTCTGACACACAATGTGAGTCAATGGGGACGGATCCGTTTTCTATGACACAATAGAAACCGAGCCCCGTCTTCCATTAAAATTCAATGGTGTTCAAGACTGATCCGTCTTGGCTATGTTAAAGATAACACAAACGGATCCGTTCTGAACAGATGCAGACCGTTGTATTATCTGAACGGATCCGTCTGTGCAGATCCATGATGGATCCGCACCAAACGCGTAGCCTAAAACATACCGTCACACCTGATTGTGTCACACCTAATTAGTCACACCTGATTGTCATCCCATTGATTGAAAACACCAGTTTGCACCTGATCCTCCTTCAGCAGTACTCACACTTGAGATTCATTTCATACCCTCAGACTCATCAACAATTTGGGGACTTTTGAGACAGTGGTCCATTCATTTTCAAATCTGTGCACAATTTCGACCAGGCTATGATTACTGATTTTATGCATACACAATTAAATCCCATACCCTACATTTGGACTTATCCTGGAATAAACAATGCTTTGCCTATGAAAGATAAACTGGCTTGGGATGATATTCTCTCTTCAAAGAAGCTCTGAAAAAAGAAAATTTGAATCTGGTTAATATGGGCAACTAAATTGCACCAGTTTTGATAAATCTCCCCCTTTATGTCTTTGAGCAGAAGAGCATTTATGCCAAAACTGACCCATTCTCCCAGACCAATAGACTTCCTAGTGAAAGCTTGAAAGGGGAGATCACTTTAGATTTCACTTATTTCTCCCCCAAGAAAATAATGCATCATCCTCTGATCCTCAGTGCTTGTGTAATCTTCTCATTATAAAGCTACTTGACAGTGATCCAGTAGTGTCTGTCTCTCTGCCTAGATCAGGCACCGTGAGGGCAACAAACGTATAGCCATTCCCTTAAGGATGCTATGCCGACTTTGTTTCACACTTGCATTGTTAGACGGATTAATCCCATTTAATACATTCGGATTCATCAGTTTCGGCCGGATCTGGTTGTAATAAATCTAAATTGAACAAAATGGATCCCGTATGAAAATCATTGCAAGTCATTGGGCACTGGATCTGTTTTTTTAGCTAACAAAAAAAATAGATCCAGCACCATTGACTTACATTGATTTTGCTGCCGGATCCACTTTGTTCCGTTTTGCCGGCCGGACACAAAACCGCAGATTGCAACGCCAAAAACGCTACAAAATGGAATGGTATGCATCCTGCATCTACAATTGACAATAAATGGAGACAAGACTGTTCCATTTTGACATCCTCTGCCGGATCTCAAAACTGGAAAGCCACAACGCAAGTGTTAAACAGGCTTTAGGCTGTCTGCCTATGGCTGGTGAACCAATCATAGACTTGAGACACTAATTCCAATCACAGGTGTAGATGGGTGATTTAAACCAGGCACTGACACTAGATCAGTGCTTGTGATTGCATATCATGTGCTGGCTTTTGTTTGTGTTTCTGTGCCTTGTGCCTGAAGCTATACCTGTTTGTTTGCCCTCTGTGTACTAACCTTGGCTAACTCCACTCATTAACCTTGTGTGTACTGATTTCACTATATCTGTACTCTCCAGCTTTGTACCTTGGCGTATTCTACTGATTAACCTCTTTTCTGCTGTTTTGTATATATCTGTACTCTTCTGGTTTTGACTCTGGCTTGTTTTATTATCCTTTCTGCTTTCAATTGATCATCTGGTTAGCTCTATCACCTAAAAAACTGTCAGCATACTCTACAGATGCAACCGTGGTCCCTTGCGGAAGGCTCTGGTGAATACTTAGCAGTAACCATAGTCTCTTCTAACCGGAATAGTGTGTGATGACAGGTACCTGTTTTAAGTTTATTGGCTCTATTTCCAGTCAGTAACTTCTGTTGTTGTCATTACTCTTCTCTACTGCTGAAGCTTCTTGGACTGTGATTTGGCCCAATGGTGGAAGTGGTGACAACATCTAGTAGTTGAAATAAAGCAGCCTTTATTTCTCCAACATATATAGCGCAAAGTTTTGACTTGCATAGGGGTCTTTCTGAAGTGATTATACCCAAAGGTTGCGGTATCTTTGTTACCTTAATTAGATCTACTACTTTTTCTATCGTCTGGAAATGACTCTCCGATTCAAGAAAGTCTGGTATACTGCTGCACCACATCTGTTCAGTTTCAGGTGGGAGGAAGTTTCCTATTTGGCTCTACTATCTGCCACTCATCCAGTCCTGTTAGTCTTGCCTTAGATTCATCTACACAATCATGCTTTTGATTGGACAAATAGACAATGTATCACCCAGGAATCCTTCTGTTTCCAGAAATGCCTTCAAGGTATTCCTTCTACTTTTACTCTGCCTCTTTTTTTTTTAAATAAGGCTTCTCCTGGACTTCCGTCAAAGTACACTAATTTTGCCAATATGTGCTCTAAACAGAAAAGCAGAAATGCAGGGGTCACAATTTTCACCTCTCTCTACCATGTCCATCTATAGTCAGGAAACTTAAACAGGAGCCTCATTTATACATTCTCATCTCCAGCTGGAGCAGGTTATTTTCTTGTTGAATGAAAAGAATGTGACTTTGAGGCCTATATTACAAGGAGCTATCATCTTCACAATATTGTATCTTCGTGGATCCTATAACCAGGCCCATATCAAGGAAGGGACCAATTGCAAGAAAGTCATTTGTGATGGACATAACATAGCAAAAACATAACACTTTGGACTTTGGTTAGGCTGTCTTCCAACATTTTGTCAATATGTCCTGTGACCTTCTCTATCTTCATGTATCTGAATGACATCTTCATGTTCTCCAAAGCTCTTTCTTCCCTTTGGCAGCATAAATGGCTTCCACTGCCTCTGGGAGAATTTATTTTATGGAAACCTGGTGAAATGCATCTTTGTGAAAAATGAACTTACCTTTACTGCTCTGTAAAGGGGCCAAATGTTTCAGCTGGCCTGTTTGTACCAGGCTTTTCATTGCTGACATGGAAGCCTCAATATTAGGTCTACCAGTCATTTTACCTCTATTAATCTTCTCCTACAAATTGCCTTTTGAAACTGGGAACTGCTAACTCCGAGGTCTGCTTTAGAAGAATGGTGACATCTACTCGAAAGTCCAAACATTTTGTAACCATCTACACAGACCATAAAAACCATGAGTAACTTCAAGCTGACCAAAAACAAAACCCTTGACAACTTGACGGTTCTTCCCATTTTTTAACTTTGATATAATATACAGGTCTGGAGGCTAGAATTGTAGGGTTGATGTTATATCATGTTTCTTTGATATATTCAACTTCTTTCGAAAGGATCTAGAACACAATATAAACCCCTAATGTATTTAGCCCATGTGGAAGTCTCTCCTTGCCATCCTCCTAAAGGTGTGAACCACATGTTTTACAGTGCCAGGTTCTTTGCTGTGCACATTCCTCCCTGGTGTCTGGTTAACCAGGTGTACCAAACCGTAATACCAAATCTGTAATTCTGCAAAGTACATCTTTGCATGTTGCCACTGCTTCGGAAACTACTGTGACCCTGACAGCATGGTGAGGTAATGAATTCTCCGAGGTCCTGGCCTCCCTGGTAATCACAGTGTTCAGGCTATCCAGCCTATGCACAGGTCTGGCTGACTGGCCAGTCAACAGACCAATCCGGTGAACAGTTAGAACAGCCAATCAGAGCTTGCCTTTATAATGGTGCATAACCCCAAGCAACCAGATAGAGGTTAAACAATAGAGGATTTATTAAATAAACGGCAGTACAGTAAACACCAGTAAGCATATACAGGTAACCAACCCGAATAATAACCTGTTCAGGGAAACACCAAGGGGACAGCCAGTGACCAGGCCAAAGTTCTTATGTGCAGTATTAGTCCGTGTAACGTGGTATCTAGGGATAAGATGTCAGGATTTCCAGGGTCTGATCCAAGGTCATACACGAGACAAACTGTTCAGTAAAGATAAGGTATCCAGAGGCAGTCTCTAGAGATAAATCGAGGAAGGCAGATGTCATGCACAGGAAAGTCTGGGAGAATATGAATCGCAACATACCCCCGGGGTTGTCAAAACAACAGCCAGGAAGATCACCTTTTAAGTACCTGCTTGCCAATCACAAAGTGCCATGTGTCTATTCCTCATAGGTCATATAATGATCCTAATCCCTGACACTTGTCTGGCCTAGGCTGGTCTTTAGTCACTTAATCCATGCCTGTCCTCTAATCTACTAGAATTTACATACAGGTATTTTCCCAGTCAGTGGCCGTGTATCCTTTTGTGAACCTCCTCTCAAGCAGCCACGCGGATGTTCAAGCGGCCCAGTATGAATACACGATCGCGTCGGCACGGACACCGGAATGGAACCCACAGGTGATTCCCAGAACAGGAACGGCCGCTGCGTGCCGCCACCAGTCCTATCATGTCCCGCTACTCCAATGGGGTCCCCTGCAGGCCGAGCCCCACGAGGACCCCTGGGGGCCCCAGTGGATCACGGAACAGGAGTTTCTTACAACCTTAAGTTTGATTTACATGGCAAATTATCGGGAACGAACGAACACTCATTACAGTTAATCTGCCTGTCTGAAGGTGCAGCAAATCACTTGTTCATGCAGGTACCTAAATTATCATCTCTGAGCAGCAGATCGTGCTGTCTAGACAGCAATCAGTTGCTCAGAAACAATGCAGATGTATGAGGATGAGCGATCGCATTAGTGATCCCTCATCCTCATACTGTGGAGGTGATTACTACATGTAATTGCAGAGCTTCACCTCCACTGAGCGAGCAGCCAACTGACGTCAAGGAATGCTTCCTTCACGACAATCATCTTCTCCTTGGCATGTGTACATGTTCCTTTAGATAGTTACACAGTACAGTTGAAAAAAGACTTAAGTCCATTAAGTTAATCTAAGGGATGGGTGGGCATCTATCTAAGCCTCCGGGAGTAGACTATTTCACAAAATCACAGTTCTTAGGATATGGCCATATGGGCAGGTTTCCAAATGCAGTTTTGAAAGCCAAAATCAGGAGTGGATCATAGAAGGAGAGAAAATATAAAGGACAGATATGACTCCTCTATTTTTTAAGCTCTCCTGGTTTTGGCTTCTAAGACGGCATGCAGAAACCTGACCTTATGGTTAAGAACCCTTGTCGGCTTGACTAAACTTTTTCAAGGAGGCAGTACCCCCTTGGCTTTTGAGAGGATTTTGGATGGAATAGCTTTTTGCCATATTGTTTGTACAGGCCGTATGTATTTTTAAGCATTTTAATTATGTCCCTCCTTAGTCATCTCTTCTCCAGACTAACTAAATGTAATTATTTTACTCTGTCCTCATAGATAAGACCCTTCATACCGCTTATCAGTTAGTTTAGATGCACTTCTTTGTACATTTTCCAGCTCCAGAGCATCCTTTCCATGAACTGGTGCCCAGAACTGAAATGCATAATCCACATGAGGCTACACCAAAGCTTTGTAAAGTGGCAATATTATATCCCTGTTTTTGTGTTTTCATTCTGGTGCACTAGATTTGTTTGTCCCCTGCTTAATCTGACCCTGTTTTACTCACCCTTACTGTTATGTACAATGCATATCCTCACAATATACTATTGTACTACTAGAGACCCAAGTGGAGATGATATGTTGTGGGCTTTATGTCAGTCTGTTCCAACCTGCATCCAAGTCTTCCATTCAAGTACCTTCTCTTCTTCTGCAGCCAATATTGTCCCAACCTCCTGCTACCATTAGAATTTGCCCATAAAACCATTTCAAGCAAGTCTCCATTTAAAGTGGTTGGTGGACCACAACCTAGTCTTCCTTTTCCTTTAACCTGTTAATCTCCTGCACCGATGGTCAGCAAGGATTGAAGCTAAATTTGTAAAAAGTAAATCTGAAGCTGCAACATGCCATATTCCAGGCAAAAAAATAAATAAAAATTAGACAACAAATGTCAACCTAGTATGGTTGTCCACCAAGAATAGCAGGTTAGGAGTAGCCCCTTCAAGTTGGCCCTGGCTTCTTTGGTCCTTTCCAGGTCCTCAGACGCATCAAATCAGCAACTTTCAGTCTCCTGTGTCCTTTCAATCTCCATATTTTAAACAGCTCAGGAGAAGAGAAGGCATGAGGGGGCATGAAATCTACATAAACATGTAAATGGTCCCTATGATTACCTATGAGATAAATTATTTTTTTCATGGACTCAACAGGGAATACATGTTTTCTTCTTTTTGGCAAAAAAAAGTGCAATTGTATCACAAAATTTGAAACAGTTAAGTAATGAAATATGCTAACACAGGATTTGGTAAAAGCTGAAAATGTAAATATCATTAAGAAGTGATTCAATCTTGTAAAACACAATATACAGGGTATAATAGTATTACCGGCTACCACTATAGAATGTTAATCCATGGATCTGTCTGAATGCCAGCAGGGGACAGGAAGTACATTTTTCCACTTTTTGGTGAAACACAAACGTCATTACATAGAACTTGCCGCCATGAAATGCAGTGCAATCTGCAGACAACATGTTATACAGCAGGAGGAGCTGAGCAGATTTGTGGAAAAATTTTCAGTTTTCTGAACTTAAAGGGAATCTGTCACCCTAATGTTGGACTATTATCTGCAGTATTACATAAGTAGTACTACAATAGTACTACAGATAAGGAGTCCAGATTGCTATTTTTATTTTCCTACCGTCCCTGTTCCTTCACCCTTAGGCCTCATGCACACGACCGTTGTGTGCATCCGTGGCCGTTGTGCCGTTTTTTTTCGCGGACCCATTGACTTTCAATGGGTCCGTGGAAAAATCGGAAAATGCACCGTTTTGCAGCCGAGACCGTGATCCGTGTATCCTGTCCGTCAGAAAAATATGACCTGTCCTATTTTTTTGGCGGACAACGGTTCACGGACCCATTCAAGTCAATGGGTCCGTGAAAGAACACGGATGCACACAAGATTGGCATCCGTGTCCGTGATCTGTGGCCGTAGGTTACTTTCATACAGACGGATCCGAAGATCCGTCTGCATAAAAGCTTTTTCAGAGCTGAGTTTTCACTTCGTGAAAACTCAGATCCGACAGTATATTCTAACACAGAGGCGTTCCTATAGTGATGGGGACGCTTCAGGTTAGAATATACTATGAACTGTGTACATGACTGCCCCCTGCTGCCTGGCAGGTGCTGCCAGGCAGCAGGGGGCAGCTCCCCCTGTTTTTAACTCATTGGTGGCCAGTGCGGCCGGCCCCCCCCCCTCCCTCCCTGTAGTTAACTCATTGGTGGCCAGTGGGCCCCCCCTCCCCTGTAGTTAACTCATTGGTGGACAGTGGCCCCCCCCCTCCCTCCCCTGTAGTTAACTCATTGGTGGCCAGTGGGCCCCCCTCCCTCCCCTGTAGTTAACTCATTGGTGGCCAGTGGGCCCCCCCTCCCTCCCCTGTAGTTAACTCATTGGTGGCCAGTGGGCCCCCCCTCCCTCCCCTGTAGTTAACTCGTTGGTGGCCAGTGGGCCCCCCCTCCCTCCCCTGTAGTTAACACGTTGGTCGCCAGTGGGCCCTCTCCCCTCCCTCCCCCTCCTAATTAAAATCTCCCCCCCTGTCATTGGTGGCAGTGGAGAGTACCGATCGGAGTCCCAGTTTAATTGCTGGTGCTCCGATCGGTAACCATGGCAACCGGGACGCTACTGCAGTCCCGGTTGCCATGGTTACTTAGCAATTTGTAGAAGCATCATACTTACCTGCGAGCTGCGATGTCTGTGTCTGGCCAGGGGATCCTCCTACTGGTAAGTGACAGGTCTGTGCGGTGCATTGCCTAATGATTTGTCACTTACCAGTGAAAAAATACTGTCGTGTGCATGAGGCCTTAGTGTTAGGCCTCATGCACACGACAGTATTTTTTCACAGTCCGCAAAAACGGGGTCCGTAGGTCCGTGATCCGTGACCGTTTTTTCATCCGTGGGTCTTCCTTGATTTTTGGAGGATCCACGGACATGAAAAAAAAGTCGTTTTGGTGTCCGCCTGGCCGTGCGGAGCCAAACGGATCCGTCCTGAATTACAATGCAAGTCAATGGGGACGGATCCGTTTGACGTTGACACAATATGGTGCAATTGCAAACGGATCCGTCCCCATTGACTTTTAATGTAAAGTCAGGAGTCCCTTTATACCATCGGATCGGAGTTTTCTCTAATCCGATGGTATATTTTAACTTGAAGCGTCCCCATCACCATGGGAACGCCTCTATGTTAGAATATACTGTTACATTGTGAAACTCAGATCCGACAGTATATTCTAACACAGAGGCGTTCCCATGGTGATGGGGACGCTTCAGGTTAGAATATACTAAAAGACCCCCCCCTGTTTTTAACTCATTGGTGGCCTGTGCGGCCGGCCCCCACCCTCCCCCCCTGTAGTTAACTTATTGGTGGCCAGTGGGCCCCCCCTCCCTCTCCTGTAGTTAACTCGTTGGTAGCCAGCCCCCCCTCCCCTGTAGTTAACTCATTGGTGGCCAGCCCCCCCCTCCCTCCCCTGTAGTTAACTCGTTGGAGGCCAGTGGGCCCTCTGCCCTACCTCCACCTCCTAAATAAAATCTCCCCCCCTGTCATTGGTGGCAGTGGAGAGTACCGATCGGAGTCCCAGTTTAATCGCTGGGGCTTCGATCGGTAACCATGGCAACTGGGGACGCTACTGCAGTCCCGGTTGCCATGGTTCCTTAGCAATTTGTAGAAGCATCATACTTACCTGCGAGCTGCGATGTCTGTGACCGGCCGGGAGCTCCTCCTACTGGTAAGTGACAGATCATTAGGCAATGCACCGCACAGACCTGTCACTTACCAGTAGGAGGAGCTCCCGGCCGGACACAGACATCGCAGCTCGCAGGTAAGTATGATGCTTCTACAAATTGCTAAGTAACCATGGCAACCGGGACTGCAGTAGCGTCCCAGTTGCCATGGTTACCGATTGGAGCCCCAGCGATTAAACTGGGACTCCGATCGGTACTCTCCACTGCCACCAATGATAGGGGGGAGATTTTAGTTAGGAGAGGGAGGGAGGGGAGAGGGCCCACTGGCCACCAACGTGTTAACTACAGGGGAGGGAGGGGGGGCCCACTGGCCACCAATGAGTTAACTACAGGGGAGGGAGGGGGGCCCACTGGCCACCAATGAGTTAACTAGAGGGGGGAGGGGGGGCGGCTGCACTGGCCACGAATGAGTCAAAAACAGAGGGGGCAGTCATGTACACAGTTCGTAGTATATTCTAACCTGAAGCGTCCCCATCACTATAGGAACGCCTCTGTGTTAGAATATACTGTCGGATCTGAGTTTTCACAAAGTGAAAACTCAGCTCTGAAAAAGCTTTTATGCAGACGGATCTTCGGATCCGTCTGTATGAAAGTAACCTACGGCCACGGATCACGGACACGGATGCCAATCTTGAAAGTCAATGGGTCCGCGAAAAAAAACTGAAAACGGCACAACGGCCACGGATGCACACAACGGTCGTGTGCATGAGGCCATAATAGCTGCTGCACTTAAATATATTGTCAGGACATGCACAAGTCTTTTCCATTATGTAAGCACATTACAGCAGTCCTGAATGTGTTTTTCAGTCTAGCTTTGAGTGCTGATAGTGGGAAAATGGGGCTCAGTAGGAAAAAACAACAACTTGACTTTGTAAGGGAGTCTGTGGTTCCGGTTCCCTTGCGGGCAGATACGGTGGAGCATCCGCATGGGCGCCGGAGGGGAGGGCCGTGATGATCCTGGAGGCAGACTTGCCGGGCTGATGGCAATACGTCGCCGGTCATGCCTCCTGTGTCTCCTGCGGGTTCCGTTCCAGCGTTGATGCTGGCGCGATCCCGTGCCTAGTCGGTTGGGCGTCCACGGGCACGCCCAAGGGGTGGTTCGCAACGGAATGCGCGGCCGAGTGTGCGCGCATCTTATGCGCTATGTCGGCCACTGGCAGGTAAAGCACCTGTGCACAAATTCAAAGTTGATTAGAGATTTGCTGCACAGGTGCTAATGAGTAGGATCATCGCATGACCTATGAGGTTCTGACAAGCAGCACTCTGTGATTGGCCAGCAGGTGTTTAAAAGGTGATCTCCCTGGCTGATCAGTGCTCACTGTTGTCTCTACAACCTGGGAGTATGCTGGTCCAGATTCACTAAGTTTGTTCCATGCATGAACTCTGTGGGCCAGATTTATCATTAGCTCAGGTCAGAATAATGGAGTGAAAAAGTCCCCAAAAAAGTCCCAAACGCTAAAACTTTGCACAAATTTGCGACTTTTTTCTGCTCTGCACTATGCTGGCCAGTTTTCTGAAAGTGGGCGTGTTTTCTTATGTAAAATAATCTCTAGACAGATTTACTATTGGGACTATTTAAAAAGTAGCAAAAAAGTCGCAATTTCACTCCAGTGAGGACCATGCTTATCTTATGAGACTTTTTAATAGAACATGCGACTTTTTCATAAAAACTTGCGAATTTTTTGTAAAGATGTGCGACTTTTGTAAAGCTGCTTACTGATGGATAAACTGCTACCATCAAACCACATTTATTACAGTCTTAAAGGGCCGATCATAAATCTGACTTGGCTAAAACGGACTTTAGCCATATGTTAAAGTGGAGTGAGCTGTCAGAGTAATGATAAATCTGGCCCTGTGTGTCTTCATCTAGTGAATGCCTCTGGAAACCTCGTCTCTGCTCTACAGTTGTACCGTGTGTGGCCTCGGATAGGACCTTGGATACTTCACCGTCTCATCCTTAGGTACCTGGTTTCACGGACTCTTCTGTATGAACTTTAGCCTGGTCTGGCTTTTCTCTGACGTTTTCCCACAGAGGTTATTATTTGGACTACGTTCTTTCTCTATGATTTCTGGCTTGGAATTTACTGCTGTGTTTTCAATAAATCCATGTTTGTTCAAATCTTTGCCTGGTTGCTTGGGGTTCTGCAGCATTACAGACTTCTTATTTGCAGTACTAGTCATGCGATACTGCAGATAATAGTTCAAGATCGAGGTGACAGATTTTCTTTAAAGGTTATAAACACCTTCGGGCCATTTTTTTTTATGATTGATTTCTACTCATTTTGGGCTTCTATTACTAGATATTAAAATATCTGGCATAGTATGCTATTATATCTACAATATATGGGGTATTTTAATATCTAGTAGTAAAAGTTAAGTTTTATATGAAAAGTCATTTTTCTCTGTGATAATTAATTTTGGTACTTTTCAACCATGTAATTTTCTGTCCGTGATAGTCTTTTTTGGGTTTCAAATCATTTTTGCAATTGGGCTTTTCAAGTCAGAAAGTAAGAGATGTAAATATATGAATTACGAAGTTATACTGACTGATTTCCCATAAAACTATACATCAACCAGCTTCTCCTGCTCAATGATATGCTGCCTGTAGATTGCACTGCATTTCATGGTGACTGGTTATCTTTAACCACTTCCCGACCGCCCATTGACTATAAACATCCTGGGGTTTATCTCTGAAAGGACGTTCCAGAACGTCCATTCAGAGATTGCAGCTGCTGTGCTGGCGGCCCACTTCCCCAGTTGCCTTCAACATACCGTCCCATGTAAATAACATCACTCCATCCCACAGCTACCTTCAACATACAGTCCCATGTAAATGACATTACCCTGCCCCAGCCATCTCCAACATTCATTCTATGTAAATAAAATTACCCCCTCAACATTCAGTCCCATGTAAATAACATCACTTCACCCCACTCCAACATACAGTCCCATGTAAATAACAACCCTCCCTTCAGCCCTAACATACAGTCCCAGTTAAATAACCACAACTCACAGCATTACTCTGCCTCACACTGAAAATATATCCCTTCACTTACCTCTCCTCATGTAGCAGACCTCACCACAGCTTCTTCCCCAGGACTTTTCCTCTTCACTGCTGAGCACTGTCCTCTTCTGCACTGGTTAGGGTACTTTCACACTTGCAGCAGAGGATTCCGGCAGGTAGTTGCATCACTGGCAATCCGGATGCAAACTGATGGCATTTGTCAGACGGATCCGGAAGCGGACAAATACATTGCAATACCTGATCCATATCTCCGGTGTCATCTGGAAAAATGGATCCGGTATACATTTTTTTGTGCATTTATAAAGGTCTGCGCATGCGCATACCGAAAAGCCAGATACGGCACTAATCCACTTCAATGTAAATTAATGCCGTATTCGGCAAGTGTTCAGTATTTTTGGCTGGAGATAACACTGCAGCATGCTGCAATATTTTCTCCATCCAAAAAACATAAAAGGGACTGATGCATCCTGAACGGAATGCTCTCCATTCAGAATGCATTAGGATAAAACTGATGAGTTTTTTTCTGGTATTGAGCCCCTGTGACAGCACTCAATACCGGAAAACAAAAGCGCTAGTGTGAAAGTACCCTTATATGATGGTGACCTTCTCAACAACTGCATTTAGTACTGATTACATGACTGTGATGTCATCACAGGTCCTTCAGCTCTTGCAGTGCATTTGATTCAATTGTATTCCCGTCCTGAGGACGGCAATACAGTTGTATCTATCTGGCAGGCAGTACATTCGGGACCTGGGACAAAACATCTGGGGCCCAGGCCCCGAATGTTTTAATCTAGCAACGCCCCTGGGTACAGGGAGCGGTGAGTACGGCACTGCTAGCGATGCACTGGCATTACTGACTGCTCCCTGGTCCTCTACCCAGCGACGGCGTTGCACTAGGTCATGAATGCATACAGCTTCAGGATGTAGTCAGGATGCAGTGAAGCACTGGCACCATTACACAGTGTTGTGCTGAAGAGCAAGAGTGGGGGTGGTGGCAGAAGAGGTGAGCATTTTAAAAAAATATTCTCTGAGGACTGCATTTAGAAGATAGGGGGGTTAGGTTAAGGTTATAGGGGGCAGCAGCAGTCTGATTTGGGGTCTGTGTAAATTTGGCATCCGAACTAGGGTTGATTTGGGATCTGATTTGTGGTCTGTATAAAATTGGGGTCTGATCTGAGATCTGTATAAATGTGGGTCTGATCTGGGTCTATGCAAATGTAGGGTCTTATCTGGGATTTGTGTAAATTTGGGGTCTGATCTGAGGTCTATAAACTTGGTATCTGAATATAGTGGGTTATTTTCTGGGCTCTGTGTGAAATTGAGAGCTGATATGTGGTTTAATCTGTGGTTTGTATGAATTTGTGGGCTTATATGGGGTCTGTATGAATGGGGAGGGGGGGCTGATTTGGGGTTTAACCTGGGGTCTGTATGAATTGGGCATTTTGCAATCAGCATTCATTTTGGGGTCTAGTATGGAGTTAGTCAGGAGTTATCCTGTATTAGTTTTGGGGGTCTGTATTAATTTTGGGGTCTGTATGAATTTGGGGGTCTGTTAATTTTAGTCTGCATTAATTCTGGGGTCTGGGAGTGTGTATTAATTTTGGAGGCTCATATGGGGACTGCAAAAAGAAGGGGTTGTCCAGTCATGTAAAAAAAAATTTATTTTAAACTGATGAAGAATGCTACAAAAAGGCAGTGACACTTCTCTCATCCCACTGTTCTCACCACCAGGGGAGTTCTTGGCCTCATTCTCGGGTGAAGCCAGCTGAGGTGAAGCTCAGGGGAGTGTGACACACGTACTGTATGTGCTATGCATGTGATATATGTGGATATTACACGCTTGTAACACAGAAGAGCGGGGATCCTGTGTGGACTGTGGGCATACAACTCACAGTCCACTATGTGAGTATGCTATGTGTACAACTATAATTGCATTATATCTGAAATGAAGGCGGCCCGTCAATTGGAATTTATTTCTTTTTTCATCCCATATATCTGGCCGAGTTGGAGACTTCTCTATAATGTCTTATATGGTAATTTTGACATAATCTGCTGTCTCCATGTGACTGCTAAAAAACGACAGATACACAAATTACAATTGTTAGATATAGTGCTATGACTCGTATATATGTATGGCAACTCTTTTTAAAAAGTCATGGAAATGACAGGTATTCTTTAAGAATATTTTATCTGATTGAATGAAAAACACAAACTGACAATTTTTCTAATATAATGATAACTCATTAGCAATAGTCTAGTGAAGTTGCATCCATATGTTTTGAACCCTTTCATTATTGGAAGAAATGTCACATGATCACTAGACTGACCACCAGTATAAAGCTTGCTTTCCTGTGCACTCATTTGTTAGTCTCCGTTGTACTGCTGGATTCCTGATTCCTACAGGATTACATCATCATCTATAACCCCCCCCCCCCCCCCCGACAGCTTGTAGACACTTCCCAATCCCATCCTGCTCTACCATCTTTGTTCCTGGTGAAGAGTTACATGTATATTGGTGTTGGATGACTCTCAGCACCCATCCCCCCCCCCCCCCCCCCAGCTCGCTGTCTCCCATTGTACTCTGAAGGAACTCAAAACAATGCCATTCTGGCCAGGCTTGCTAGGGCTGTCTGGAGCTATCAGCAGGTGTACCCCTGTGATGTGATGCAGACAGAATGTATGGGGAAGGGAAGGGGGATGTCATGGGATTTTAGTTTTATCTGGTCTCAATTTCTGTATATAAGTTTGTGCAGTTACTCAATAAAGGAGATTTTATAGTAAGGAAGAATACAGAGGCGGACATACTCTTCCTGGGTACTGGGGGTCCGTCACACTCTGTATATCCATCATGTATAGAATGCTGCTTAAGAAATGATTTCTGCCTTGTCCTAGGTACCAGGAGTCCATTGATATAATAGATGGGTCCATTTATTAATTGCAGAGTTTTAAAAATCCCCTGTCTGTAATATCAGTGTGCAAAATCTCCAGTGTATGTCTATGTAATGCAGATTCGTTGTCAAGAATCAAGAGGCCACATCACAAGCAACTGGGTAAACTAAACAGGTATACACAAGGCATATACAATATACACAGTTGTTGATCCGTACATTGGGGACCATAATTTGCGGTCCCCAATGCGCGGGCAACATCCATGTGGTGCTGAGGCATGTAAAGAAACTCCACGGAAGCGCTCCGTAGTGCTTTCATGAGGTTCCGTGCCTCTGTTCCGCACAACACCTTCAAGTGAATGGGTCTGCATCAGTGATGCGGTGTGCACACAACCTGGGCCTGTATACTGCTGAACCGCTGTTTGAGGGCCACAATATGGGCACCGCCTAGCAACAGCCGTGAGCATGAGGCCTAATTCTTTAATAATGCCTGTGCTGCACTATATAGGCCTTTTTTTGCTGGAGTGTTGTTTGATTAATGGAATACTTCACCATAAATTGCTGCAAGTGAGACTGAAATATAAAGCAGATCAGCTGGGGAATGTAAAAAGTACAGTGACTTCTCTGTTGCCTATCAGTCGGCTTTAGGTTTTCAGACAGCAATGAGATTTTTTTGAACATTGTATTTTTTAAACAAACTGAAAATTAGTGGAAAATGGGGTAAGAGATAGTCTACATTACAAACAAACCCAATGTAGCATGGTAATATGGCCATAGATTAGTCAATAGAGGTGCGCCGCTTATAATAAAAGCAAGACACAGACACTATTATATTTTACAGTATCTATAATTGCAAGAAATCAATACAAACAGAACTTGGCTTAGCAAACTGTACATACATAAATAATATTTTCTATTTCTTTAACATTTCTTTGATTATTCTGGAATCATGATTTTATTTCTTACATCCAGTTGTTTATTAGCCCAAAAGTGCTATTCATTTGTACATCCTTCATACTTGAGCTACAGTTTTCAGTGATTTCATGCTTCCCTCCATACACCCACACACAGAAAGCCCGTAAACCAAAAATGCAACAGGGAAAAGTAAAAAAATATTTGCCATATAAGCTATTTAAAATTTTATATTACAAGCATCTAAAATAGCTTCATAGTTATAGATTTTTTTTTTGTCCAATACTGATAATGCTCAAAGGGGGATTACAGAACAGAATCCTACAGTTATTGTAGAGATGTTGTCTATGCATAGTCTTCTGGGGGTCAATACTTATGTCACCTTTTCAGTATAACTTTAGTTTCTGGTCCACAATATCTTGTCACCTATACAGTATCGGTTTTATGCTCAAAGGTTACTTCAGGAAAGTAAAGCTGCCATGATAAGTGCAATTAAAAGCTGGCAACAGCTTATGTATATATTCCACAGTGATTTCCATTTAACAGGGTATTCATATAGGTGGTGGCCCATTGGTATATCTGAGCATCGGGTGAAAAGACCGCGCAAAATTATTGGACAAGGTGCAGCTGTAGTCTTCTTCAGTCATTGGTACAAGACAAGCAAGACCAATTAAAAGCAGCAGAAGAAGTTGAAGTGGCAAGGCGGCTCGCAAAACCCGTAGAAAGAATGACTGGTGTCCTTGAACCACACTGGCATCAGAATGGCAGGAACCTGAGCCACCGTCTTTGGACCTGATGAACAAAGTTAAGACAATGAGTGTAAAGCAACAGTTTATTCAACCACCGTTGAATAAACTAAAGGAATTCTATAGAGAAGTGCCTACTCTATAGTACATACTTATATGCTAACGATTTAGTACATTTCTTCATAAGTGCAAAACGCACATTCTGTAAAATTGGATTGGATTATTATAAATATATAGAATTGTATATTATAAATATAACAAAAAAAAAATCTTGATTTATGTACAGTTAGAATCTTGCACTGGATCAATAGCCATCGAGTAAACCTATTAGCCTACTTAATAATTAAATACTTTTTACTTTCAATGAGATAAAAATCAACATATCTGCCACCTGTGCCCACATGTATACACAGAATATAAATCAATACCTGCCTTAGTCTCTATAGACACCTTATACGGGAAATACATTTAAGTATACAAGTATGCAGGTGTAACTGAAATAAAAACCTCTATTGTATTTGCTGTAATGAGATGATGGTGAAGTACACTTTTCAATGCTACCATGAAATGTTATCCGCAATCTAACCTATAAAAAGTATGTCATGAGACAATATTTTGCCATACATTTAGTCCATATTGGTTATATCGCAGGATATGTTTTGAACTATATAAATATAAGTGTATTGTGAATAAAACCTCACATTCTTAATTCCCTCCCTGGGTACTGGTAACCAACTTCATTTCTAACATATGCTGAAGGTACTTTGGAAATATGTGCCACTAGTCTTTTAGCAGATTAGTAGATGGCAATGCTATTTGCTACTGTCAACCGCTTTCTGCAAGGAGTTGCATATATAGCAGCTGTTGACAAACAGAAGAGAAGGTATTAAGGCTCCATCAAAACACCTCTGGCAGCAAATTTTCTCCCTGAGACTGGGCATATTGACATGGGGGGGGGATGTAAAGCCCCTCACCACCCCACCACTAGGTCTTGGCTCCTTCGCTCCCCAGCTGTCGCTGCCTCACTTAAGTCTCCATTCTCAACATCCACTTTGATCCTGTTGCAGCCAAGTGACCTGCACTCCTTGCATCACATGGTGCAAAGGGAGCAGGCCACTGATGCTGCCAGTAGTTGGCTGCAGCAGCTTTAAAGCAGAGGAACAGAGCAAGGCAGCCGAGGCTGAACAGCAAAGGACCCAGCAGCAGGGATCATTTAAGCCCTTTGTAGGCCTGCCCATGAAGAACTAACAAAAAAGAAATCTAATCTAGCGTATATAGCGAAATTAAAGAGTCACTGCCATTTCAAGAAAATTTGCATACCTCAATAAGACAGGTAAATATAAGAAAGTTTGTAATATATCTTATCAGAGAAAAATGCTTCTTTGTGCACCCAAACTAACATTTTCTGCTAAGTCCATCTAGACCAGACTGCTACCGTCTCGCTGAATGATCAGATTACATGCTGTCCATAGAAGTCTACGGACAGTGGGGTTTTGAGGAGTAAGCTGTAGTGAGACAGATCAGAGAAAAAAAAACTAGCTTAAAAAGACGGGGACAAAAATACTGCCTATAGCAGTCTATGGAGATAAGAGGTAGAAAATGACTTTTTTCTCCAATAAGGTATTACAAAGTTTCTTATATTCACTTATACTATTCATGTATGCATAAGTCGAAAACGTTGAATTTTGACTTTTTAGATGATATCAGTAGACTTTTTCTGTAACTTCCATAAAGTTGGAGTGGCAGAGCATATAAATGGATGGTCAATGGAGAATAATAATCAAAACTAATGCAAAGGCAAAGTGAATGGCTGTCTAAACTCTGTGAGTGAAGTGTCTCTTATACATTAAGTCCCAGTGCCCACAACTTCTGTGCCAGCTCCTCATGAGGAACAGTACTGCATTCTTTTTTTTTTTTTGCAAAATCCAAATGAATTCCATCTTCTCAAATTTTTCTAAACATTCCATTAAATGCTAATGTTACGCCAGATGAACAGTTATTAAATTAACAATTAGCCCATATGAAAATAAGGTTTATTTCTTATTCAGTTTGTTTTCTTCTCTTCTTCTGATGAGATAAAATTGTTCTGCCTGCAAGTTGAACTGCATTATATAAAAAAGACTATTGGTACTTCTCTTACAAAACTGCAATTGATGGTGCCTGTATTTCTTTGTACACTATACTTTGGATTTGATTATCTGTAATCAAAAAAAGCAGTAAGCATTTACAAAGATAAATGTTAAAAAGCCCACATTTCAAATCGTCTAATTGCTGTCTTCATGCGTCTGTGATAATAAAGGACTGGAAAAAATGGGTCATTAGCAATCTCGTATTAGATTTTTCATAACGCTACATAGAAAAACTAAATACTGTCAAGAACAAATTGTATCTCAATATACACATTCCAGTATCTGTGTATTCTGTCACTTTATGTAGCACCCAGTATATTCATTTCTAATAATGCAATAAACCTTCAAACCTTCATACCTATGCTCTGTATACACACTAGGTGTGCTCTAAAGATACTCTGTCAACACAAATCATTATATAATAGCTCACCGTGGAATAATTAATTTTAACTACATTTATTTTTTGGCAAAATCTGATTATTACAGCAACTTAAGATGATGTAGCTTGAATGCAGCTAAGCAGCCTCTGCCCCCTCAGCAATCAATCCCGTTTTGACCAGAGTCATTTGACAGCTGGATTGCCAACCATTGTCAGGTAGTGAGTCTCTAAGGGTCCATTCACACGTCCATGTGTGTTTTGCGGATCCACGGATTGGTGGATCCGCAAAACACGGACATCGGCGATGTGCGTTCCGCATTTTGTGGACCGCACATCGCCGGCACTTAATTGAAAATGCCTATTCTTGTCCGTAATTGCGGACAAGAATAGGACATGTTCTATTTTTTTCGGGATCGGAATTGCGGACCCAGAAGTGTGGATCTGCAATTCCAGATCCGGGCAGCACATCGTGCGGCCCCATAGAAATGAATGGGTCCGCAATTCGCAAATGCGGAACGAAATTGCGGATGTGTGAATGGACCCTAACAACTAGTCTGTCAGAAGCTGGCCATACACATTAGATTTATCTTCAGCCAACAGTTACCTCAGGTGAACATCCAGCTTTAGGGTACTTTCACACTAGCGGCAAGAACTCCTGACAGGTTGTTCTGGCAGGCGGGTGAACAGCCTGTCGGATCCGTGCTGCCGCTAGTGCATGCGTGCCCTCGGACTACCGCTCCGGCCCCATTGGCTATAGTAGGGGCGGGCCGGAATTCCGGCAGCAGCACGGAAAATATGCCGAGAGGTGGCCAGAATAAAACTACGACATATCAATGAGGCCGGAGTGGTTATCCGGGGGCACGAGTGCACTAGCGACAGCACGGATCCTACAGGCTGTTCACCTGCCGGAACAGCCTGCCAAAGTTCCTTGCTGCTAGTGTGAAACTAGCCTTATTTAGCTGGCCATACACTTTATATACCATACCTGTCGACTGAACGCTTTCTCTCCTGTGTATATTTTCTCATAGGAAGAATAGAAAAAAATGTTGCCAGCCACCTATACTTACTTATCTTCCAAGAACAAACTGATCACACATGTAGATTTCCATCCTGATATGATCTAGTTTTTCCTATCAGTAGCAGCACAATTAACGGGAGGTATAGCTAGGTCGGCACATTTATTATAATCTATGCCAAGACACTGGCATTAATTATAGCAGGAATCCACACCCGCCCCTTTGAGGTTGTGGATTTCCTTTTTGGCGAGTGGACCTGCACAGATGCAGCACAATTATTAGAAGCATGCGCCTCTTAATAACTGTGGCGCAGCTGACACCAGTGGGGAGTAGCTTTTTGCTTTAATTTTTTTTTTGGGAGCGTCTGCTTGCTACTCTGTTATATCATTTGTTACATTTTCTGACACTATTTGTTACATTTGCTGCACAGTCTAAAGTCTAATCATATTTCTTAGAAATGTTCCATCACTTTGTATGCCGCCATGGAAAAGAAGCACATTTTTTGCAAAAAGTCATAATGATAAATCTGGCTAAAATGTAGCCCCATGCCAAAAACCATACTAAGTACTAAGGCCTCGTCCACATCTGGAAAATAAGCGTATGTCTGTGAAGATGTCCGTCAGGGATCCATGGTTGGTTCGTGTGTCCGTTTTTACTATCCATGTGTGATCCGCAATTCACTGACGTTGCTCTGCTGAAAATTAATTTTCAAAGAATCTTCTATTAATCTTCAGTGAAAAAATGGACGCACCATCCATGTTGTGTCTGTGATTTTCACAGACCCATAAACTTCTATGGGTGTGCTTGGTCCGCATCACGGATCAAAGTAGTGCATGTCTCCGTGATGTTTTTACTGACCCACAGTCAGTAAAAAAATACTGAAATGTGAACAGACACATTGAAATCAATGGGTATGTGTGCTGCCGGTGGAAAATGCGGACAGCACGCGTCAGTGAAAAATGGAAATGTGGGTGAGGCCTTAGAATGGTACACTTGTGTAATATGCCAGTCTTAATAAATTTCTAGTTTATGTCTCAAAACAAGTAAAGTAAAGCAGGTACTAAGAGTAGTAGCTATGGCGACAAAAATACCTAGGAACCCACATTTATTACATGTTATTACAGTCAAGGCCAAAACAATCCACAAGGTCTGCATAAAAATGTTCCAAAGTCATAAAAAATCCTGTAAAACCTCTTTATTTTGTCTGGCCTCAAACTGTAGTCTATCAATGTTTACTGATCCAGTGCAAGATCAAACACAAAGTTCTCTGATCAGAAGCCTTTAAAATAATCAGGAACGCAGTGACAGCCTGTTCTGTTATCAGGTACTGCTGCAGCTGACATCAAACACAACCTGTCTGACTTGTGCTTTTGATTAAACTCTCTATTCAATTGCAACTCGTTTGTATTCCATGCTTGTCTGAATGACAAATTGAATATTGTGCTGTACTGCAAAAAGATGTGTTAATCAAAAGTGCCGGTGGAGAGGAAGAGTGCTGCGGCTGGGATGTTATCAGGCAGTGGACCTGGCTGAAAGCTGCAAAGCTGTTAGGACGAACACTGGGCCAGATGTTTGGCAATGCAAAATGTGAGCTGGAAAGGAGATGATAGTTCATTGCTTTTATTATCACACTGGAATAAAACACATGCTCATCAGCTTGTCAGTGAACTTGCTGGTTACCCTTCAGTCTCCATAGAATGTCGAGAGGTGGTCCCATCAGATGTGTACACAATCAGCATGTCCATTTATTTCCTATTAGGAGCTGATCACTACTTGGGGAAGTTGACGTCTAATGATAAATCATGATCCTTAAGTAATATTGCAATGTAGGCATATATGCGAGGTGCAAATATATCTAGTGAGATAATTCAAAATGCATGTGTCTGATGGTGAAAACTTGATCAGGATGTCTCTGTATACAGTGAGCACTCATGTATTATCAGGGAAAAGGTCTTAAGGTGGAGCCCCTTACTTAAACTGGGTACACCGCCATTTCCTTTTTAATCAGTTTAAAAGATTTATTGTGAGATAATGCCATGTGAGTGAGATGATGGGCAAAAGGCAAATGCTTTCATTTCAATGAGTAATGAATTTCAATGGGTAATGAACTTGTAATTTTCAAGCTTTATGTAATAACAATATTATTATTACATTATGTAATGGACAGTTTGGTTCTATGGCTTAAAGGGGTTGGTCACTTTTGACCAATGTATATGTAAGATGACTATATCACAATTACTAATAAAGCATTTCTTGATATTCTGTGCCATTCACTATATTACATAAGCCATGCCCCCTTGTTAGGCAAATCTTCTGTGCTGTCCACACAGAGGTCCTGTCCATAAGATGGCCGCTGATGGAGGGTCATGTGACCAGACATCACCCAGCCTTCTCAATTGAAACACACTGTACCCGCACTAAGCTCCCAACAGTAAAGTGAAGATGGCAGGTGCAGTATATTTGAATGCAGGAGACATCACATGGAGGTGATTTGCCTGGTCACATGACCCTCCATCAGCAGCCATTTTATGGACAAGACCTCTGAGTGGACAGCACAAAAGACTTTGCAAATACAGAAATTAGTGCCGAATTTCAACAAAGACTATATTAGTAAGTGTGATATAACCATCTTACAAACACATTGGTCATCTGTAACCAAAAAGTGGCCAACCCCTTTAATCAATCTCCTAAAACTGCATTTTTTAACACCAGTCAAAGCAAATACATAGCTCTGTTGGCAGTGTTTAAATCGAGATATACCAGTTTGCCTAGCCATACCTGTATATCATTAGCTGTTATCACATATGGCTATAGGTAATGACCACTTTCCACAATACCATACACCATAGGACAGTGTTTCCCAACCAGTGTGCCTCCAGCTGTTGCAAAACTACAACTCCCAGCATGCCCGGACAACATTTGGCTGTGCGGGCATGCTGGGAGTTGTAGTTTTGTAACAGCTGGAGGCACACTGGTTGGGAAACACTGCCATAGGATATCTAACATGATATGCATTTCTAGAACGTGCGTGTCCGCAGATGATGATTTTTTGACTGAACAAGACAACATCTTGAATGTTCTAAACTACTGTACAGTCAAGTCTTTATTGCAAAATGTACCTAATTTGACATTGGGATGCGTCTAACACTTCTAGTCCACTAAATTTTAGGTATGCTGGACTTTTTAAGCCTTTGTATACTTATATTGGATTACTTTAATTAAGAGGGAAATTTCAATGTGTTTGTTATGAAGTTTGTTCTTTTGCTTAAACTTTATAAAAGTAACTGTTTGGGGACTGAAGTAATAGGAGTAAAGAGACTAATGCAGAAAATAAAATAAAAAAAGACAGAAGCACACAGAATAAAAGCAACAAAATACAGAAGCTTTTTATGCAGAGATGAAAAACTTACTAAAACAATATGGAATGCAAAAGCTACCGCAGCAATTCTACACTCTTGTGGTCAAAAGTGTGGAAACTTTTTGAAAAAGTTTGAGAAGTGTGCTAGTAGGGATTAGTAAGGTTAGCAGAAAAAAGAAATAGAAGTGTCATCAAATCTATGGACCAAGCTATTCTTATAATGAGGATTACAAAGGAAGCAAATGCCCACAAAATGGACAGTCCATTCTGACACTGGTTCCAAACCGTATGGAACAGAGCCTCAAACTGAGATCTAGAAATAAAGAGGATGATAAAAGTTTGCTCCATACTTAGTAACCTGCCTCTTCTGAGGCGCAGCATAGCTATAAAATAGTGGCAATCCAATTAGAAGATGTCTTTCTGAGAACTAGGGTTAAAGTTCTCAACCAAGCATGATGGGCTTGTTCTACCATCCTCTGTGTTCTAGAGTAGAATGCGGAAACCAGGAGAATAAGGTACCTGCTAGGTGGGTTGTTGACAGAGGGTCCAGGCTGTGAGACATTACATTTGCCCCGTGGCTGTTTGCAATGAACAGGGGGTAAAGAAAGAAGAATGTTCAGTCCAGGCAAAAAAAGACAAGCTACCGGTGAACAGAAAATCAACAAAATGAAAAGTGCAGCAAAGGAAAATAAAATCACATGAGGTGACCAATACCCGGGAGATAAGGAAACTGGTTTTTCAATTTTGAATCCAAAGCTACAATTCTAGAAGAATACAACATGGCACATATAGAGAGGAAATAAAAGATAAAATATACATGATATAAATATTGAAAATTCCCTATAATCTGTAAGTGCAATTTTTTATAAGGTTTCTGTATTAAATATGGTTGCAAAAACCGCTATGGAAATTAAAAATCACCTTTACAAACATTTCTTAAGTAATTACTTTGAATTTAAAATCTGAAAAACCAGTTTTCCTTGACAATTTATTACTAGGACCTATAGGGATGAATGGAGAAAATCAGTTAAAAAGATCATATAGTTTATAAGGACAGGTGTTATTTCACTAAAGTATAAATGGATTCCAAAGTCCCAAAACCACCAAGAACCAATTAAAATATAATTTAACAGAATTATAAAGGGATAGGCCAAAATAATCCCAGAAGAAGTATTTTTTCTTTATGTCATGCAGGAGGCAAATGTCAGGGAGCCAGGAGAACTGAACCTTGCAGTGTAAACAGTTCTCGGAAATGTGGGATGTGTTCACTGTCCTTCCTAGCGGGTTTTGTAGTGAAGGCTTTGCCTGGTGTAATCTACAGAATTTTTTTTATCTTCCTATATGGACGCTATGGTTACTTTACCGTTCTCTCCCTACTCGGGGTACTTCTGCCCGACACAGGACTAAGGGATCCAGAAGTATCTAACTCATCTGCAGAAGACCATGAGGACAACTCCTAGTTGTAAAAAAAATACAAATAAATGTTTTAGCATCTGAAATAAAAACAATTAGGTATTTCTTGCTAAATATTTATTATTATATTATCATACTTTAATCAACAATGGAATGACAATATGTACATATTGGTACATATTATATAGTATATGTACATATTAGGAGCTCTCCTTAATAATATATAGCATCATATCAGTCTCCTCACGCCGTTTAGGCGCTTTCTGTAAGGCGATATAGTATCCCCCAAATCCTGACCTGGGCCTCTCACATAGATAAGCCAGAACTCTATGCTTTGCACTGATGAGGGGATATTATCCCAAAAAAGCTGTCTGCAGATGAGATGCTGGCAAAATTATTATCCCGGTGCGGTCTCAAAGTCTGTTTAAAATGTTGAACATTGCCTTATAGGATAGCTGCCTTACATCTGGTGGCGTTAGTGGCAGAGCTTGTTAAGAGCTAATTTGCATATCGTCTTTACATATTTGTCAGGAATTTCTACTAGTGACACACTAGTGCTAGTACTGTTGCTTAAATAAGTACAAACATTGTTCTTGGGGCACCTAAAGTATTCATAGCAAGGTAATATTACCACCTGCTTCCCGTTCCTAACAACATGCTAGATTATTACCAACTCTCTTATAAATAACCTTCATTCATCTTTATCATTTGTAATAAACCCAAGAAACTTACCAGCTGACTGCTGGAAATGTCCAAGATTTTCTCTATTTGTTTGATGTGCTGGGTCACTTTCTTTAAGAGCACTTTGAGTCGGTTCCCAATGACATGCACCTTCTCTTTGGCTTCAAGACAATCCTTGCCCTCTGCATTGACAAGTAGCTGGCAGGACATGTCTTGTAGAGATGCCACCTTTAGCTGAGATTCAAGCAGCTCGCGCTTGATTTGCTGTTACAAAAGACAAGGTCAACAATGTTCTCATACCGTATCTACACATTTTAAGTTTAGCTGAATTTGCATATTTTAAGATTAATTTACTATTGGCTACTATATTACAGCTAAAGATTAGATCCTACTTAAAAATCACAGGGGCACATTTATTAAGGCTGATAGCTGGAGGTGGATCTGCTGAAGTCATGCAGAGGTGCCGGCCTCTCCATAAATTTGGCGCATCCAGTGCCAGTTTTAAATTTAAGACTTAAGCTTTTTAGCTGTCTTACATTTAGACCTTTTTCTTTACCTAAAACAGGCTTAAAAATTTGTGAATGAGACGGGACTGCCAGCGTGTCCCCTTCACCGCCACGCCCACTTATTTAGACCTGGCGTAAGAGGGGCAGATTGTGGCTAAACCAACTGGTTGCAGCACAATCGATGCCTGAAATACACCTAGTAGTTTTATTTTTTTGGTGTTCTGTGTCTTCTTGCCACAACATGAATGTTATGCATTTTTACGCATTGATGCAAAATTGCATGTCAAAATTGCTGCTAAGTGTGTAAAGTGGTGGGTGGCATTTTCACAATTTGCCAGGTATCTACTTTTAGAGACTATATATATGGATATAGTGCATAATATGATTTTTATTTATTTTATGTTTCAGATTTTATTTGTGCTTGTTAAAAGTGTAAAAATTGTCTTGGCAAAAAGAATTGAGCAATTGAGCATTCACTGAAATGTATCAATGTCTATATCCATACATCCATTTTGTACATGGATGTATGGATTCTGCCCAGTCGAGATTAAGAATCATTACAGATCACGTCTGCCTCAGTTTTGGTATTTCTGCAGTGATTAGTGTGGTTATAGCATCGTCTAGCGGTGTTAAGTTGTATTACACTTTGTTTTTCTGTTACAAAGACGGCTGCATTGTGGGTGGTGCAAAGCATTGTGGGGGTGCAAAGCATTCTGGGAAAGAGAAGTCTCCAGTCACCAGGACACATCAGCAGAGCAGTCCTATGCATGTCTCCTTCTCAAACTCCACCATCCTTGTAAAAGCATATCTGGCGAGAGATCTACCTTTGTTTCAGGGACATATGTTATGCAGAGCTGTTCATTTAGTTGTAATTGTTACTCAGGGAGTTGCTACTACTGTTAGATAGACATGTAATCTTATGTACAGGCAGCCATTTTACCATGTGCTTCAGTCTTATGCAAAAGTTACAGTACATGCTATTCTATACGTTATACTTATACATGTTATTTGTATTCTTGTAGTTTTACTGCACACTTGTACAATCTCTCACGCACACCGTGCAGAGAGTACATCCTGTTGACCAATAAAAAAGTTAGACTACAAAGAACAGTCTTATTTGGAAGAAAGACAGGAATGGTTTATGCTGAATGTCATACTGGACACTTTGTGAACCTGTATGAAGACAGAACATCCAGGGTATAACAAAATTAACTCTAATATTACCGTTAACAGCTTGTGGTGATCCTGGAGAGTGTCGGCATCTAGACTTGGATTGATAGGGATGATTTCATTTCTTCTTCGGTCAATATTTTCTAACCAAAGTAGCAGACCATGGCTCATCTCATGGAAATCCTACCATAAAGCATAGTTAACAAAAAAAAAATAAGCATGACTATGATTTTCTTGAACAATTGCATATATTTATGTTGAGAAGACCTAAGCTCTATGACCGTCTGTCGGTCAGTTACCATAACGATAGACGTGAATACGTCAGAGGCATCCCTCAGAGGTATAAGTGGCGAAAAAGGGGGAAAGGCGCTCATAGGATAGTATGAAATAATGGGGTAAATCAAACACGAAGGGTGCCAATTAATGTGCTCACCTTTGTGTTGTGCATCAAAGGCACCACACTTGTGAGATCAGTGGGTCGGTGCTGCCGGTATCTCTCAATCCTCGTGGGTGGAGGCCAATTCTCCAGAGGAGTAATGTGAGGTTCAATGGGGGTATACGTACCAAGACAGTACACATCTGTGAAACCTCTTAGTGCAAACACTCCACATAGTCAGGAGGCCGCGCTGCCTGCAGCTGCTTGGATCTTACAGCTTGGACTATCCATATGTGAGAAGCTACGCTATCTGCATTAGCACCGAACCAAAAGACTTGAAAAAGGAGTATATCCACTCCGAAACGCGTTGTCACTCCACACTTAAATATTAAAAGATTTTAATAATATCCACTGGAGTCGTGTTTGCGCCAAGAGGTATCACAGTTGTGTACTGTCTTGGTACATATCCCCCCCCATTGAACCTCAGAGGTATAAGTCGTAAAATGCTTCCAAAGTATACCTATGACACACACTGTAAATGCAGGGTGAATGCCCTTCAATTCTACTGATTTTGCTAGGAATTCGTTAACCTTTACTGCAGATTAAGCAGACTGTGATTAAGACTCCGGTTCAGTCATCTGTTTATCACAAAAATCATACTACTGGAACCTTTGGCACTGAAAATAAAATATTACTTATATTGCAGAGGTGAATTCAATGGGAAAACAAAGTACAAAGTGGAAAAATATAAGTTTCTTATACTGTACCATAAATCTTTATTCTAATTGTTCTAAGTTCTGTGCTTTTGATAGTAATTAATCAATGCAAAGGCCAAATAAACAATTCCTAACGCTTCCCAGTTCTACCCAGTATGCCAACTGACTTTTTTTTTTCTTTAATTCAGTTTTATGGCGCCTTCATGAATAGTTGATATAATAATGAGCTAAAGCCTTTATGTCTGGTAACTACATGAAGATCAAAAGGTATGCCAAGATTGGGTTCAGATATACACAAGTCTGGTGTGTTTTAGAGCTCTATGGTGATCTAAGAAGAGGTGGGGGTATAGGAGGGTTACAGACATTAAGGTCGGGTTCAAACGTGACTGAAAAATACGCTGCGGTTTTTGGTCTGTTTCTGCAGCAACACAACATGTACCTATGTTGCATGTGGTTTTTGCCACAGATAAGCCACCCTCTCCACTGTAAAGGCTGAAATCTGCAAGAGAAACTCGCTGTATAAATTGACATGCTGTTTATTTTAAATTCGCAATGCCGCACCTTTTCCAATGTCCTTTTTTTATGCAGTGTGTGGATGAGAACGCAGAAATTCTCATTCACTTTGCTGACTCTTTACAACTCTGCAGATTTGCCACGGACAAATCTGCAACGGCAAATCCGCAGCTAATAAGTCACAAGTGAGTCCAGCCTCAAAGGAGGCTGCATTATGGCTGCCTGGAAGCAGCCTTCTAAAACTGATCCCTACAGCATGACAGCTGCTAGAAATAAGTTTAATGTAAGGAATTGTGTGTAGTTAACGCGGTCTAATAACCAGTATTATCACTGCTTACTGGAGATCTAACTTGTGGTTTTCTCAACTCTCCCAGATTCCTGACTATGATGTGATAAGGGGGCAGAAACTGGAGGAACTAGGGTGTTCGCCATAGTATATCAGGAAGGGCTTTTCTTCCCAACATACACTGATCAAGATCCATGCAGAGCTCAGGCAGGATTCATCATTCATTTTTTTATGGTCCTAAAACTTTGCACCATGATGCTTTACACTTCAAAACTCTTCAAGCTGGAGGTGATTTCTGCCCATTATCTGCACTGCTGGAAATCATGTTTTATTACACAGATGTGTGCTTTGTCTTTTCTCCTGGCTCGAGATATACTAAGATGAGTGCTGCAAAATGACCAGTTCTGAAAAGAAACTTTTGTGTTGTAATGTCTGTAACACAAATGTTTTGTATTCACAGGCGGTCATCTTGAACACTCATATCAGGATATCTCGGGGCAAGAGGGGAGAAAAGACACATTGCAGGAAAGGGCAGATTCAGAACGATTTTTTTTTTCTCAGTAAAAAGGGTAAGGAAGGCTAAGCATCGACCACAAAGTCATTCCTAATTAAAGCTGGAAAGGTAAAATTGAAAATACTGAAAAAAACATCTTATTATAAATTAAGTCCTGAATGCCTTTAATTACTTATAATGGCTCATTTCTTTTCTAGGGGACAATCAGTGAAGAAGTTAAAATGGCTGCTGACAGATTCCTGGAGATGGAATCCGTCCTCCTAATGACACTACAGTATGGCCTATGTAAACTCCAGTCTCTGCCAGTATGAACACTGTGAAGCTCTATGTGCAGATACCAGCTGAGATAAGTGCTCATCTGTGTCCCTATGCTTCAGAATGGAGTTCACCTGAAGCATAGGAATGAGGACGAAATTTGCTGCTGTGGGGTAGAAGGGCCATTAGAAAACACTTCTGCTGATGTGAAGGAGGTGAGGTGACGTCACACTTCTGAGTCAGACAGACAGGTAAGCCTAAGGGCTGGTATCGGCACATAATATACAGCTTCACAGTGCTGATATCGGCAGAGACCGGCGTTTACATAGGGTTCTGTGCTCTGCATTCTCACACAGGCCATCCTGCAGTGTCATCAGGAGGACAGATTCCATGTTCAGGTATTTGACTGTGGCCATTTTAGCTCCTCCACTGACTATCCCCTAGACAAATGGGGTCATTTATCAAACTGGTGTGAAGTAGAACTGGCCCATAGCAACCAATTAGGTTCCACCTTTTATTTTCAAAAGGAGCTGTGAAAAATAAAAGGTGGAATCTGATTGGTTGCTATGGGCAACTAAGCCAGTTCTACTTTACAACAGTTTGAAAAAAATGCCCCAAAACGTGCCATTATAAATAATTAAAGACATTTAAGAGTTTATTTATTTTATGTTTTCTTCTTATTATTTTTTCTTTCCTGGAGAACACCTTTAATTAACATATCAATGATGAGAAGTCTGTATGCAAAACAGTGGCGTACCTACCATATAGGCAGACCACGCAGCTGCTATGGGGCCCGTGAGGAAGGGGGGCCCGCAGTGGAGGAGAGTCCCCGCCCCCATCTATCTTCCTAACTGTCTCCCGTCTGCTAGCCCCGCCTCCTAGCTCCGCCTCCCGTCGGCTAGCTCCGCCTCCCGCCTGTTAGCTCCATTATGCCCGATTTCTATTTCCTCTGGATTTCCAGTAATAAAGTAAGTGACCACTTGTAGGTGAGGACAGTACAGAGGTGTATGTGTGTATGGGGGGGGGGGGGGGGGGGGGTCACTCAGCTTTCCCAGGCTATTCCTCTGCACATATGCCATTCAGAACAGGAGGAAAGCTGGGTGCTATTATGTAATGTGACTCAGCTTTCCTGATGTCCTGAGGCCTGAGGAGATATGAGGGGAGGTGGGAGTTACTCAGCTTTCTCATGTCTCTGCACATGTGCCATGCAGGACAGCAGAACAGCTGGGTGCTATTACATCATGTAATGTCACTCAGATTTCCTGCTATCCTGCAAGGCATAAATGCAGATAATAAAACATGGAAAGGCAGGGGGGAGGGGTTCACCCAGCTTTCCCAGAGACTCCTGTCTCTGCACATGTGTCATGCAGGATAGCGAGTAATGACAGTGTCTCCCAGCTGTCCTGCATGACACAGAGGATGGGGGAAAGGGGGGGGGCACTCGCTTCCTCACACTTTTCTCATGTCTCTGCGCATGTGCCATGCTGGACAGCAGAAAAGTTGGGTGGTATTACATCATGTAACACCCCAGATTCTTGTCAAAATATGCTGAACACCGCCGGGACCTATCAGATCCCATTCTCTATAAGGCTACTTTCACACTTGCGGCAGGACGGATCCGACAGGCTGTTCACCATGTCGGATCCGTCCAGCGGCTATTTCGCCGGACCGCCGCTCCGTCCCCATTGACTATAACGGGGGCGGAGCTCTGGCGCAGCATGGCGGTGCACGGCGAAAGCCGCCGGACTAAAAGGTACTGCATGTCTGACTTTTTAGTCCGGCGACTTTCGCCGTGCACCATGAAGTCAATGGGGACGGAGCGGCGGCACGGCAAAATAGCCGCAGGATGGATCCGACATGGTGAACAGCCTGTCGGATCCGTCCTGCCGCAAGTGTGAAAGTACCCTAATGGGTCTGTTGGGTTCCGGCATGAGTACTTCCATTTTGTAGAACAAAATACTTCTGCATGAGGTGGGGCAGGGGAGAAGTTAGGGAGGGTAGTGAGAGGAGCCAGGGTGCATAGTAGGAGGGACTAGGAACGGGCATGGGGGCCCAATTTAAATTCTTGCTATGGGGCCCAATGATTTCTGTGTAAGCCCCTGATGCAAAATTAGAAAAATAATAGTTTTGTTTTTTTTCATTAAGAAGCTTGTTTTCAAGATAAATAGTAGCAGCTAATATGACTTTCTAAAAAAAGGGTCTCTAAAAGGCCTCTGAATAACAGTAAGGAAAATTATAGACCTGGCACTGCATTAAAGCATCCTGAAGTGAACAACGCCAATCCTCTAATGTACTGCCCACACGGTCCCATCTCAGGTTCATTTGTCTCAGCCGCTCTTGAAGCTCCTTGCTTTCTGAAGTATCTGCCTGAGTGAACTCTGAGCTGCACAGGTTAATGGACAGGACAATAGCTTTCCGACCATCCACAGCTTTCTGAAGTTCCTGAAACAAGGCAAAGAGAAAACAAAATGATGGCTAAGTGTAAACAAAGGCTTGACAATGACCCCAGACATACAGACAAAGATACAGCGGGAATTGCATAAAGACGGCAACATACATGGGCAGCCAAAGCAGTCTATGCCCCAATCCAACTGAGAAATGTAGCTGGACCAGAAAGCAGGGTGCTGACAACCAGAGGAATAGCCGTACAAAAATTTGGAGGTGTCCTGGATTGGTGAGCTATATATTAAAGGGGTTGTCTCCCTTAATAGAAAGCACTTACTAATGTATTGTTATTGTTCATATTGCCTTCTTTAATGGTTTGATTAATTTTGCTATCACATTATACACTGCTCGTTTCCATGGTTACAGCCACCATGCAATCTAGCAGCGATGGCTGTGCTTGCACGCTATAGCAAAAAGTTCCAGTCTATGCGCACCGACCACAAGAGAGGCTGGCACTTTTTTTGTACAGTGTGCAAGCAAGGTCATCACTGATGGACTGCAGAATGGTCGCAACCCCTGGAAACGAGCAGTGTGTAATGTGATGGAAAAATGATTCAAGCCAGTAAAGGAGGCAATATGGACAATCACAATACACTAGTAAGTGCCTTGTATTAAATTATATTTGCTGATGTGAGACACCCTCTTTAACACAAACTGTGAATATATTAATTACTAAAATCAAGCAGGGATCATATGAATTATTAATGTACATTTACTATATCCGGAACTAACAGGGTAGAGCCATAGTATTTGTCGGGATTCGCTCTGGTACATGTTGGTACAGTGGAAATGGTGGGGGATTAATTGATGACTATGTTGTTTCATTATTTTAACACTTTGAGGGGCATTGTGGGGGGGGGGTTAGTCCGAAGTCCAAAAACCCCTTTACATCTACTAGGATTCAATCTTGGTACATGATGACAGTTAAAACTGAATGGTGATATGTAACATTTTAATTTTAATGTGCAATATTATATGCGGGGCACAAAGAGCCCTAGAGGATTACCTTTAATTTCTTAATCCTTTGCTCAATCGTATGTATGTCAGTGCTAACGTCCAGGCGCCTTAGCTGCGCAAGCTCCTCCTCTGTCTCTCCCAGCCAATCCCAAATGTTGTCGAGGTCTGAAATAAATTGCTGCCATTGCTGAAGTTTTTGTTTCATTCTGAGCTCCTTACTAAGGGCTTGTGCTTGGATTACTTCCCATCTCTCAATAACACCTGAGATGATAGAGGCATCAAAAACAGATTATAGTTGTAGAAATGTGACAAATATCTAAGTTTCTGTAGACAATAGTGCGGAATAGCAAGTAGGAAAAAATAACTATTTAAAGGGAATCTGTCACTAGCATATTATCATATTTTTTTTTATTATGAATCCATGTGTAATAAAGTACCTTATTTCCATATGTCTTGTTCTTTTTATTCTGTGTCTTGTCATTTCTTCAAAAAAACGCTTTTTATGATATTCAAATGAAGCTGTAAGGAGCCCAGAGGGGCGTTATTCTTTGTCCACGGTGCCCAGGAATGCCCCTCTGAAGTGCCGTGCCCGCCTAAATTTGAAAACTAAGAACTCCTCCAAGATCGCCTAAATCGCCTCCCAGAGGCGAGGCTAAGTGCTCCCCCCCCAGCGCCACGGATGCGGGTTAGAGGACGATCGGGGGTGTTTGCCGCAGAGCGCGGCGCTGGGGGGGGAGCACTTAGCCGTGCCTCTGGGAGGCGATTTAGGCGATCTTGGAGGAGTTCTTAGTTTTCAAATTTAGACGGGCACGGCATTTCAGAGGGGCGTTCCTGGCCACCATGGACAAAGAATAACGCCCCTCTGGGCTCCTTACAGCTTCATTTGAATATCATAAAAAGCCTTTTTTTTAAGAAATGACAAGACACAGAATAAAAAGAACAAGACATATGGAAATAAGGTACTTTATTACACATGGATTCATTGTAATAATAAGCAAGCAGAGAAACCCATTCAGATGTATGGAATGTTTTATTAAAGTTGCAGACATTTCTGCAACAAGTCTGCTCCATTTAAATATGACCTAAGTAAAGGAATTTACCAGCACTGACTGCTGATGATGGCCTTTCATATAAAGTGAAAATGCTAATAGAAACGTTTATATCCTTGCGTCAGTTTCATATGAATGTGTGTGATCCCAGAAAATACAGACCAGACCAACTGTAGCTTGGCTGACGTTACTGCATCAACGTTATCTATGCGCTATGAGTTTCTGCCAGACCACAGGTCTACTGTCCCATACCTACATGATGTGGTAAGGTACAGTAGTCTCTATGAGGAAACAGCTTATTGTTTCTAAGGAGTGAAATGAAGACGCTAAACACTATGGGGGACATTTATCAACCCCAGCGTTTTCTTCACTGGTCTTGATCCCCCTGCCGGAGAATACACCAAATTTATGCAAAGGAACAGGCCTCTCATAGATTTGGCGCATCCTGTGCGAGTCTAAAATCTATGACAGCCGTAGATTTCTGTCTTTATTCATGCAGAAAACCGGCTTAAATAAAGATAAACGTGCCAAGCCTGTCCTCGGCTCCTGCTGTCCTCTCCACGTCCCCTTTTCTCACCACTTCAGAGAAAGGGGTAAAGTCACAAATTGTGTTTTTTACGCCACTATTGTGGCGTAAAAAGCATAGTGAATATCCCTCTATATGATTTCCAGATCAAGTGAAGATCATTTCTCCTTAGATTATGTATTTTATTTCACTAAATTTCTTAACACTTGTCGATATTTTGGGCGATGGCAATTAATTAATGACGATGTATATAGTTTATTGCTTGTTTAATATTTCATTAGGAAATTGTAGTGAAGATAAAATGAATAATCCAGGGGGATATAATCTTCACTTGATCCCCAATTTCCTTCATGTGCACATACTTTTCCTTGTTTTTGAACCTTTGTAAAAGACTATGCATTTTGAGCATTTTGAGCAAATATTGGTCGTTCTTATAACATATCTAACTTGCAGGAGTGGTTGACCTGTCTTCTAATGTCTACAGTTGAGTATGCATTACCTGCAGATTGAGTCTCTGTACTATTCAAGTTAATGAAACCAGACAGCTTTTCTTCTTCCTCTTTCAGATTGTCGTTTACTCGTCTCACAGTGTCTATGCTGCCCCGACACTCTCCAAGAAGCTTCATCTGGAGTAAAAAGAGAAATGGAATTAGAATGTCCTACAGTATATCATCTATTGTAGGGTGTACATGTATAAAGTATGACCGAATGCAACATTTACATTTAGAAATGTATAACTATTTCTGTGTGTGTTTCATTAAGATGTAAAGTCTAGTAGAGGGAGGAAGAATAGCAGGCCAAAGAACGCAACTAAAGAGCTTTGCGGTTGGTTCCATGTTATAGGTGGAAATGTATAAAGTTATATCATAACTAACCTGTAATATTACACCTGTAATCATTGTACAACATTATAAAGGAACATAATCTGTTGACATGGAACTCATGGGAAATTGTAATTGCTGTTGCTAAAAGAAGCACTTCCAGCCACCACTTTGCCGGCCTGCTTTGTTTTAGAGATAGGTGCGGGGGTCACATCAGATAATGGGGATATATCCAAGCAATATGCCCCCATCGTCTGAAATAGGATTGTTCTAAATGTCTAGAATGTTCTAATTAGCCCCAACATTTTTTTTTTCTAATATACCGGTACTTTATTAATCAATTATTTTGTTTTCCTTCTCAAATAGGGACCCAAAGTCCTGGGTGCTATAGCTCTTTAGAATCAGTATTCTGGAGTATGGATTTCACTGGGGCCACAAATCACTGCTCCTGCCTTTGCCCCCATCAAGTTTGGCTAATTTCTGGCACAGTACATTGGTACCTATGTGCCAGGCTACATGACAGTGAAAAACAGATATGTGATGGAAGTTTTTTTAATGGCAATCACACATTCATCTTAAGACCAATGGTAGTCTATGTCACATGGCAGTTTTTTTGATGGCCAATGAATAACTTAAAAAAATATTCTATCTTGTCCGTTTTCACTGAGCGACAGCCCCCATACAATTGAAAGCACTAGTGAAAAAACGTCTGTTAAAAAATAACCGTTTATCCGTTTTTAATGGATGGTTTTGTTTCACGGTCGTGTGCATGTAGTCTTATGCCAGGATTTAACTGAGCGGAGCAGCCTCCTCCTGCCTGAGCCCGCTCCGCTGAAAGCTCTCCACAACATATTGCTACTTCTGGACTGATGCTGAGTGTAGCGGGCTTAGGCAGGGACTCACTCCACTCAGCAAAATCCCTGCATAACACATTGGTATAGGGTACTGAGTGTGTGCTGTTCCAGAATTTAGCTAAGCCTTGAAATAAGTACTCCAGTACAGTGCTGACATGGCCGAATGGTACTAGAATACCGATTTTAAAGCACTATAGCACCCAGGACATGAGTCCCTATTTGAGAAGGAACACAGCATAATTGATTATTAAGTATATTAGAAAAATTAGGGCGATTTAGAACATGTTTAAGGAAAGTTAAGTAAAATATATATTTGAAAAAAATAAATTCCTTACCAGGTCTAACCTACAGTTTTAGATGAATCCACAGTCTAACCAAATGGGAATTTGGTTAGAATTTCAAAGTGGAGACTATGCTCAACTCAATATTTCATATATATATAATTAGAAATCATTCCAATAATCACTTACTATCGTTAACTGTATTGCACTTGATGTTGTGTTATCAATAAGTTCAGCCCCAGGTCTGCAGCTTTAAGCCTTGATTCTGCATTGCCAGGAGACTATCTGACATTTCAGAAGCACTGGCATGAAATAAACGCAGCGGACCCCCAGGGGTAATACTTACATAACCAGTGTAACTTGAATCTAACTCCGGCCCAGTGGGTGTCCTGCTGCGAATGACATTCTCTGTCTGCTGTAAATGAAAACGACTGGCATCCAGTGCTTTGTCCAGTTGACAGATCTGTGTTTCTAACAAAATGGACTCTCCTGAGGTAGAAGGAAAACAGTTCTATCAATTACAGTCCTTGGGCTTACCAAATTTCTACAGCTAATGAAAGCTCCAACATATAGAAAGATCTAGTGCAGCTAGCATGCAGAGAATACCATTAGTAAAACTGCCTGTGTAGATTGTGTTAAGAATGAAGCCAGAATATTGATTTTACCTCCTTTGCTGAATATTGGCTCATGACATCACACATTGAAGAGACTGAGATGGTATGAAGCTGACCATACACATTAGATGTAAGTTGGTCGAACCCACCAATTTCGGTAGTACCAGCCAACCATCTAGTGTGTCTGGGAGGCTCCCCCGACTGCAGATGTTGGAAGAGATAAGGATCAGGCAGTGGCTTTCTTCCATCTCACCGTTCAGTAGATGAATGGGTTGGTGCAAACAGCTTTTGGCCAAACACTTATCTGATATGCAAAGAAAGCTGACTTTTTGGTGGTAGCTAAGTTAATGTCTAACCCGCAGAAAAGACGTGAAACAAAGCTAGGGATTTAGTACAGCCAAAACAGACACCCTGTTTCTCCTCCTTCATATAGAGTAGGGAGCAGGCTGGGTGACAGGGTTTTGAGCTCTGAGGGGTATTGGTTCTCCTTAGAGAGACCCACCTGGTATGGAGCCTTACAGGCAATACTCAGTGGAAATCATGCAAATTAGTTCTCTGTCGAATAAAGCCTGTATTACACAGGAAGATTGAGCGAGCCATTATCAGGAGGAAAGCGTACCCTCCCGGCAATCGCCTGCTAGCTAGTGGAGGAGACCACTGCTATTACATACAGCAATCTCCTCCGCAGCATGGGGAGGAGTGATCGCTATGCCATCGCTTGTCCCCATGCTGTCCAGTAATTTTCCGGCGGCAGATAGTAATTAGACAGCACAGATGATTTTTAAGCGTGTTTGATTGAGCAACCGGTGGCAGTATTACACTGCAAGATGATCGCTAACGAGCATTCATACAAACACTCATTAGCGATTATCTGCTGAAAAATCAGCAGGTGTAATACAGCCTTAGGGTTGGCTCAAAGTCTGAAAACATTTGTCCTTGTCCTTTTTTCATCTCAATTTAGGTGGATTTTCAATTTTCTTTTTTTAAATTCAGCCAACAGAAAGGATACATTCTCCAGGGCCGAAGATCTTTTCATACACGGGCAAAAACTGAATTGTTACTTTTAATAATTTTTTTATTTGCTACTGGTCAAAGCGGTCCCTGCTCATGACTCATTCCTCCTACTAATAACATCTTTTCAGAAACCTTGATTCTCCTGTGGAAAATATGTGCAAATGCTTTCTGCTTGATTGCATTTAATAAATTAAATGGACTCTGATTAACAACATTGTCCCTTTAAATCCATTTGCCATGTCCAATGTTTCCGAGAAATGTGATGGCTCACAAATGGCTCACCTTTTTCAGTGGCTGTATATAGAACATTTTATACAACCATTTAACTCATCTTAATGTCTTCCAAGCTCACAGGTATTTTCCTGGAGGAAATTCTGATCTGCTTGGTACACGCCATGTTGATGTAATGCAGTGGTCTCCAACTTCGGGCTCTCAGGTTGCTGGGAGTTGTAGTGAGAGGCCCGTGATGTAATATACTGTATGTGCCGCATAAATTTGGTTCATGAAACTGCAGATGTTTATGGGCATTTAGCAAATGTAGGATGAGTGGTAACAGGAGCTGTATGTGCACCTTCCTCATGTCTAAATTCATGGGACTAAAGCGCTGCAGATGCTGCTGTATATTACTATCAGTACATCTTGTGCTCATCTAAATTAACTTGATTTGTACAAACCGAGGGGGCCCTTCTCAACAAAGCATATCATTATAGGTCAATGAGCTAAACATCTCTGTATTAGCTCTAGATATGCCCTTCCCCCACCTTTTTTTTTTTAACTCTTTCTCATCTGGTTTCCCTGTTTCAAAGATCAGGTTTGGGGCATCCTTCGTAAGCTCTTGGAAATAGGGAAACCATGACAATCAAGGTCTACAGAAGAGGGGGTGCTGCCGGTGTGTTCCAGGCAAATCTGCGTGTACTGTTTTTAGGTAGAGATTGGATTAAACAATGGATAGAGTACTATTAAAGAAGAGAAGATAGGGCTAGCTGATTAATTGCAATGAAAATGTATTAAGATTTCTAGGAGAAACATGCAGAATGGTGAGTGCACGTGAAATCAGCATTAAAGTGATCTTGTGGATCTTGTGAAAAGCTGTGATAAGGAATGAGCTACTTCTGCATCGTTATCTTGTATATCGGCATTTAGCCTACCAGCGGACTGTTTCAGAACATTTTCAGTAAATTTAATATAGGCTTCAGGACTTTCAGGAATTTCTACATCTGTAAAGATAAACGAGAAGCTAAGTACGTACGATATGTGTACATTTCCTGGATCCCGTGTTATCACCATTGTGGGACCAGCTACGTTTCAAGTACGGCAACAATCTAACACATGAAAGTCTGCACTGTACTAGAATAGAGACATGTTTGGAGGTCCATGTTGTTTTTCCAATTTATGAATAATAAACCTACAATTTCTTTTTTGATATTCTACACAAAACTGTATTTTCTTAAATATTTTAGATATAAAAAATTCAGAACATCTGTATAAACTGTAGACTAGCACGAAGAGTTGATACATTATAATTACATAAAAGAAAATTAAAAGGTTAGAACTATTCAGGAAAATACATTACCAGTATAACCCGTGGCTCCTTGAGAGAAGTAATTTTGGACTCGTTCATCATCGTCTTCTTCATCTGAGTGTAATACTTGAGAAACGGCAGTTTCCAAGTCCCGACTAAAGTCATAGTCATGATCCCATTCCAGGGGGATAGAGTCCACACTTGCAGGAGTATCCCGACCTGATCTTTCACTCCTCATAGGAACAACTAGTGACAGTGAGTGGTTTGATGAGGGTAAAGGTGAAGGTGAGCCACCAGCAGTTTTTGTGTGCCATGCCAGATCAGATAGATCTGCTGCTTCATCACCATCTATTTCTCTGTCAGAGAAGTCATGCTCATCATCAGTCAACTAGAAGAAACAGCAATGCAGAAAAAAAGGATGAGGGCTTATCTACTGTTGAAAAACTAAATTATTTCTTCAGTTTTGGTATAGATGTTTTAAAGAGACTGATGCAGAGCACTTGATTAGGATACATCTAAAACATTATTAATAATAATTATTAACAATTCGGAAAATGAACCATTTCAAGCTACCACATACATCATGATAATCTAATTTCCTTACATAACCAATTCTATCTTTCAATCAGTGTCCTTATCACCCACTGGGTTATACCGTTGTACTGCCAATAATAATCCAGAAAGACAGGCGTGAAGAATTCTGGGTGAAGATCTTCCCTGCCACTGCACTCATTGCTCACTATCTAAAGGTACTGTACATTATTTAAAATGAGTAGTTATCAAAACACGAATCAAACTTACCGGAAGACGAATTAACTTTTTGTGATATCGCTCGACACGACCGAAGACCTCTAGGCAGTATCTTCGAAGTTCATCCAGCTCCTCCTCTATAACAGCTGCGTCTAGAGGCTCGCTCTTTTCTATCAGCTGCTCTCCTTGAGTAATAATTTGATCAATCTTATTGTTGTTTAATGCTATTTCTTGCTGAAAGGCCTGGGCAAAAAAAAGCAGACGGATTTCTTAAAACCAATGAGATTATTCAATCACTTATCTCTATAACTATATGGATCATCTCTAACCTTTCTCAAGGTCCTTTATAATACTACCTTTACTGACCTTTCCACAATACCACGATTCTGCTTGATGTTTTATTACTGTCATCCTAACTCCATAGTCTACTTTTCTTTGAAATATATAGAAACATGATAAAGATGATAAAACTTTTAAACGGAAATCCTTAGTTTTCTTTTAGGCCTCTTGCACACGAACATGCCGTGTTTTGCGGTTCGCAAATTGCGTATCCACAAAACACGGATGCCACCCGTGTGCCTTCTGCAATTTGCACACAAAACGTACAAGAATAGGACATGATCTATCATGTTTGCGGGGCCACGGAACGGAGCAACGGATGCGGACAGCACATGGAGTGCTGTCCGCATCTTTTGCGGCCCCATTGAAGTGAATGCGTCCGCACCCGAGCCACCAATAATGCAGCTCCGATGAGGAACCAAACCACGGTTGTGTGCAAGAGGCCTTAGTGGGATACCACGAAACCAGAGTATGAGGAGCCTTGCTATAGCATGACGGTCTGCACTTGACAACTGACAACTTTTTTGGAAAAGCAAATTGGCATATGACACTGCAATAATAGGACTGCAATAATAATAAAAGTGCAGTTGCAACATCATATAATTGGGGAGCTAAAGAAGAAAAAAGAGAAGTGGTCCAAACTTCTTATACCAGTAAAAACATCTCCCCGAGTTCAGGGTTTGAACAGTCTTCTGCACTCACGGTCGCTGCAGTTCACACCATGTAGAAAAATGGATTAATGCAGATTCACATGATGTCCTCTCCTTAGGAACAAACAAACAGTCTTCCCCCAACTAAACTTGTAATGATATTGCACAGCACATGGGTCAATCCAGTTAGGGAGCATTCACACGGTCCGCAAAACATGGATACTGCCGTGTGCACGCCCCATCACTGTGTGGACCCCTTGACTTCAATGGGTCCATAGTCCGCATGTGGCGGTGAAATACTGGACATGTCTTATCTTTTGTGGCGTGGCTGCACACATGCGGAAGCACACCAACATGCATGAATCCATTTTTGTACTTGGTGTGACCTGCAGTGACCGAGTCTACTGGAGATACTTCATACCTGCACTAGGGGTGATAGCTACAGGATTCAATTTATTCTTATGGACTGCAATAATCTGGAAACCATACTGTTGCAGTGAATACAAGCAGTACAAGCCTACCTAGCTGCCGCTTTCCACTTCCTGCTGCAGCCATGACATCCTTGCCGATCTCCACTTCTTGCTGCATCAATGAAGACCTGACAAGGGAGCATATGGACACTGCAGCCAATCACTGGTCCCTCTGTCGGGACATCATCAATGCAGCAGGATGTGCAGACTGTCAAGGGACAGAGCAGCCTTGGAATGGGAGGAATAGGCAACTGGAGGTTTGTGTATGGATTTTTTCCAACATACAGATCTGTGTTAAATATATTGGGCCACATTTACTACTGTGAGTGCCGACCTAAATTTTGGATTAAGTTATGCCAAAAGTGACATCAAGAGAAAGTTTCTGTGCCTATTCTAAATAATAGTGGGGGTCACTTATTAAGACCGGCGTTTTAGAAATCGGTCTTAATAGCCCATTTAGCTGGCGGTGGATTTGCCGAAGTTGTGTAGAGGCACCCCACTCTACATAACTTTGGTGCATCCAGCGCCTGTCTAAATGAAAGCCAGCTCTCTTGCTGGCTTAACTTTAGACCATTTTCTATACCTAAAACAATTGTACTGTACCGGACCCAATTTTTTAGACCTGCCGTGAGCGGGGAAAATTTGCAGATTGTGGTGCAAATAACTTTTGCACCACAATTTGTGCCAGATATTGTCCTAATATAATACCTATTTCTGGATATCAAATGACCCCATGTGTGTTTTAATAATAAAGGGTGGTGGCTTTGTGAGAGAGGTGGAGTGTGGCCTAAGATGTCCCATTTTCCACCAAAACTGCACAAATCTGACATGATATTCTGTCTACAAATAAGCCAACCAATAGTTGGTATAGATTAAGGCAAAAGTGTCTATCAATGCACCACGTTTATTATCATCTTTTCTAGCCAGCCAAACTTTACACCTTCTACAGGTTTAGTAAATCTGTACCATTGTTTTCCCCTGAGCAACCACTTAAACATTTTTACGCTTATATCCAGGCAATTGAGACTGCGAAATATATCAAGAGATGATATTAGTGAAGTCTATCTCACATGACTGATTTCCAGAATGAAGGGCACTACAGAATGCTCAGTTCTTTACACGGCACTCAAATGAATAGAGGTTTTCTGAGAATGTTGTGCTTCGTTTTCAGTAAAAGAAATGTCTTAGCAATCTATATAGCGCCTTCATTTATGGTGGTTGAACATCAGCTGTTCCCATGTATCTAATACATATAAACATATTATTTAGATATGATGGCTCCTGTGACTATAATTTTGTGCGGTTAATCCTGATATGACAACGTGTCTAGTTTTTTTCTAGGGACACAGGTAACAAATATCAGATTATTATTTTTTTGTCTCATCTACATATAATAATAGTGGGAACATTGTCAGTTGAGTGGGAAACTGCTAGTATGTCCACAGATCCAGCACAGTATCATGTAGGCTTACATGGTGCCTTTGGAGGACCATGGTCATAATGACAATCTTTCAAGCAGTTCTCTTCTCTGCATAATTGAAGGTGAATCCGAGTGAAGAGTGAACCTCTATGACTAAAATGATTCTTCTATAACTTCATTTTCTAACAATTTGCTGCTTACCTTCAGCTGTTTAATTTTTGCCTGCACATCACATTCAGAGAAATGTTCAATGTTTGTCAACTGGAGGTCCATTTCTGTTAACCACACTAAAATGCTGTCACGCGCAGTCTCAAATTCTTCTCGCTGACCAATAGAATGCTGTAAAGATATCAACCAGAAGTTGAAGTACATTGGGCTGAAAATACTTTTACGCATAACTGAGAAGGAAAGATAGATAAATAATTTTCAATGAGTAACGGTTAGTCTATGTTCACATCCCAGTTTAGGCATTCCAGTTGTCAGTTCTGGCAGAGGAGCACACTACCAGAATTTCTGTATAGTATGCGACATAGACAACCACCACCGCATACTTGGATCTCCATTGACTATAAAAAAGATCTGATGGACATCCGTTGAGTTTTTGGCATTTATGCAAGATGCCGGTCAGATCCCATTATAGTAAATGGGGATCTGGCAGTACACGGCAGTGTCTGGCTATGTCGGATGTGGTAACTCCGGTAGTCAGTTCCTTTGACTACAGAGATGAGAATTAGTAGCATTACTATTCCACAACATTTTTTCGTGACAGGGGTCTGCTGTCTGGGGTTTACTCCTCTCCTGTCTTCAGTTCTGGGGCCTGTTAACAGAATAGGTGAAAGGCTTCCTGATCCAACCACTGTGACCCCACTGATCACAAAGACATATCTGAGAGCCGATGAAAATATTACTGTTCTGTAGGATAATGTATGGTTGGGCATATATCCATGGGAAAAAAAACTCCCATATAAAACATAACTGTAATGTCAAAATATGTAAAAAACACACCAGATCCAACATGTGTGTTATCATAGGTTCTCTGGTGGTTTAATATCTGCCATCCTGAGAATTAGTCTGTTATCTGTATCCCTTGATGAACCTTTTGACCTGCATAAGGGAATGTTTTTGGATCTTTTTAGGGTAATAAAGTCTTCACGTACAGCCACCAATAAGTGGAGTTGCTCCTTTTGGGATGAGTGCAGCCTCATATTTATTTATTTGTTTTATGCACTTATATAGCGCTACTATATTCTGCAACGCTTTACCGGCATTAGCATCAAGCTGTCCCCAGTGGGGCTCACAGTCTAAGTTGTCTTTAAGTTATCAGTATGTCTTTGGAGTGTGGGAAGAAACCAGAGTACCCAGAGGAAACTGCAAACACGGGGAGAACATACAAACTCTATGGAGATGTTGTTCTTGGTCAGATTCCAACCTAGGACCCCAGCGCTGCAAGGCACCAGTGCTAACCACTGAGCCCCCATGCTGCCCAGACTTTCACTGAGCAGCATGGCGCATGTTTGACTGCTGCTCAGTTTACACAGAGAACTTTGTGACTGGCTAAACCCAGTTGTTAGACCCCAACAATCAGAAACATCATCTATCTTGTGAACAGATGATAAATTACAATCTTGGGCCAATTCTATAGGTTCATTCCTCTAATTGCTGTATCACTGAACTTAAAGTACTGCTCTACATTTGTCAAAGTTGATATGAGTCAACTAATTATTATTCAGGGAGCATCTATATAAAACAAACCTTCAGTCTTCTGAGGATGGAGGTCACCCTTCGCTGCAAGTTGTCCCACCGCTGGTTTCCTTCATGAACCATCTGCTTTAGCTTACATGCAGAGTCTGTGCGGTTTTCCCGGGCCAGGCGGCGATACTGTTTGTTTATAAGCTCCAATTGTGTAAGACTCTCATGAACTTGCCTTTGGAAAGCCTAAAACGTATATGTGCATGTTAAGTAGGCTTCTCTATGAAGACTGTCCATGGATGCGGTGTACATACCATATACTATAACTATTTAATAGCATATTTTAACACTTTAAACTATAGAAAATGAAATGATCTAACGATGCCTGGCTTAATACATTCATATCATTACCACTACACGGTCAGAAAGTTATCAATGATACCAAGGCACTGGGATCTCTTTACAGGAAATGTCACACCAGTGACCATGTCATAGACATATGTGTGCATACTAGTTAGAATATGTTTAGTATTTAAAATAAGATATCGCTTTATAGATTAACAAACCAATAATATATGTGTAGATAGATATATATTTCTTTCTATCAGCTATTTTCTGCAATGGAAAGGAACAGGTGCCTGGGTAGTAGCAGCTGGGAAAGCTGTAGACAGCTGTGATAAAAAATCTATTGCTTTCATATGTCTCGTGTCACACTGACTCATGGACAATTCACAAATACTCTCTTGTATCTATTGCCCAGTTGCCAAACTTTATTTGGCATTTGACAATTATGAGTTAATGTAACAAGTGCATTTAGTGCTTAAATGTCATTTGATTTTTATTATTTTTTTTTTATATTATTTCTGAATGTATATTGACCTCAAATTTTTTCAGCTCCTCTTTGGCCACTGTATAGAGCACACCGGAAGAACTAGGGAAAGCAGCGGTCCTTTCAGAAATCTTCAACCAGTCTTCAAACCGTGAAAAATCATCCAGGAATTTCTGCCACAGTCTCCAGGTCTCTTCAATTCTAGAAGGAGAAGTAGAAAGTTGTGATCCTGCGAGTAGCATCAGCCCTTACCTGCTCAAGTCAACGCTGGCTCCTGTCCACTTCTGAATGATTTACAAGCAACAGCTGGGGCAGTGAAGGAAAATTAAAAACCGGTGGTGACTCGCCAGGGCATGGCATTTACACTTGAGAGATGTACAACTGCTTCTGCTGGATTAAACCAGTTGCTTTCTAGATGCAGCAGTACACTGAGGCTGAACAAAAGGGCATTATAAATGTGCTGGGGCTCGATGAACATAGAGAATGAATGAGACCGGTATGCTAGTGTTACACTGTTTACTCTGCTGCACAGTCTATGCCCACATGGGTCAGCCTGCTGAAAACTAAATCAGCACACTCCAGTTTACCAGGATCGAAAACGTCCTCCAAACAGATGTATATTACTATAATTCAAATACAAATTTCAAATAAAATCATTTATCAGATGGAGATTACAGTGGTTCTCTGGGAATAAAAAAAACAAAATTATGGAAAATACTTAACTATTACTTTATTATGAATATATTCCCAAATACCTTTCATTAGCTATAATGTCTAGGGAGAGCAATCAACGGGGGCAATAAAATGGCCGCCACCCTATTAGTGCACACAAAACCTGTCCTAATCACACCAGGAGGACAAGTTTATTCACAACACTGAGCTAAAGAGCTGCCTCACCCTCCTCTCCTGCTTGTCAGGGATTATGATCCTGAATACAGTTGATAAGATCTTCAGCTGAATCTCTGTAGGAATGGAGTATGCGAGGAGACATGAAGAAAAGAGAGGGGAGGTTGTGGCTACTGTGCAGCAGCACTTGTATGCAGTCTCCATTACCACGGCCCCTATTTACCACAGCCTGTCTTGTCCATCCTCTCTGTACTTCATGTCTCCTCATGAACTCCAATGCTACAGAGATTCAGCTGAAGGTCTTATCATCTGTATTCAGGATCATAATCCCTGACAAGTAGAGCACAGAGGAGGATCAGGCAGCTCTTTAGCTCAGCGTTCTGAAGTAAATTGTCTGCTTTGTATGTGATTAGGACAGGTTTTGTGCATACTAATAGGACAGCAGCCATTTTATTTCTCCTAATAACAACTCCATAGACAATTATTAAAATGATCCATTAAAACTAATGAAAGGTATTTGGGAATATATTTATAATAAAGTAATATTTAAGTATTTTAATTTTTTTTAATTCACAAAGAACCCCTTTAAGCTGCATTCATATTTGCCTTGGAGGCTCTGTTCAAAATGGAAGCCACGACTGTGCTGGATTCATTGCAAGGCGGATATCAATGGGGCCAGACAAACCTCATTTACTTATAATGAGGTCTACCATGGCTTAGTTGTGTTTTTTTTTGTCATTTTCATAGCAAGAATAGTGATGCATGAGGCACTATTTTTCCTGTCAAAACTCTGACAGAATTGCCAGCAAAGGCTTCTAACAGAGCCTCCAAAGCAACCGTGAAGATGATGTAAGATCTTTACTTTTGCAGTTTGAATATTTCCCAACCTAGAAACAAATGAATCCCTCTATTCCTATACTAAATACTGTACAAACTGCAAAGAGGGATTTTCCCTGGTCATTGGTATATAAGTAACACCATCATATATGTTGGTGGTGAACAATGGCTTACAAACCACAGATAAAAGCACAACAGCTAAATAGGTGCTGTCCAGGTAAAACATCTTCAGTGAGAGTTTATCGACAGCTGTATGAGAGAAGTACTGAAGGTGTGAGTTGGTAAGGCTTGTCAAAGGGCATGGGCATGGCAGAGGTTGAATTTGGCCATATCTGATGATTAGGAGCTATGTTAGTGATATGAATAGGTTTATATGATTTTGAATTGTATTTTATAGGTATTTTTAGCTTCCAATGGAGTGACTGAGTGTGTGTATTGTCAGAGATGTAAGAAGAGAGGTGGAGAGAAATGAGATCTTAATAGCATCCTGAGTGGTTGTTACTTCTCTTACCCCAAAATAATGAGGGAAACTCGAGAATGTGTGATCTGGACAAATCTTTCTTCTGGAGCTCAAGTGCAACAGTGCTGTAGTTTTTACTTACTTGAGTCTCCTCTCCATAGACATAGCACAGATGTTCCTCCACCTACGGTCCAGACTACGAGTAGCCTGCTGGATGGAATCACACTCGGTGTCGTTGGCACAGGCATCACAGTCGTGAAGAAGAACTTCACAGAGATTCAGAACTGACGCAACACCTGTACTGTGTTTCTCTATGTCTCTCTGCAGTTCCTGCAACAGATGACCTAAAGTGTCAAACTGGTGTAAATGCTTTTTCACCCAATTTACCTGGAATATTAACGTATAGTTAGGCATGTACAGCCAATTATACATTTCCACTCCAGCAAGTACATGAAAATGACAACATTATAAGACTAACAATACACAATCTTCACACTCTAACACATAATATAGACATTGAGGATGTAATTCCATCTAAAGTATTTATCAACCTGCCAGAACTTGTCAAGTTCTGTCCTTCAGTGTTTCACGTCAAAGGAATCTCAACTGGACTCTGTCCAATGTTTAGTGAACTGAGCTATATTCACTCACAGGAGGTTGTACAGACTGTTGATAAAAGACTATGCCAGCTCACAAAAACTCAAAAACTATATGGGACAGGGTTATGAACACACAGCCCGTGGATCACCCAATGCCTGCTAATTTGGTGGACTAATGCAGGTTTATATGAGAAGCGCCATATTCTTCTACAAATTATTTAGGACAATGACCTATCCGTATACTTGTATCTTGCAACTAAATCTCAGACCAATAGCCATCTAATTTCAAAATGCCTGTTTTACTGTATGATAGTCCTGCATCCAGAGACGTTTCTGTATGGTTCTTCTTCGCTATCTGTAATATCGGTAGAACACAGAGCTCAATATTCTCATAATACGTGCACAGCATACTGGACAAACTAAAAAGTGCATAATATTAAATATTCATTCTTCAAAATGATAATATTATACTGTACATGCCATTAGTGCACATGAAAGGGACATTCACTCCACTCTTATTTGCCATGCAAAAATCACTACATTTTGTACAGTATTTGAGGAGGTGGTCCAGTTTCAGGAGAAAACCTTACAACACTTGAATTGTACCTGAAATAAAGAACAGGGCATTACTTACCTAGAAGATCCCATGGTGCTGCTCTGGTTCTCCCAGCCGGGCTATGTTGACCCTACTGTAGAAGTTATGCTGCATCGATAACACATGACTGTTGCAGCCAGTCACAGCAGTCTGCAGTGGTCACGGGTTGTCGATGTGATGTCACTGCTGCAGCCGTGTCAACAAAGCCCGGTCAGGAAAATTGGCGCAGCATTGTGGGATCTGCCTTGTAAGCAATGGACTATTCTTCATTTCAGACACACCCTGAGTATTGTCTGGTCTCCTCTTGAAACCAAACGACCTCTTTAAATTAAATTGTTGCAGTAAATGCTTTAAAATAACAAAAGAACACTACACGTCTCGTCAGTCTTCACAGGTGCAATGGCAGTCTTTGTATACAAGGTGGTGGCAATAAAGTGCTGTGCCACCACAGATCATGTGCCATACTTACTGGCCTCATAATTAAAAGCTACTTCTCACCTCTTAAATCTCCCAATGACTCAGAACACACTCTCTGGTGTCACCACATAACACAACCACTAAGGTCACAGTTTGGTTGAGATAGCCAAGTGCTCTATTAAATGTCACACCAGAAAGGTGGTGGTGACACCAAGGCGTCAAAGCTGGATTGGTGGGGGATTGAGGAGGCTTATTATTTTAAGAGCATTTTTTTTTTTCAAGGAGATGGGCATTTCGTAAATATCAATGTGCTTGCTAAAGAAGACCATCAAGAAAGTCACATATGTTTAGTTAATTCATGAATATGAGATTTAACCGACAGCTCTTATTACCAAATATTACAGCCTAGTGTCTGGTGGAGACATGAGAGAGGGCACATAAAATGGCTCATTCTGACTTAAAATGTAAAATAAAATATTGAGGCTGAATGACATTTTTAGATGCATCAAGCTGAAAACAATCTTGAAAATACAGGGGAGAATTGAAAAATGCAATGAATGAGCAGCCTCATACATCATGCATTTCAAATATTAGTGTTGCATAGCTTTTCTCATCCATTTCACCAGGATAACCGTGGTAACATACCTGTTTGAATGGTGGCCACTGAGCAGCTTTTCTTAGTTCCACCTCTGCCAAGTGTGCTTGTACACTTGGACCTCCCTGATGTGGAGCCAATGCATTTTACGGTTTCACTCTTACTCCTGTTATAGGCAGGAGTGATGTACCATACTTATTTAGGGTTTACCTGCTGTTCATTAAGTTTCCTTTGTATCTCTTCAGAGTCGCTGGTTTCATAGACGATGGGCTTGGACAGTTCAGACTCAATATGACCCAGCCATGTTCTCAGGCTGCTCATGTTCTTATCCAGTTGTTGCACTGCAAGCAATGTCTCCTTTAATTTCTTCACCCTATGGAGTGGAAATATAGCCTTTAATAATATTTCAGAAATGTGTAAAATCATCAGCTCTTCAGACTAAGTTTAAAGAAAAGATTCCACATTAAGGTGTTTAACAGAGGTCTGCTTTCTTATATTCATAGAGAACTGAATTTTAATTCTGCTAGCATTCTAGATTATCAGATTATAAATCACATTGTTGGACGAGGGGCGGTTCTCACACACAGGTTCTTAAAAAGGTTTTCCGAGACATTTTTACTGATGAACTATCCTCAGAATAGGTCATCAGTATCTGATTGTTGGAGGTCCAACACCTGGGACCCCCGCTGATCACCGGCGCTGCCTTCTCTGTGCTTACCAAGTACAGCGCTGTACACTGTATAGCGGCTGCGCTTGGTATCGCACTCAGCCCCATTCACTTTAACTGGGTTGAGCTGCTTCTAGGTCACGTGACCGCTGAACTTGTTGTCACTGGTCTTCGAGTAGCTGATCGGCGGGGATCCCGGGTGTCAGATGCCCACTGATCACATCCTGATGACCTATGCTGAGGATAGGTCATCAGTATTAACATCTCAGAAAACCCTTAATGGCATTTGCTGCATTTTCGAGTAGATTTTTGCACCTGTGTTTTCGGTGCTCATTTGCAGTAGAGATGTTAGCTGAATGTCTATGGGAAAGTAACAAAAGTATGCGGTATGGAAAGAAATGCAAGCGGTTTCCATGGTGTTTTACTAGTGGTGGAAAATCACCAGCACAAAATCATGTGCGTATGGCCCCTTAAAGGTATGCATTTCCATAATCACAGATGACTCTTAGGAAGCGCTATGCCACCTTAGCGCCAATCCACCTTACAGACACACGGTGTGGACTTGCGCATTTGATGTAGATTTTGCAAAAGGTGAAATCGCCAGTGGAGATCCACAGCATGAACTGATCACGGGTCACTTTTCTCTGCAGAATCCCTTTTTTATTTTTGCAGGGGTGCAGATGAGATTTCTTAAAATCTCATCTAGGTTGCTGGTACTGTAAAATTCTGGGGATTTGACAGATGTTAATCCATGTACCCATTGTGGATGCTCCCCAAGGGCATGTTCAAATATGGCGGATGCGCTGCAGATTTTTCTAGCAAAGTGAATGAGATGTACTGAAATCTCATCCACATGCAGTGGAAAACGTATAAACTGTTCATCAGTGTGGATTTTCACCCTTTCAAATGCATAGGGTGAAATTCATGAAGAATCCACACCACAAATGTTGCTGTGGATTTGCTGCAGAAGACCCTGCCGTGTGCCTGTACCCTCATTTATTTTATAGTGTGTCAAATAGACATCAGATATTGAGGTCAACTAAGATCCCTCAGTATAAAAGAGCACATAGTATAACAGTAATGAAGTGTAACTTTATGTAACCCGTGTCTCCATGACAGTACAATACATATCACAGACCGCTAACTCGCAGGGTATATTTAGGCTACAGACGCCACCGGTTGCTTAGTGCCGGCGGCATAAAACATAACACAAGCACTGTACCTGATTTGTGCCAATAAAAACGGAATACTATACAATATAACAATGCATCTGAAGACTGGTATAGCACAAGTCACCATTAACAAGCAAGCTGCGTGCAGTATCTTGCTTTAGGCACTGACAATTATTACCGTAATATGGTATTCAAGAGATGCATCAGTCGCACTCACGCCTATGTGACTTAGAGTTGACACATGACAGGATATGTGATATGAAACCCAAAACTATGTTGTATATATAGATGCTCGTGCAGGGGAATGAAGCTGCATTCTAGCCTTCACAATACAGTAAAATACTGTACGGAGGAGCACTACTAAACTAAGGTGCCAGCAACTAGGGAATGTATTGAGGACCAAGGATAACAGCTCTGCTTTATTTTTATTTAAGGTCAACCACTAAAACTGGAAAACGGGTAAATGTAGACTTCTGGGAAATCATTTACATAAAACAATAAAAATCATGAAATAAATAAGAATATGTGTATATATTTTATATGGGTGCGCATCTACTCAATATGTAAATTATGCATAGGTTACATATTGTTACATATATTTACATGAACACATAGGCTGAAATACGATTTAGAATCAGATTATTATTCATCCTATGCTTAAAAACTTGTCATCCCATGAAAAACTAACAAAACAAACAACAACTTCAAAAGTTCCCACGGAATCGGACTTCCTTACATGATGCATAATGGATAATTGATACTAAATCAAAACTGGACATGCATGATAAAGTAGGGTACAAGAAGATTCCTGCCTTGAGACATCGCAGTCGCAGTCTGGGAGCTCAGATTCCTCAATGCTGTCCTCCGCCATGTTATGGGCACCCAGATCAGCAATGGCTGCTGCCAGCACCATGAACGTACTCATCAGGAAAGGCACAACCATGAGCAAGTTAATGCCCACTGTATAGTAACGACCCTCTCACTTCTGCGGGTAGGAGAGAAGTGAGTCCGGAGAACAAATACAACCCTTGGGACTGCAATCTGAGAATGAGTGTTTGGACAACTGGTCATGCTTCTATAAAAAGGATCCACTCAGGAGAATGTGGAGGATCTGTCTCCAGGAATGCTGTCTGCAAATGTGATATGTCCTTGCAGTTCAGAGCAGGGCTGCAGGAAACGTGCTGCCCAACAAACAAGTACACCTCACTTTATTATCCCAAATCAATTGCAAACTTTTAGATATAGAGTGTACTATGTAATATACTAAAGCATAGAAGCATCTAATCACATAAACATATCACACAGGCCAGTAGTATTGACTCTATTATTCTCCAGCAAGCCAGCAGCTGTCAGTGTATACTGGGAGTTTGCACACAATTGAAGATCAATGCCATAGGTGGACTAACCCTAAAGTATCATATTTTTTGCTTTATAAGATGCACCTTGTTTCCCCCAAAGGTGAGGGAAAAATGGCAGTGTGTCTTATAAGGTGAATACTAATGAGTGCTTCCCACTGGTATGCAGGAGGCATGGGGAGCGGTGGGTGAAGCGCTGCTAGCGATAACTGTAGGAAAGACCAACGGACCTGCAGAGTAGATGGGCTGATCTAAAAATATGATATGGGGGTCTGATCTGAGGTCTCATATGGGGGTCTGATATGGGCATCTGACCTGAGGTCTGATGAAATTTTTTTTTTTTTACTACTTTCCTCCTCTAAAACCTAGGTGCGTTTTATAAAGCGAAAAATACGGTATGTGCATGCAGTAGCTGAAGGACTTCACAGAGCCACAAAGACCAGATTATAACTCAAGTCCCTTGGCTGATAGATGTAAATGAAGTAGCAGAATATCCTATATGATTCATTTGCAAGCACCACTGTCACTTTTTCTATATACTGTATTACCACATGTCTAATGAGTTATCAACATTACAACATGTAAGAAAACAGATGCTTCTCTATGGCCAAGTACCAGCAGCCTAACCAAAAGGCCCCCTGAAAGCCCTGGCAGCTGCACAGTGCACTTCACTCCAGCTTGTAGAAGACATGTCCATCAAGTTCACACTTTCTCTGAAGAAAAAATACTGTAAGACCCTGGAGGTGACTGTGACTTATTTTACTTCATATAATAAATCAAATCATTACCTAAATAGACTGTTAAAGGGAACCTGTCGCATTGAACATGGTGTCTGATCTGCAGGCAGCAGGAGGGGCTGAGCAGATTTTATAGGAAAAGATTCAGTATACCTTGTCATTTATTCACTCAAATCCCAGATTTTTCTGTTCTTAGGAGTCCAGGGGTGGTCCTACTCAGTGGCTGCCGGCCTTCCCTGTATATGTGTACTTACAGAGATAGCTATGTCACAATGTATGTGAAAATTCTTCTTTATCTCATAAGTATAAACGTACAGTCGTGGCCAAAAGTTTTGAGAATGACACAAATATTGGTTTTCACAAAGTTTGCTGCTAAACTGCTTTTAGATCTTTGTTTCAGTTGTTTCTGTGATGTAGTGAAATATAATTACACACACTTCATACGTTTCAAAGGCTTTTATGGACAATTACATGACATTTATGCAAAGAGTCAGTATTTGCAGTGTTGGCCCTTCTTTTTCAGGACCTCTGCAATTCGACTGGGCATGCTCTAAATCAACTTCTGGGCCAATTCCTGACTGATAGCAACCCATTCATTCATAATCACTTCTTGGAGTTTGTCAGAATTAGTGGGTTTTTGTTTGTCCACCCGCCTCTTGAGGATTGACCACAAGTTCTCAATGGGATTAAGATCTGGGGAGTTTCCAGGCCATGGACCCAAAATGTCAACGTTTTGGTCCCCGAGCCACTTAGTTATCACTTTTTCCTTATGGCATGGTGCTCCATCGTGCTGAAAAATGCATTGTTCTTCACCAAACTGTTGTTGGATTGTTGGAAGAAGTTGCTGTTAGAGGGTGTTTTGGTACAATTCTTTATTCATGGCTGTGTTTTTTGGCAAAATTGTGAGTGAGCCCACTCCCTTGGATGAGAAGCAGACCCACACATGAATGGTCTCAGGATGCTTTACTGTTGGCATGACAGGACTGATGGTAGTGCTCACCTTTTCTTCTCCGGACAAGCCTTTTTCCTGATGCCCCAAACAAATGGAAAGAGGCTTCATCGGAGAATATGACTTTGCCCCAGTCCTCAGCAGTCCATTAACCATATTTTCTGCAGAAGATCAATCTGTCCTTGATGGGTTTTTTTGGAGAGAAGTGGCTTCTTTGCTGCCCTTCTTGACACCAGGCCATCTTCCAAAAGTCTTCGCCTCACTGTGCGTGCAGATGCGCTCACACCTGCCTGCTGCCATTCCTGAGCAAGCTCTGCACTGGTGGCACTCTGATCCCGCAGCTGAATCCTCTTTAGGAGACGATCCTGGCGCTTGCTGGACTTTCTTGGACGCCCTGAAGCCTTCTTAACAAGAATTAAACCTCTTTCCTTGAAGTTCTTGATGATCCTATAAATTGTTGATTGAGGTGCAATCTTAGTAGCCACAATATCCTTGCCTGTGAAGCCATTTTTATGCAACGCAATGATGGCTGCATGCGTTTCTTTGCAGGTCATCATGGTTAACAATGGAAGAACAATGATTTCAAGCATCACCCTCCTTTTAACAGGTCAAGTCTGCCATTTTAACCCAATCAGCCTGACATAATGATCTCCAGCCTTGTGCCCGTCAACATTCTCACCTGAGTTAACAAGACGATTACTTAAATGATCTCAGCAGGTCCTTTAATGACAGCAATGAAATGCAGTGCATCTGATCACTCTTCATAACATTCTGGGGTATATGCAAATTACTATTATAAAAACTTAAGCAATATTTATGTAATTCTCAAAACTTTTGGCCACGACTGTACAAAAAGCATCCAATCAATACATGTATATAAACTTCAATATAGAAAAGTCTATATCTGCAGACAGAACAAACCTCATGGACACAGAACTAAATGTCGACTGTGCTACTGCAATATTTTGTGGGCGTTCCCCTTCATTATGATGCCTGATGAGTGCACAGGCAGAATCAGCTATGTGTGCTCCTGCCAATACAGCACTCACTGCAGCACATACAGTATTAGGCCTCATGCACACGACCGTATTTTGTTTCAGTGTCCAATCCGTTTTTTTTTTGCGGATAGGATGCGGACCCATTCATTTCAATTCACCATGTGCTGTCCGCTTCAGTTTGACCGCTCCGCTGCTCTTCCAAAAAAATAGTGCATGTACTATTTTTTTCTAGTTTGTGGACAAGGATAGGCATTATTACAATGGATCCGCAAAAAAACAAAACGATCCACAAAAATAACAGATGCCATACGGAACGTCATCAGTTTTTTTTGCGGATCCGCAATTTGCGGACCGCAAAACACATACGGTCGTGTGCATGTAGCCTTATAGAAATCACAATCCACACACTGCGGTGAATAGTGGTCCCAAACTTCTGTTTGGCTACTAAAACAATAATTTTTATAAATAAAATATATTAAAAAAATCATTATTATAGTAGTTGTAACAGTTTAAACAATGTATTTCTAAAAATCAGTTAAATGACTTCAGGATTGCATGAATTTATTAATTAAAAGTTGAAGAACAAAAATAAATGTATAAAAACGAAGGACATGAACATGTTGATGGCAGCCGCTCACATGCCAACAGTCTGACTGACTGCCATATTGTTTATATGGGGCACAAAAATAACAAGGTAAAGAGGCTTCCTGTGATTAGAAAAGTTGGAGTATTTGCTCCCATTCTCATTTGTAATGGGGAGAGAGATATACTGTAAGCTTTTGTCACACTTTTCTTGCAGGGACTTATTTCCCACAAGAAGAAAAAATCTGGTATTATGAAATCCAACATGCCCGATTCTTCCTTCCCCAAAAATCTGTTGTCAGATGAGAGGGGAGACCGAAGGTGGGACTGCGCATCAGGTTATCAAGGCTGAAATATCACATGGGAGAATAAATATCAACATCTTTTCACATCTGCACTTGCCAGGGGAGAGATGGGAGATCTCCTGTTGTCAGGGGAGAGATGGAAGACCTCCATATAGAGCAGGCATGCTCAACCTGTGGCCCTCCAGCTGTTGTAAAACTACAACTCCCACAATGCCATAGCTGTAGGCTGTTCGGGCATGCTGGGAGTTGTAGTTTTGCAACAGTTGGAGGACTGCAGGTTGAGCATGCCTGATATAGAGGTTATCCTCAGCATTTCCCTTGAAAGGGAGCTGAGCTGTGGTATGACCACTACACATTGTAGAGAGCATTCTGCTTTTGGCTCTTTGAACTGCTTTTTTTCCCATCACTGGTTCATTGAAGTGGGGGGCTGGGAGTTGGACCCCCACCTACCTGATATTTATAACCTAACCTGAGGTTAGGTCATAAATATCTACAGGCAGGAAAACACAATTTAAGGCCTGGAGCATACACGCTGACCTTAAAGTGAGGGAATTTTATGTAAAAAATAAATAAAATGAAATTTAAAAAAAATCTTGCATTTATTTACATTGAAGTCCATCGTGAAAAATTCCTCACAAACTCCAGGGTTAGAAAGTGGTGACAGTAAAAAATACTAGCAAAGGCTCCATCGCAGCATTCTACACCATTGTCTAAAAGGAATGCTCCATGGAACACATAAACCTCATGTATGAACTATCCCAAAATAAAGGAAACACATTGTAATGACACTGTAATGTCTGCCAAGAGATGGGCTGCACACACAAAGCTGCTGAGGCTCTGGTTCCTCCTGAGTTTGTCACTTGATACTATGGCAATAAACAGCATGCTGTCCTAGTGGTCACAACTCTCCGACTACTCTTAAAGGGACATTTCCATCAGAAAGAGGTATTTTTTAAACTTAATATTCATAGAAAACTATTTTGTTTAGAATTTTTGGTTGTATTTCTTTTTCATTTTGGCAGTAATATGCCATTGAAAATTAAACACAAAATAATGTCATTCTATAATCCAGTGTCAGTTTACTGCTGCTGTAAGGGTAATCTTCATGATAATAGTGGTATAGAACTGGGATACGAAAGGTCTATTGTTATGTCGATAGGCCTAGATTAAGATGCCCACAAAAGTGCATTGTATTGATTAGTGCAATGTGTGATGCTCGAATTGAGTCACTAGAGAATGACTCTCTCTGGTCGCAGCGATTGTCTAACAAAATCAGTTGAACAAGACTGTTTGTCGTGCAGTGAGACTATGGAACTCTCCGCCTAAGAAGGTGGTTATGGAAAAGTCACTAAAAGAGTTCAAGAGGGGCCTGGAAGTATTTCTGGAGTGTAATAATATCACATCTTATAGTTATTACATTTTGGGGGGTAATTGATCCAGGGAGTTATTCTGGTTGCCTGAAGGATTCCCCCCCCCCCCCCCCCCTAAAATGGCTTCTACCTCACAGTTTTTTTTCAACTTGCAGGATAATAGGCTGAACTGGACGGACAGAGGTCTTTTTTTGGACTTACAAAACTATATTACTACGTATGTTACTATCAAAGTCTGATCTTCACAACACATTTATGGAAGTGTGTCATGGAATGGAAAAAGGAGCCTCAGCAGAAGAGTTGTTGATGTTTATCAGGTTGGAAAAGGTTCTAAAACCATCTCTAAAGAGTTTGGAATTTACCAATCCACAGTAAGACTGTGTACACATGGAGGAAATTCAAGACCATTAATTCCCTCTCACTGGAATGGTCAACCAACAAACATCATGCCAACACACAAGGAACACAAGGTAAGCAACAAAAGGGTTAAGGCCACCATCAGGGAGACACTGAACAACAATGGTGTGCACGGCAGGATTGCAAGAAAAAAGCCGCTGCTCTCCTAAAAGAATATGCTGCCAGTCTGCAGTTTGCTAAAGATTGCCTGGACAAGCCAGAAGGCCCTTGGAACAATGTCTTGTTAGCAGATGAGATCAAAATAAAACTTTTTTGTTTAAATTAGAAGGGTTTTGTCTGGAGAAAGGAAAACACTGCATTCCAGCATAAAACCCCCATCCCATCTGTGAAAACAGTGGTGGTAGTATTGTAGTTTGGGGCCTGTTTTGCTGCATCTGGGACAGGATGGCTCGCCATCATTGATGGAGCAATGAATTCTGAATTATACCAGCATTTTCTAAAGGTAAATGTCCGTACTTTTCTTCATGAACTGAAACTGAAGAGAACGTGGGTTATGCATAAGACAATGACCCTAAGCACACAAGACATTCTACCAAAGGATGGTTAAAGAAGAAGAAAGTTTACGTTTTTGGAATGGTCAAGTCAAAGTTCTGACCTTAATCCAATAGAAACTTTGTGGAAGCAGTTCATGGGAAGAAAGCTACCAACATAACAAAGTTGAAGCTGTTTTATATGGAAGAACAGGCTAAAATTCCTCCATGCTGATGTGCAGAACTAATCAACAATTACTGGAAACATTTAGTTCTAGTTATTGCTGCACAAGGGGGTCACATACTTTTACAAATATACCAATAGTGGAGTAAAAAAGTTGTAGATTATGCAGCATAGAAAGCTAGAAGATGCACCAAATGTATTAAGAGGTGTGTGCCCTTAATAAATTTGCCACATCTCACTCCAGTGCACGTTTTACTAAGACTGCTGTGGGAAATGCTAGTCTTAGTAAATCTCCCCCCTATATGAATATGGTTACTGGAAAAATTTGCACTATAATGTATTTTGACTGCAGTATTATCTGGAACTGTAAAAGGAAGCACTCTCATGATTGCTGAACTTGTGAGTATGAGTCTTTCCATAAGATGCCATGCTGGATAGGTTTAGCTGAACTGACCAGTGGACATAAAGAGTTGTCTCAACTGCACATCTGAATTATAATGTGCTACACATTGTTTGCCATAAGTCTCTCAAGGGTCCATTTACATTTGCCAATTACCGTATTTTTCGTCCCATAAGACGCAGTTTTTTTCTCCCCAAACTGGGGGGAAAATGCCCCTGAGTCTTATGGGGCGAATACTAATGAGCGCTATCATTATGGAAGCACTCATTAGTACCGGAAGACCAGGAAGCGGTGAAGGCTTTGTACTCACCGCTTCCTGGTCCTCGGTTGTGCAGTGGCTGTGCACAGCGTGAGGGCGTTCTGTGACCTCACGCTGGGCGTGCCAGTTCACAGCACAGCCGACAGCTGGAGGAAGAAGATTGCGCGTGCTGGAGGAGAGGAGCGGCGGCGTCCAGGAGCAGGAGAGGTAAGTGGTTTATTTATTTTGTGATCTGAGGCTGGGGGCTGTTGAATAATGGCTGGGGGCTGCTGAATAATGGCTGGGGGCTGATTATATGACTTGGGGCTGATTATATATATGACTGGGGGCTGATTATATGACTGGGGGCTGATTATATGACTGGGGGCTGATTACATATGGCTGGGGGCTGATTACATATGGCTGGGGGCTGATTACATATGGCTGGGGGCTGATTACATATGGCTGGGGGGTGATATGAGGCATGGAGGACTGTGAGCTGAGGTCTGATTAATATTGGGGGTCTGACCTGAGGTGTAATGAAAAATATTTTTTTATTATTGTCCTCCTCTAAAACCTAGGTGCGTCTTATGGGCTGCTGCATCTTATAGGGCGAAAAATACGGTATCATCAAGATTCACTAATAAAACTACTGTTTATCAATTGTGAGTCTGTAAAAAACATGTTAGCAGCGGTACAATTGATAAATGTAAATGCTGTTCAGTTTATTCTTGGTATTGCTGTTAACACACAGTCAGGGGCGTAGCTATAGGGGACGCAGGGGAAGTGGCTGCTTTGGGGGCCAAACTCAGAAACGGCCCATACAGGGAGAGGACCAAAACATTTTATTGTCTGGGTCACCCCACCCAGTATTATAAAATGACATTGTATACAGAGACACTGTAGGAAACGGACAAAGGGGCTGCCGGGCCTCGTCTGAGAGAGTGATCTTGACTAGACAAAAGGGGTTGCACGAGAGGAGGGGGTTGTAAAAATTTGCTGTGGGGCCCAGTCATTTATAGTTACGCCACTGCACATGGTCAAGTCCTTGTGTTTAGTGGTGTAGACCATGTTCCCATACTATGCTATTCCAGGAACTAAATATTACCACCATACTGTGACTAGATAACACTTATATACTGTGACTGGATAACAATAAGATAGACTAGATAACACCACCATACAGTGACTAAATAATACCACAATTTTCTTTTAAATAACACCACCATACAGAGATTTAAAAATACCACCATACTGAGACTACAGAGCATCACCATTCCATAACTATTTAACATAAATATACCATGACTGGATAGCACTAACATATCGTGACTAGAAAACACCACCGTACAGTGACTGGATAATACCAGTATATTGTATCTAAATAACACCACCGTACAGTGACTGGATAATACTACTATATTGTACCTAAATAACACCACCGTACAGTGACTGGATAATACCAGTATATTGTATCTAAATAACACCACTGTACAGTGACTGGATAATACTACTATATTGTATCTAAATAACACCACCTTAGGGTACTTTCACACTTGCGGCAGGACGGATCCGACAGGCTGTTCACCATGTCGGATCCGTCCTGCGGCTATTTCACCGTGCCGCCGGACCGCCGCTCCGTCCCCATTGACTATAATGGGGACGGGGCGGAGCTCCGGCGCAGCACAGGACTAAAAAGCCTGACATGCAGTAATTTTTGTCCGGCGGCCTTTCGCCGTGCACCGCCAAGCTGCGCCGGAGCTCCGCCCCCGTCCCCATTATAGTCAATGGGGACGGAGCGGCGGTCCGGCGAAATAGCCGCAGGACGGATCCGACAGGGTGAACAGCCTGTCGGATCCGTCCTGCCACAAGTGTGAAAGTAGCCTAACAGTGACTTGATAACACCAAACTGTACATATACCCTATATCATGAAACCTTCTTACCCTATATTTACATCTGCTTTGTGAAATCCGGCAGACTGTTCCATCAGAGGAAAAGCCAGAGTTTACCGTATGTGGCACAGCTGGATAATGCAGCGAACCACCGGATCCTCAATAACTACAATGGGATCCAACGGGAATCTGTAGTGGAATCTCATGGGATTTTATAAGGCATATGTAATTGTAGCCTTACCCATTCTTTGTAAGTAAAGTGGGAGGTGGGGGAGGTGGCTGTAATAACTAATAAATATTACTAGTGGCTGGCACAACCATTGTCTAGCTGTTGTAACCCCCTGACAGCTCATAAAATGAAAATCCAGCAAAGGAGACATAGTGTTACATAGTATCTATTCAAGTGACCTGGTTACACACGGTTGCTCTAAGTCTACCGGAGCAGAAATAGCTCTTTATATGGTCTCTTCACACTTGTTAATAAAAGGGTCCAGAACGAGGAATGTCCCTCTATGGCAGCATGCTATTTTCTCCTAAAAATATTTAGTACAGGTATACAATCCTATGGAACAGTTTTTCTAAGACTTACCTTGCACCAATAAGGTCCAAGAGATGTTGCCATCTGTCACTAACTTTGCTCAGCTTGTACTCTATCTCTGAAGCCTTGCTTTCATGGCTGGCCTTGGCAAGTCTTTCTCCCATTTCCTGAAGTTGTACTTTGTTTTCCCGGACAACAGCAATTTCTTCCTGGTAATCCTGTTTAGCACAAAAAAAAATGTCAGAATTTATTTACTATAGTTGTGCCTTGGTTCATTGTTTGTACCCGAGCTTAATAACACAAAAAATATAAACAGGTAAAGCTGAAAAAACATATTTTCTAGAAACCTACTAATATTAGTACAGATTTGGTTCTAGCTAGAATTATTATCTCCCTTGTGCCAGAAAAGTTTAAAAAGTCACAAGCTGTGTGCTCACTTTATAAATGTGACTTTTAGGGGAAAAAAGTTGAAAGTGCCTGTTTTTATGCCACCCTCCCCACCTTTCCAAAAGGGAGTGTGGCAAGTGGAGGAAAGCAGTATGACCCACAACTGAAATAAATTTACCTTCATTTACGCCACTTTTGTGGTGCAAATGAAGCCAGAAATCTATGGCAGCTTGGAACTGCAGTAGATTTCTGTTTAGGTGCAGGGACTGCCAGAGAATGCACCTAAGTAATGACACGGCATGCGACGGCAGCGCAGGAGATATCCAAACCGGCATAGAGAGTGTCAGTCTTGACAAATCTCCCTCTTTATATTCATCTCATGTTCATTTCATATTAGTTGGAGGTAGTGGTCTAACTTGGATTTTTTTGTAGATGAAATACCTTTGATCACTTGTTGGCCATAGACCTTACAGGGAAATTTCCCAGTGGCCAGGGGAGAGGCCAGTGGAAGTTTTTGGGGATGTATTTTGTGCTGCTGGCAGTATTTTGTGGTGGACTGTGGTATTTGGCTCTGCTGGCATAGTATAATGTGCCACTATATGGTATTGCTGGCCCTGCCATCGATTTGGACCAAACAACAACACTTTTAGTATTTTTTATAGGGCCACTTCAATTTCCCAGTCCGCCCCTGGCTGTGGGTGCATAATTCAAATATAGGGGGGAATTGTGGTAATACATTACATACGTTTACATAATTGGGTGATGATAGAATAAAAGATCATGCTGAATCCTCAAAAAAGGGAGATTTTTTTTTGAGGCAATGCTCTGTCTCGAGATCCCTGCTCTATGACATTCACATGCCCTAACAGATATCTAGAAAAATAGATTGTTATATTGCCATATACAAAAGATCAATCAACAATGTCGACAGGGGTTGACTAAACAGGATAACCCATTTAATTTGCATTTACAGATGCATGTATGCTATGTATAATAAAAGAGGAAAAAAATGATTTAACAATAAATATTCTTTGATCATTTTAAAGTTAAACATCACAAATATGTTGCTGTATATATGCTTATATGGAAAATCTGTTGTTGTCTAGGGTGTATTATGACAAACTGTAGTGTGCATCACATTTGCAGACAATAGATTGCTGGAACCAGTGGTCTTTTATTTCTAAATGGCTCTTTATGGGCCTGATTTTCCCACACATTTAAAGGGGTTGTCCCATGAAAAATATTCTTCAGTTTTCAAACCATGCACCTGAATCTGAATACTTTTGTAAGTGCATGTAATTAAAAATTTTCTATAGCCACTGAGTTATTCAATGAAACGTATCTGTACAGCACCACCTGCAGTTTTTTTCCTATTTCTTTGTCCTGTACACTGAGATGGCCGCACATGCTCAGTTTCATCTTTCAAATGCTTCCTGGGCTGTGATAGGGAGAGCACGGACACGCCCCCTAAGCTGCAGCAGAAAAGACACTCCCCTTGAGCTCTCAGCTTGATATAAATTCAGCAGATCAATGAATGGGGAGATCTCTGGATCCATGTGAGGTACAGGGCTGGTTCTAGCTTTGTTAGAAATATATTGTCATGTACTATATGATGTCTGCTTTTCATGTTTTACATTAGTCATGGGACTTTAATGTATTTGCTGTGTATTTGCCTTGGATTTCAACCTATGTACTGCACAGGGTGAAATCCAAGGCGGAAGCCTACAGCACAAATTGACATGCCGCTAATTAAAAAGCTGTACAGTCATTTTCCACAGCATGTGAATGCGATTTTGTAAAATCTCATCTATTTTGCTGATAATGTAATATGCTGTATATTCTGCTGCAATTCCGTGGTGTAAACATGCAGCGTGTCTGCAAGGTGTGAACGTCGGATTAAAATTCGGTGTGTCTTTCCAAAACAGAAATCAGAGACTGGATCCTCAGCCTGCTATGGATTTGCAGTTTATGTGCTGCTATGTGTGCAACCGATTCTCAAAATGCTTAACCCCAATGTCAATCAATAGAGCTAATACTCAGTGGGGGAGATTTATCAAAACTAGTATCAAGGAAAACTGGCCTAGTTCACTTTTTTGTTCTAGGTAGTTTGGTACCTTTCTGAGTTTGTCAATCATTTCTTCAATGCTGATATCTCCATTCTGCGAGACTTTGCATTCCATCTGAGTCAGCCACTCGCATAGCTCCTTGTTCTTTTCATTGAAGATAGCCCACTCATTAAGCCTTTCGCTGACTTGTTGCCGACGTACAGAGACCTTCAATTGGGGAAGACAGAGATGACTGACAAGTTACACTTTGTTAAAAGGTCACCCTGATGTACAGTGAAACAGCAGGACTCAACACATCACACCAGCCCTTCTGCACACTCTATGACAGCACATTTCCTGTAGGCTTCACCTCTGAAAACGAAGACAGGAAACTATCATGTTATGCTATATGATTGTCACATCCTGGTGACATTAGACAGGCGGAATGCAGACTTTGCAACGATTTGCAGATTTTCATTCTTATTATTTATGTGCAATATACATGAAGCCATATAAGTCTCATATGTTTTGCAGCTGGCCATAAGACACCTTATGCTAGCTTGGTGTTGAAGGTTGAAATACTATGATTGTTTTGTTTAAAGCCTTACAATAAAATGATAAACTAAGTACATTGTGGCACTGTTCTAGATGCTGCATTCGCTGCATTCATACATATGCAACTCATTTGCCACCTTTGATGGTGAGACTCAGTAGTACAAGAGTCAATGTAAGGTTGGGTTCACATCACCGTTTCATTTACCGTTGTGCTAATCCGTCAGAAGAACAGAAAAAAAATGGATGCCATTTCCATCTGAGATCCATGCACGACTTCTTTCCTTCTAAAAAAATGGATTTCAGATGGAAATGGCTAAAACAGATACAAAATGTGCATAACGGATGCCCAGGATCCATTTTTTACTGAATCCGTTTTTTTTCCTGTTCTTCTGACAGATCAGAAGAATGGAAAAGGAAACAGTGATGTGAACCCAGCCTTAGCTATCTAAAATGCAAACGTGGTATCCCAATGATTTTCATTGCCAAGAAGGGCATATAACATGGAATTTCTATATGATGGATGTAAAACTAACAAGGAAATCATGGAGACAGTGGATGGAGCCCCCTGCTATATTAAAGGGGTTGCGCTACTAATATATACGTATACCGCCCAAAAGATATTGCTGTTATATCACTTTTCCCTAAAACCACCATTTCTCAAAACTGCCTTATTCTAAAGTTATTAGCCTACAATTGTGCCCTGGGGCAAATCTGTTTTGACACTCAGTTGCTGTAGGCTACGTCTGGCATTGGAACCTTGAAATGTAGGAAGCACAAGCTTCAGTGGTAAGAACAAGGGGCGTGGTTAGTGTCACGTGATCTGCTGATGTCAGGACACATCTCCCTGCCCCAAGGCATGATGGGACAGCAGACACATGGCAAACCAGGAATGATTCAAGCATGGGGGATAAGAGAAAACTGCAAATGAGGTAAATGTGAAAAAATGGAAAATGAATGGGAGCTAGAGTAATTGACAAAAACACCCTGAAAAGTAGTTTATGGCACAATCCTTTTACATGCTTACAAAACCAAAACATCTTTATCTTAAAGGAGTTGGCCACTTTCTGGTTACTGTTGACCAATGTGTTTGTGAGATTATTATAGGGCACCTAATAACATAGTCTTTGTTAAAATTCTGCACCATTTTCTATATTTCATAAAGTATACCCCCTTGTTTACAAAGTGTTCTTGCTGTCCACACAGAGGTGCTGTCCAAAAAATGGCTGCTGATGGAGGGTCATGTGACCAGGCAGATCACCTCCATGTGATGTCTCCCCCATTCAAATACACTGCATTTGCACTAAACTCCTAGTAGAGAACAAGTAGAGATGGCAGGTGTATCTGAATGGAGGAGACTTCACATGGAGGTGATCTTCCTGGTAACATGACCCTCAATCAGCGGCCATTTTATGGACAGGATCTCTGTATGGACAGCACAAATAACTTTGCAAACAAGGGAGAATACATTATGAACTACAGAAAATGATTAGTAAGTGCCCTATAATCATCTCACAAACACATTGGTCAACAGTAACCAGAAAGTGGCCAACTCCTTTAATATATTGGTATCAGGAACCATTTCCATTCACCTTCTGATTTTATATGAATACAGGAGGCGCCATCAATATTTTTACAAATGAGAGGTCTCTTTGACATGTCCGCAGTCATCCAAACTGTCTCTCCCCATGGCCTTTGATGATACTAAGAGCAGGTTTACTGATCTACCAATCTATTTACCTGATGGCAAAGTTCTTTCCACTGTCTCTGCAGCAATTCAATGCGCTCATTAAGAATGGATATATCGTCTGCATTGATGAAGGGTGAGAAGGAGTTCTTCAGTTCTGTCAAATGAGCAAGGTCTTCAACCCACCCTTGAACTGCATTTTCAAGCTCCTACAGAAAAAGAGAGGTTATAGTGACCAGCACAGAATAAGTTTATAATACAAGTGTGTGAAGCCGAAACCAAACCGGCTGCATAGCCCCATATAAAAGGCCACAGCTGAGTGCCCTTGGTCCCTGGCAAACGGCTCATTTTGTTGGGGAAAGCCATGGATAGCCAGGCATCTCCCCTGTAGCAGTCCCATGTAATATAAGGATGTCTCAAGTAAGGGTGCCACTCCTATCAGAATACTCCCCTCTGGACAGATATTGTCTTCATGAGATAACCTATTTAAAAGGTTATGTCTGTAGTATGGCATCTGATAAAGTATATCATATATAACAAATGGCCGTACATGTACTGTCCAGGTTGGGACTAGACCCTTTCTATGCTACTGATTATACTGGTATGACTCCTGCATGGAGCTGTAATACAGCCACCTGCAGGGAGCTTTAAAGTGGAGCTGAACTTTTAGAAAATGTTTGATATGTCAGTGCATCATATGAAACGTTTTAATCGGTGGAGGTCCGGGTGCTGAGACCCCCTCCATTCACTAGAATGAGGAGAGAAGAGCTCACATAGCTCACTCTCTCTCCTTGCTGCAGGGGTGGGAATTGAGGTGGGCTCATAGACTTTCTATTGAGTCCTTCTCACTTCTTCCCCCTGCAGTGAGGATAGAGTTTAAAATGTAAGCTCTTCTCTCTCCTCTTTCTAGCTATCGGTGGGGGTCTCACTCAACACTCAGACCCTCACCGATCTATGAAAATATTTGGCTCTATGGTACATATGCTGCATTATTTACCGTATTTCATTTAACCCTTCTCATTACTTGTTCTCCCAATGACGAGCATCACCTTGCCACTTCCGGTATTATGTCATCTATAGGCAGTGTGGTCACCAACACAGGAAGTCACAGGGAATTTGAACACAAAATACAGAGCCCCGTGGAGCAAAGTATTCCATGGTTACTAGATTACAAAAAAGTTTTATTGGGGAAGATACGCTGGTGCCATTCCATAAGAGAAACAACCAGTTGGTCTGAAATAACTACTAGACCACTGAATTTGCATTACATCAGGGTGCCTACAACTAATATTAATATTTCGTACTTGTGTGATGGATGGATACCCTGGAAAGGTTTCACATAATGCAATATACTGATACACTGACGTACAGCCTCCCACATAGCATCATGAACCCCAGGTCTCATTGCTGCAGCACCGGATAGCACTGCTGTTTACCTTGCAGTGGATCTGTTCTGTATGCAGCTCATCATGGTGATCAGGGAGAGACTGAGAGATGTTTCTCCTGAATGTCCTCAGTTTCTCCAAAGATTCTGCTATTCCATTTTCACACCTCTCCCAGTCCTGAAAATGCAGAGATATTTTTTAGCTTTGTGATCGTGAGCCTATGCAGATTCTGTGCCTGTGCTCAGTCGTAAAGCGCACACTGCAGAGCTAATTACATAAGCAGAAGGAAGCTTCTGACATAGCGTTCCTGTGGAAACCACCCAAGGCTATCAGAAAATGTAGAAATATATACAGTGTGCAGAATCTGATGGAATACCATTAATATGAATATGTATTGTTCACAATCCAAATCCATAAAATAAAACACTTTCAATAGGATGGCCACCGTGTGCGGCTCCTGTATAGAAATGTCTGCATAGTCATGTTTAAGTGGCCGACAAAGCAATTGTCAAGGTGAGTTAAATGGCCGATCTCAGCTACATCACATTGATGAATTAGACTGAGAAACGAGTTGACATTCTACCAATTCCAAAACCGTAGATTTCAATGAGGAAGAATAGACACATACTTTTAACAGGAATGCAAGCTGCTTCTTCTGTTCCTCCAGTCTCACGGTGGTGGCCTTCCATCGCTCTTGAATGTCAATGAGTTCTGCCTGCAAGGAAGCCTCCGCCTCGCTGTCAGCAGACAGAAGCAGTTGCTTCCCAGCCTCCACAGTTAGGATGTAGCTCCCCTGCTGCCGGTGGAGCACTCTGTCTCTAAGCTGGAATATCAAAGGAAAATATTGCATTTGACATACTCTATAGAGTTGTACACAGGTGGTCGTCACTCACATCTTTCTTCAGAACCCATGTGGGCAATGCAAGCTGCCACGATTTTCTACGGCATGGTTAAAATAGATTGTTTAATATTAATGACCGCATTGCTTTGCGGGTAGCAATCAAACTGACAATCAGTGCGCGATTCATATGAAAAAACTGTGGAAGTTGGCATGGCCACCTCATGGGTTTGTAACCTCACTGGGTAGCCCCACTTAACTTCCTTAAGCCAAGTAACCAAACAGTATGGGTTTTAAGTGGCGAAAAAGGAATCAAGGAAAACAGCGCTAGGAACTTAGCCTCTATGCTGCTCCAGTCCTAATTTATGAATGGTAAGGTTCTGACTCCATCACAGATTCCAACATATTTGACCGAGAAATTTAGCAATGCACGCTGCTAATTTTCCATCAAAACAACAGACGCTTTGGCAGAACCTAATGTGACCGAACAAAACTCAATGGAGTCTGTCAGGTGGCTCTAGGTCAATCGTACAATGGATCCATCCCTGCATTATGGCTTCTGCTATAAACGGAAGCTACAGCATAGATACGAACAGAGCCTAATAAATAACATGTAACAAGTACTAGAGATAGTGAGCATATATACACCACAGGAAAATGAATAAAAAAAACATCTAGAAGTTAAAGGGGTTGTCCTCTTTTTTTATATTGATGACCTAGGACGGTGGTGGCAAACCTAAGGCACTGGTACCAGAGGCGGCACTCGGAGCTCTCTCTGTGGGCACCCACACCCTGGAAAAAGTCTATGGTGTACCAATATACCTTAGACTTTCCCTGACATTTATCAGCGCAGGGCGCACTATGAACAGCACAGGGCGCACTATGGACAGCACAGGCAGCACAAGGTGCACTATGAACAGCACAGGGCGCACTATGAACAGCACAGGCAGCACAAGGCGCACTATGAACAGCACAGGGCGCACTATAAACAGCACAGGCAGCACAGGGCGCACTATGAACAGCACAGGGCGCACTATGAACAGCACAGGCAGCACAGGGCGCACTATGAACAGCACAGGGTGCACTATGAACAGCACAGGCAGCACAAGGCGCACTATGAACAGCACAGGCAGCGTAGGGCGCACTATGAACAGCACAGGGTGCACTATGAACAGCACAGGCAGCACAAGGTGCACTATGAACAGCACAGGCAGCGCAGGGCGCACTATGAACAGCACAGGGCGCACTATGGACAGCACAGGCAGCACAGGGCGCACTATGAACAGCACAGGCAGCACAAGGTGCACTATAAACAGTACAGGGCGCACTATGAACAGCACAGGCAGCACAAGGCGCACTATGAACAGCACAGGCAGCGCAGGGCGCACTATGAACAGCACAGGGCGCACTAGGAACAGCACAGGCAGCACAGGGCGCACTATGAACAGCACAGGCAGCACAGGACGCACTATGAACCGCACAGGCAGTGCATTGAATGTAGGCTGGCTATTATATCTAAATGATAAAGTACACGGAAGAAATACTATATTGGACTGTAGTATTCAGGTTACATTGCCGTGTTGGCACTTTCTGATAAATAGGTGGGTTTTGGGTTGCAGTTTGGGCACTCAGTTTCTAAAAAATTCTCCATCACTGACCTAGGATATTTATATTGATGTCCTCTGTATAGGTCATCAATATGAGTTCGGCGGAGGTCTGCCTCCTGGTACTCTGGCCGATCAGCTGTTTTAAGAGGCGGCCACGTTTGTACAAGCGCTGCCTTCTCTTCACTCTTTACCTGTTCGCAGTGGTAAGCAGGTGTAATTACAACTATGCCGTTCTATTCACTTCTATGGGGCGGTTCTGTAGTATTCACTTGAATAGGAAATTAATGGGACGGCTTGGGTGTAATTACCCTGAACAGAAGGTAGCACTCGTATGCGCGCAGATTTCTCTTCAAACAGCTGATCAGCGGAGGTGCCAGGAGATGGACCCCTGCCGATCTGATTTTAATGACCTATCCTGACTTTCAAATATTATTCTCAAGATAAATTTCCCCGAATAACTGAAAAATTAATGCAGAATGCAAATTCATACTGCCCACTATGTACAAGTAATGAAAGACTTATCTTGATTTTACGAAGGCAAATATATACCTGGAGTTCATCTAGAAGGGTTCTGGCTTGTTGGAGTGGTATAGGGATACTTCCCAGGCCAGTCACTGGCTGATATGACATTTCCACTAGCCATTTACGCAGTTTTTCTGCCATCTCTCTGTAGCGCTGCCATTGGCGTATCTGGCTATCAATGATTCCTCTCCTTTGTTGAGCACGACGGATCACTCCTTGCCACTGATTACTCAGCAGGGCTAACTTAAGGTTAAACTCATCCCTAGAGAGAACATGATAACGGGTTAGCTAAATGTGTATAGCATCCTGACAACTATGAACATCTATTTACTCATTATCTAAGAGGTCAAAGTGATTTTATATGTAATACATAAAAATAAAAATAAAATTGTTCTCTGGAAATAGTGTTCCTCTTTTAAGGCATAAAAGTGATTACTTAAGGCACATGAAATGACTGGAAATCATAAGCACTCATCATATTCAATACATGTGTAACATTTTTGTACCTATCATCCACTTGTCCTTGCTCAAGAAGCCTTTGTCCATCGGCAATTATTGAATGCAAAATCTGTTGACGGCTGAACATTTCGGCTTGAAACAGCTGACAATGGGAAAATACAAGTTAATACCTGTCACAGATACCTCCTTGCAGAGAAGTACTGGTTCGCTAGTTATGCAGAAATGGAAGATTTGGCAGGTGATTTCCTGGACATTTACTGACCTGTCACCAGATTAGGACATTGCCATGGTGGGAAATTCAATTGTGACACGCAATATAAAACTTTCTCTAGACAATTTAATTAGCCTTCCAATGTTGTATCACTATGGCAGAAAACGCCCATCCCTTGTCGAAGAACTGTCACACATTCCTACAGAAATTCAGGATATGGCACGTAGAAAACCAAGAGTGTACGCTATAATCCAACAAAGTCAATTCCTATCAGCAATTCCTATGTAATTTTGTAAACTTGAATGGGCTACTGAGTTTGCTTGAGTTGAAATGAAGGCTTTCTACAATTGCTTTACTCATTCTGTACCAGTTATAAGTTACAGTGTGAAATATAGTCTAGAGCTGCTGGCTGTTACTTTAACTTCTTAATGCCCAGCACTGTACGATCCGCGGCAGGGGTCCGCCAGTCACTGATAGCTGGACCCCTGCTGTATGCACCGACATCGGTGAAATAACCGATGCTGGCACATTAACCCCTGAACGGCTGCGGCCATCGCTGACCGCGGCACGTGCGGACTTCAGACGGCCATCGGGTCCCCGCGCTGTTATGACCGGGACCCGATGGCAGGGAAGGCAGCCTGATGCCTTCCTTAGGCATCGTGGGTTCCTTCCGTGAGAGCCTGTGAGATCCAGCCTCCTGGATCTCACAGGTAGGAGGCTGTAAGTCTATTACACTAGTAATACACTTACAACCAATGCATTACCATACAGAAGTATTGTGATGCATTGTAAAGGGGATCAGACTGCCAAAAGTTGAAGTCCCAGAGTAGGACAAAAAAGAAAGTGTAAAAAAAGTTTAAAAAAATAAAATTTTCCAGAAAAAACCTAACCCCTCAGGTGAACACCGTCAAAAAAATAAATTAAAAACTGTGCTAAAAAAAATCATTTTTTTGTCACCTTACATCACTAAAAGTGCAACACCAAGTGATCAAAAAGGCATATACCCCCCAAAATACTACCAATCTAACCGTCACCTCATCCCGCAATAAATGAGCCCCTATCTAAGACAATCGCCCAAAAACTGAAAAAACTATGGCTCTCAGACTATGGAGTCACTAAAACAAGATTTTTTTTGTTTCAAAAATATCATTGTGCAAAACTTACATAAATATAAAAAAGTATACACATTAGCTATTGCCACGTCCGTAACAACCTGCTCTATAAAAATGTCACATGTCACCTTACATCACAAAAAGTGTAATAGCAAGCGATCAAAAAGTCATATGCATCCCAAAATGGTACCAATCAAACCATCACATCATCCCACAAAAAATGAGCCCCCATATAAGGATATTGCCCGAAAAAGTAAAAAAAATATGGCTTTCAGAAAATGGCAACCCAAAAACAAGATTTTTTATTTTTAAAAATGCTTTTACTGTGTAAAACTTAACAAACAAAAATAAAAAAATAAACATATTAGGTATTGCTGGATCCATAACAACGGGCTCTATAAAAATAAAAAAATTACATAGGTAATCTACCCAAAAAAAAAATTATTATAAAAACTGTCCAAAACAGCCATTTTTTGGTACCCTTGGCCCAAAAAGTGTAATATTGAGTGATCAAAAAATCATATGTACCCAAAAATGGTACCAATAATAAAATAAATACATTTAAAAAAGTAGACATATTAGGTACTGATGTGTTTGTAACGACCTGCTCTATAAAAATATCACATGATCTACCCCCTCAGGAGATTGCCATAAAAATAAAATAAACACTGCCAAAACAGCCATTTTTTGGTCAACTTGCCCCAAAAAAGTATAATATTAAACAATCAGAAAATCATATGTACCAAAATTAGTACTAATAAAAAAGTCTACTCTTCCCATAAAAAAAATTAGCCCCTAGACAAGACGATTGGCAGAATTTTTTTTTTCTTCAAAAATGCTTTATCATGTGAAACTGAAAAAAAAAAAAAAAATAGACATATTTGGTATCATTGCGTCCTGCTCTATAAAAATAATACATGATTTTTTCTGTACCATAAAAAAAAACATAAAATAAAAACTATGCCAGAACAGCCATTTTTGGTTACCTTGCCTCACAAAAAGTCATACAGACGTGGACAAAATTGTTGGTACCCTTTGGTCAATGAAAGAAAAAGTCACAATGGTCACAGAAATAACTTTAATCTGACAAAAGTAATAATAAATTAAAATTCTATAAATGTTAACCAATGAAAGTCAGACATTGTTTTTCAACCATGCTTCAACAGAATTATGTAAAAAAATAAACTCATGAAACAGGCATGGACAAAAATGATGGTACCCCTAACTTAATATTTTGTTGCGCAACCTTTTGAGGCAATCACTGCAATCAAACGCTTCCTGTAACTGTCAATGAGACATCTGCACCTCTCAGCAGGTATTTTGGCCCACTCCTCATGAGCAAACTGCTCCAGTTGTGTCCGGTTTGAAGGGTGCCTTTTCCAGACTGCATGTTTCAGCTCCTTCCAAAGATGCTCAATAGGATTGAGGTCAGGGCTCATAGAAGGCCACTTTAGAATAGTCCAATTTTTTCCTCTTAGCCATTCTTGGGTGTTTTTAGCGGTGTGTTTTGGGTCATTGTCCTGTTGCAAGACCCATGACCTGCGACTGAGACCAAGCTTTCTGACACTGGCTAGTACATTTCTCTCTAGAATTCCTTGATAGTCTTGAGATTTCATTGTACCCTGCACAGATTCAAGACACCCTGTGCCAGACGCAGCAAAGCAGCCCCAGAACATAACAGAGCCTCCTCCATGTTTCACAGTAGGGACAGTGTTCTTTTCTTGATATGCTTCATTTTTTCGTCTGTGAACATACAGCTGATGTGCCTTGGCAAAAACTTCGATTTTTGTCTCATCTGTCCACAGGACATTCTCCCAGAAGCTTTGTGGCTTGTCAACATGTAGTTTGGCATATTCCAGTCTTGCTTTTTTATGATTCGTTTTCAACAATGGTGTCCTCCTTGGTCGTCTCCCATGTAGTCCACTTTGGCTCAAACAACGACGGATGGTGCGATCTGACACTGATGTTCCTTGAGCATGAAGTTCACCTTGAATCTCTTTAGAAGTCTTTCTAGGCTCTTTTGTTACCATTCGGATTATCCGTCTCTTAGATTTGTCATCAATTTTCCTCCTGCGGCCACGTCCAGGGAGGTTGGCTACAGTCCCATGGATCTTAAACTTATGAATAATATGTGCAACTGTACTCACAGGAACATCTAGTTGCTTGGAGATGGTCTTATAGCCTTTACCTTTAACATGCTTGTCTATAATTTTCTTTCTGATCTCTTGAGACAGCTCTTTCCTTTGCTTCCTCTGGTCCATGTCGAGTGTGGTACACACCATATCACCAAACAACACAGTGATTACCTGGAGCCATATATATAGGCCCAATGGCTGATTACAAGGTTGTAGACACCTGTGATGCTAATTAGTGGACACACCTTGAATTAACATGTCCCTTTGGTCACATTATGTTCTGTGTTTTCTAGGGGTACCATCATTTTTGTCCATGCCTGTTTCATGAGTTTATTTTTTTACATAATTCTGTTGAAGCATGGTTGAAAAACAATGTCTGACTTTCATTGGTTAACATTTATAGAATTTTAATTTATTATTACTTTTGTCAGATTAAAGTTATTTCTGTGACCATTGTGACTTTTTCTTTCATTGACCAAAGGGTACCAACAATTTTGTCCACGTCTGTATGTACCCCAAAATAGTACCAATAAAACAAAAACAATATTGTGCTCTTTCCCTTCTGAGTCCTGCGTTGTGCCCATAGAGCACTTTACAACCACATACAGGGTGTTTCTGTAAACTGTAGAATGAAATAAATATTGAGTTCTGTCTGTTAACCCTTGCAGTATTACAGTAAAAATGAATTAAAATGATAAATCTGCAAAAAAAAGTTTTTAAATGTCACCTTCATTTTCCTTTAATTTTAGTTTCTAAAATGGAGTAATTTATGGGAGGTTTCTACTATGTAAGCCCTACAAAGTGCCTGAAAAAAAGTGGGTTTTGGAAATGTTTTTTTTTTTTAATCTAAGCCTTCTAATATCCTCAAAAAATAAAATGTTGTTTACAAAATGATGACAATATAAAGTAGACATATGGGAAATGTAAAGTAATAACTATTTTATGAAGTATCACTACCTTCCTTAAGTGCAGAGAATATCAAATTTTGAAAATTGTGAATGTTTAAAAAAATGTTTGTAAATTTGGGATTTTCTTTTTTATAAATAAACGTAAAACATGTTGACTCAAATTTATCATTTACATGAAGTACAATGTGTCACGAGAAAATAATCTCTGAATGGCTTGGGTAAGTAAAAGCATTTCAGAGTTATTATCATATAAAATGACACATGTCAGATTTGCAAAAATCGGCCTGGGATTTAAGGTAAAAAACTGCTTGGTACTGCAGGAGTTAAATATTGTGTGTGCAGCACGCAAATTACACCTGTAATTATCAGGGTGGTTCCAGAATTTTCACCCTGTATATTGTCTTTTTGGTTTGATTGATGTTACTCTTGCTACAATAAGTCACCAAGATTCGGCTTCACCGGTATCCGGCACATGTAGAGTGAAGTGAGGAAAACTAAACACCTCCTAAATGCAGCAGACTATGGTTTAATACCATGTCGGCCACCGCAAAAGAAGTACCTTATTTTTTTGCATTGTGATAAAGGGAAGAAATGTACTACTGTATACAGTTGCATACCTTGGGAGTATGCGGTGGAGAATATACCCAACATATACCTCTTAGCTATAAGGCCTCCTGCACACGACCGTTGTGTGCACCCGTGGCCGTTGTGCCGTTTTCCGTTTTTTTTGCGGACCCATTGACTTTCAATGGGTCCGTGGAAAAATCGGAAACTGCACCGTTTGGCAGCCGCATCCGTGAGCCGTGTTTCCTGGCCGTGAAAAAAATATGACCTGTCCTATTTTTTTCACGGCCAACGGTTCACGGGCCCATTCAAGTCAATGGGTCCGTGAAAATCACGGATGCACACAAGATTGTCATCCGTGTCCGTGATCCGTGTCCGTGATCCGTGTCCGTTTTTTCCTATCATTTCAATGGCAAACTTGACTTCGATTTTTTTTTTCATTTTTCATGTCCGTGGATCCTCCAAAAATCACGGAAGACCCACGGAAGAAAAAACGGGCACGGATCACGGACCTACGGACCCCGTTTTTGCGGACCGTGTAAAAAAACGTTCGTGTGCAGGAGGCCTAAGCAGAAGGAAATGTGAACACCTACTGCTTACCTCATGTGCCCTTTGCTGCTCTAAAAGACTCTGGTAATTTCCAGGGATTTCCACCGCAAGCTTCTGCTCTGTCTGGATCAGGAACTCCATCCAAGTTTCACATTTTTCCAAAAAGGTCTGATGATGTAGTAGGAAAGACTGTAATTTGCTGTAAAACAATCAGATTATTCTGTTATTCTCCATTCTGAAAGACTTCTAGAAGACAAACTAGTACACCTACAATAATGCACCATGCGATCCAATCTAGAAAGGCTTAGCCAACTCCAGCTTTAGATTCTGTGTTCGAAGTATTCCATGCTACATTGAATCCTGATTATTTAAGCAATAATAAGACTATAAAATACATCAATAATATTTTGCCAACAAAAGAAAAAAGGCCACTGGAAACAAAGACTGAAAGTACGGAGCATGTCAGTGATTTCAGGCTTGTCCAATGGCCTTAATTTTATGAACCGAACCTATACATCAAAGACCATGTGGCCTTATGCAATAATTATGGAGAAAATGATAGCTCAGCTCTGCTCAATATGTCAGTATATCAGGGAGAAGAATGCATAAAGGAATCTGTACTTGAAATATAACAGACAACTTCATGCATCTTTGCATGAATGCCAACTATTCGCAAGGAACAATGTCCCACGGCACAAGAACCACCCGGTGGTTTGGTTAAGATGCAGGATTCTTTATTAAGAAGCGGTACAACGCGTTTCGGGGATAAAATCCCCTTCTCCAGATACTGATTACTTGCATACCTAACTATATAGATTCGACTATTAAAGGGGTTATCCCATGATTAATGTAATAAATCAAAATCAGACATCGTATAGAACATGACAATCTCTTTCCAAAAAAGCTAGAACCAGCCCTGTACTTCACATGGATCCAGAGATCTCCCCATTCATTGATCAAGTTGCTCTGCTAGTTGCTGGCAGCTCAGGGGTGTGTTCCTCCAACTGTAGTTATCTCCCTATCACAGCTCGGGGGGCATCTCCTTTCTACTACAGTTTTTTTTCTATCACAGCTCGGGGGGCATGTCCTTTCTACTAAAGGTTTTTTTCTATCACAGCTCGGGGGGCATGTCCTTTCTACTACAGGTTTTTTTCTATCACAGCTCGGGGGGCATGTCCTTTCTACTACAGGTTTTTTTCTACCACAGCTCGGGGGGCATGTCCTTTCTACTAAAGGTTTTTTTTCTATCACAGCTCAGGGGGCATGTCCTTTCTACTACAGGTTTTTTTCTACCACAGCTCGGGGGGCATGTCCTTTCTACTAAAGGTTTTTTTCTATCACAGCTCAGGGGGCATGTCCTTTCTACTACAGGTTTTTTTCTATCACAGCTCGGGGGGCATGTCCTTTCTACTAAAGGTTTTTTTCTATCACAGCTCGGGGGCATGTCCTTTCTACTACAGGTTTTTTTCTATCACAGCTCGGGGGGCATGTCCTTTCTACTACAGGTTTTTTTCTATCACAGCTCGGGGGGCATGTCCTTTCTACTACAGGTTTTTTTCTATCACAGCTCGGGGGGCATGTCCTTTCTACTACAGGTTTTTTTCTATCACAGCTCAGGGGGCATCTCCTTTCTACTACAGGTTTTTTCTATCACAGCTCAGGGGGCATGTCCTTTCTACTACAGTTTTTTTTCTATCACAGCTCGGGGGGCATGTCCTTTCTACTACAGGTTTTTTTCTATCACAGCTCGGGGGGCATGTCCTTTCTACTACAGGTTTTTTTCTATCACAGCTCAGGGGGCATATTCTTTCTACTACAGTTTTTTTTCTATCACAGCTCGGGGGGCATGTCCTTTCTACTACAGGTTTTTTTCTATCACAGCTCGGGGGGCATGTCCTTTCTACTACAGGTTTTTTTTCTATCACAGCTCGGGGGGCATGTCCTTTCTACTACAGGTTTTTTTCTACCACAGCTCAGGGAGCATGTCCTTTCTACTACAGGTTTTTTTCTATCACAGCTCGGGGGGCATCTTCTTTCTACTACAGTTTTTTTTCTATCACAGCTCGGGGGGCATGTCCTTTCTAATACAGGTTTTTTTCTATCACAGCTCGGGGGGCATGTCCTTTCTACTACAGGTTTTTTTCTACCACAGCTCAGGGAGCATGTCCTTTCTACTACAGGTTTTTTTCTATCACAGCTCAGGGGGCATCTCCTTTCTACTACAGGTTTTTTTCTACCACAGCTCAGGGAGCATGTCCTTTCTACTACAGGTTTTTTTCTACCACAGCTCAGGGAGCATGTCCTTTTTGCTGTAGCTCTCTCAGTGTAACTGTCACAGCTTATTTTATGAGATAAGACTTGTGGTATTTGAAGGATGCAAGTGAGCACGATTGAGCATCTCACTGATGTTACTGAGGTGGACAAAGAAATAATGAAAAGAGCAACCAGCAGGTGGAGCTCTGCAAATAGGTGTCTTTGAATAAAGAGCGGATATTCTAGATGTTTAAGTTCATGCAATTACAAAAGTATTCAGATCCAAGTACTGCCCTTTAATTTTACTGGGTGTTTCTTCAGTATACAGTATGTAGTCATTGTATCCAAATATCAAAGTTAAATATGGCCATTGCTGCCTAGGACTAAATATCAAAGGAACTTTATGTAGGACAGTACTGAAGATATAGAAATCTCTCTGCTCTGATGCATTTCTAGATTAAAATAGTTTATTTGAATGGTTCTAGACTCAACTGTTTATGAAGAAGAAGCTACAACATGAGTAAATGGACTTGGCTTCAAAGAACCCTAGCTAGAGATCTATGCCATTTGGCAATACATAAGCAATATACAATTATTAACCTTACCTGAACCTTTCTGTTGTCTGTGATGAGACCATTGTCCAAGTTCTATTCAAACACTGCATGCGTTTGATCTCTTTATCATTCAGTGGTAGTCTGTATCCTAATTCATTGAGACGATCCAAGTCTTGAGCCATGCTGCTAAATTTTAACATCTGTCTCTGTAATACAAAAATATAGTAAAAATGGGAACCATTCCGTTCTACATAGCTGCATGTATTCTGCTGTCTATACAGAACCAAGGTTTTTAACACTGGGAACTTGCTTACTTTGAGTTCCTCCATCCTGTCTTGAATTGTCGAGAGGTCTGATGATCGGTTCGGGTCCTGTCCATTTAGAACCTCTACTGCTTCTAGAAGCCACATTTCAAGGTCTTCAAGACTCTTTATAAATGTTTCGTAATCCAAGACACCGGCCTGCAACAAAACCAGTGACAATTGTAAAATATCATGTTATTATATAGTGGACTAAAGAATATATTCACTAAATGAAATAGTTACATATGCACTGCTCATAAAGTATAACATAGAAAAGCCAGCTGTGTACCCTACAAATGAAGCTCCAATAGAAACTTTACTGAATGTAGTCTTGGAGATGGGATCCTCCATGGAAGTGGAGTCTTTAAGATCTTGGTAACTTAGTTCATTTACCTAAACAATTTTGTCTTATTACCGTACAGTGCTAACCTGTGGAGGGAAGCTTTTTTACATAGCGCTTATCCACCCTCACTTCCCCAAAGCGGATGTCTCTGCTGCACGCTGCAGGCTCTTCAGCTCAGGTCCCAACCTGATGTGACCACGTCTTCTCACATTCGCTGTATTGACAATGCAGCTAAACAGGAAAAGAAGCAGCACATCTGGTGAGGACCTGGGCAGTAGAGCCCGAAGCACGCACCAAGAGTGAAGGAGGGTAAGAGCTATGTAAAAAAGCTTCCCTCCAAAGGTTAGCACCCTCCGGTGATTAGATAAAATGCCCCGAGAACCACTTTAAGCTGCACCACTATGCAGAACACCTTTTTTGTCAATATATACTGTATTATATTACCTCAGTCATAATCTGCCTGGGATCTGCTGTGGTGCGCTGTGTTAGATCTTATCACATTTACATAGCAATAGGAAATTTCATTACACAAGTGAGTGACCAAATTTTCATGGCCCCTTGTGGGTGTACATATGAATAAAAACCGAAGACAATCTAAGGCCCCATGCACATGACCACATTTGGGATCGGTGTCCAGTCTGCATTTTTTGTGGGTGGGACACTGTTCCCATTCGACCCGTGTGATGTCCACATCCATGTAGCCGTTCCATAAATTACAGAACATGTCTCATTCTTGTCCGTTTTGCGGACAAGAACAGATATTTCTACTGATAGGAGTGAGAAAATTGCAGCATGCACACGGACGGCATCAGTATTTTGCAGATCTGCGGTTTGGGTACCGCAAAACGGATACGGTCGTGTGCATGTAGCCTAAACCATACTAACAACAGGAATCCAAATAGCACTATATATGGACAAACCTCAAAAAGTAATTGGGCATGCATCCAGAAAAACAAAGAACATGCACATTCGTAAAACACTGCTTACCTGCAGGATTGCTTGTTGCCTTTGGAGTGCCTGCTCCAATACTGACAAACGCTGGCTCAAGGAAAGGTGATCAGACAAGATGGTTGCAGCAGCAGATGAATCGACTTGAAGTTTAAGCTGCTCTCCTGTCTCCTGGAGAACGGCCAGTGAGCTTTTAGCAAAAACCAAGTTTTTTAAAAGAACCTGAAAGGAGAAGAAACTCATCAATGAGAGAAAATGAAGAAATGTTGGCCTACCAATCTTCTCATATCACTAAACATAAACCTTTCTAAATGGGGTGCTGCTTTTTCAGAACAGACTGTGAAAAATATGGAAAATGGCTGGTTGCTATGTGCAAATGGTCAGTTTTCATTTCCACTAGTTCTGACAAATTTATTTTAAAGAAAAATACAGCAATGTAAGGCTGCAATAGTGCATGCGCAGGAAATGTACACGTTCTTAAATACACTTACAAGTATATTCAGAGTCAGGCCCTTTTATTTTTTTACATTTTGTTATATTGCAACTTGTGCAAAAATAAAAAAAGAATTAAAAAATTACCTTCTCACAATCATTCTGCGCCAATACTCCATAATGACAAAGTGAATACAGAATGTTCAAAGTCTTTGCTAATTTATTGAAAAGGAAAAATGATAATATTGCTTTGACATAAGTATTCAGACTATTGTTGGTAGAATCGGATTCCTCCTGCTTTGGACAAATCTGAATTTCACTAAACAGCATGAGCTCCTGATCACTGTAAGTGTATTATACAGTATGGTCTCCGCTGTGGCTGCATGAACATGGCCGCTAGTAACGCAAGACTATGAGTCTTGCACCTGAATTATACTCACTATGTGCGATCTTTCTCAAGCTTCCGAACATTTAGTGGATACAGGCACTGACTTTACCAGGCAATATTCTTCATTATTAGTCCATACGTTATAGTTGGATCCTTTTGGGGGGGGGGGGGGGGGGGTTGGAACCAGACGCGTTTCGGGGTCTTATGTTACCCCTTCTCAGTGGTTCATACCACCACTGAGGAAGGGGTAACATAAGACCCCGAAACGCGTCTGGTTCCAACCGCTCCAACTATAACGTATGGACTAATAATGAAGAATATTGCCTGGTAAAGTCAGTGCCTGTATCCACTAAACGTTCGGAAGCTTGAGAAAGATCGCACATAGTGAGTATAATTCAGGTGCGAACAAGCGGCCGGTGTGGAAATAACAGACTCAAATATTCGTTACAACTCGAAAGACCACGGTCGAATGCATACCAAGACCAACGTCCAGAGTATCACACAGGCATTCAGCTACACCGAATGGTAAGACTGTTCGAATTTACTATCTATCGTGTGTTGGCATACACAGTTATTCGTCTCAGTGGGACGCCACTGTACGAATATTCATCAAGCACTTTCATGCAAACTGATTAGTGGAAAAGACATTATCGATTCGAATTTTGTTGAAATTTAATTCGGACTTTGTTGATCTAATTGCTCCAACAAACATTGTTTCTATATAGGAAATTCGGATCGCTGATTAGAATTAATGGACTTACACCTCTGAATGTTGCTAGTGATTGGAAATATTATTGCGAACAAGCCAACTAGCTATATTTATTGTTTTAATAGATATTTTATGGTGTTTTATTATAAGAGTGTGTTTTTTTTATGATTGAAATTGTTTTTTATGATTGCTATTGTTTGGATTCTTAATTGTCTAGCACATATTTTTAACTAATAAATTCAATATTGGTTGCATATCCGAGAGTGCCCAGTATCTTTGATTTCTAGAGTTTCATTGAAAGATATCTCCTAGAGAGATGCATTTTTTAATTAATCACACACGGTGAAGATCGTAAAAAACAAACAAACAAAAAAAACAATACGAAAATTGTTGTTTTTTTGCATATTCGCTACCAAAAAATAGAATAAGAAGTGATCAAAATGTGTTATGTACCCCAAAATGGTACCAATGAAAACTTGTACTGCAAAAATCAGACAGGCCCTCACACATCTCTACAACGGGTTTTATTGTGCAAAAGTAGTACCTATATGCTTTTGGTATTGGTGTAATTCTACTGACACTGATAATAAAGTTATCAAGTTATTTATGCAGAGTATGTCACAAAATTTACAACATAAAAACTCAGTGGCAGTATTGCCGACCCCCCCCCCAAAGAATTAATGCAAATAAATCAATGAGTTAAGAGTTATGTGTACACCAAAGTGGTGCCAAACTACAACTACAATAGCTGCTTTTGGCATTATGCTTCTACACTGAACAAAAATATAAACGCAACACTTTTGGTTTTGCTCCCATTTTGCATGAGCTGAACTCAAAGATCTGAAACATTTTCTACAAGAGGCCAAAGGCTACTTTCACACTAGCGGCAGTGTGATCCGGCAAGCAGTTCCGTCGTCGGAACTGCCTGCCGGATCCGCCGATCTGGATGTGACTGAAAGCATTTGTGAGACGCATCCGGATCCATCTTACAAATGCACTGCAAGAACGGATCCGTCTCCTCGCTTGTCATGCGGACAGACGGATCCGTCTTGTATCTTTTTACACATTTTTACCGGTCTGCGGGAAGGACGGATCTGGCATTCCGGTATTTTGAATACACTAATACATTCCTATGGGGAAAAATGCCGGATCCGGCATTCCGGCAAGTCCTTCAGTTTTTTTTCGCCGGAGATAAAACCGTAGCATGCAGCAGTTTTATCTTTTGCCTGATTAGTCAAAATGACTGACCTGAAGATGTTAATAAAAAGGATCTGATTTAAAAAAAATATATATCTCCTATGCGGTGAGCGCCGTAACAGAAATAAATGAACAGAAACCATGCGATTCGCCATTTTTTATTCACCTTGTCATCCCAAAAATAGGATAGGATTGTTCTATCATGGGCCGAACGTTTCATAAAATGCAAAACGCACGCGGCTTTTTTTGGGTGTTTTGTTTTTTTCATGTGGTATTGAGTATCGCAATACTTTTTTATGGTGACGAAAGCGAATCAAAATTTTGGTATTGAAACAACCCTATGCCGATCTGATCGGCGTAGCGTTGTCACGATACCAAAATTTTGATTCGGTTTCGATTTGGCGACTAAAAATTTTATTTGGCTCCTAAATTTTTCAGTTCAGAAGTCAAAGGCTACTAGGTATTTTTTTTAGTCTGGAGCAATGAGGCCGGTTGGATGTACTGCCAAATTCTCTGAAATGCCTTTGGAGACGGCTTATGGTAGAGAAATGAACAGCATGCCAACTGCACGCTCCTGCAAACGTTGCGACATCTGTGGCATTGTGCTGTGTGATCAAACTGCACATTTCAGAGTGGCCTTTTATTGTGGGCAGTCTAAGGCACACCTGTGCAATATTCATGCTGTCTAATCAGCGCCTTGATATGCCACACCTGTGAGGTGTGATTGATTATCTCGGCAAAGGAGAAGTGCTCACTAACACAGATTTAGACAGATTTGTGAACAATATTTGAGAGTAATGGGTCTTTTGTGTATGTAGAAAATGTTTCAGATCTTTGAGTTCAGCTCATGTAAAATGGGAGCAAAACCGAAAGTATTGCGTTTATATTTTTGTTCAGTGTATATTGAATAAGTACATGTGCTGTGAATGTCAAAGCTTAAAGAATTGAATATGTTCCTACAAGCAATGAAATATTTTATTTTAATACATACATTGCATTCTTGTATCCATGTAGCATTCTCTTCATCTGCTAGGTCCTTGTTACTGGCGGTCTTAAGTAACTGATTGGTGCGATCTTCCTGCAGCTGGACGCTGTTTGTACACTGAATGCAGAGATCTTTGTATTTCTGCCATAGCTGGAGTAGAGTCTTACTTGAGTGCAGCTGTTCTGAAATATCTTCTAACAAACAATTCCACCTTAAGACATATAGAAACCCATTAGTAAGTTAATCCTAGAGACAGCCAGTCTTATCGTAAATGTCATTAGAACATGACCAATTTTTTCAACTAAGTTTTTATGAAACTTTTCAAGGGGACTTGAACATGTGATCCATAGACTGCAATGAATTACTACTGCAACTTATGGTTTCATTACGTTCCTATGGAGCACTGCCAGAAACTATCACTGTGGTAGCCTCAGAGTATTTAGAAGGCTCAAGGTCACCACAACGAACAAACGTCTCCCTCAATCTCTGCTGTGAAAGGTTCTTCGGGTCCTGGGAGTGCAATTGTTGTGGTTGCAATTGGCCACGCCATCTGAGGGGTTAAATGTCCAGGATCTGCATTATCGCCAATCAAAGATTGTCTGCTGTTTAAAACAGCAGAAACCTGGTGGCTATGGCGCCTGCTCAGCTCCTGGTCAGAGCTGATGGAAGAATCGATGGAGCTAAATACAGGGCAATCCTGGAGTAAAACCTGGTAGAGGGTGAAAAAGACTTAAGACTGGTCGGAGGTTCACCTTCCAGCAGGACAATGACCCTAAACATAGAGCCAGAGCTACAATGGAATTGTTTACATCAAAGCATATTCATGTGTTAGAATGGCCCAGTCAATGTCCAGACTTAAATCCCATTATGAATATGTGGCAAGACTTAAAAACTCTCTCCATCCAATCTGACCGAGCTTGAGCTATTTTTGCAAAGAAGAATGGGCTAAAATTTTAGCCTCTAGATGTGCAAAGCTGGTAGAGGTATACCCCAAAAGACTTGCATATCTAATTGCAGCGAAAGGTTGTCCTACAAAGTATTGACTCTGGGGGGGGGGGGGGGGGGGCGTAATACAAATGCACGCCACACTTTCCAGATTTTTATTTATTAAAATTTTGAAAACTGTGTACTATTTTCTTTTTACTTCACATATACTTGCTACTTTGTGTTGGTCTGTCACATAAAATCCCAATAAAATACATTTTAGTTTGAGGGTGTAATGTGAAAAAATGAGGAAAAGTTCAAGGCGTATGAATACTTTTTCAAGGCACTATATATATATATATATATATATATATGTTTGTGTATGTGTGTTATCTGTCATTGTAATCCTGTGTATGATATTTAGATGACTACTCAAAAGTAACCTGTATACAACCTAAAAACTTGACATATTATTAGGCTTAGTGGTCAGTATGAAAACAGCAGGATTTTAGGAATTTATTTTAAATATAGAAACTTTAAAAACAAAGTTTAACATTAGGTCACTTTCATTCAAAACAATACTGAACAGCAACAAAGATGCATTCACATGGTGAAGTATTGCTGCACTGTGAAAAATCCATGGTTACACTGCGACAAAACTGCATGCAAACACTTGCAGTTTTTACAATTTTATTTTATTTGCAGGACTGGAAAATTGCAATTGAAGAAAAGCCATGGTGAGAATAATGCATGCATCTACACGTCATTTTGCCATGTTGAGGTGCTGTTATTCCTTGCAACTCCAGGCTGAATACATTGTAGTAAACTCTGCACTGTGAAAGTTATTAGGGCTGAACAGGTCAGCCTTTAGACATATCCATTGTTTCCACATACTGACAACAGGCAGATTCCTAGCAAATAGAAATATAAATACAGGCCAGGATTTAGAGACACGGCAACAAAAAATTGCTTATAGAAAAAGAAAAGTTGCATCTCCACTCCACACAGACCCGCGAGTAGAAGTTAATGAGGGTGATGTATGATTTCTCAAAGAAGTACATGTAGTCATCTATCCTTGTGACATTCGCTGTTTTTCAATGCAATATAAAGCACTGCTTTTCTATTTTTCAAGAGCAGAGAGCCCGCGGAATCAGCTATCCTAGTAAAATCTTAACAGACGCATCTTAGAATAGGAGGCCCGAGAGCTGCTGTTTTTGAAAAGGCTCTCATACATTGACGCTTACTTTTAGTAATGTTTGGAAAGAGTAGATGAAGAGCTTGAATTGAAGAATAATGTGCTGAACTGTGATCTAATTAGATCCTGCTTTTACCTTGTAGTGACCTCTGTTAAAGTGCTCCTCAGAGTTTCTCCCACTGAAGAATTGCATTCATTCAGGAGCTTGTTGGTTACAGAACCAAACTTGTCTAAAACTGCTTCATGCTTCTCAAGCTCTTCCTGAAGACTCTGTTAATGCACAACATTAGCAAATCTCAGTTGATGGAAGCAGAAAGCATACGTGAAAGGTTTAGTAATAAAGGAAATAATGATGTACTCACAATCCAAATGAGGTTCACAAAGAAGACAGAATATTGATGATTAGGTAAGGCCGCTTTCACATGGCCATAATGCCAGCACATTTTAACATCTGCATTATGACCACAATGTCCAGACCTCCCACAATTCTAATACACCAGATCGATGGCAACATGGTTTGGTAGAACATTGGGGGTACTAGAACTACATCTATAATACTGATGCTTAAAGAGGACTGGTGCTTCTTAACCGAATGCTTCCCCTTAATTGTTTTTTTTTCTAGGCCCTCTTGTTGTCCTATTATTGCCTCTGCGACGTTTTGGTACCAGATATGCTAATAGGCAGCCATGGTCCAAAGAAGCAGAGACAACATCTGTCCTCAGTAGGTGTTGTCTCCTGATGATGCTTAATCCAAGTGATGCAGACCTGCTGATCTCACCAGATTTACCTCATCTTGCAGGATCCGCCACTGTCCTGCTCATCGGCGCTTCTTCAACTGTGTTCTGAGCGGCAGTGGGTCTCAGAGTAATGCCTTGGCAAAGGCTGTAGTCATAAGGGTAGGTAAATCTAATGAGATCAGCAGGTTTTCTGCATCGCTTGAAGGCTGTCCGCTCTGATTGCACAGTAAGAGAGTTATGCAGGACACAACTCATACCGAGGAAAGATGGGGTCTCTGTCTTTGAGGAATTGGATGCCAATTAGCATAAATGGCACAAAAACAAAGTGGAGGGGCTAGAAAAATAAAAATGACATTGTTGAAATCTGAAGAAAAACGGCATTAAAGGGAAACTGTCAACTTTGCCGAACTCTCTGCATAAGCACTGTCAGTCACAGCGAAGGGGCAAGGATGGGGTCGCGGTTACCTTGACTTGAAGCAAAGAGGCCGCTGCCCCATTGACTTCAAGCATGACTAGAGGAGCGCGCCGGGAGGGGATAAAATAAAATTATTGTCGAAAACACGCTGCTGGCAGCTTGGGATGGTTTTTGGTGGTGACAGGTTTCCTTTAATGGGAGGAATATGGTTAAAAATAACCTCACAGGTCATTTTTAAATGTGCCCCCATTATGGCCATGTGAAAGGTGGCTAAATATAAAGTCAACACATAAAAAATGTTAGCTCACATCTGCGCTTTCGTTTCTGTTGTTTTGCACTACTATAGGAAGAGAACAATGCAAAGAACGGAACAATCATGGGGTCCATCAGGTTTCCATCAGGGAATCTGGCATGCTGCACTATTTTGTCTGACTTTTTTCTATATTCTATGATGGATGATCCTAAGGCTAGGTTCAAATATGCGCTGCTTTTTTACGTTTTTTTGTTTCACTATATGAATGGAAAAAAAAAACGGAATCACTGGATCTGGCATACAACGGACACCAATAGCACCTGATGGACTCCACTGATTATAATGGAGTCTGTCGAGTTTCCATTATGGTTTATGTCTTTTCGCTGGGCAAAACACCACTGCATGCAGCAGTCTTTTGTACAGTTTTTTTGGACCCTTTTGACAGAATGTGAACCTAGCCTAATGGAGCAGTTCCACAGAACATATTATGTAACAAGGCAAGTTCTGTTAGCAGTACGCGTATCATTTAGGTGCGGGAATAGTCCCATAATTACATGAAGAATTCAAAATTCCTTCCCTTATACTTCTTTACTACAGCTTGTAGTCCACACTACACTGACTATAAGTACCCTAACAACACCAGTACAGTTTCAAGTGTCAATGACATTGACAAGATAAAGGAACTGGGATTCCACCAATGACAATTCCATAAAAACAATAGTCTGATGGTCTCTCACCTGCAGATTGTCTACTTGAACTTTCACAGCTTCCATGGATCCTGTCAAGAGCCGGAAGCGGGACAGGGAATACCTGGCTTCCATCAAATAGCCATTTAGCTCTTCATAAACCTCCTTGTAAATGCTCCACTGATCAAGTACCGACTGTAACAATATCTCCAGCTGACACACCTAAGAAAAACAATAGAGACATAAAACAAACGTGACTTTCTTCAGCTTTTTTCTTTCTTTGTCCATGGCTTCAGGTGAAAGAAGAACAAAAGATTTCAGCTCTTGTCAGCAATAAGCTTTTGTGACTCCAGTCCCCTGTTCTTGGTTATTTACTCTGCTCTTCTGGGCACAAAGGAGAAGTGACTGGACCACAAAGTACATGTACTTCTGAGGCCAATAATTTGTCTTATAATTGTGATGGAATGCAGTCCAAAAAGGTACAAAGGAGACACAAAATATTATATGGAGCGCTAAGAAGACGAGGATTTATCATTACGATATGCAGCAACCTTATTATATTAAGTATAGGAAATATCCAATATCATCAAAAAATATTTCTTAAAAAAGGTACTGATATCCTAAGTGGATAGCAGAATAAAATGTGACTGTAAATGAAATAATGGAGATCCTCTAGAAAACTGATTCCGTGTGCCATGTCTGTAAAGCTAGGAGTTGGGGAAATTACCGTGTGAGCCCCAACAGGAACCATATTGGCACTATATCAGCAATGGGGAATCAATAAATTGCTATTCCATTTTAAAGGTGTTTTTTGGGACTTTTATATTGACAGCCTATCCTTAGGATTGACCAACAGTATCAGAATGCTGTGGGATCCACACCCATCACCTGACTGAAGAGGTAAGGCGCTGTACATCTGCAGTGCCTGTGCCTGGAACTCTTTGCAGCCCTGTCTCATTCAGGTGAATTGGACGGAGTAACAGCAGAGACGTTTACTACATGATATATAAAGTAGTGCTTGGAAAACAATGAATGTGAGGCAGAACTTGGTGGGGCACCACAGCCCTTTCAATTAGATTGAGATCCTGGGAACCCTACTAATCTGAAACTGATGGTCTAACCCCTTTAACAGTTTAGTGTGCAAATATAAACCTAGTCAACATATATATATATATATATATATAGTTAAAATAATGTGAAACTACAACAAGGGCAAAGAATGAGTGATGTGTCTAAAGCCCTGCCACTTCTGAATTGTATTGTGTGTAATGTACGGTAAGTCACTCACATAACTAAGGCTACTTTCACACTTGTGGCAGAGAGATCCGGCATGCAGTTTCGTCGCCGGAACTGCCTGCCGGATCAGGCAAAATGTATGCTAACTGATGGCATTAGTAAGACTGATCAGGATCCTTATCAGTCTTAAAAATGCCTGATCAGTCAAAAGAAATGCATTGAAATGCCGGATCCGTCTTTCATGTGTCATCCAGCCAAACGGATCCGGCATTTATTTTTTTCACCTTTTTTTCAGTCTGCGCATGCGCAGACCGGAAGGACGGATCCGGCATTCCGGTATTCTAAATGCCGGGGTCGACACTAATACATTCCTATGGGAAGTCTTCAATTTTTTTCGCCGGGGATAAAACCGTAGCATGCTGCGGTTTTCACTTTTGCCTGATCAGTCAAAACGACTGAACTGAAGACATCCTGAACGGATTACTCTCCATTCAGAATGCATGGGGATATGCCTGATCAGTACTTTTCCGGTATAGAGCCCCTATGATGGAACTCTATGCCGGAAAAGAAAAACGCTAGTGTGAAAGTACCCTAATGCACTTTATTAAAGGGGTTGTCTGGGCTACAGATATAGATGACCTATCCTCAGTATAAGTCATCAGATCAGTGGGGGTCTGACGCCTGGAACCCTCACCGATCAACTGTTTGGTAGCTGCGGTGTTGGAAACTATACAGTATACAGAGTAGAAGTGGGCAGCTCTGTTCATGGTGTAGTTTCGGACTCTGACAGCTCAGCTCCCTTTCACTTGAATGAGCTGCAATACCCGATAGCCCAGTGTTTCCCAACCAGTGTGCCTCCAGCTGTTGCAAAACTACAGCTCCCAGCATGCCTGGACAGCCTTTGGCTGTGCGGGCATCCTGGGAGTTGTAGTTTTGCAACAGCTGGAGGCACACTGGTTGGGAAACACTGCAATAGCCACTACACAGTGTACAGCGCTGTCTGCTACCATATCTGTACACGGTATAGTTTTCTGTGCCAAAGCTGCTTGAATCAGCTGATCGGTGGAGGTGTTGGGTCAGACTCCCACTGATCTGATACTGATGACTTATCTTGAAGATAGTTTATCAATATCTATAGCCCCGACAACCCCTTTAATGTGTATATAGAATACACTGAACTGCTACCTGGCGGTAGAGTTTGGCGTTTGGAAATAATACTGACAGCAATAAAACCAAGCTGCTGGAAATAGTAACTATTGTATATTATCATGCACGTGCTTCAGCTAGGATTCTTTTTGTGTCATTTTGGATTGCTCTGATTTTTTTTTATATGGAAGAAGCAGGGTTAGAACTTATGGGGTCGTTTTAGATGCCGACCTTAATAAAGCCCCTCCTCTGGCTGTGGATTTCTGAAGTTATTTAGAGGCACAAGCCTCTACATAACTTTTGTAGATTCACAGCCGCTTCTAAATGTAAGACAGTTCCCATGTCTTACATTAAGACCATTTTCTACCTAAGCCAGGCGTAGAAAATGATGAATGAGATGGGCCTGCCGGCCCGTCCCCTTCCCCACCCACACCCACTTTGTTAGACCTAGCGTGAGCCAGCAAAAGTCACAGAAGTGTGCCTAATATAGGTGTATTTCAGGTTAACAAATGCCCCCTTTAATTTTTGGGAGGTGCAATTTGCAATGCCAAGAACTCCTTATTATATGTATGAAACAATGCAATAGGTTCCCTCCCAATGTTTGCTACTATGAAATAGTGTCATCACCTCAGAGATAAGTACATGGAACCTTATTATGACAATGATGGCAGAAAAAAAAAGGAGAGCTACCCATAGCATCCAGTCAGATGACTGTGTAACATTGTGCCCCCAGATTATGAAAAAAAAGTCTTGCTATGGGTAATAACTAAATTTTCTGTCCTTCATTTTCATATATGTTCATTAGAGTTATTAGTAAGAATAGCTATTTTTTCTAATGCACTGTAATGAAAGATTCTGCATTAAACATCATTCATTCATTTCTTTAGATGGCAATGTACGTTCATGGCGCAGAAATCACCCAGAAAATTCTGTGATCTGCAGCCAAGAAGTTTAAGGGCTCTTTCACACGAGCGGATAATCCGCTGCGTGAATGACAGCCAAAACCCCGCTCCGGACAGCAGAGACACGGAGCAGTAACATGACTGATAATGCTCTGTGCCTCTCTGTGATCTTTACTACAACATTACAGTGAGATAAAGTTGTCACTGTGATTTCGTAGTAAAAAGATCACAGAGAGGCACGGAGCATTATCAGTCATGTTACTTCTCCGTGTCTCTGCTGTCCGGAGCGGGGTTTTGGCATTCTTTCACGCAGCCGCTCGTGTGAAGAGCCCTGACGCTGGGTTCACACCTGAGCGTTCGCGATGGAGCGCTCTGTATGCGCGATTGTACCGGCGTTTGCAATCGCGCATACAGAGACAAGCGAACGCCCATTGTCGCGCGTTCCCAGAAGACTATGTACGGGAACACGCGACAAGACGCCCTAAAGAAGCTCATGTACTTCTTGGGGCGTCGGGCGTTTTACAACACGTAAAACGCCCAGGTGAGAACCATTCCCATAGGGAAGCATTGGTTTCTCCTTGTTGAGCGTTTTACAGCGCGTAGGAACGCGCTGTAAAACGCTCAGGTGTGAACCCAGGGTTAGGCTTCCTGGAATTGTGAAACAACTCCTTACAAAGTGTGCAGCTTGAGCGGAGGAGAAATTGGGTTTATCAGGTATGTCCAATTTTCCAATGATCCTGGGTCACACAGGATTATAGCCCAGGGTTGCATACACTTCCTAATATGCGCATCACAGACATTTGGGGAGATTTACTAAGCTAAACACAAGAGCTCGGACTTGATTTGCACAAAAAAAATAAACGCTAACATGCTTTGCATGTGTTTGGTACTTTCACACTTGCGGCAGGACGGATCCGACAGGCTGTTCACCATGTCGGATCCGTCCTGCGGCTATTTCGCCGTGCCGCCTCTCCGTCCCCATTGACTATAATGGGGGCGGCACTCCAGCGGACAGGCAGTACTTTTTAGTCCGGCGGGGACAGAGCAGCGGTCCAGCGGCACGGCGAAATAGCCGCAGGACGGATCCGACATGGTGAACAGCAAGTGTGAAAGTACCCTTAGATACTTACTGGAGGAGGGCATATGCGGCATGACAAAATGCTCCAAGCCACAAATGGGCATAAATTCTAGCACAAATTGGAGCAAAATGTTGGTGTCAGTAAGGCTACTTTCACACTGGCGTTTTGAATTCCGTTTCAGGGATCTCACAAACTGTTCTAAACGGATCAGTTTAGCCCCAATACATTCTGAATGGATAAGGATCCGTTCAGAATGCATCAGTTTGGCTCCGTTCCGCCTCCATTCCGCTCTGGATGCGGACACCAAAACGCTGCTTGTAGCGTTTTGGTGTCCGCCTGGCCGTGCGGAGCCAAAAGGATCCGTCCTGACTTACAATGTAAGTTAATGGCGAAGGATCCGTTTTCACTGATACAATATGGTACCATTGACTTTCAAGGTAAGTCAGGACGGATCCGTTTTGACTTAGGCTACTTTCACACTAGCGTTCGATCGGATCCGTTCTGAACGGATCCGATCATATTAATGCAGACGGAGGCTCCGTTCAGTACGGATCCGTCTGCATTAATAACTTAGAAAAAATTCTAAGTGTGAAAGTAGCCTGAGCGGATCCGTTCAGACTTTCAATGTAAAGTCAATGGGGGACGGATCCGCTTGAAGATTGAGCCATATGGTGACATCTTCAAGTGGATCCGTTCCCATTGACTTACATTGTAAGTCTGAACGGATCCGCTCGCCTCCGCACGGCCAGGCGGACACCCGAACGCTGCAAGCAGCGTTCAGCTGTCCGCCTGTCCGTGCGGAGGTGAGCGGAGCGGAGGCTGAACGCCGCCAGACTGATGCAGTCTGAGCGGATCCGCTCCATTCAGACTGCATCAGGGCTGGACGGAGGCGTTCGGGTCCGCTCGTGAGCTCCTTCAAACGGAGCTCACGAACGGACCTATGAACGCTAGTGTGAAAGTAGCCTAACACTTTTTTTTGACAGAATAATGCAAGCGGATCCGTTCTGAACGGATACAAGCGTTTGCATTATAGGTGCGGATCCATCTGTGCAGATACAAGACGGATTCGCGCCAAATGCAGGTGTGAAAGTAGCCTAAGTCAATCAATAGGTAATGTAAATTTAGGACAGAAGTGTCAGAATCTCTGAATTTATCCAACATGAGCCAATATGAGAGATCTTTGGTCTTTCTACACTGTTTAAATATTACCGGTAGATAGGATTAGTCATTTTGCCCAAGTCAGCAAGGAAGGTTGTACTGTGAATCAGGCTCATGCGGGATCAGTGCAAGATAAGTGCATGCACGAGAACCAGAACACTCACCTTACAGTGCAAATTTGCCCAAGACTGGTTTAGTTCACCAATGGTATCCATAACTATACTAGTGGCTTTCTCTTTTTTATTCTGGACTAAGGATATTCCACTTTGCCCAACCTTCTCCAAATCATTCTCTTTGGCTTTGACAGCTTCTTCGAGATCCTGCAATGTATTAACATAACCACACACCATTGGTTAGAATATTCCCTGGAACATGCTCATTTTAGGTAGAAAAGCTTTACTTTGCGACAGATCTGGCACTACATTTATATCAGAAGCGCCTTGTGCAGTTAGAGTGAGGACAGCATACAGACATGGCTGAATTGTTTAGTGGAGGGAAAATGACCAATTTTCATGCATTCTACAAAAGAATCTATACTAGCATCATCTTTCTTTCACTTAAATAAGGTTAAATTTGTTTTGCAATAAAAAAATAAATGCTGCTCAATAAATGTTTGCTCATCGTCTGACACTGCTTCAGAGGACAATGCACTTTGGCAGAACTCTAGGGACCTTTGCACAAACCTGTGTGTCCAGCACACAAAACAGATTTTGCTTTGCTGTATGGGCAATCTTCATGAATTATTCACATTTTTTAATTTAATTTCTATATATTTATGTTGTGATTATCAAAGTCAGGAAGGCACAATAATGTAAGTTTCAAAAAATATAGACACTTAAGATTTGGGGAAAAATTTTTATTTTTTTGCATACAATACCTATTACCCAACATACACTGGTTCTATGGAGACATCTTCTGGTCAGTACAGAAAAAGCTTATTTTAGGCAAAGAGAAAGAGATACGGTACCTGCCTTATAATCACAGGTACCAAAGGCTTTTCAAATGGGCCTATTATCTAAATCAGTAAAACAGAATCCACCTAGTAAATTCTATTACGCTGAGTTACAGGTGTTATTATGTATTCAGTCATAAAGGATGAACTGTAACGCGACACCATACAAGTAGTAGTTACCTGGCATTCCTTCAGGCTGTTCTGGACGGAGGCCTGATCACCAACGCTTTGGTGTTTCTGCAGCTTCTGTTCTTGCTTCTCAAACCAGGATTTCATACTCTGCACATTGTTTTTGTATTCTGTCCATGACTCTAATAATCGCTCAAGCATCTGGATCTATAAAGTAAAGAATGAAATGCAAAGATGGAAATAATGACTATTATTACAGAGAGTTAGAGGGGTTGCCTCTGTCCAGGCGCAGCGTGACGCGAGTACTTGTATTTCTGAGCAGTGGGCTCCCTCCACACTCCAGCGGCTCATTGATAGATTTCTTCCTATTACTGTGCACAGGCAGAAAACTGCCAAACCGCGGCAAGTAGAAGGGGTCATCCAGCAGCTCATGTATATTAACCCCTTAAGGACCCTTGGATTTTCCATTTTTGCGTTTTCGTTTTTCATTCCCCGCCTTCCCATAGTCCTAACTTTTTTCTTTTTCCATTCACATGGCTGTATGAGGGCTTATTTTTTGTGGGACAAGTTGTACTTTCTAATGGCACCATTTACGGTTGCATACCATGTAGTAGGGAGCAGGGCTGTGGAGTTGGTAGATAAATGCTCCAACTCCGACTCCTCCGTTTTTGGTACTTCCGACTCCGACTCCCGTGTATTTAATATGCAAATGTATTTTATACATTCCTTGAAGGAAAGAAAGGCAACATACAGCTGTTCCACCAAGTTCTTCTAAGCTCTTATAGCAGAGAGAGGTAGTTGCCTTCTCCTTTGTGTGCTGATCTTCTGCTGAAGATAGGCAGTGGGAGGATCCAGGAAGGGGCATTTATTGTAAAACATGATTTCCCTAGTAGAATCCCATAGTCATGTTTAAAGTTTAAGCTAACAATCTGAGATTACAAGTTTTTATAGCCTTAGCTGAATGACAGCAGTCTTTTAAATAGTTTACAGCTTCAGTCTTGAACTATTGACTATCCATTCCCATCACTTATACAAGTGTCTCTAGTCCTGCAAAAAACACATTTACTTAACCAGTTATCAGTGAGAGGCTAGGTTAACCATGGGCGTTGCGTTCCCTGTAACAGCGGAACACAACACAATGGAAAGTATAGGTATTGCCGCTCCTTAACTGTGCGTTGTGTGCCATATAGTGAAGCAAATGAAAAGCTTCTTCATGGTCACTTAACGTGTTCGTTTTGCGGTAAGGTGATGCACTGCATGCATTCTTACAGTAGAGAAGTAATTAAAGGGAATCTGTCACCTGCTTTTAGCATTTTAGGCTTTCAACATTGCCATGTTTAATAAAGTACCTTATTTCCTGCAGAGGTCTTCTTACTTTATTTCGTTTTGTCATTTTGATGGTAGAAGATGACGTGGCGAGGGGGCGGAACCGTTTGCCGGGGCTGTGGGAGGTTATTTCAGGATCAGGAGGTGTTCTTGGGCTTCAAATTAAAGCGGGCTGGGCACTGCAGGGGGGCGTCACTGGTATCCACCCCTCTGGGCACCTTGGAGCTTCATTAGCATATCATAAAAAGAGCTTTTTTTAAATCAAAATGACAAAATGAAATAAAGTACGAAGACCACTGCAGGAAATAAGGTACTTTATTGAACATGGCAATGTTGATAGCTTAAAAGCAGGTGACAGATTCCCTTAAATTATAACTTTTTGTGAATTGGGACATTTAAACTAGCTTTCTTTTTTTTTATTCCAATTTAAATTTAATAGGAGTCGGAGTCGGTTAATTTTTGCCGACTCCGACTCTAGGTACCTAAAATTGCCTCTGACTCAGACAAATGGGGTAGAATTGGGAAAAAAAGCAATTCTGATAAAGGTTTTTATTTTTTACACTGTACACTCTGCGGTAAAATTGACCTGTTATCTTCATTCTCCAAGTCAGTACGGTTCTAACGATACCACACTTGTATAATTTTTCTTGCGTTTTAATACAATTTTTTTTTTTTTACCGCTAAGGAAAATATATATTTTTTTTTCATAACCATATTTGGAACCCTATAACTTTTTTTTAGCTATGTGTACAGGGCTGTGTGAGGGCTCATTTTTTGCGGGACAATCTGTTCTTTTCAGTGATACCAATTAAAAGTGTGCGACTTTTTGATCACTTTTTATAAAAAAATGATTGGGTAGTTGAAGTAACAAAAAATGGCAAATTGGCTGTTTTTATTTTTTTCCCTGCTACAGCATTTGCCGTATGCCATTAATATTGTTAGATTTTAATAGTATGGGCATTTTCGCACGCGGCAAATATTTTTTTATTGGTTAAGTATTTTTATTTTAAGGAAAGAGGGGTGATTTGAACTTTCAGTTTTTTTATTTTTATATATTTGTAAAAACTTTTTTTTAAAACTTTTTTAAGTCAATAACTGGCAATCTTTCGACTGCCCATATTATTCAGTGATGGCTAAATAGCCATCATTGGAGACTTACCGTAATTTGCAATACATAAATACAAGGCTGCCACCTAGTGGCCTGTATTAATATATACATCGAATTGACTGTGAAGCTGGCTTGAGGCTTCGGTCATTTAGATTGAGGTAACAGGTCCCCCGATCTCAGCCATGGAATGCTGTTACCGGACCGGAAGCACGCGACTTCCAGTTCCGGTCTGCGCTGATGCCGTGGTCACATTTAACCACGGCATCTGAAAGGTAAGATGTATGCGATCAGCCTTATGGCTGATCGCATACATGTGCCGCGGGTCTCTGCTATTTAAAATAGCAGAGACCCCGCGGCTAAGGCGCCCGCTGCATGCGCGAGCAGGTGTCATGTTTAGGGAACGGACCCATGACGTACAGCTACGTCATGGGTCCTTAAAGCTCATAATGCACCTAATAAAGTGTGTTTTTAAGAAAACCATTGCAAGAAAACAAATGACACACCACCATATTCAAGGTGCATTCCACTCCTTTATGCTGTCCTCAGAAACATAAACCTGGTGTCCCTTCAATTAGATCTTACTGTATATGCATAAAATGTGTGCTGTGTATTCTATAAAATACATTTCATAGCCTCTAGAAACCTGCTATCCAATTGTCAGTCAATGTTTCGGTAAGCAGAGTGCCACAACCACAGCTTCTGCTGCTATGGTCGACATGTCGTCACCTGGCAGTATTCTGTGCTTAGAGCAGGGTGCCAGGACATCAGGTTAGACATGCCCACAGATAAAAGGACTGTTGGCTTGCCTAGAAAGCACTTAGGGGCACATTTATTAATACCGCCGTTTTGGATGCTGGTTTTAATAAAGCCCTATTGCTGGCGGAGGATCCATAGCTGGTGCAGGCCTCTCCATAACTTTGGCACATCCAGCGCCAGTTCTAAAAGTAAGACAGCTTTCTAGCTGGTGAAGGAGATGGGCCTATTGGCCCCTCCCCTTCTCTGCCCATGCCACGCCCACAATTTTAGACCTGGCGTGAGTGGGGACAAGTTGCAGATTTTTCTCTGAAGATTGACTCTGACATCATATCCCACAGACCAGACCCTTTTCATATTAACACTGGTGACGGTAGCTACAAGACTCACTGTGACGTAATTACCTTTTCTGTTATTAACCCTTGAAGGATCTGCCATCTCCTGTTCATGGTACCCAGCTTTTCGGCAAAGTCAGTTTTGTCACTTCTTTTACTTTCCACATCTTGGCTGCTGATTTGGAGCACAGACTGGTTCACAAAATCCACAGTCAGTTGTTTGCAGTTTATGTCAATCTTGAACCCCTGAAAAAAAAAAAAAAAGTCAAATTATATATGACATAAAACAAATTATGATCAGACATGGTTGAATTCTTGTGCACTTTTGGTGCAGATTTCAGGACCACAATACAGTGGAATGCTAATGAATGGGGTCTTTTGAAATCTAGACAGTGAATTTGCTGCATAATTTTCTTCTTTTTACAAAGCAAGGGTGGAATCTACAGCAAATCCGAGCCAACGTCCATTCAGTATTAGAATGGAAGCTATAAAAAAAAAAACCATTAATTAAATGCAGTCCACTCAAGCAGTTAAAAGTATTAGGGCTCATGCACATGACAGTATGTATTTTGCGGAACTGAACAGCTGGCCCATAATAGAACAGTACTATCCTTGTCCGTAATGCGGACAATAATAGAACATGTTCTATTTTTTGCGGAACAGACACGCGGAAACGGAATGCACATGGAGTAACTTCCGCTTTTTTTGCGGACCCATTTAAATGAATGGTTCCGTATACGGTCCACACAAAAAAAAAACGGACACGGAAAAATATGTTCGTGTGCATGATCCCTTAAAGGGCTATTCCAGTTGATTGAAGTTATGGATAGGGGATAACTAGTAGATCAGTAGGGGTCCTACCGCTGGGACCCCACCTATCACAAGATCGGGGGCCCTGTACCCCCTGCAATGAACGGAGAAGGTGGTTGGGCAGGTGTGCAGCCTCTCCATTAATTTCTATGGAAATTCTGGAGATAGCCAGGCGCTGTACACGGCTATCTCCAGAACTCCCATAAAAAAAGAATAAAGAGGCCACACGCATGTGGGAGCAGCCGCTCTGTTCTTTCAGGGGAGCTGCAGGGGGTATGGGCCCCCTTCTCGAGATTAGTGGGGGTCCCAGCGGTAGGACACTAACCGATCTAATGGTTATCGCCTATTCTGTGGATAGAGGATAACTTCTAACAATCAGAATACCCCTTTAAGGTCTCCTTTAAGGTCAGCCAAAACCACCAAGAATAGCAGGTTTAGCCAACAGTCTGACGTGTATGGGAACCACCCAACTCTACTCTGACAGATGTTGTCGGGGTAAAGGAGGATTAGGTGAAGTAAATATTTTCACACAATACTCCAATACTCTCAGGATATAAACTTCCCAAAGTGTCTGGCAGAGACTTTCCTCTTTGCCCACTGAATACTGTATATATACACATTCAGCTGAACCAAAGGTGTATGTGTATGCTTGAGTCAGGAGAGACAGCTGTCTGTAGAACGACTGTTTATTTAACAGCAATTGTATGTGTATGGTTAGCTTTGAATGTGTATGGTTAGCTTTGAATGTGTATGGTTGGTTTTGAATGTGTAGGGTTGGCTTTGAATGTGTATGGTTGGCTTTGAATGTGTATGGTTGACTTTAAATGTGTATGGTTGGCTTTAAATGTGTATGGTTGGCTTTGAATGTGTATGGTTGGCTTTAAATGTGTATGGTTGGCTTTAAATGTGTATAGTTGACTTTGAATGTGTATGGTTGGCTTTGTATGTGTATGGTTGGCTTTGTATGTGTATGGTTGGCCTTAAATGTGTATGGTTTGCTTTGAATGTGTATGGTTGGCTTTGAAGTTTTAAGTGTTTTACATTTTAGCAGAGACACAGTGAATTATTTACACCACACCAGTACAGATTGTGAAAATACCAATCTACACAATACGAAATGCCTTGGGCAGTAGACATCTTCTCACAGTTATTACCTTATATTTAAGAAGATATTCATGAATGGCTTCACATCCCACAACATTCCGGATTTTCTCCTCATCCTCTTTGATAACATTTTCCATCAGTGAGATCCAGGTCATGACTTCGGTGATAGCATGACGTGAAGGAAGTTTGTCCATTTGTAACTGACAAACAAAATAAAAAATGAGTGCATTCTTGATTCACATGATGGTCATATAAAAAGGGAGGATTATCTGCTAAAATGCACTCCAGAAATACACAGTGCTGTGCTGATTTCTATTATACAATCATATATAATGTATTATTGGAGAACACTTGAGATTTGCATTTATACTGAATTTGTGACTATTTTCTAGTTATTATTTTTATTGTTTTACTTGTAATGTTTTCTTAGATCAAATATCCAGTCGGAGGCTTAAAGGGGTTCTGCAGTTTTTTTTAAAACTGATGATCTATTCTCTGGATAGATCATCAGCATCTTATCAGCGGAGGTCCGACACCCGGGACCCCTGGCAATCAGCTGTTTGAGAAGGCAGCGGCGCTGGCAGTAGCGTAACGGCCTTCTCGCTGTTAAGCGCAAGCCCAGTGACGTCACGACTAGTATCAATGGCCTGGGCAGGGCTAAGCTCCATTCAAGTGAACAGAGCTTAGCCCCGCCCAGGCCATTGATACTAGTCGTGACGTCACTGGGCCTGAAGTAAACAGCGAGAAGGCCGCGGTGCTACTGCCAGCGCCGCTGCCTTCTCAAACAGCTGATCGGCAGGGGTCCGGGGTGTCGGACCCCCACTGATCAGTCTCACCACCAGACATCTGAGAAGCTCTGACAGACGTTCTTCAGAACCTCCTCCTTAAAGGTTCCTTTTGTTTTGCTTTCGTTTTCTCATCTCATTAGCCTCTCTCAGCTGTCATGTTGTTGCACTGATTGCATCCCTTTAAATCCCTTCCCATACTGCATCACTTTGCGGTTTATACAACTTCCTGGAGTGTGTGCATGCTGGATGCTACTACTGAGTCTTCTACAGATAAGTTTTGTTCATTCATTTGTGTTTTCCTGTTTGCTGGATCCCAGGTGACCCTGACTCCCTCTGTATCAAGTGTAGGGAGCCGGTGGTCGTGTCCCCTCACTATTATAGGGTGTTCAGGTGTTATACAGTCGAGGAACGAGGATATGCGATCATCTACCATTGAGATTTTTGCATAGGCTGAGCAGTTAGGGAGAGGGCCAGGTCTGTTGCAGGGCCCTCCCTTTGGTTCCTTAGTTTTGGATCCAGTCAGTCGGATCTTCATTTTGTGTCTTCTAGTTTTCTGTACACTTTCCGTGACAATCAGATGCTGATGATCAATCCAGTGGATAGAATATCAGTTTAAAAAAACTGCAGAACCGCTTTAAAACATGCATGAGCCATGACTAGTTGACAGTGTTCAACCTATATTCTTCAGTGTCGTCTTCTTTTTATCTTTACAAAGATTTGACCCTTGACTATAGTCTAGGTGTAGTACCCACAGTAAGTGTGAGTTGGCCTTAAATCCACATTTTGTCTGACCCTTCCATATGCTTTACACAGCAGAACCACTAGTTTATAATGGTTGCTGTGTAACAACACAAACTTAGCACAGATTTTCCAGGAAGCAGTCATGATTTTGAACCACAGGCAACTAAACCAAAAGTGAAAAAAATATGATTATTAAGTAATCGATACATATATACTGATACAAATCAGCCATAAGGGGAAATGCTAAGAATCTACTTGACTGTTTAGTCTACATTACTTGGATTTGGTTCTAATAATAAAAGAAAAAGCACGGAGTGGGTATACAGTAGGTATGAGCGAACTTCATAATTTGAAGTTCCAGTTCGTGTTGGGGTATATGCTGAATTGCGTTATGGATTCCGTTACCACGGTCCATAACGAAATTCCATGACGGAATGCATAACGGAATGCTTTTAGAGGCATTCCATTATTCATTCCATCATAATAGAAGTCTATGGTCTGCATAACGGATCTGTCCGGTTTTCGTTATGCTGGAGTCCTCTCCTGCATAACGGAAACCGGACGGATCCATTATGCAGGCCATAGACTTCTATTATGACGGAATGAATAACGGAATGCCTCTAAAGGCATTCAGTTGTGGAATTGCGTTATTGTCCGTGGTAACTGAATCCATAACCCAATTCAGAAAATACCCCAATCCGGACATGAACTTCAAAATATGAAGTTCGCTCATCCCTAGTATACAGGCATGAGTGTTGCACTATGGTTGTATTCAGTCACTTAAGACAATACAAACTGTATGCATATGTACATTTGGCTTTAAAGGGGTTATGCCATGATATAATTTTTTTTTTTTTATCAGACATCATATTACATGACAATCTAACAAAGCTAGAACCAGCCCCGTACTTGGGACCAGAGATCTCCATATTCTTTACTCTAATTGTTCTGCTAGATTCTCTTCAGGCTGGAAGTTCGGGGGTTTGATCTCTCCTGCTGTATCTCTATCCCTGTAATTGCCACAGCTTCTAACAGAGGATATGGCTGGTGGCAGTTGAAGATTTAAACTGAGCGTATGTGACCACCTCAGTGCAGTGGACAAGAAATAAGGAAAAGAACAAACAGCAGGTAGCGCTATACAGATACATTGTATTGAATAACTCAGTGGCTATACTACATTTTTAATTACATGTAATTACAGATCCGGGGTGCTGGTTTGACAAATATAGAATATGTTTTGTGGCACAACCCCTTAAAGTCCTCTAACAGAAGCATGGAAAATCATTTCATGTGAATTACCATCACATATTATAAATTGCCCATAATAATTCTATCTTACCTGATGGAGCTTCTCTTGTACTACTGGGATATGTGTGAGGAGCTCTGTCCATTGGTTATCTATCTGTGCAAGTTCTGAACGGAGTGAAGCTGTATCCACTTTTTTCAGCCGAAGCAACTGGTTTCCAGTGCTCAAGACAGATGACTTCAATGAGGATTTGGCATCAACTTCTTTAGAGAATTCCTGTCATTAAAGTATAACAAATAATATATACTAAGCAACACACAACAATTACAAGCTACACTTCAAACATCGGATTATAACTCACTCAAAGAGAAACTATCCAGCACACTCACCACTCACAGACATGAAGTAGAAAACCAGAAACTGAAGAAATTTCAAAGGAACGCTAAAGATTACTGCATAAATAGGATCTACAGATGGCAGAACAGCTATCCCCGATCCCAATAATACCAGAGGGACTCCTCCTCCTCCTCTGAGTCGTCTTACTACAGCAGAGAAAGGGAAAGCCACCACAGACAAAATCGCTCGGTTCCTTTTTTAGGCCCAAGAAGAAACAGAGGCCAAAGAATAAGACAAGAAGCGACAGGACCAACCAGGGACTACTCGTTGGGGAGGACAACCAGATCACAGGTAATCACTTGTGATTAATATATCCTCCAAAACGCTCACACCAACACAGTTTCAGGTCCTACAAAAGGGTCTATCTTTCTGTCCCTCGTATAGATATGACACCTTTCAGATTGAACTAGACCTCAAGATTCTTCAGGAACCTACGCTTAAAGGTACGCTTTGGCAGTGATGACAGGAGACATCCCTCTCGGGACATACCCACAGGTGATGGTAAAACGTCAATATCAACCAAGGAACTTGGCTTAAAATCTAAAAGTTCCTATTGTCCTCCTAAAAATTCACACCCTTTAAAAACCTATATATCTCTTGTGAATAGGGATATAGAGGCTTTCAGGAAGGACATTGAAAAGGGCAAATTTAGTTGCCAGTCTAACATGACACTTGAGGAACATGAAGTGTTGCAGACCCTCAAAAAGGATAGAGACTTAACCATCAAGCCTGCCGATAAAAGCAGTGCCTTGGTGGTTATGGATAAAAGACACTATATCTATAGCCAATTGAATGACATGAATGTGTATGAACATTTGCCTAGGGATCCAACATCCGCAATAGCGCAAAAGATCAAACAGGTTCTACATACACATTTACAAATAGGCACCATTGACCAAGACACATTCACATATCTGACCAAACCCCATTCTATTATTCCTGTCTTATACACTCTACCCAAGGTTCACAAACGTCTTAATAAACCACCAGGCCATCCAATAGTTTCCTCATCGGACTCCATTTTATCCCTGTTATCTGTATTCCTTGAAAACATTTTGACACCTGAGGTCAAAACCACAAAATCCTTTTTATTGGACACATCCACATTCCTCAAAATTATCAGGGATATTAAACAAGTCCATCCTGACTCCATTTTGGTCACACTTGATGTTGTTAGCCTCTACACCTCAATCACACATACCATCATTTGTAAAATCCAGGAACACACCTTCAAGAGAAATTAAATGTGATGTTGGCAAAGCTAAGATAAGTCTGATCATATCATAAACTGTTCAGTACTACAGAAGCAATAAAGTTGTGAGTTATATATTACCTCCAACCACCTCGATCAAATATCATTGCCTTGTTTCTAGTATCTAGAAGAACTGTGCCATTCTAATTGCCTAACCAAAGCATACAGAAAAAAGACTATTCGGCATATACATACCAAGAAAGCATTCAGATGATCCCTGACTGTCTCCAGTTCTTGAGGGACAGTGACAGACTGTTCAGTCCAGAAGTCCAGCCTATCCATTGCAGAATGCAACCAGTGAAGAAGCTCAGCAGACTCATTTTTGTATCTAAAAGAAGCAGTATATCTCAATGAGAAGCTGACTTCAGTGAGAATATGAGTTCAGGGTTCTGTTAAAAGTGTTCATTGCAGATTGTGTCACATTTTTACGGTGACCTACCACAGATATCTAGAACGATGCTTTTGCCCAACAATGTTCTATACCAGGGATCAGCAACCTTCGGCACCCCAGCTGCTGTGAAACTACAACTCCCAGAATGCACACTTACTCTGCTGTTCTTATCATTCCCATAGAAGTGAAACGAGGATTCTGGGAGTTGTAGTTTCAGAACAGCTGGAGTGCTGGAGGTTGTTTATCTCTCTTCTATACAAAACTTTAAAAAAAGTTTGGAACATTTAATCACGTTACACCAAGCCTTAGTCCTGAATCAGAATAAAAACTGCCTGTGCTGCGTCCACAACCCACAGATGAATTTTAATACAACAGTAGGTCTGTAGGACACAGACCTGGAGACCATGGGAGACAATAATCTCTCATGGTCTCTAAGTTCCTGATTCATGAGACACAGACCAGAATGATGCATCCACTCAGTTTATATGCATGACCCTCAGTCCGTGTAGAAAAAAACAGAAATGTGGATAACACCACTTATTCTATGGGTCTGTGGGCAGATGGATGTATTGTAAAAAAAAATTCTGTGACTATTGCCTTAATAAAATCTTGACTTACAGATGTAACCAAACATTTTTAATTTATTTTGTATTTGTTAGTACCTTGTCCAGTGCTTGAGTATGTTCTCAAATCGATTCAGTTCTTTGGACACTTTGGTATTGTTGTTCAGCCACTGTTCACCCAATTGACTCAACAAGCCTTCCAGTTCTGGACAGTTGACAGACATGAGAAGTCTTTTTCCATCTTCTAGGACCTGGTAAAGTTTCGGCTGGTGTTCTGCTAAGCTTGACCTAAAGCACTGGAAAAAAATTGGAAAGAAAATAAGATTACATATTATCCAGCACTTATTATTGTAGATTGCAGCTGCCATTTCCACAGCATTTTGAAGGCATATACAGGCAGCAATGCTCTACCAATGTTTTCGTTATGATCAGATATAAAAATACCCATGGACATTAGGAATTTAGAATTGGCTATAAAATGCAGACTTCCATATCTTGTGTTGAAATACTCCAACTCTCATCTACAAATAATATTCACAAGAAATGTTTATAAACCCATTCTTCATCGAAACACCAAATAAAAGAAGCTGCAATGGGAAGCCCGGCAAATGTTGATACACGAAGGCCTCCTCTGCACATACAGCAGAGCTGCATGGACTCAGGCTGTCACCATATGATGCTTGAGAGTGAATGATTCTTAATATGCCTGTAGAATGGCTGTGTGCAGAAATAAGACAATGCACATAGCAGACGGTATAAATGAGAATAACATGATAATGCGGATGAGACAAAAATTGTGGCTTATACAGAGGTGTCCACCCTTACCTTTCCACAACTATCATTAAAGACTATGGACACCTTCCAGGCAATTGTTTTTATTGAATTTTACTCATTTTGGGCTAACATATATTTTTTTCAATTGTATTTTATTAACATGTTCAGTCAGTTTTGAGATACAAGGGTTAAAAAAAAAATCTGTCTGTTTGCAGAGTATCACTTCTCAATCGAATCAGCTGACTGCTCATGTAAAGTCTTATCTCTGATTTACTGGCCTCATAAACATTCATTTAAGCCATATTCTGATCAGGCTGATAAGACTTTAGCTATAATGAGTGTTTATGAGGTCAGAAATAAGGCTTCACATGAGCCACCACTGACCGTCTGCAAATAGACAGCTTTTTTCAACCCGTGTATTCCAAAAAGACCAATTGAAAAAGTTATTTCTAGCCTGAAATGAGTAAAATGTAATCATTAAAAAAGTTCCCCGAAGGTGAACATAGCTTTTAAGGACTCCAATTTCAAATACAATAGCAACATGCTAGCAAAACCTTCCAGGGGCTGTAATTCACAACACAACCCCTGGCTGGCCACATCTAAAATCATATACATCTCCAAACAGAGTATCGCATAACCGGACATCTCACGCCACCCATCCCAAGATATGTTGAGCCAAGAGGAAAGGTAAGGAAGGACACATCAGTATATACCTGCAGTCCTGCGGAAAATATAATGCAGCATGGTATCACATCAGATTGCTTGCTGTATCTAGTTTTGATGGGAAAGCAATGAATACTTTATTTCATGTAATTACCTGATACAGCTCAATTCTTTCTGTTAGTCTTTCTTCAGATTCTTCCACCAGACCCACAACAGGGATGTTACTTTCAATGGATTCCAGTTGTTTGCTCAGTTCTAGATACTTGTCGTCCAGTAGCATCCACGTCTACAGAAATTTGATGTGAACCAATGTTAAGTATGGGTGACAATGTAATACAATGCAATGAATTATATACCCCCGTTGTCTACATAAAAACAATGTAAATTGCTGATTTATTGTTAAAGGGGCTTTCCAAGATATATTTTACTGATGACCATTAGCACCATGGCCTTCTCCAACTTTCCCTAGGCAAGAGACGTGACGTTCATTGGTCACGTGTCCTAGGCGCAGCTAAGGTCCCATTGAAGTGAATGGGGCTGAGCTGCGACACCAAGCACAGCCGCTATACAATGGACGGCACTGTCCCTGGTGAGCAGGGGGGAAAGTTGCAGGGCTACTGTGAGCATTGCTGCCTTCTCAAACAGCTGATCAGCAGGGGGTCTCAGGCGTCAGACCCCCAACGATTAGGTCCTCAGTAAAAAAAAGTCTTGCAAAACCTTCTTAAGACTATATTTTTGATCACCCATTGCTTTCTTTGCAGACATGTATGACATTCTGGAGAGGTTAATATCAGTAGTTGATTTATACTGGTTTGTAAGGATATGCTGTCATCCCAATTGAAAAGGCTGGAGTTGTTAAGAGGGGGGGCATCCCAGCAACCAGTGTGGTCTAACTGGTGATGGTAAAATGTTGTTTAATATGTCCGTAGGTCTGTATGGCTGCGCACAACAACAGAAAAGCGCCTAGGGTGTATCAGATGCACATGCAAATAACCTTCTTAATGAACATTATGAAATATAGTAAATCCTTCTTATGTGACCTGAGACAAGGTGACCTTAATTATAGACTGTAAATGAAAATCACAGTTAACGCCAAGGAAGAAGCATTCATAACTATAGATTTGTTGTATCCTGGATTAGTCCAGATTAGGGCAGCACAGTAATTCACACTACATATGCTTATTATGGTATTTCCCAAGTTTTAACCTCTGAAGTAATGGCTGAGGTCTGATTTTTTTACAGTATGCAGTTGACCTAGAATCATTTTTGAACATTATTGCACAGGAAAACCTTTTACAATGATACCTAGTGCACAATGATAACCACATATTTAGTGCTGACTACATACAGTACAATTTACTTGATACAAATCCTCCTACCTCGAGCACATACTCCAGCTCTACGCCTCTCTTGTGAGATTGTTTTAGCACAGCAGATGCCTTTGCCATCAAGTCTGAGTGGTGCTGCGTCTCTCTGGATGAAGAATAGCTGCTGGTTTTCCTGAAAAGTGTTTCTGTGAGAATCATATGTGACTCCAGTCCTTGGAAATACTCCTGGAAAAAAAAGTTGATATGTTGATATACATGGCCTCTACTAATAGCTTAGAATACGATAGGCGGCAATATTTTACATTACTGTATTATTTGTACAGGACTTGTCTCTACTGCTAATGTAATCTATGGTGCTGGATGACAACAACTGTGAGGAATCTGTTTTAAATGTATACATTTACCTTATGCTTATGTAACATAATGTTGACCTCATGTCTAGAAGCAGCAATGCATTTCTTTCCTCCTGACATCTTCTCCTGTCCTGTCTCGATCAGATCAGCCAGGTCCTGCAGGGCTCTCTCATACTGACTCTTTAGGGCAAGGTTCTGATTCAGCCCGCTTCTCCTGGAGCTGATGACCATCATGAGTTCATCATAGGTGTCCTGGAGGGAAGCAATAGGTTAAGGATCAGCACACAAAGATACCAACATTTGGAAGGTAGTAAAATAGAAATGTTCATTTTAGTACAAAAAAGAATAGAAAACTCTGCTCTTTTTACCTGAAGTTTGGATAACTCTTGCATGGATTGCTGGTCCACTTGTAGTTTGTCTCCATGTTTTTTCAACTCTGCAATTTCATTATCCAGTTCTTTCAAACTATCTTCAGCTTGCATTATTGCCTATGTGAGCAAAAGAACATCAGTAAAATTAAGTGTGGTCAAACATCTTCTTCTAGTGTCAGACTTGTCCACCATAGTACAGGTTGCTCCTCCAGTGGTCCCATGTTCCAGCAGAACACCATTTGAAGCTGATTTGGAACTGGTCACTTGCTGCTGGAGATGATTTACAAATAACCAGACTAGAATTATTAATTGGTCACAAATTATTACACAACCATAAAAGCATGGCTTAGAATGCTGTTAAAAGTAGGCACACTTGATCCCGGCCTTCAGAATGACTTTTGTCTGTGGGGCCAAAGTACCCCATTTATTAATATTCTCTTATAACAATTCAGAGATTACATCCCTGCTAATAGGTAGAAAACGGCTCACTTGTTTCAGTCCCCACCTCCTCCTCTACCACCCAACAGCAGCACTACTCAAAGGGAACCTGCCATCAACTTTATGCTGACCTCACTGAGGGCAGCATACATTAGTGACAGAAATCCTGATCTCAACGGTGTGTCACTCATGAGCTAATAGTAAGTGGTTGCCGAGAACCAGCATCATAATCATTGCAGCCCAGGCCTTGAAAAGAGTCAAATCTACCTGAGAAGAGTCCTTTTTATTCATAATCTCCTGCACTCTCACCCATCTGCTGATGACTGGCAGTTCTGTCCTAGAGAGAAAGGGAGAAAACTAGGCAGAAGTCTGTCATCAGCAGGTGAATAACCAGGACTCTTCTCAGGTGGCCGGGACTCTTTTCCAGGCCCAGTCTGCAAGGATTGTGATGTTGCTTCTCGGCAACCACTTACTTTTAACTTATAAATGACAGACCGCTAAAATCAATTCATCTGTCTCTATTTTATACAGCCGTTAGTATGGGCAGCATAAAGTTGATAACAGGTTCCCTTTAAATAAAAGGGAGCATCCCTTAATATCGCCACTTTAGTACTGAAAACCAAAGGACACCTTCAACAAATAGTAGGTATACACCATTGGCAATTTTATGGGGTCCACCCCTTTACTACTTATAGTCTATCCTGTTATATTTTAATACATCACCCAAACACCCAAAATACTCCCAACAATCAGCTTTTGCAGAGTAGCTCAGCGGCTGAACTACACAGCTTCCTCCACTGATCAGATACTGATGGCCTGTCTTGTGGACAACCTATTTAAAGGGGCACTTCTGTCAGAAATTGGTAATTTTTTTAACTCTATATTCAATAGAAATAGAAAAACTATGTTTTTTTCTATAACTTTTGGATGTTTTTCCTTTTTCAGTTCAGCAGTACTATACCAATAAACATTAAAGGGATTCTGCAGTTTGTTTAAACTGATGATCTATCCTCTGGATAGATCATCAGCATCTGACCGGCGGGGGTCCGACACCCGGGACCCCCGCCGATCAACTGCTTGAGAAGGCAGTAGGGCTCCAGCAGCGCCGTGGCCTTCTCACTGTTTACCGCAGGCCCAGTGATGTCACGACTAGTATCAACTGGCCTGGGTGAGGCTAATCTCTGTTTACTTGAATGGAGCTTAGCCCCGCCCAGGCCAGTTTTATACTAGTCGTGACGTCACTGGGCCTGCAGTAAACAGTGAGAAGGCCGTGGCACTACTGCCAGAGCCGCTGCCTTCTCAAACAGTTGATCGGTGGGAGACCCGGGTGTCGGACCCCCGCAGGTCAGATGCTGATGATCTATCCAGAGGATAGCTCATCAGTTTAAACAAACTGCAGAACCCCTTTAAATACTGTCTGTATTTAGCAGTAAGCACATAGATAAAAATCCTGTATGGATAGGGAACACACTGTCAGTTTACTGCTGCTGTGATGGGAAGAGGCTATGTGCTAGCATCATGATAGATTGTCGAATAGAGTAAGGCACTGCTATTGTTCTCTCGATAAGCCTCCATGACGAAGAAGAGCATTGCAACTTGTTGCATCTTTAGATATTTCTAGAGATTTTTCACCAATTTTGCTCCACCTACTGGACTGAGATTGCAAAGACATTGGGCCAGATTTATCATTAGCTCAGGTCAGAATAATGGAGTGAAAAAGTCCCCAAAAAATGTGCAAACGCTAAAACTGCGCACAAATTTGCGACTTTTTTCTGCTCTGCACTATGCTCGCCAGTTTTCTGAAAGTGGGTGTGTTTTCTTATGCAAATGAATCTCTAGACAGATTTACTATTGAGACTATTTAAAAAGTCGCAAAAAAGTTGCAATTTCACTCCATTGAGGACCATGCTTATCTTATAAGACTTTTTAATAGAACATGCGACTTTTTCATAAAAACGTGCAACTTTTTCGTAAAGATCTGCGACTTTTGTAAAGCTGCTTACTGACGGATAAACTGCTACCGTCAAACCACATTTATTACAGTCTTAAAGGGCCGATCATAAATCTGACTTGGTTAAAACTGACTTTAGCCATATGTGAAAGTGGAGTGAGCTGTCAGAGTCATGATAAATCTGGCCCAATGTGTAACATTTTAAACTCCATGTATCACTGCAAATTATGTAATACTGAAATATTGTATGTTTCTTGTCTTGTAAATCTTTAAATAAAGATATTTTAAAACAAAAAAAGCCACAGTTCATAAACTGAACTGTCTAATTCCTGGTCAAGCAGCAAGGCATGACTACTTTTCACTTCATTTTTACAAACGGACGTTCATAGTGTAAATGGATATAATTTCTGGTGAAAATAGTTAATAAATGTGTCTCAGCAGATCGGACAATATATTGGAGTACAATGCGCCATAAAAAGGCACAAATACATTGGGTTTCCTGAATGTGACGATTTTGCTCCACTTATCAGATAGCTAATTTCTGAATGCTATAAGACAGGCAAATTACAAGGAATGATGACTCTCCAACTTCCTGTTACACCTGCACTAAAAGAACCTTCAGTGTCTTACTGCCAACATCAATACAGATGAAGAAGGGCCAAGATACAGATGCAGCTGAGCTAAACTTGGATCCGGATCCAGCAAAACGTATGCCAACTAAATGCATTTTAAGACTGATCAGGATCCTGATCCGTCTTACAAATGCATTGCAAGAACAGATCCGTCTGTCCGTTTGTCATACGGACAAACAGATCCGCAACAATTATTTTTTTTCACGAAGGACGGATCTGCCATTCTGGTAT